>NC_063337.1:47395769-47501567 GCF_021869965.1 Rhincodon typus
TACATCAAGATCAGTACAACATATTTCAGATTTTAGAAGATCAACTTAAAGTTCAAATCAATGTCAAGATATACAGACTTGAGTTCATGTCATACACCAACAGTCATATGAACCAATCAACCAATTCATAAGCAGGTATTGACACCAAGGCATGGAATGTGATTTTACCAAAGCTAAATTGGCTGAAAGGCTTGTGGAAATGGCCACTGCCTCTATACCTATCAAATTATTCAGAAAATAGGGACAAATCCAAAGGAAATATAATTGATGCTCTATGAGCAGAAGCAACTAAGTTTCAAGCAATTGTAACAGGCCAGCAGTATCTGCAAGTGTTTCTCTCTGGAACAACTCTTGCTGCCATTGACAAGTTCAGTGGAACATTGAAATCTTGTATGAGATGTGGTTTGTCTTACCCATCAAAACAGTATCCAGCATTTTGTCACACATTCAATCTGTGTTCCGCAAGAAGACTTTGAGATAAAATGTGTGGAAGTCCAATTGCTTGGAGTTACCCAAAGTATAACACAATGCTCCACAGTAGCATGTTGAAGAGCCAACGAGCAAACATTGCCAAAGAACATCCAAACTTCCATCTATGGCACTCAAGCATGAAGTCTAAGAGATGACCTCAAAGTTACAGCTTGCAGACAGCTGTCAGATAGTACATGTGGGAACAAAACAGAAATTGCTGGAGAAACTCAGTGGGTCTGGCAGTACCTGTGGGAAGAAAGCACAGTTAATGTTTCCAGTCCAGTGACTCTTCACAAAAACTCATCACAACTTGCTGAATTTCTCCAGCAATTTCTGTTTTTGTTTCAGAACCCAGCATCCGTTTCATCATTAGCAAGTGACCTGTACACATCCCTCTGCTGGCTAGCACTTTCTGACCATTCTAAGATGAACTAGGACTGTCCAAGAATGTAGTCTTCTTTGGCAAACAAGTAGTAAATCCGTATGCTTTATATTGAGACATGCCAGACCATATGCGCATAGGTCACATGGTAAAAAAAATCCCTAGATTGATGTGCGAATCCTTATATTCATCAGGATTAATAAGTACAACAATTGACTAAACAAGTTGTTAAAACATGCCAAGTCCACCATTTCTAATAATCAAGAGGACCTCTCCTTCCATGTGAGTTTTCTTCTCAGCCATGGTGCAAGATCATGGCTGATACTTTCCATGATCAAGAATATAATTACATTCTCGTGGCTGATTCACTAATCTGCTTCCTGTACGATGAATTAAAAATACCATTAATGCAAAGGCTATTGACACATTGGCCATTATATTCAGTATGTTTGGTGTACCTAAATAAATGGTTACCTTCAAAGACATGCAAGAAATTAGGTGCTCAACATATCACCTCTTCTCCTCACTACCCTCAGTCAAACATTCCTGCAGAATGCACTGTTCATACTGTAAATCCCATGATTATTAAATGTAAAGCAACTTGCCAACATTTTCAGATAGCTACGTTAAATTTATGTGCTATTCCTCCAGGCAATGTTTTTTTCCATCACCAGCAGCTCTCATGTTTGGAAGACAAATCCAAACAGAACTTTCCTTCAATACTCTCCCAACCCAAGCACATGTGAATGAAACATTGCTGGAAAGAAGGAAGAAAATGGTACAAGAACATAATCAATAAGCATACAGACAGTAACTCCAACCTGAACCAGAACAAAGCAAACGAGTTTGCGATTTTCGTACGAATACATGGATTCGCTAAAAGATATTTTGCTTTCGTATCCAGCCGAGGTCATATGATGTTGTAATAACTGACAGTCAAGCCCTGTGGCAAAATAGACAATATATCTGAAACTGCATATCACCAGCCACCCATCACACAGTATGCTGATTCAGATACTGAAGGTATAATGCCAGACAACAATCACATATTTACAAGTGATACATAGCAATCCCTAATAACAGCTAGGTCATTGAATAGTGAAGTTACATACAAAGTCAAGATAACATGTTTTTTCGAAAGGCATGTTCCCGTTTTTTAAAGGGAAAAAGAGGGATGCTGTAATACACCATAGCCTCCATGTATACCTAGTGTATATAGAAAGAGCGCACATACAGACCAAATACTCAATTACATTAGCAACCATCCCAACGCCCACAAATGGAGCTACATCAGGACACTATTTAAACTAGCCACAACACATTGCAGCAACCCGGAACTATGCAAAGCAGAACAGGAGCACTTATACAGAGTCTTCAAAAGAAATGGAACCCAAAAAGCACAATCCACTGTTACCTCCGAGACAGACCACAACAGGAAGATGCAACACGACCAGACTCACTAATCACCCTACCATACATCAAAGACATTTCAGAGATGACCACAAGACTACTCAGATCTCTAGCTATCAGAGTGGCCCACAAGCCAACAACCACCCTACGACAGCAACTGATGAATGTAAAGGATCCCATACCCGAAACCAGCAACACTGAGGTAATATACAAAATGCCATGCAAGGACTGTGAGAAACACTACATAGGCCAATAATGAAGGAAACTGACTATACAGATACATGAACACCAACTAGCCACCAAGAGACACGACCAATTCTCACGTCTCACTACACACGGACAACGAGGGACACAAATTCGATTGGGACAACACATCGATAATTGCACAAGCCAAACAGAGACACACCAGGGAATTCCTGGAGTCTTGGTATTACGACCGGAACTCCAACAACAAACACATTGAATTAGACCCTGTGTACAAACCACTGAGAAACAAAACCGGAAGTAATGCCAAAACCCCAACAAACCGAGACACATAAATAACAAGTGGGACAGAACACCGATGCTTCACCAGAGGTGCACTGGTGATGTTCCCAAGCATGGTGACAAAATTTTTGCAACCAAACCCATTGGCTCAGTGAACACGCCTACAACCTCAACATAGCCTCCAGGCCATGCAGGCCTGTACCATTAATCTAGTTACGTGACATCATGACATATGACATTCCAGTATAAAAATACTGCCTTGCTTTCAGCCTTTGCACATAATGGAGTCAGCACAGCATCTTCAGCCACATGTTTAATTATACAAAGTACATTAACATCAATAGCAGAGACCATATCTTATTTTTTGTAACATTGAAATCATGTACATAGTTGGTGTTGTTATAAACCTTCATGATATTTGTCTGAACAAGAAACCAAATCCATGTGGTATATGTCACGGAGGCTAACATATTGAAAACTACAAACCAGATCATCCTCTATCAGTTTTAAGACTAAAATATTGTGCATCGTTTTCAGAAGAAATGCACTTTCCTAACTCTCTCACCATCTCATATAAACTACAAATGTGTAATATAGGCTACATGTATTGCACATTTCTAGTTATTCTGAACATATGATGTTGGGCCATGTGATGACATAACTTTGTGGATTTCTTGGCAATAATCAAAGCAATTGTTCCACAACTGGATAATTTGCTGTAGTGAACAATAAAGATTATCCAGAAAGCGTATAAGATTTTTCACATTTAGGCCAGGGGTGGTGTAGGAGTTTTCCCCTTCTCTGAGGATGTTGCCAGACCTGCTAAATTTCTTCAGCATTCTTTGCCTTTGTATTAGTGAAATTCATTCCTTTTCACTATAATCTCTTGGATTTCACAGCTAATTCAGGATAACAAATTAACTAATTCTCAAACTAACCATACATGATGTTCGCATTTCTGTGTGCTTATCCATTAATAAACAGTTACATTGGGAAGCAAACAAAATAAAATCGCATTCATACGCTGCTTTCCCCAAACATGGAATGTGTCACTACTCTTTACAGCCACTGAAGTACTTTGCATGTGTAGTCACTGCTCCAAAGTAGGAAATACACCAGTTAGTTTTGTGCACAGCCAACAGGAATGTGATAATGATCAGTTAATCTGTTTGTGTGATGTTGATTGAAGGATTAATATTGGTTGGGCACTCCCTTGCTGTTCCTTGAAACAGTACAAACATACAAATTACCAACAAGAGCAGGGCATTTGATATCATGAGCCTGCTCCACCATCAATAAGATCATTGCTGATCTGATTGTGGCTTCAACTCCACATTCCTGTTAACCTTTGACTCCCTTGTTAGTCAAAAATCTATCTACTGTTGCCTTGCAAACATTCAATTACTTTACCTCCACCACTCCATCATAAGGTTACTTATGAGCAGGCATATATAGCCTCAGTTCAATACCTCATCTGAAAGACCCCATCTCTGACAATGTAGCATCCCTTCAGCAGTGCACTAAGACTGTCAGGTCTCACGCATATGCTCAAGTCTTGAAGTGAAATTTGAACCCAGAGACCAGTGTGCTATTAACTGTGTTTCCGATGTCAACAAATGGACTGACCTATCCCCTCCCTACCTCCCTACCTACACTCACCTCTACTGGCTCCATCCCCGCCTCTTTGACCTGTCTGTCTCCTCTCCACCTATCTTCTCTACAATCCATCTTCTTTCCGCCTCCCCCCTCTCCCTATTTATTTCAGAACCCCCTTCCCCTCCCCCATTTCTGAAGGGTGTAGGCCCGAAACATCAGCCTTCCTGCTCCTCTGATGCTGCTTGGTCTGCTGTGTTCATCCAGCTCTGCACCTTGTTATCTCTTATTACAGCAACAAATCTTTCTGTGCACACATGTTTTCTTTTCCAGAGCTACATGTCACATGACAAGAATGCCATCAACTTTGACAAAAATTAACAAGTTCCTTTTAGGCCTGAAACAAAAACAGAAATTGCTGGAAAGATGCAGGTCTAATCTGAAGAAACATCACTGGCCTTGACACATTCACTCTGATTTCTCTCCACGGATGCTGCCAGACCAGCCGAAATTTTCCAGCAATTTCTGTTTTCGTTTCTGATTTCCAGCATTTGCAATCCTTTAGTGTTTTCCTTTTAGGCTTGATCCTGACTAAGTACAGATATTCTGAATTTTTTCTCAACTGAGAAATATAGTTGAAAGGCTATGACCCAGAGTGCAGTTTGAAAAGAACAGAGGAAAAAAAATAAACCAATGAAAGGAGCATATGGTTAGCAGATACTGAGTTTGTATTTTAAACTTCTGTAGATTGTAACAGGAAGGAACTGATTGAGGGAGGCAATGACCTTCATTGTTTGAGATCCTGAAAAGCAATGAACTGGTATGGGCAAGGGTATGATGTGTCTTGACTTCAATGCAGTTAAAATTTCCTTCAGCCAATGGCTCCAAGGTTTCCCTAGCATAGCTAATTGCATGAACAGGGCAGAACATTGACAAATACTACAATATTCAGTGATAGAACATTTACTTATTCACTTTCTGCATGATATAATTCCACATATTATGCAGGATGAACCAGCCCTCAAGTGAAGAGCACTGGACTAAAGAGCTTGCTTCATGATTACATTGATAGAATGGCTGCTTTCTTCTGGTCTTCAAGCCATGTATAACAGTGCAGCATGGCGAAAAGTAACATTTACGCTAAAGAGAGTCGGAGTCAATTTGTGTTTGACTTTATGCTGATTTTCAAGAATTTATTTTGTAACTGAAATAATAAATGGAAACCAAACCAAAGCTCACCACAAAATTTTCAAGAAATATCCAGTTAAGAATGCTAAAATGTAATCCAATTAAACTGTTTTAAGTTTTGCAGTATAACATTATCTTGATCCCAAATCTTTGATGGAAGGTAAGTGACTATTTTAATACTCAGCATAGATACTACTACTAAAATATATGAGCAAAGGAAGGTATTCCTTAGGTAACACAATCTGCTTGCAGCAAATGTGCAGTGAGGGATCTGGACTAGAACATGGGAATTTAAAAATGCATCTGCAGGATTAAAGCTGTGAGATAACCATGTCATATTAACAATATAAAACATCCTGAATTGTCACTGTAAACTTGCATTTCAGAGATGGAGTCAAAGGAGGACTGGAACTGAAATTTCAGTTTCCAAGATTCAAACAAAGCAAAAGGAACTGTCAAGGGAAGAGCCTAGTCCAAATGCAGAGCTAAAGCAGAAATCTGAGAATCCTGAAATTGTCAAAGGGCAAACAAGAGAAACATTTTACTTATAGATCATATTGTGAGCATCCACGCATGTTACATATAAAATTAATATCTCTCCAACTATAACAAGAGCACATTAGATTTATTTTAAGCTTACCAGCTATCAAACAGTCAGGCAAATTTCAGTACATGAGGAGGTTTTTGACCTATTATACCAGACCTAGTACTCATTTCTTATCAAAGCTATCTACTTGGCTTCAATTCCCTGCTCTTCCTCCAAACCCTTTCATACATTGATCCCTCTTTAATATGCTGACACATTTGGCTTCAATATTCAGTTTAAAATTTGAAATTTATTTATTCATTCATAAAAGATGTCAGTTTATATTTCCTAACAATTAAATCTTGGGACTAGGAAATTATGGGTAAGAACAACATTTATTGCCCATTCCTAATTGCCCTTGATATGGTGTCAACGTCTTCCCCTGGATTACAGAGCTTCCATAATGGTGTTAGATAGGGAAAAAGACAGAATTTTTACGGGCAGGATTTCAGGCTGGGTGAGCTATAAAATTCTATGGGTGCCTTCCATCATGCCAGCTCACTTGCCTCTACCCAACAATGCCTTAACAAGCAACAGGTATAACCTCGGCCAGCCCATCCACTCTCATATCAATTAAGCCTCTTTAGTGGTTATTTTGTGGCAGGAAGAGGTCAGCAATGGGCTGGAAGCTTGACTAATAAACCTGCTGGACCTCTGTTCTCTCCTCCAACCCCACAGCCTACGAAACCTACCACACCCCAACAGATTTTCTGGCAGATCTTAAAGGTGGGACTTCTTCCCCAGATTGGGGAAGAAGGTCTGTCTCAAGCGAAGTAACACTCAACATCAGAGCCTTAGAGCATAAGCGGGCTGTGATAACTGAGGCACGGGGATAAGCTGGAAATCCCACCACCCCTAATATCCTATTTCAGGAATCAGATCAAGCAACACAGAAGGAGCAGTAAAGGAATAGTGATACTTCTCTAAATCGCATCAACTTAGCTAATGTGTTGTGACATTGTGTGCAGTAAATGGTAATTCCACAAACTTGTGTAGTGCACCAACGTCATCGAATTACAAAACATGCTGGTGTCAAGACCCCACTCTATTGTGCATTCTTCTTTAGTTCTCTGCCAGAAGGCAGCTCCTTGGTGAGTATTTGTCACACCATGGAAAAGTGTCAAAGATTTTGAACTATGGATAGGATGGGGAGACAGATCCCATGTCTATCTCAGCTGGAACGGGAATCAATTTCTTTGCAGTTGGTGTTAATCTGGTCCATATGCTAGCTTTTTAACGAACTGAGCCAAAAAGGTCCCCCTTTCTATGCATTATTCCATACAATATATCAAGGAAAATGAGCCACAAAGTTGAAGATAATTCTCTTGCAGGCTCTGATGAATTACTCTGTAGTGCTCCTGTACTTTGTGACTTGTAAAGCAATTATTAAGCTTTTTTTTGTCAATTCTTGGTGTTGTGAAAGCATGTATCATTATTAAATTTGATGTCTGAGTGTTGAATTTATATAATATTGTGCTTTGAATCATGCTTTAAAACAAGAATAAAATAATTTCCCAGATGTTCCTGCCTTTCCACACAATGAATGTAAATAAAGTTAACCTTTCTTTGAAAAAATAAAACTTGGTTTGAAAGTTGTGTAAGGTAGGGAATTTATTTTAATACTAAGAATTGGAAGAGTTTTGGAGCTACAAATTCATTGATACTAGAATCAAAGAATTTAACAGGTATCATTCTGGAACATTCCACTCCAGAAAAGCATCTACTGCCTTTTTGGCAAAAGCTGAAACAAAGACACCAGCAGCCTGTACTTAAAACAGGGAATGAGCAAGACTGTATGTTTTTAGAAAAAATATTTACCTGAATGAAATCTACATACAGACTGGAACAATCACATGGACAAAGGTAGATGAGAAGAAAAGTTTATAGAATGCTTTTGAGATAGTTGTTCAAAAGGCGTGTTCAAAATGATTCTCAGAGGTCCACATAGCAACTGGCCAAACTGCAGAGAATGTAATTAGACAGGTTAGACTTGTATCTGCTAGAGTTTAAAAGAGTAAGAGATAATTTGATTGAAATGTAGAAGATCCTGAGGTGCTTCGACAGCGTGGATGTGGAAAGAAAGTTCCCTCTTTTGGGAGAATCCAGAAATACAGAATATTATTGAAAAATACAGGATACCCATTCAAAACAGAAATACGGAGAAACTTTTCTTTTAATCACAGACGGTCATGAGTCTTTGGAACTGTCTTCCTCAAAAGCACTGTCTTCGAATATTTATAATGCAGAAGTAGATAGATTCTTGATAAGCAAGAATGTTTATTGGGTATTGACAGAAATATGGAATAATCAGTTCAACAATGATCTTATTGAATGTTGGAGCAGTTTTGAGGGGCCAAATGGCCTACTTGAGCTCTTATCGCGTACATTCATATGCTGAGCCGAGACTGCACCCTCCCTCCCTCCCTCCTCCCAATTGCTTCCTCAATTTGAGTCATCATCCCTGCCCAGTCACCCCCTCTTTATTTGGCCTCACTCAAAACTATCCCTTCATATTGTCCTCTCCATCATTAAACCATAATCATCGATCATCTATTTCCCTTGATGACTCCCTCTCAAGCGCCCCTCAATTTGTTTCACTCCTCCATTTTGATCCCAATTCATCCCTCCCTCTAGATCACTCTCCCCCTCATGTTAGCAACCTTCTTCCTTCTCAAATAGTCTCCTTTTTCCACTTCCCTTCCATCTCTTCAAGGAGTGAAAGTTAAATCTGGAAAAGAAGCAGGCATCCACAGCCCACTGGTGCACGATCAAACGTGCCCCAGTTGAGCACAGGAATTGTTCAATCAATAGAAAGTAGTACTATCCAATTTGACCTCCATTGGTGCTCAATGATATTATCAAGCATTCCTGACACGGTTGAGACACATGATTAATTATTAATGAATTACTCGCACGGCAAGTTCGGAGTTACAAGTGTGGGTACATGAGCAGTAAACATGCTCGGGGTAATTTTACAAATTTGCACTCCTAATATTGGGCTTTACCTGATGAGATTTTATATCAACACAAGAACTAGGAGCAGGAGTAGGCCGTCTGGCCCTTCGATCCTGCTCCGCCATTCAGTAAGATCATGGCTGATCCTTTCGTGGACTCAGATCCACTTACCCGCATTCTCACCGTATCCCTTAATTCCTTTATTGTTCAAAAAAAATCTACTTTTTTTTAAAAGCGTTTACTGAAGTAGCGTCGACTACTTCACTGGGCAAGGAATTCCATAGATTAACAACCCTCTGGGTGAAGAAATTCCTTCTCAGTTCAGTCCTAAATCTGCTCCCTCTAATCTTGAGGCTTTGCCCTCTTGTCCTAGCTTCACCTGCTAGTGGAAACATCCTCTCTACTTCTATCTTATCTATTCCCTTCATAAGTTTATATGTTTCTATAAGATCCCCCTTCAATCTTCTGAATTCCAAGAATCTTGATGTAAAGGTCAGTCAGGCCCTTAAGAGTTTCCATTTATTCAAATTAAGTTTGGTGCCAACAACCTGTGTTAGAAACTAAAATTTGACCAAACTCATCTCACACACAGCAGAGTCAGGGACTTCCACCACATCATTGTCAGCTGGATCTGAAACTCACTCACGAAAGTGAAATATCACAACCACATCCAGTTCCTTGTCCAATTGCCAGAAGTTAATCAATTTTTGTTGTTGCAGAACCCGCTGGACATCCTTCCTCTTTGGATCTAATGGCAATATAATCATACACTTGTTATCCAGCGACATGAAGACAGAATCAATAATTCAACAACAACTTGCATTTATATCACACGTTTTCTGTGATGAAACATTGTGTGACAAAATATGACAAAAGCTGAACTGGCATTAGATTCAATTCAGATATTTTACTACACTCAGATGAAACATACTTTCTGATAAACATCCACTTTTCACAATTGTAAGGCCACACAGCTGTGGCCAAAACCCCACCAGCATCTCTTTTTGACAAGATGTTATGGTTCTTTTCATCATGACACTGAATCACAATTCACAGGCATCACTCACAGCACAAAGCTCTGCTGGAGGCAAGTAGAAGTGCAGGTACCTGAGGTGGACTTTGCGTTTAAGTGGCAAACATTAAATCTTTTCCTCAGGCTCGTAGTCACAATGACAAATCTCCTCAATATGACATTTTAATTGTCTATTTACTTTGGTACGGCAGAAAAGTGGAAGTAAAAGGGTAGCCACATACAGACTAAATGGACAATAATACAGGAGCACACTGCAGGAGGAAGAGTATCCTCAAGCATGTCGCATATCTGAAGTTTTTGAGAAGATTTGTAGTTCGGGTCGTGGGCGAGGTTGTGGACTTGCTCGCTGAGCCGGTGGGTTTGATTGCAGACGTTTCGTCACCCTGCTAGGTAACATCGTCAGTGCGTCTCCGGTGAAGCGTTGGTGTTCTGTCCCGCCTGTTATTTATATGCCTCAGTTTGCTGGAGTGGCTGGTATTACTTCCGGTTCTGTTTTTGGATTTTTTTTTTGTTTTTCTCTGGTTTGTATATTGGGTCCAATTCAACGTGTTTGTTGAAGGTGTTCCGGTTGGAATGCCTGTCCTCCAGGAATTCCCTGGCATGTCTCTGTTTGGCTTGTGCTATTATGGATGTGTTGTCCCAGTCGAATTTGTGTCCTTCTTTGTCTGTGTGTATTGAGACCAGCGAGAATTGGTCATGTCTCTTGGTGATTAGTTGGTGTTCGTGTATCCTGATTGTCAGTTTTCTTCCAGTTTGGCCTAGGTACTGTCTCTCACAGTCATTGCATGGTATTTTGTATATTACATTAGTTTTATTGGTTGTGGGTATGGGTTCCTTTAAGTTCGTCATTAGCTGTCGCTGGGTGGCTGTTGGTTTGTGGGCTTTTTGGGTATCCATTCCATTTATAAACTCCGTATAAGGGCTCCTGTTCTGCTTTGCGCAATTCCGAGTTGCTGCAGTTGTGGCTCATTTGAATAATATCCTGATGCAGCTCCGTTTATGGGTTTTGGGGTGGTTGCTGGTGCAATTAAGTATCTGGTCCATTGAAGGTGAAGTGAGTACTTGACTTCAAACTACTTCACCTTCAACAGCCATGTATTTAAACAAATCAATGTAACACCAATGGAATCCCCAGTATCAGGTCTAATTGTAGAAGCAGTAATAGAAAGGTTAGAACGAATATCGTTCCCTACAATACAACCCAAACTCTGGGTCCGCTATGTAGATGACACCTTCATGATTATCAAATGCACAAGACCAGAAGAAACCCACCGACACGTAAACAACATCCTCACCGGAATAAAATTCACAAAAGAAGAAGAAAACAATAAGCGAGTACCCTTCCTGGATGTAATGTAGCACGTCAGAACAACGGGGAACTCCGGACGAGTGTATACAGAAAGACAACACATATGGACCAGATGCTTAATTACTCCAGCAACCACCCTAACATCCATAAACAGAGCTGCATCAGGACACTATTCAAATGGGCAACAACTGCAGAAGCCCGGAATTGTGCAAAGCAGAATAGGAGGACTTATACGGAGTTTTTAAAAGGAACGAATACCCAAAAGGCACAATCTGCCGTTACCTTCGTGACAAAGCACAAAGACATAACACAGCCAGACACACCAGTCACCCTCCTGTACATCAGAGACATATCAGAGATGACTGCTCAGACCCACAGGTATCAGGGTAGCCCACAAACCAACAACCACCCTGCGACAGCTACTTACGAATGTAAAGGACCCCATACCCACAACCAATTAAACTAACGTAACATACAAAATACCATCAAACAACTGTGAGAGACAATACCTAGGCCAAACTTGAAGAAAACTGACAATCAAGATACACGAACACCAAGAGACACGACCAACTCTCACTGGTCACAATACACACAAAGAAGGACATGAATTCGACTGGGACAACATGTCCATAATAGCATAAGCCAAACAGACACATGCCGGGGAATTCCTGGAGGCCTGGCATTCCAACCTGAACTCCGTCAACACATTGAACTGGACCCGATATACAAACCACTGAAAAACAAAAAAAAAACAGAACCGGAAGTAATACCAACCACTCCAGCAAACCAAGGCATATAAATAACAAACGGTACAGAACACTAACACTTCACCGGAAGCGCACTGATGATGTTACCTAGCAGGGTGACAAAACATCTACAATCAAACATACCGGCTCAGCAAGCAAGTCTGTATCCTCATGTCACATATCACGCAACACATAATAAAATAGCCCTTCAGCCTCACCAATTACAGAATTGCTGTAATTTCAAAATATGTCTGATGCCCAGAACTTCCTGTGAAAAATGTCTGTTAAGATTCCTATTAAAATCTGTAAGCGTAGTAAGAATTGATATGCAATGGGAATAATTTTCATCACTCCCACCAAAAAAATTACTATGTGTGAGCAGTTCCAGGACTTTTCCATGCAAAATCCATTGAAGTTCTTTTATTAATGGTCCACACAACAGATGCAACAGCATGTGAAAAATGGATATTACTTTGTACTTTTGTAATCTTCATTCTCCAAATTGAACTATTAATTCAATGCAGCTTCACCAGGAACAGAGTACTTATGTAATTCCAAGTCATGTCACTGTGACTGGATGGGGCTTGTGGTCACACATTCAAATACTTAAATGTGGTCATTGAGCACCGATAATCAATTGAGTGAAATAAAACCATATCTTTCGGAGTGCACTGTTCTCAGATTGCTTGCTGATCCTTAACTAAATAAAAACCGAAAGAGCTGCGGATGCTGTAAATCAGGAACAAAAACAGAAGTTGCTGGAAAAGCTCAGCATGTCTGGCAGCATCTGTGAAGACAAAAATCAGAGTTTAACGTTTCAGGTCCCGGTGACCCTTCCTCAGAACGGATGGTAGCTGGGGAAACGTCGGTTTATATGCAGAAAATAGGGAGGGGGATGGGGTAGGGAGTAAACGATAGGATAGAGCCCAAAGAGAGAGAAGAGCAGTTGGATAGACAAAGGAGTTGATAACGATTTGGCTCGGAGGGTGATTGGTTGTTAGTGGGGACTGTTAGTGACCAACAGTAGGCAGTGTGTAATGGCAGGCTATATGATAAGGCCTTGTTATCACATTGTTAGTCATGAGAAACAATAGTGGAAAAAGAAACTCAAGAGAAAATATAAACTATTGTCACCACACAAAATGGAGATAATTGGTGATCTCCATTACACCACAGTAGGGTTGTCAGCAGTTGCTGAGTTGCAGCACTTTTGCTTCTGAACCACAAAGTCTTATGTTTAAGTCCCGTTTCAGGACTTGAATGCATTAAAACCAAGGTTGAGATTGCAATTTAACACTGGGGGCAATTTAACAACTTAAATTGATTGCAATTTAACACTACATTGTCTGAGGTTTTGCTTTTCATACGCGATGCTAAACTGAAGTCCCTCCTGCCTGTTCGGGTGCATGTAGAAGATTCAATGGTACTATATCAAGAAGAGCAGGGTCAATACTTTTACAGTCCATGGACTTCACAAAAAGACAGATAATCTGGTCATTGTTACAGTGTTAACACATCAAAATAAAAATGTTTTGACAGAATATTGGTGTCAGTCTATGATATCAACATTATAAAAGTAGAAGTTGAGGTATTCAAGACCCTGAGAGAATTTAGAACTGCAGAAATGATAATTGGTCATCTCACCTTCGACATGTTTTATGATTCAATGAGATAATGGCTGATCTGTAACCCAACTTTATGTCCCTTTTTGCCCCATATCCCTTAATACTTTTAGTAAACAAAAATCTAAGCACCTCTGTCAGTGCAGTACTGAAGTGAATCATTGGCTTGTATTGTGGATTTCTGTTTGTAGTGGAACTTGTCCCTACACCGTTATGACTCAGATTTGAGAAAACTAGCCACTGAGCCTTGGCTGATCTATTTTTGTGCCTCACTGACTGAGCTAGTCAGGCTTCATGTTTTCCATTAAAGACCTTCTCCCAAATTTGTTATTGGCATCTCTTTTAAAATTAAAAACAAACCCTTTCCAAGATCTCTCACCCTTCCTGCTACAGTTTAAGACTGACACAAGGGTTATTTTCAGTAATCCAGCAGCAAAATCTTCAAGGTCTCTCCTCTGGTGAGTGCACATCAGGTGATCAGAGTTTGCAAGGTCAATGATATCATATGTTTTTTGGACCTGTCCACTTAGAAACCATTCCTGTGATCCCAACAGACCCACTTTTAAAGACACTTGAATATCTAGACACGGGATCAGTTAGCTTAGTTGGATGGATGGTTGGTTTGTAATGCAGGATAATGCCAACAGCATTGGCTCAATTCCCACACAGCCAAGGTTACCTTGAATGACTCTTTTTCTAAATCTCTCCCATCACCTGAGACACGGTGACCCTCAGATCAAACCATCACTGGTCAATTTCTCTCTAATGAGACAGCAATCCTGTAGTCTATTAAAACTACGGCATCTTTACGTTTACCTTGACACACGAACTAATAATCTAACACCTATGTTAAGAATGAGTTCAGAAACACTAAGGAACATGATGTTTGGCATTAATTTTATGTCTAGGTTTTGAAAGAGTGAGCTAACTGTGCCACTTCCTGTTTATCTTTATGATATGGAAGCCGTCTTTGGTAAATCAGTTAAAACCACCGTTCTGCCTAACTGCAAGCTAGCTCTGATTCTTTGGTCAGTATGCATTGATGGAGTAATGCCTTCAAAATATTTTGTGATGAAGTCACTCCGTTAATGGTGTTCTGCCACAATGTTACTCACAGTGCACAAAGATGCACATTTACTGACCTCGGAGATTGCCATGTAAGTGTAGCTTTGGGTTACCAATCCATAAAGACCTACCAGATTTATTTTCATGTTGCTCTAGCTTTGCAAAAGTCACATTATGGCAGCTAAATAATGAGGACTGATACAGAAGCTGCTTTTTGTACGTGAATACTTGAACAAAACATACAGACAACATGAGGTACATACTTGCCAAAATTTTCCTTTGTGGAGGCCTGGAGTTTTTCTTGTGGAACCAGAATCAGCACTTCTGACTCTCGAGAAACTGCACTATTAGGAGGTTATCTGGCTGATTTTGAGCAATTTATTTCAAGAGTAGGCTATTCAAGATTCCAGCCCAACTGGATGAATTGCAACAACAAAACACCTCAATGTAGTAAAATATTCCTTGGCATTGCACAGGAGCATTCCCAAATAACATCTGATCCCCCGGCCACCTGAGACAATATTAGGGCCAATAAGGAAAAGGTTTAGTTAGGAGGCAAGTTTAAGGAACATCTTACAGGAGAAAAAGGGCGGAATTTTAACCTGGGCTCCACAACCGACGGAAGGACTCTGATTTTTCACAAAGGCACCCTATATGCACAATTGCTGACTTCCATTTTGGCAGTTGACACACTTCGAAGGGATACTGGCAATGGGAAATCATGGCCTTGAATTTGTTCCTTCAATACTGCTTTCAAAAACAAGTCAAAATGATGTTGAATCATGACTCATCTGAAATTTCTCTCTGAACTATTTTAGCAGCGACCTTAAAATAAACACAATAACATCAAATAAAACAGCGCTGAAATGAACTTTAAATGACCATATTTAGCATCTTCACTCTAACTGACAAACAGGTATTTGTGGAATGGAATAAAGGTTCCAGCATAATTTAATCTACCCCTGCTCTTATGGCTATGAGCAAAAGCAGGTTAACTTTTCTTTCCAACTTTTGCTTCACAATTGCAATTAGTTAGTGCTGCTGCACTGTCAGGTTGCCTGGTAAATTTTAAATTTGTGCAGGGACATGACAAGAATTTGAAGACAAAAATATCGTAACCTCACATGACCAGATTCATGAGCAACTAAAACTTACTGCGTATTTGCTAATTTTAACAGCTGATTATGTTGGTTGAGAAGTCTTTCTATACTTCTTTTTTCTAAACTCGTCTTTAGATTTCTGTGTTTGTATCATACACTGTAGAACAAGCAAAAGGGTAGGTAAGTGATCAGATCCTATTCTGCTCAAACTGCCCTGTAAACTGTCAAAGAGTGTGAGAACTTTGCAGAGAGAGCTGCCCTCCAATTATTCCTCCCTTCCTGTGAAGTGCGTGCCCTTTACTTGGCACAGCAACTCAATGACACACTGAGATCAGAGCATTGTGTATTAGGTTCAGATGCTTGCCACTTAAATGGTTGTTGAGCAATAACTGTAGACCAGAGAGGAATCTTAGATTATGTTTCATCACTATTTAATATAAGGTGGCTAAAAGTTAAAATTTAATCAAAAGAAACTGTATCAATGAACTAAAGAGCTGCCTTCAGCCTTTAATAGCTTGATAAGGACCTTCCTCTTGATTCTAACTGATAGCTGTGAAACTCCTCCTCCTTAACTCTTTAACTTTTGCACTTTTCCTTCTCGGACTACTGCTGTTCCAATGTTTTCTTTAATTCAGTCATGCATGACCTGGAGGTCCCAGGTTAATATTCCCTAGTGTTATTCAAACAAGGAACTTTTCATTGTTCCAGTCTGCTGACCTTTGCTACACTCACATCTAACAAGGTGATCTGAAAATAACACATTTTTCATGTATTATTTCACAGATCATCTTTCACTTCCCTCTGCCACTTTCCCTTTTGAAATTTGCCAAAGGTTCAACTTGCAAAGCCCCTGTTTATAGCAGCAGCAATACCATTTCTGAACCCCCTCAGTATAGTCAAAATGGTGCTTTCCTGACCTTAGAAGGAAATTCCTAAATTTCAATTGTTAACTCATTAGGTTTGGAAGGCCAGCTGGGAAGAAAATGAGTTTTCCCACACTGACCTCCAGTGAGGAACTAGGGGTGGAGCCGGCAATTGCCATTATTTAAATAGGTCATTTATAACACTGCCATCATTCAGTTCTCTTGGCACTAAACACTTGTAGTATTGCTTAAAAATAATAAAAGTTCTCTATACTTACATTTACACTCATTATAGAATATGCATCCACACTTTTACAACTGATTATTTGTCTGGCTTCACTTTTTTTTGAAAAGGTATATACTTCCCTTTCTCGTTAATTACTTTTTCACACAGTGGTAGTGTCCCTACCTCTGGACAGATGGCTCAGGTTCAATTCCCACCTGTGCTAGAGGTATGTCATAACTCACCTGATCAAGGTTGACTAAAAATACTTATATTTGTGACAGACAGAAATGCCGCTATTGGAGGAATCTGTGTCTGTGTGATGAAGTACAAACTCCCACTCTTCTGCTTGGTGGCAAAGTGCAAAGGAAACATTTAATCCCATTCCTTACAGAGGTCAGAAGACAGTCATTACCATACCATTTCATTTTAGTCTTTGTTGCACAGAAAAGGACGTTTTCATCAGGGCTAGAGAAGATCATTGTTTCCCTCAAGTATTGTGATCTGTTGCATTATGGCACCACTGGGACACAGAATGAGGTGTGGTTCCTCTGGGGCAACAAAACAGCAATGACTCCTCTTGATTAATAACCACTCTGACTCACTGATTGAAAGCCTTTCCTTGTTTCTTTCTGTTTTCACTTAAAAGGGTGTTTAAAAGAATTAAACAAGGATTCTTCCCACTGGCTCAATGAGTTTATTCAGCTGAAGTACGCACACCACTAAGATTTTAGGTTCAATTTTCTGTTCTCAGTAAGCTTCCTGAAATCAGTCTGGGAGATGTCAGAAGAGATTTTACAATTATTGTCAAATAAGCTTGATTACCAAGGTGAAGCAAACCTCAGGTTTTTGCTCCTGATCATGCCAGTAACCCTTGCTGGAGGCAGTATTTGTGAATTTTGGGTGAAGAGACAATTGGATGCTTCTTCTGTGATGCCTCTTAGAGTTAAATAACCTAATGGTATTCACTAGCTGGGCTCGCAGCTAAATAATAAACACTTGCTTGAGTTTACTGACCCCTCATGGAATCATAACCTAGTGAGGGATCCAACACTTTCACAAGGAGGAAGTGTGAAATATTGAGAAAGAAAGAGAGAACAAAACACAGGAGAGAAGGATCTTTTCAAATGTAAAATATAAATAATTAATCAAAACTATCAACTGAATAACATATTTAAAGCGTCGAAGTTGCCAAATAGCTCAAAATCATTATTAGGAATCCAACTATTTTAGAGTGATCTCAGAGAGCCTAAAGGGTATGAGCCGACACCCGCAGTGATGAAACTGGGTAATTTTCCTCTTTTTTCACTGTGTGTATTATAATCCTAAAAACACATTATTTTCATAGTGATCTTTCATAATCTTCGACTTTGCTTGTGAACAGTTAGGTTCAGTATAGCTACATGTTATTTTTACTTTGCTGAAGCTGTACAAATGGCATGACAATGCGTGTCAATGCAATTCATTTCATCGCATCATGCACTTGTAAACTAATGCAGAAAGGTTTGCCAAATAGGAAAGACAGCGACCAACTGCTGCCTGCTTATAGAGTAGAAACTCCAACTGGTTTATACATCAACACAAGGCAAGGATAATTCTCTGCTCCCCAAAAGTGTGGATCAGGTAACAATGCTGGGAGCATGACATAATTAATGGAACCCACATATTCCTGTGTGCATTAATTCAGTGTTATTGTTAAACCATATACTTTAAGTAGATTGACATCTGTATAGAAAAAGCATGCAAAGAAACGTTGCATAGGCATACTGGTATTAATTAAAATTTTTACCTGTATAATTATATGAATATCTCATCCAATTGCCAGTCTAATGGTGAACGTGTTGTACAACTCCTTGGTAAGTTCTATTTTGTCCTCTTCCACATCCCGTTGCACTGAATTCTAAATCATTTTCCTTATCTACTAGAACTATAATTTTGCCTCTTTGAATATTTGCAATTTCCTTCAGTTCTACACAGCAAAGTATACCCTCGGTTCTTGTGCGCTTCTTAGCTCAGTTCCAACTTCCACATGCTGGAGCACCCTCCCCAATTTTTTGTATTTCTCCGTCCCTCCACTCACATACAGATCTTCCCAAACTTTCAACTAGCTATTCAGGCTTTCTGTCACTTTGCTTCACTCTTCCCTATTATTTTGTTATTTTGTGAAAGGAGCCCCATACATGGAAGATGTTATGACGATAATGCATTGAAAAGCAATAGTGAATTGGGTGGCATAGGTTTATTAACACGTCTGCATTGCACATGTGAATTCAATTGGAATTGCAAAGCAAGCCATTAAACCTATTTTTATAGAAAGTAATATATCTTAACTAAAATATGAGATCGACATAATTTATAACAAAAGAAAAGATAATATTACAAATTTGCATTCCTGGTGCAGAGTTCACCATGCAGGAATGCTTATAGATATTGAGTGCATGTTTTACATTGTTATCTATTTTGTTTATTTTAGTGGGCCAAAAGTCACAAGGCAAAATTCCCAAAATGTGTTCGAGTAAGGTATAGCATTATCCTGAGTGCAGAAATCAGTCAAATACCTTTAAGCAATGAACCCAGGGTGTAAGCTGTTCGCAGCGTAGACCATGAGCAGTTCACTAACGTACCTTCCAAAGGAGCTTGCAGGTAGTGTGCTGTGGGGTGGTGACGGGAGGAGAGTATCTCTTGGGTCTCTAACTGTTGCAAAAAATGTAAAAGCATTCTAAAATAATTAATTTATCATCTGACCAGAAATAAGCTGCATGCTGGTTACAGTTAACAAAAATGATGGACTAGAATTTGATCCATGTTGCTTTCTGGATCTTGGGGTCGTGATGCACCATCTATCCAGACCCATTGTGGTAGGGGTAACAAACATCGATGACTCAGCATTCTGCAGGGGTCTGAACTGTGCACGGAGAAAGCCTCAGTTCCTGAAGGAGGTTTATCTGTTTTAAAGGGATAGTGCAGTCAATTACAGTAGGCTTCTGCTAAATTTCATTCCTGCTCTTATAAACAAGGAAAATGAGGGCAGAGAGAATGTTCAGAGTCATGAGGTGAGGGATTTAGTGATGGTGGTAGACTGGATGAGAAATATGACAGATGTCATTGTTCCTGGCAGGGGACAGAGAATTCGCATGGGGACAGGAGACCCTAAAGGACCATACTCTAAAGGATTTGGGAGAAGGTGGCCAGAGATGTCAAATCCCAGTGTCTGTTTCTGAGGATATGGCAACAGTGCCACAATAAGTCTAATGAGCTTGATTAAAGTTCCAGGTCTGTAGATGCTTCTCTTACCCATGCACTACCAGCCTCAAAAGCTGTTCAAAGTACCACAGCCAATCACTCATCTGGCAGCACTCACTGGCACTCACAATTCTATGCCTCATTTCTAGACACTCCACTTCATACCAACACACATTCTGGTGATATCGGCTACTCACCTAGCTACCACTATCTCCACGTAGTTATAGCCATTAATCAAAGACCGTGCAACATACTCACTAAAATTCTGATCTCTTTCATGCAGGACAAAGTACTTCATAATGAAAGGGAGCAGGTCAGAGCAGGCGAGCAAACAAGGACTCCTGTAACTATGAGCCTTATGGAGGAGATGGTTCTCTGAATCATAGTGCATGTTGTAATAAAACTTGTGACATCTGGCATCACTGGGAACCTCGGGGATGATGGTATATTGATTCTAAAATTCCAACTTACTCACA
Organism: Rhincodon typus; assembly: GCF_021869965.1. NCBI lineage: Eukaryota > Metazoa > Chordata > Chondrichthyes > Orectolobiformes > Rhincodontidae > Rhincodon > Rhincodon typus. The sequence goes on from NC_063337.1 coordinate 47,416,521, forward strand.
GTCAACTATCTGGCATGAAGGAGGCAGGTACAATCACAGCATTGAAAAGGCATGCGGATGGGTATCTGAATTGGAAGGGTATAAAAGGATATGGGCCAAATGCTGGCAAATGGGACTAGGTCAGAAGGGTCTGTTTCCATGCTGTATGACTCTACGATTGTATAAGTGCACACCACTGACGGTGGCGGCCATGGACCTTTTGCTTATTCACTTGGGTTTCCTCATCCTAACCTTCTCTTATGATTTTTTTTTGTTTTCTGATAGCCAAGAATTGCCAATGTCCAAGATGAGGGTGAGTAACAGGACTGACGACAGTGCATTGTCTCTCAACCTGTCACTTGCAGTCACAAGTTCAGATACTGGTACTGCCTCTACCTGAACAAATGACAGAGAATGAGGATCTGCACTCAGTGAGTCAGCAGGCATGTGTGGGCTGCTGACATACCAGAAGGTAAGCATGCTTTGTGTGTGTACCATGTGACTCAGGGCAAGTTAACAGACAATTTCTGCTGCAAAGATCTCATGTTACGATTTCAAGAGGGTAGCAGAGAGCTGATTGACATGCACATTCCAGGATGCAGCCTGCCTGATAGTCTCCACTCATTTCAAAGTGCATTGAACTGTCAGTTCCAACTTGTCCCAGAGGCACTGCAACTGCATCTTCAATATCTGGTGCCACCTTTGCGTTGACAGCTCACTGAATCCCGTGCCCAACTTGCAAAGCAGCAGCAACACACTGTGTCAAAGCCTGGAACTCACCACATCAACTCCAAAAATATTCTAGAACACGTCTGGAAATGTTTCAATCACAGAAGTTATTCAATATTAGAGGTATCTGTAAGTTGGTGCCTGACTGTTAAGTACTGCAATGTAGAGCTTCTCTTGCAACTAAATGCGTGTTCTTTACTGAATGACAATCCAGTGGATTTACATGGCTCATAAGTGGAAGCTAAGTGTCACATTAGCTAGTCAGGCCAAACAATGTCACAACTGCCTTCAATTCACATACTTTCAATTCAATGCAGAGGATACTGGCAGTGCCCTTCAGAGTGTGAGTGCAGAACAGAACAGGGGTGTTACAGATTTGAATTTCATTTTTTTTAACATTATCAATTGTCCAGCACTGTTTCTTTCCAAAGAATCAAACCAATAAACCACCATCAACCAACACTGAGCCAGATCTTCCAGTCAATGTCAATGCTGCACATATTGACGCTGCCCACAAAGATTTCTGCAATCTGATCCAACTGCAATTTTTCAGCCAGGACATATGTTACTGGCTGAATCATCCATGAGTCAGCATAAATATCAATGGAAGATTGTTGAGTGCAAGAAGGTTTGACTTATAAAGAAAGGCTGGATAGGCTGGGACTGTTTTTTCTGGAGGTTGAGAGGTGACCTTATAGAGGTTTGTGAAATCATGAGCGGTATAAATAAGGTTAACGGTACGTGTTTTTCCCTAGGATAAGCGATTTCAACACAAGCGGGCATATTTTTAAGGTGAGAGGAGTGACACTTAAAAAAGCCATGAGCAGCAAATATTTTACTGTGGTGGTTCACATGTGGAATGAAATTCCTGAGGAAATGATGGATGCGGGCACAGTTACAATGTTTAGAAGACACTTAGGGTAGTACATAAATAGGAAAGGTTTGGAAGGATTTGTGCCAGGAGCAGGCAGGTGGGACTAGTTTAGTTTGGGATTATGTTTGGCATGAACTGGTTGGACAGAAGAGTTGGTTTCTGTGCTGTATGACTCTATGACTAAGTCAGGACATGCCAATTTGTACAACAAAAGCTACCATATTCAGTTAAGTTCTTAAAGGTTTTTTTTGTGTGTTAGTCAATGAATGAGAGTATGAATAGATGAGTGGGTGAGGCAACCGAGTAACGGGAGTGAGGTGGATGAGTTGATGAGGAAGGAGGGGCTGTAATCAATTGGCCCTGGGGGGAGATGATTGGTTGGGGTCGTGGGTAATGGTGTCAGTTCAGTTACACTGGCTAATCACTGAGTCAGACCATGTATTAACCAGTGTAACCTTCCCAGGGCAAGTATCCAGCTAAGTTCTGCATATTGGTCCCAGAGCTCAGTTTCAGAGATTTTGCAGCAGATCCTGTGCAGTGCAAATCAGTGGTCCGATGCTGGAAACTTTGGGCAATTGTGTTTCCATCCACAAAAAAAAAGCATATTAAGGTCACTGACAAACTCATAGAAATGTTTACATGTTAATACAGAAAACTAAAGACATCGGATTTATTTAAAATGGAAAAGCTTTAACCCCTGCCATGTGAACCCCTACACTGGATTGTTTTAAAATTTCATCAACAAGCATGCAACATCCTCTTTGTAAAGAACTGTACTACACATCAATTCCTTACTTTTACTGACTTCAAATTACTATTTCTTGTTTGCTCAGGATTTACATCTGTTTTATTCTGTAATCTACAGAGATCTAAAAATGTCATAAACTTGAAAGAAGCATAAGCCAGAGTTTAGAAAAAATAAGCTTCACAGAACAGAATATAAAATAGGAAAGCTTCATTGCAGTGGATCCACTAACTTGATATCAGTTTGTAGACAAAGCTCCTGAAGCTGAAACAAATGTATGTGGACCCTGTTCAAATGGGAAAAAATAGTCTGCTGCTCTAAGGTTTTCTGGTCACAGCAGGAGAAGTGTAGTTTCTATGCAGGTCCACTCAATCAATAAAAAAAAGCCACAGGAGGAATGATTTATCTTGTTGCTTACAGAATCTGTCACAGAGAAAAATTGTAAAAGATCAATTTACACAATCCAGTGTGAGAAAGCTATTGATATAACGTGGCTGATCAGCTTTTGGTCAAATGTACAACACTACAATTCAGTGGGCAAGCCTGAGACATAGTGCTGTTCGTGATAAGTTTCCTAGTCAACATATAACTGGATTTTGTACTCCATAAAATGAACATTTGGGCAATGGATAACAAGACTCTTTGACCTGTGATAGTTTACTTCACATGATTGTACAGAGCTTGATTAGCTGTTTGTTCTTGTGGATTGCATGCATCAAATTTTCTGTGAGAAAATTTTACTCTGAGACTAACTGACTTAATTACAGTCAACCCTTTCACTACAGGTCAGAGGAGTCTGGCACTTCGCAGGAAATAAGGAAAAACACTACCTTCCTGCAACAAATACTAATTTGCCATTTTCAAGTAAGTTCAATGAAGCTTATCTCAGCTGCTTTGACTGCTCACGTTGTTCAACACACTGCCCACTCTAGAAAAGGCTTATATAGAACAAGGAGGGCATTAGTTTTGACTTTGTGCTGAATGACCTGATCATAACCAGTCTACTAATAAGGCACTATAAGTGGCCTCAGTATCTGAGAACTGGGAAAGAGAAAAAGATCCAATACTCATCCTCCAGCTGGTAAGTGTACATGTGTAGATGTTAGTATTGAGCTGGTCTGTGGTACCCCACACAATCAGTGTGTCACTGTCAACTGCAGCAATATAGTTCTGACTTGTCTTTATTGTGAAACAGGCAAAACTATATAGAAAACATATATATGTGTGTGTGTGTCTCAAGTAAAAGTCAACCCTATGAATTTGGCTCAAAAATACTGTAGATTTTCATATGTCTCGCGTAAAAGTCATAGTGATGATCAATTATTTACTAAAACAAAATTACCATGGTTCATTAATTTAAAGGCAGGTGCAAGAACCTTTAGATTTTCCCTCATTCAGTGCATGAAATGTAACAGTTGGTAATGTTATAAAATCAATACATATTAGAAAATTAATAAAAATTCCTTTTTATATTATTCTATTGCAAAGTTATTTCTGGGGCACTATTCAGAATGCATGTCAATCCTTCAAAAACATCACCTATATAAAACTATTTACAAAGGATCTTGTTGAACGTATCATTCAATAACTGACATCTCTCGGATTGAGCAACATTCCCTCCGTCCTGTAGTGTAGTGTCAGCCTAGACTATGCATTCACATCTTAAATGGGACCTAATCCATTGCCCCCAAAATCATATCATCATAGAATCCCGACAGAGTGGAAGCAGGCCATTTGGCCCATCGAGTCCACATCAACCCTCCGAACAGCATCTCACCCAGACCCATCCCCTTCCCTATCCCTGCATTTCCCACCCTAGATACTACGGGCAATTTAGCATAGCCAATCCACCTAACCTGCATATCTTTGGACAGTGGGAGGAAACCGGAGCACCCGGAGGAAATCCAAGAAGACATGGGGAGAATGTGCAAACTCCACACAGACTGTCACTCAACACTGGAATCGAACTCAGGTCCCTGGAGCTGCAAGGCAGTAATACTAACCACTGAGCCACTGTGCTGTCCCTGAGGTGAATGCTACTGCTGAGCCAAAGCTGAGACCATTACAATAGGATATCTATGCTTCATGTACTTTCCCAATTTTGTCTCTCTTCTCCTCTCTTGAAAGTGGTCTGTCACAGTGGATCAGTGTTGCAAGGGCACAATTTGTCATATTTCATTTCATCTAAGAATCTTCTGCCCTGAGAGGTGGAAAATGTGAAGGCAGACAGGGCACTTAATTAAGCAAAGTAATGGCATGCCTGAACCCTGCCACTTTTCTGTCTCCACCAAAATTAGGCCCTCAACAAGAAGGTTACCAATGTTTCCCAGAAACCTGCCAGTTTTAAATGGGACAGTGGTGAGTTGAGGCCTTTAAGTAGCCATTAATTGACAAATTAAGGGCTTTAATTATACCCAGCACTTAATTGTTAAGGTGGCTGAAAGCAGGTGAGTATGTCATGGGCCAAATTGTTCAATCATTTGCCTTTCTCATCGCCTTGTTCACCTCCAGGGAGGGAATAATTGTGCCCGAAGAAATCGATCCCAGCTTTTACTTTATTCAGTTTGGATGCTTTAACTTTGTTAATAAGGGTTCTCCTTGAAGATGCATGCAGCTTTCGATTTTGCAAAATCAACAACCAACAGAAACACTGCAGGTTTATTGAGAAATAATTAATTTATCAGGCACATATAAGCTGAGCATTTCACATAAAATCTTAATCCACCAAGTGATGATGGTCCAACCGACCCGGTAATGACAGAAAAAGCAAAACAGTATTTATAGACACTGGATTTTGTGTTTGGAGGGTTTGTTTTGCTTGGATGTGTGCGATGGCTGGATTTTGTTTTGTTTCATTTGAAAGTACAGCAAAATTGAGATAAAGGAATGGACTAAAACATCAGAAAATCTGAACAGTTACATGCATTTCAACACTTTTTCATACTTCCAATTAATCTGAAGAAAAGGAAACAAACAGCAATTTTTATTGTGGCCATCCCTTGGAGATAGTAAGAACTGTTGGACACAATTATTAATGTCCTTGTTTGGCTTGCTCTGGTTCAAATGTTACTACCAACAATGGCTGATGCGATTTGGAACATAACAGTACAGACCTGTCATTGTGTGGCAGACAGCCACCATAGGAAATAGAAGCAACTCCTTTCAATAGTGATTGCTTGTCATTGAGGTCTGAAACTGAGTGAATAAAATTGGGTTCATCAACTTCTTTGCAGTAAACTGACTAACATTCAGTTTTAATTTCAGAATGTTAAATTGATTTTTGTGGTTAATGAGGTATGAGAGAGAAGATCTTTGGGGCATTTACACCTGAACTCATTTGGGCCAATTTTCCTCACTCAGCCTCCTGTCATTTTCCTTAATTCTCCTTTCCGTAAAGTTGGCATAACTTTTGTTTAATGTCTAGATTTTCTTGTTATGTATCACTGCTGTAGATTAAAGGAATTCATTATCCAATATTATCTCAATAAATGATGTGAATTATGAAATTGGTACTGCAAAGAGGCATCAAGCTATATTTTTGCTACTGACTTGTGATGTCCATCTCAGATTAAAGGACTATAAGATCCAATTTTCACTCTGGGGTATAGGGATGGGATCATCCAAACCTGCAAGTAGATCCTAGGCATCCACATTGGGTGGGAGACCATTGGTACACTTAATCTGCTCGTCTCAGTTCCCTTGCTCTTTTTCTTAGCTTTTCTTTAGGCGCAATTAGGTCAGCTTGCTGTCATCCTCATGTCTCCACCCATGTAACTTTCATAATCCCATGTTACCTGCATGACAATTTACATCCCCCTCAGATGCCCCATGTTTCCTCATTAGCCACTCACACAGTTTCCAACATTGACAGTCCTCAGCAGCCATGTAAAGATGAAAAATAACTCTAACAATTTAATATAGGTTTTATGGCTTTACATTTATAATTGAAAATCTCACATTTGTGAAACCCATTCAAAGGTTTTATATCTCAAGAGGTTTTTCCCTTATTAAAAAAACCAAAATAAAATTATGTTCACAGTCCACTTCAAAGATAGATAATCCTTTAATGTCCTCTTTAATTGTATGGACTCGGCTTGTGGAGATGATTTAGCTTTTGAAATGCAAGCAAACATTCATAATGACATAATAATCATCCTTGGAGAAAGGTCACAAATGAATTCTATGGAAGCTATATGACCAGGTAACATTTTTTTATAACATACAACAGGTAGCCTGTCTATCTAAACATTCCAGCAGACGTTATGTTTTAAACCATCATTGCTCCAGCCTTTCCTTTCATGTTTAAAACGGGAGGATTTAAAAGTAAATCTTCAGATCATGATAACTAAACAGGCTTTATCCGTTCTTCAACAACATTTACAGCTACACAATGAATTAATGACTCCCATAATACTTTTGGCTTTTGAACCAGCAGAACTTGGGTGCATTTGAACTCAGCATGAAGTTCAAATGGACCTACTGAGTTTGTGATTCCTTCTTTTGTGAACCTCCTTGTCTCTCTTCTGACTGCCAGGAAAAATCAGAGTGGTTAGAAATGGCAACACGACATCTGCCTCCTGATCCTGGCTGTTGTCATTAAAATTAGACTTCCAAATTTCAGAAAAAAAAAATCACTGCAATATGCAACCAATTTTAGTCTTCTGCCATCTTTGTCAGTACTATAGGTGCATGACAAAATTTAAGGAAATGCATGGACTTCAACTTAATTTTGCTAAAACGTTGATACCAAACCAATTTTTAAATCTAGGCTAAGATAACAAGGTGTAGAGCTGGATGAACACAGCAGGCCAAGCAGCATCAGAGGAGCAGGAAAGCTGACGTTTCGGGTCTGGACTTCTTCTTCTGAAGAAGGGTAGGTACAACTTGTAGGTACAAATGTAGGTACAGCACAGTTAAGAAGGGATTTTGACCCAATAAAGAAACAGTCCTATAATTTCAAGCCAGGATGCAGGGGAACCTGCAAGTCCTGGTGCTTCCATACACCTGTTTCCGTTGTTCTTCTTGGTTGTAAAGGTTTGAGAGTTACTGTCTGGGATGAAAAGTTGAAGGTAACATTGTACTTTGTTTCAATGTATCACCGTTTCCCTTGTGTACCGGTAGTGGAAGGGTCAATATTTTGTTTGGCGGATGTGGTGCCAATCTGTCTGTTCTGTCCTAAATGGGGTCAAATGTCTTGAGAGCTACTGGTGCCACATTCATCCAGGCTGGAGGAGAATATTCCATCACACTCTCGATGGTGCCTTGTAGTATTTGGGAGTCAAGAGGGGAGTTGCCCACCAAAATAATTCCAGCCTCTGACCTACTTGTGCAGCTATAATATCTATATGGCTAGTACATTTGAGTTTCTGGTTAATGTTAACCATGGGATGTTCATGATGTGAGATTTTAGTGACAAGAATGCCACTAAATGTTAAAAGGAGCCGGTCAGCTTCTCTTTTGTTGAAGATAGTCATTGCCTGACTCTTGCCTGGTGCAAAGATTAGTTTGCATTTATCAGTCCAAGACCAATTCTTGTTCATATTTCACTGCATGTGGGTGGGAACTGTTTAGATATCTGAGGAGCTGTGTTACCTCTCAGCTTCAAGACATCCATAGTGCATAGACAAACTGGAGGCTGCTGATGATATACTGCAGGGTTCTGACATTGTGGAGAGGGACTGCATGCTATGGAATGCTGGCAAAATAGCAGTCAATGTTGGCAAGATATGGTGAAAAGGGAAAGGTAAGTCACCATAGTCCCAGCGGACCATAGGGCTGCCCTCTTATTAGATTGAGGCAACTGGTGGTGAGTTTAAGCCAAGGATCATCATGCCTCAGGGTGAGGGGTGACATTGAGAGAGTGGAATCTTCATGGTAACCTCAGGCAGTACAGGATTTGAACCTGTGGTGTTGGCATCACTTTGCATCGTAAGCCAGCCATCCAGCCAACCGAGAAAATGGACCCCTATTGAGGTATAGAATGGAGCAGTTGCAATAAAAATCAAGGACTTGGTATTTAATTGATACATTGAGCAACATGGTGATGCACAAAATATTTTCAGAATTCTGGAGCACAGTGGTAGCAGGTTTGTGTAAAATGGCAATTGCAAGTGCCTGGAGGCATGTTAGATAACTGATGCTCTGTGCAGTTTGTTGTATATTTTTTAGTCCGTTTCTTCTTTATGTAGAATATGGTTGGGAGTTTCTGTAAAGTTCCATTTGATTGTGTTATATTGCAACCGCACCATGATGACAACTATAACACAGCCACAAATTTGAAGTTTTTTTGCAGCATGCTGCACTCATTCTAATGATGAGCTGTTGAAACAGTAAAACAATGTGGCAGAGAGAGGCATGCGCTTTATCATCTTGCAAGAAAGGTTTACACTTTTTATTTGTAATAGATGTCATTGCCATGATTTTGCCTATGGCATGGTAGCTTCTAGGCAACCCTTTCTGGCATAAATAATATTTTTTATCATGCAATATTCATCTTTTTAAATTAAATATGCTAAGGCAAACATTAAGGTGCTACTTACACAGATAATATTTATTCCATACTCTTGCTTTACATTTTAACTTTTCTTCATTAATTGATCAGATTTAAAACTTTCACATATAATGCCAGGGAAATGAACTACAGTCTTGGAAAATCAAAAAAGGGGAAAAAAGTATTTGAAGTGTAGCAAACTGCATTCATATGGCTTTCAATGTGGCAGTTCTCATTATTCACTGTGGATAAAAATACCCAGTTTACTCATAAAAGCTCAATCACCACTTGATCTAGTATTGTTTTTCTATTCCAAAGTAAATTGTATCCAGTATTAAATAATAAGAACTAATGCAACTGGACTTGTCCCATCTGCAACTGTCTGAGGTAATTATATTTTCTAGCTTTAATAGCCCTCAGTATTTATAAAGAACTGTGTTCATAATATTGCAATGGGAAAATTATTCAACATATAGACATCCTTGATTTTAGTTATTACTGGCACTCAAGAAAATGTTTAGCAGCCTGTATTTTTTTTGAACCTTAGATACAGCAAATTGCTTATTTATCATCTTTTCCTCGAATCCCCAGACACGATGGCCATAAACTCTAAGCCACAATATAAGAGAATATTTTTTCCAGCACTATCAAATAGCCCGGAAGAGCTTCAGGTCGAATTAAAAGCTTCTCATACTTCCGGGGATTTATGCGGCTTTAATAACTGAAATGTGTTTCTAGTTTCTATTACAAAGGTCAAAAGGTTCCTAAAGAAACACAATTTAACAATTATTTAGACCTAATTTCTGCACAAGTGAGATTTTCTTCATATTATTTGCAGAGCAAATTCAATGATCTTGGCCCGGCAGCAGCACTTTATTCATCACAATTTTGCACAAAACTAGATTTGCAGGTGGAATTTAATTTCAGCTACTCTGTGGTACAAAATATCATCTGTAATAGACCTTGACTTTAAGTAGCGACTAACTCACAGTGAAATAAGATAACTTCTTTTTATAACAACTTTGCTCTTTATTGCTGATGAATAATGCAGTCAAATACAGAAGTGAAGTTTAGTAATGGTGATTCTTTATAGCTAAGTTGCTGTTTATTATTATTGACAGTTTCCACTCCCAGCCCATACTCTCACCTTCATTGTTGTACAGTTTTCTGCCAGCCACAATCTCAGCCGCTTGTGAAAAATGGTTACTGGAGAAGGTAGTGGAAAGTTCTTGGCACCATACTATAAGGTAGTAGAAGGAAGTGGAGGAGAAGCAAGGGAGAAAAGTGCAAAAATATACCAAATCAAAGATATAGCAGAGGACAGAAACCACTCTATTACAATGCTAACAATAATCAATTAGCCTTTTTCAGGAGCAAAATAGTGCAGATGGGGCAAATCTGAAACAAAAACAGAAAATGTGAAACAAAAACAGAAAATGATGGAAACACTCAAGTCTGGCAAGACCTGTGGGTGCAGAAATAATGTTTGAGCTCAATAACATTTTTCCTCAGAACATTTCTTTCTCTCTCTCTACAGATACTGTGTGACCCCACACTGTGTTATTTCAGAATATTCAGGTTTAATTTGGGCATTTCCAGTTTTCAGTTATCCCAGTTTCCTAATATATTTGAAAATACGTTTCATTCCAATGACAGAATGTAATCTTTAAGTCTCTTCAGCCATCTAATGAAAATCAATGTCCCATTCAAACCAAAAAGATAAGGGACAGCATAAAACTAAAGGAAAGGGCTTACAAAAATGCAGAAAACAGTACAGACCCTGCTGAATGGGAAAGATACAAAGACCAACTAAAGGCCACAAAGCAGCTTCTAAGAACTACTAAAAGGGACCATGAAAGGAAACTTGCAAGGATCATCAAAATCAATAAGAAGGTGTTTTATAGCTGTATAAAGGAAATGTGGGTAGTCAGGAGCAACGTTGGCCCACTAAAAACTGAAAGTGGGGTTATCGTCAATGGGTTGGTCCGGGCATTGAGTGTAGGATTTGTAAGGTCATGTTGTGGCTGTACAGAACATTGGTAGGTCACTTTTGGAATACAGCGTTCAGTTCTGTTCTCCCTGCTATAGCAAAGATGTTGTGAATCTTGAAAGGGTGCAAAAAAGATTTACAAGGATGTTGCCAGGGTTGAAGGGGTTGAGCTATAGGAAGAGGCTGAATATGCTGGGGCTATTTTCTCTGCAGCGTCAGAGTTTGAGGGGGTGACCTTATAAAAGTTAATAAAAGCATGAGGGTGATGTATATGGTGAATAGCTAAGGTCTTTTCCCCAGGGTAGTGGAGTCCAAAGTAGAGGGTGTAGGTTTAAGGTGAGAGGGGAATAGATTTAAAATGCACTGAAGGGACAGCTTTTTCACGCAGAGGGTGGTGCATGTATGAAATGAGCTGCCAGAGGAAGTGGTAGAGGCTGGTATATTAAAGGCATTTGGATGGATACACGAATAAGAAAGGCTTAGAGAGACATGGGCCAAATGTTTTTAAATGGGACTAGATTAATTTAGGATATCTGGTCAGCATGGATAAGTTGGACCAGAAGGCTTGTTTCATGCTGTACATCTCTATGATTCTATAACTATGGGGAAATGGCAGACAAATTGAATAATTATTTTTGTTTCAGTATTTACAGTAGAAAAGGAAAATGGCTTGTTGCAAGTCCTGAATAAATTAATTGCGGATCAGGGACAGACAGTCATTAAAATTCATGTAAAGTAAAACATTCGTAATGAGGAAATTAATGGAATTAAAGAGTGACAAATCCCCAGGACCTGGTGGCTTCAATCCAAGGGAGTTAAAGGAATTAGGGGAGCACATTGTAGACACCCGAACTATAATCTTTCAGAGTTCCCGAGAAAAATAAGTCATCCCTCTGTTTGAAAATTACACGTTACTCTGTCTTTTAAGAAGGTGAAAAAGGAAATTACAGACCAGTTAGCCTAACATCTGTGGTGGGGAAATTGATGGAATCTATAATCAAGGATGGCATGAACACCTTGAAAATTTTCAGTTAATCAGGGAGAGACAGCATAGATTCAGGACAGGTAGGTCATGCCTGACAAATCTCATTGAATTTTTGAAGAGACGACTCAGGTAATGAACAAGGAAATTTCTATGTGTTTTGTTTATGTGGACTTCCAGGAACATTTGATAAAATCCCACAGAACAGACTGTTAACTAAGGTAGAAGCTCACAGAACTGACAGCAAGTTATTGATGTTGCTAGGAAATTGGTTGAGTGGCAGGTGACAGAAAGTAAGGATAATGGGTAGGTATTCAAACTGGCAAAATGTGACCAGTGGTGTCCCACAAGGATTTGGGTTAGGGCCTCAATTATTCATATTATTTATCAATGATTTGGATAATGGTATAGAAAGTTATATATCCAAACTTTCTGATAATACAAAGTTAGCTGACACTGCAGACAGTGTAGATGATAGCACAAAATGAGAAAGAGACAGTGATAAACTAGTTGAAAGGGCAAAAATGTGGTAGATGGTGTTCAATGCAGGCAAATGTGAGGTTATCCATTTTAGATGAAAATGGTGAGTCAGGGTACTTTCTAAATGGCATGAGGCTAAATATAGTGGATGTCCAAAGAGACTTGAAGGTACAGATGCATAGATCTTTAAAATTACCACAAACAGGTGCAGAAAATACTCAAATAAGCTAATGGAATGTTGACTTTTATATCTAAGGGACTGGAGTCTAAGGATGCAGAAGTTATGCTGCTTTTATACAAACCCCTGCTTAGACCCCACTTGGAACACTGTGAGCAGATCTGGGCACCATATCTTAGGAAGGATATATTGGCCTTGGAAGAAATACAACATAGATTTACAAGAATGGTGCCGGGGTTTCAGGAGTTAAATTATGAGGAAAGATTATTCAAATTATGCCTGTTTTATCCAGAATTTTTCCAGAAGGTTCAGTAGTGTTTTGATCAAAGTCTTCAACATATAAACAGGAAAAGATAGGGTAGATGAAGATAAACTATTTCCACTGTTCAGAGAATCTAGAACTAGGCAGCGTAGTCTAAGGATTGGATCTATTCAGGAGAGATGTTAGGAAGCACTTCTATACACAACGGGTGGTAGATATTTGGATCTCTCTTCCACAAATGGCAGTTGATGCTACGTCAGTTGTTAACTTTAAGTCTGAGATAGATTTTTTAAACGAAAATATGAAGGGATATAGGGCAAAGGCAGGTATATGGAGTAAGGCCACAGATCAGCCATGGTCTCATTGAATGACAGAAAAGGTTGAGGGATTAAATGGACTACTCCTGTTCCTATGTTCCTATAATATTCAGAAACACCCATCTTAAAAGAAACAAGAAATTATGCAGAGACTTTACAACTTCATCACTCCTAGTGCTGTAAATTGCAAAGTCCGTAAATATTGGCATTGCTTTCGATACCAGTGTTTATAGAGCCTATTTCTCATTTCTATACATCCTTGAACCTTCAGAGTTGCAGAAAATACTGTACAGCCCTGCCCGTGGTTTCACTCAGGAGATGATGATAGTTCAAGCTGCATACCTTTCTGTTTGAGCCCTCAATACTCCTTTGTACTAAGCAATAAGTGAGGAGCAGAATGTAAGCAGAAGAATTAGTTATTGCTGATTTAATCTTTTCAGACTTAGGTATTAGAAATACTTGACCATTCTGATTCCCCAAAGCCTGTCTACAAGGTACAAGTCAGAGATTGCTGGAATACTCCCCATTTGCCTGGGTGAGTGCAGTTCCAACAACAGCTTGCAGCTGCTAATCTATGCTTTATTGAGGACAAAGCAGCCCACTTGACTGGCCCGTTGACTACAATTAATATTCACTTCCTTCTCCATCAATGCACAGTACCAGCTACATGGATGCCCTGTAGCAACTCACCAAGGTGCCTTCGACAACACCTTCCACCAAAAAGGAAAGGGGTCCTTTCTTTCCAACTCAAGGGAAAGATAAGCAGATGTAAGGAAATGTCGCCACCATGCTCCTTTAAGCCACATAAAATCCTGACGAGCGACTATATCACTTGGTCAAGATCCTGGTACTCCCTTCTAACAGCACTCCGGGTGTCTCTACATCCTGAGGACTGTAATCGTTCAAGAAGGCATCTCAGCACCATCTTCTCTAGGACAACTAGGATGGATAATAAATGCTGGGTTCGCCAGCGATGCCCTCATCCCATGAACATATAAAAAAAATGTGGCTAAGTTAACCAAAAAGCAAACATGTACATAAATAGTGAAGAAGGGAGTTGATAGAAGTTATTGGTAGGTTTGAGCATTTTCAACACACGTATTCCTCTAAACCTATTACAGAAAATCTATGTTCGAATGAGTTGCTGCTGGGCCTTGAAGTTTGGCCCTTTGAATATATGTTCAATTTACACTCGGTGCTGCAAGAGAACAAATTAGTTTAAATGAATCTAGCAGGGGTTCAAACTTTAACTTGGCTCAATGTACTTTGTAGATGGAACATTTAACCAATTTAGTCATGTATTCCCTGATGTATGTTTTAGGAAATAGTTGGAGCTGGCATTTAATCTAATTCATTTTGCTTTCCCAGAGTTTTATGCTCTAAGCAAACAAAAAAAAAGCAACTAACTTGAAAAGCTAATACTAAAAAATTTGATCAGGCCCAAAAATGAGCATGGGATCATGCTGTGTGATTAAGCTATGTCTGTTGCTTTCGATATAGGCAGCATGCAAAATTGGTACTCCTTGCTTATTTCAATCGTTTTGGTGTTTACCGTTTCTAAGAAGGTACTAGAGTGGCTTCACACTCGCAGACCTATATAGCGGCACAAATTCACTTTCCAAGCACATTGTGCCACTCATTCATACACTCCCGCTCTCTCTTTCAGGATAAGGTGAAAGCAACCTAGAGGGAGAATGAAGGAATCTCTGGTTTCATAGTGCATACAGCAATTCTGCTTTTGATTGTTTATCTCTAAGAACTGCATAACGGTGTCAAAAAGGATAAGAAACAGGCAGAGTGTAAACATTTCATTATACCTTTACTCTAACCACAGTTACTGAGCATGTTTGAAAGGGGCCACGTCAGAGCAATTTGGAACGAGAGCTTGAGTCTGTACGCTTCAGCATCGTGATCTTGCTTAATTATCATGCCTTGTAAATAGCTGTGTTTCATAAAGCCTGTCAATATTCACTCACAAGAGTGTAGACATCACATTTCAATATGATGGCAGTGATGACCAGATCCACGGAACCAAAGACAAGTGGCACTAGGAGCCTAGAGTGAAGCCCAGTGACAGTACAATATAATGGGTAAAGTACCTGAGGTGAAAATATACCTAAACATCTGAGATGACTCGAACTATGGAGTTAGAGAGAATTCTTCAAACATATACCAGAGATCTCACAGTTTCAATCATGAATGTTGAAGCTTCATGCAGAAGCCAGTTCTATGCAATCATCTTTACAGTGAGGTGCAGAGACAATCAATACAAACATGACATGTTTAAAGAAAAACTTCAAACCTTGGAAATGTACCCATCAAAAGGAAATTCAACAACCACAAGCAGCTAACAGAGAGCTATCCAAGGAAACGAATATACTTAATTCCAAATTGGATATTGCCAATAGACAATGATCAGAAATCCATGAGCTGCATGACCGGCAACTGGAATGTACAAATCTATCTCCTCAATACACCATGTCCTCATTTAAGATTTTTTACACTTAGCAACTAAGGGTGAAACAGAGCAGCTTCAAAATTCACAGCGGCAGAGCTTAGATTCAAGCATCTGAAGGAGACAGAACAGATCAATGTTCAAAAGAATTGCAAAATCTAACTAGCCGAGGAGAATCCTGACTTAAATGGCCAGCCATTAGCAGCCATAAAAAATGCAATAAAGCCTTGGGGTTGATAAAGGAAAGCTCACAGCTGATTTCCACAAATGTCTTAAGCAGAATGTTCTCATGCAATTGACGTAATTAAAAAAGACAGAGATGGAAGGAGATAGCAAGAACTGCAGATGCTGGAGTCAGGGTCAATACAGTGTGGACCTGGAAGAACACAGCAGGTCAGGCTGCATCAGAGGAGCAGGAAAGTTGATGTTTCAGGTCCTCAAGAACGGTGTAAACCCAAAACATTGACTTTGCTGCTCCTCTGATGCAGCCTGACCTGCTGTGTTCTGCCAGCTCCACACTATATTGACAGAGATGGAGGGAAATCTTTCCTATTCACACACACGTTCGGTGCTCAAGGATCAGTGAAAACCACCAGCTGAGGAAAATATTTGCCCTCATTTAATGAGTAATGATGGTATGTTCAAAGTCTTTAGAGGGTGTGAGAGAATAAAAATCTTCCTTTAAGTTTGCAGAAGATTATCAGAGGGAAGCAAACCATTGTTAAGGATGGAGGTCACCTGCAACATAAAGATGATCTTCGGAAAAAAGGCTTGGAACTACAAAGGCAAAATAAACCACATTACCATCCAGGCTGCAGATCACAATGCTACAGAGGAAGCTTCCATAGATCCTGATCCTGAAGTCTATTTCTTCGCAGAGGATAATGCACTTCTACTTTCGGATAGAGTTCCAACAATGTTCTCACCTGCTGAGATGCTGCCATCCCACACGAACCCTGTGTACCCCCGCAGACAACAATAAAGGTAAAGATGTATGTTATATGCCCTCCAACAGAATTGAGAGTGGTGTTGGAGATTAATGCATTGGTGAAACAGACTGGTCATTGGTCAAACAGTGAAACAGAAGATAGAGTGGCTAGATAGGAGTAAAGAATGCATAGATCATTGTTAAATATTAATGGTTAAATGGAATATTGTAAAAGAACATGGGTAAGTTATAGAATAAAGGTAAAACATTATTTATACCTCAACTCTAAGAATAGTTACTGAGCACTCATGAAAGGAGCTATATCCCACTGACATCAGATCACATGAAACTGGAGCCTGAGTCCAGAAGACTGAAGTAAAATGTCCTCTCTTACCATGCCTTAGCAATGGCCATATTTAATAAAACCGGTTAATGTTCACTTACAAGAGTGTAGACGTCACATTTCTCCAATACTAAACATTACTTTTAGATACAAAACTTCTGAAATGCCTTTTTCTACTTTCTGCAGACAGCATTTTAAGTTGAACATTTAGGAAAGGACACATTGAGATTGTAGTTTGTTGGCACTCCAGCAATGAGAACGTTTGCACAGTTTATACAGACAAATTCACACATACAAATCTCTCAGAAATAACCATTCAATTAAAGAACAAAATCTAAATCACATCATTTTTTGGAAGGAATGTGATTCCAAATCTCTGATGACGCACTGTCACTACACTGCTGATTAAATTCCTAGGCCTGATGATCACCAACAATCCGTCCTGGACCACCCACGTTGATGTGACAGTCAAGAAGGCACAACAACGCCTCTTCTTCCTCAGGAGGCTCAGGAAATTCGGCAAGTCTGTAAGGACTCTCATCAACGTTTATACATGCATCTTAGAAAGTATTCTGTCTGGATGCATCATGACTTGGTACGGCAACTGGTCTGCCCAGGACCATAAGAAACTGCAGAGAGTTTTGCACACAATCCAGTCCATCACGCAAGCCAACCTTCCATCCATTGACTCCATCTATACTGCTTGCTGCCTTGGAAAAGCAGCCAACTTCAAAGACCCCTCCCACCCTGCCTATTCTGTCAGGCAGAATATGCAAAAGCTTAAACATACATACCAACAGGTTCAAGAATAGCTTCTTCCCCACTGTCATTAGACTTCTGAATGGACATCTCAAATTTCAAATCTAATGGTGAGCTTGCTTTTTGTGCACCTTCTTTGCAGTGTAACTTTGTATTCCTCGCTTTGTTCAGTCACCCTCTGATCTTTGTATGTTATGAACTGCCTGTACTGCATGCAAAACAAACTTTTCACTGTACCTAGGTACATGTGACAATAACATCATAAATCAAATCAAATAAATCAAATTAAGATGGTGCATTTATGCTAATTTAGTACTATTAAATGCACACGCTGAGCCATCAACTGTGTCCCCATCTTGGTAAAAATGGCCGTGACATTTCAAGGGTGCAGTGGCAGGTTTTGCAGTCACAGATGACAAAAGCCTTACTTCTCCACAATAGATGTGAAGAATTGAAAGATACTTTTGGAACCCTTGTACCTGAGCAAAGCAACTATGATTCAATGCTTTAATAATGGATTTCACAAGAGAAGTACAACATATGAGACAATTGTATTCTGATGTGCTAAGCTGGGAAGCAAGCATTGATTAATATGGCACATAATTTTAGGTATCCAGCAACCAGATGGGACTTTGTTGATGGTGAACATTTTAAAAAGGAAATTAAAACACAAGCAATCAAAGATCAACTGTATCTCAAACATATCTCAGTCCATGATACAGAAAATCACTTCAGAAAAATAGAAAATTGTCAGAATTGCTAGCATTAAGAAGATTGCTATCACTTTCAGAGAGCAAGGCTAATGCAGTTGAGGCTGCCAACATTAGCTACCACACTCCAATTCCTGTGATCACTTCATTGTTCACATGCCAAGAAACCACTTCCAAAACAACAAGTTTTCTCACAAGCAGAATTGCAACTTGTCCAAAGAATGTTTCCGGTGTGGTGTTACTTATCAACACTGGACAGAATGTCCTGCTATTGGCAACCAACACAAAGCCTGAGGAGACTCAACTATTTTGCTCATGTTTGTTGCTCATCACCAAGATTGGCTATTATAACCAACAGAATTGGTACAGTGCCACGTGAGTACCTCAGCAGAAGGAAAAGAGAATGTGGCCAACATGTAGATGCTGACCCACAATACATTGTGCTCTCTTTGAGACACACCACCTACTTGTGACATTCATCATTGGCTACTTGGAAGTAGATGCACTTACAGATACAGCATCATCTACCTAGTTCGTGGGCGACAAAATGTTCAGCAAACAGTTTCATTCTCTGAAATAACTAAATACAAAAATCTTCCCTCAAAACAGTAAAAATCCACTCAGAGATCTTGGAATTTTTAAAATACTAGTCTCATTCAAAGAGATTAGAATGAATGATGTATTCTGTGTCATACTTGGAAATAAAGCTTCCACATTGCAAAAGGTCTTCACATGATTACAGTTACTTATATGGTTCCAAGGCAGACCGACAACATCCCTGCATGAAATATTGCGTGTTTCACCGGCATAAAATCAGTAAAGTCGCCATAGTCCTGCCAGGCCATAGGGCTGCTCTCTCATTAGAGAGAGATGACTGGTGGTGGCTTAACTTGAGGTCACCATCCCTCAAGTAAGGGGAGTGATTGAGAAGAAGACTCCTTCATGGCAAACTCAGCTGATGTGGGAATGAAACCCACGCTGCTGGCATCACTCTGCATCACAAACCAGCTGTCCAGCCAATTACATTGTCATTCCGTAACCATCACAGGAACACAGAAATGTTAAATCACAGAAGGAGGTCACTCGGCCCATCATGTATGTACCAACTCATCAAATGAGCGCCATTACCTGCTTCAATCTCCTGCTTTACCATTGTACCATAATCATCCAATACCCTCTTGAATGTCTCAATTGAACCTGCCTCCACTATGTTTCTAGACATCGCGTTCTATATAAACTGTTCACTGAATTTAAAAGTTTTTTCTCACCTTGCATTTGTTTCTTTCACAATTCACTTTAAACCTGTGCCCTCTGGTTCTTGACCCTTTTACAGGTGGGAACTTATCAACACTGGTCAGAATGTCCTGCTATTGGCAACCAGCATAAAGCCTGAGGAGCTCAACTATTTGGCTCATGTTTGTTGCTCATCACCAATATTGGCTATTATAGCCAACAGAATCCTATCAATTCAGGCCAGCCTACTCATGATTTTAAAATCCTCCATCAAATCTCCTCCTTCTGTCCAAGGAGAACAGTCCTAATCTCTTCAAGCTATCCTCATAACTGAAGTTTCTCATTCCTGGAACTATTCTTGTAAATCACTTCTAAATTCTTTCCAATGCTTTCTCATTCTTCTTGTCACGTGGCATCCAGAACTGAACACAATACTCCAGCTGATGTCTAACAAGTGTCTTCAACAAGTTCACCAACACCTCCTTGCTCTTGTACTCTATGCTTCTATTAATAAAGCCAAGGATATTGCATGCTTTATTAATTGCTCTCTCAACCTGTCGTGCTATCTTCAGTGATCTGTGCACGTATACACTAGGTCTCTCTGCTTTTGAAGCTCCTTTAGAATTGTACATCTCATTTTATATTGATTTTCAGTGTTCTTCCTACCGAAATGTATCATCTCCCACTTCTCTGCATTGAACCTCACCTGCCATGTTGAACTCCAATTCCACCAATGTTCTTTTGGAGTTCTACACTGTTCAGTTTACAATTCTTCCAAATCTAGTGTCATTTGCAAAATTTGAAACTGTCCCCTGTACACCAAGATCATTAATACATATCAGGAAAAGTAATTATTCCAATACTGACCCCAGGGAACTCCACTATAAATCTTCCTCAGCCTGAAAAATATCCTTTGACTACTATTCTCTGTTTCCTATCACACAGCCAATTTTTTTTATCCACATTGCTACAGACATTTTTATATCATGCTGTATAACTTACCTCATGAATCTGTTGTTTGGCACTGTATCAAACACCTTCTGAACCTCTTCAAAAAACTCCAGCAAGTTGTGTAAACATGAAATCCCCTTTAGAAATCTATGCTGACTCTTCCTAACCAACCCACTTCTTACCAAGTGACTAAAAATTCTATCTCAACCACTGAAGCTTCTCACTACCGAAGATAAACTGACTGGTTTGTAATTGCTGGATTTAAGCTTACAACCTTTCTTGAACAAGGCCGTAATGTTTGAAATTTTCTAATCTTCCAGAAAATCCCCTGAATCTAGGCAAGACTGAAGAACTATGGTCAATGTCCCTGCAATCTCCACTCTCAGTTTCTTCAATATGCTGGAAAAATCTCATCCAGTCTTGGTGCCTTGTGAACTTGAAATACCCCCACAGTGTATCCACCATTTCTTCCTTATCAGTTTTAAACTCTTCTAGTGATGGAGTTTTCCCCTTAGTAATCATGGCCTGGGTAGCACCTTTCTCTTTTGTAAAGACTGATGTGAAGTATTCATTTAACACCTCAGAATGCCAGCTATCTCCATGTGTAAATCCCCTTTCCGGTCTCTAATCAACTCGATTCCATTTTAACATTCTTTTATAATTTACATGCCAATAGAAGACTTTAGGACACCACTTTATGTTAGCTGCCAGTCTTCTCATAATTCCTCTTTGCTTTTCTTATTTCCTTTCTCATGTTCCCTCTGACCCTTCTATATTCCTCTTGGTTCTCAACTGTATTTTCTACCTGACACATTTTCTTCTTTGTCTTAAATTCCATCTTCTTCGCTGTCCAGGGAGCTCTGGATTTGTTTGTCTTAACTTTACCATTTGAGGCAATATACCTCCAAATCATCTTCTCTTTAACTGTAGCCCACTGTTCAGTTAGGGGTTTTTTTGCCAATTTATCACTCTAGTCTATCTTACCCAGTTCCGATCTTGCCCATTGAAGTTAGTTCTTCACCAATCGATTTTTCTTAATCTGTACTAAGTCATATCATTTTCCACTATCATCCTGTATCTTACAATACAGTGCTCAATGTCTCCTAACTGTTCTCCCACTGACATTTAATCTCCTCAATCCACCTCATTTCCAAGAAATAGGTCCGATAGTGGATTCTTATTGTTGAACTGGACACATACTACCGCAGGACATATACTCCTGCATCCTATACAGGAACACTTGCCTCCTGCTGCTCCTTATACCACAAGTAGTATACTCTATGCGTTCACATATATGAACAGTAACTCTGATTTTGACTTGTTACTTTTTTCCTACTTTGCCTATTAACTTGCGATGCTCTGTGCTGATGCCAGCTATATCTCCAAGATTTTTGTGAACCCTGATATTTTCCTCAGCTATTCTTTCTTGTTTTACACTCCCCTGCTAAGTTAGTTTAAAACCCTCCCAAAACCACTTGCAAAACACTATCCAAGAAACTTAGTCTAAAGGTCTGTTCAAGTGTAAACTGTTCAACTTGTAAAGATACCATTTTCCACAGAAGCAATCCTAGAGTCCCAAAGACTCTCCAGCTTTCCCTCCTGCACCATCTCTCCAGCCATGCATGCATCTGCCTTATCTTCCATTTTTTACTCACTTTCAAGTAGAATGAGTAATCCAGAGATTACTACATTTACGGTCCTGCTTGCCAACTTTCTACCTAGCTTGCTAAATTCTGGTTGCAGGACTATGTCCCCCTTCCTATCTAAGTCATTGGTACCTGTGGCTTTTCATCATCTCCACGAAGTCCCTACAGCTGTTCTGTGACACCCTTGACCCTGGCACCAAGGAGGCAGCATGCCAACCCGAAGTTATATTGACAGCTGCAGAAACACCCACCTCTTCCCTGAACTAATAAATCCAGGATCACTATTGGTCCTCCTTTCTTCTTGCTCCCTTCCTGAACAGCTGATCTGCTGTGTTTGCCACAAACATGGCTCGGACTGCATTCCCTCTGAGAACAAGCGCCCTGGGGATTCCTGCACTATCTGCCTGCTTCTGTTGGCCTGCTTGGCTGTCACCCATTCCCTTCCTTCCTCCAGGCCCTTAAACCGTGGTGTGACCTCTTCTGAAAATGCTATCCATATAACTCTCAGCCTCACAGCAGTGCCACAGTGTCTCTGGATGTCAATCAAAGTCCAAACCCAGAGCTTAGGTCTCTGCAATTTAGAATTAGAATTAGAAGTAGATTTTATTATCACGTGAGCTCAAGTATAGGAACACATGAATGCAGTGAAAAGTGTACTAAGTCGCCATTCTGTGGCACCATCTCAGTTGCACACTTGATTACAAAACTGGAATAAAAAACACAGCAGAATTAAAAGAAACAATGCCAAAAGGAATGAAAAACAACCAGGTATTAAAGTGCAGAGGACAATTTTTAAGTTTTCAGATGATAGGAAACTTGGAAAAATTGTAAAAATCAAAAACAGAAATTGCTGGAGAAACTGAACAGATCCGGCAGCATCTGCATCAAAAAAGTCAAACATGATACTAGCTGCTGCATGGTAGTGTACAGATTTTTAATTATTAAAGGAGCCATAGTACCCACGTGTGCAAAATATCAAGTGCCATTGTAAGAATAAATGACAATGCATATTGATTCTTAATGGTCCAAACCGAGTTTCTTCCACAAACAGCTGCTGATTTATCTTTTCGATCACTATTCAGAATATCAGAAAAGCAAAACCAGAGATCCACTCAACTGGCCTGTGCTACCATGTGTTGAACATACTTAATCCTAATTACTCTTAACTCATTTCCCGTACATTAACTTTACTTACCTTACCCTACTTTACTGACTTAAATTATTTTATTATATTGACCCTGACTTTCACTTATCCGTAGGACCAAATTACTGCAGCTGCTGGAATCTGTACTGAAAACAAAAAATGCTGGAAAACACAACAGGTCAGGCAGCATCCGTGGGGAGACAGCAAGCTCATGTTTTGAGTCCAGATGACTGCTCACCAGACTCGATGGAGAATCAGAGTCAAGACTTAATGTCAAGTTTAACACCTTCAGATTGTGAACTCACTCCCATTTCTTCCCTTTTAACTTTACTTGCTGTATTCTTTGTCACAATGCCCTCTCTCCCCTCTCCCCTCTCCCCTCTCCCCACTCCAATGGGACTGCCTTTTCTTTCCTGTCTGGAAGTTAGACACACCATTGTTCTGTTATTCTCACATTCCAATCAATTAATCTGCAATATCAACATTCTTTCTCCTCCAGTACTCCACCTCCCCACTATAGCATAAATGCTGTCCCCTCCACAATTCATGTCAGCTCTGATCAAGAGTTATGTAGACAAAAAACATTAGCTTGCTCTCTCTCCACCGATGCTGCCTGACTTGCTGTGATTTCTTGCATTTTTGTTTCCACTTATTCGTGTTGTTTCTTAGTTAATCCCTTATTTCAAAAAAAATACTTTTCTAACCATGAGCTAATCAACTCACCGCGTGTCTCTGACTTCCCCCAAAATCGGGTATTTTCCAGAAATTGCACTATTAAACCAGGCATGCTCTCTTGCCGCTATGTTGAAGCTGAAGTGTTGGTCCTCTGTTTCTGGGCTGCAGTTCATCCTCTTTTGTTGCTGTGTTGAAGCTGGAGACAGAATGTACTGTAGATATAGCACATGCAGGTCACCAGGAAATTGTCACAAACAAGTCTTCAACAAGAATGTTTGCTTCACACACACTCACTGCAGAGTAAAGTACAAAATCAATCCATGTTTACCATATTAAGCAACCACAGTGTCAAATCCTTGTGATCCCCTCAAGATGTTTAGCCTATCAATGAACTGAAGTCAGGCTTGATTGCAGATTTGCACACTGGCAAACACCTAAGTGTTATCAGTGATGACAAAGGCAGATTCCCAATAGTGGAAATAGTTATATTTACTTCAAGGAAAGCAATCACTCAAGCTTGACCAGATCTTCATTTTGCTTGGAATCTTCCAAATAGTGGAAAGTGACAACACAACTTCTCCCATATAACAGCAAAGTTTTTTTAAAAAATTGTGAATTAGCTCAGCTTCAATCATCAAAAAAATCACAAATCCATTCATTTGATCATGCAGAAATTGAGCGTTGATGAAAAATAGTCATTTCACTGAAGCTTTTCATCTGGCACTCAACAGCACAATTCATAAGAAATACCCATTTAAGAGACAAACCAACATTTTTTACAGAGATAGTAGGAACTGCGGATGCTGGAGAATCAGAGACAACAAGGTGCAGGGCTGGATGAACACAGCAGGCCACGCAGCATCATAGGAGCAGAAAGGCTGACATTTCGGGCCTAGACCCTTCATCAGAAAACACTTTTTTACTGTATGTCATGAGGGTGCTGATTGGTTAGCAAGAAGACTCTGGCTGATAGAGACATTGCCATGGAGAATGCACCGGTCAATAATGCTTGACAGTTCCTGCAGGCTTTGTTTAAATTTAAAGCAGGCAGGTTGTCTTTGATTGGTCAAGGTATTGATCTGAGAAATTAATTTACCGCATTGCTCATTTGTTGATAGGGAAGTTATGTTAGAGCTTCCGGACATGTTGTAACATGTTATTTTTCTGGATTTCTGGGCTGCCAATGGGGTCACTGCTGCTGCTATTATATTCAGCCCAATTGCAAGTTCCTTTACTCTGTGAACTCCACTTGCCTGCTATAGTTTAATGTTTCGGACTAGACTGAGGAGGCATGACATTTACAAAGCCAGAAGTAATTTCAAAAGAACTTCAATGCTGAAGACAAAGCAATGCTCTCGGAGTATATGTTCTGGTGAAGATATCAGAGATCATACCTGAACGGTAATTGTTGCTACTAATTGACGGGATGTGAACAGTAGCCCAGTAGCTGGTGAGTCATTTATTTGGCCAGGTGTGAAACGAAGTCTATCATAATTTCCATCTGGGACGATACTTCCCCAATGATTGCATCAATCACAGACAAATGAGTTCAATCTACCTCACAGCAACAAGCTAGTGTACATTATCATTTCAATAACTTGTGGTAATAGCCAACAAAACATGATCTGATTAATTTCTAATTCCAGGCAGTCTGGTGGATCACCTCCCTTGGAGCAATTAGTTATCTCCAGACTTTATTTGTATATTTCTTTACTCAGGCAATGAAATTTTTTTTCCAGAATGCAGCAAACAGAATAGCATTTTAAATTCTTATTGAAATTGATCTATCTAAAATTGAACAGAAATGTTAACACAGAGCACAGAGGGCAACATAGTGGCTCAGTGGTTGGCTCTGCTGCCTTACAGCGAAAGGGACCTGGATTCGATTCTACCCTAAGCCAACTGTCTGTTTTGAGTTTTGCACATTGTCCCTGTGTCAGCATGGGTTTCCTTCAGGTGCTTCAGTTTCCTCTTACAGTCCAAAGATTAGTTAGGTGCTAAATTGCCCATAGTGTCTAGCAATGTACATGCGAGATAGATTAGCAATGGGAAATGCAGGGTTATAGGGATAGGGTAGGGGATGTGTCTGGGTGGGATGCTCTTCGAAGGGTTGGTGTGGACTTGATGGTCTGAATGGCCTGCTTCCATACTGTAGGGATTCTATGATTTAACAGTCGGGGTGGTATTAGTAAAAGGGATGCAGGGGTGGAGAGTTTGGCTTACTAAGTGACACTGCAGAGGTAAAAATAGATCATCTTTGTAACACAGGTTACACACCAACCTGAATGTGTAGGGGATGGTGTGGTACTATGTCTCAAAGTTAGTGTACCTTTAAGAGTCAGGCTCATGACATCCTCACTGCATCATCACATGTGATCTAAGGGCATAAAGATCTCATATCAAATCGGACCTTTGATCACTTGAAGCATGATACTCTACTGGAAGTATGCTCCTCTGTTGTAACAAATAGCTTAATATGAGCTCAGACACTCACGTGCCTGAGGAATGTAATGTTTGTACACGATAGTTAGCTGTAATAATGTCTCTTGGAGTCTTCAATACCATGATATTCATGGTCTTTTTTATATCAAGGGAGATAACATAAGCATTGCTGCATCAGGCAAAACAACCTGTTGGAGGTGCACACACAACAGTAGGCCAACTAAAATAGATTCTAGTATCTTGGTGGCATGTATTTGGAAAACTAATTAAAGACTTCAAGGCAACAGCTTTGGAAAACAAAAAATTCAGACAAGGCATGAGATTCTCATTCTTCAGCAGCACCAGTTTCTGTAATTACAGACAAATGCACAGGTCTGTTAATAGGACACTGATAACCATTAAAACAGAGCTAATTTTTTTTTATGAGAACGTAAATCCTTTCAAGATAATTCTTAAAAAGATTTCCTTAATTTCAAACTAAACAAGCTGATGGGCTGCGTTCAGAGACAAAGCCAGTGAAATACAGTACAGTACAGACATCCGAAAGGGAGAAACATTCTATACCTGACAGCTGATACATGTGACAGTTATTTATAACAGTGGCTGTGTAATCTTTTTCTTAAAGAAGGAGCAGTTTTAAATGTATATGGCGCAAAAGTCACATGTTTCTTAATGTGGTACAATGCTTTGTATTTGAGGCAGAATCATGGATAAAAGAAAACTCATGAATTGGGCACACAGTGATGCCATTTTGGAATTACAACTGTTCAAAGTTTGCATTTCTATTTTACAGAACAAGCAATAGATGATTCAGAGAAAAGTGTTCTAAAAACTTTGGTTGCCACTGGCAAGGAAGAGCTTCACAGAATTAACACATCCAGTCTTTCCATTGACAATTCGAAAGACCCAGAAAGCGGGAAGGTGTTAAGACCAGTGAAAGGTAAGAAATGGTTTCAGGATTAATAGGCTCCACCTCATGTCATACAGTCAGGAACACTAATATTCTATTCATCAGTTCATTGGAAGATGCCACAGCAAAGTGCCTAAGTGTGACTTTTCTGAAGTGGGACTATGGCAGAGGCTCATGGAGTTAGTCATAACCTCTACTCCACTTAAAACCTTTAGGAAGGATCTTTTGGGCAAACAAAAGAGTCATACCATTGACTCATGAGTTGAGAATGGATGCAAGCATGAAGCCATAGTGATAGATCAACAAAAATGACATGTTTAGTGCAGCCGACACTATTATTATGGTCACTTAACTGACCAACAAGATCTGTAACAGATGTGATCCATCACACTTACCCATAAATTATCCAGCACATGACATCATTGGATACTAAATCAGATTTCCTCCTTATGCATGTATATATATCAGCCAAGCCAGTCCGCCCCCCAAAAAAAAGACACTCCTAAGCAACCAAGACAGAATATCATCACAACACTGGCAGCAAGGAAAGTGTTAAGAATTTGCACAATGTGTCAATGAAGTCAGAGTTAACCAAGCATTTCACAAGATGATTAAGTTTTCCATTTTGTTAAACTCACACACCATGTCAAGGTATAAGATGATCAGAAACTCTTATACTATTAATTTCTGGAAAAGGTCAGTCAATGCTCCACAAAAGTTAAAATCAACGTAGAAGCTAGTCCAACATATTACGACTACACATCCTGAAAGACGTGAACTTCAGCCCATGGGGTTCCATGAGAAACTGTTTCACGGTATGAAACAGATCACCAATTCTGTGCATAGGCAGAAACACACGGTAGAGCTAATATGCTCATCTTGGCTTTCCAAAAACCTCTCCCTGGTAGATACAAACAGTTCAGCAGTAGTATGACCACCAGTATGCACAGATATCAATTTGGTCACAATTCACAAAATTCAAATGACACCCTCTTGGTGGAACAGAGCAAGTGTAATGCAAACGAATCAGTTGAGATAGAGCGTGCTCTTAAGGCAGATCTGTTACCCTTTGAAGAGAGTCGGTGTGAAAAGTTGCAATCGACAACCTCTGAAGATGAGCAGCTATGTGAGTCGTAAAAGATCATTATCCAGGGATGGCCTGATAGAGTTAAAGAAATACCTGAGAATATTCATTCATTTTGATGATACAGAGATGAACTTGTGTATCACGACAAATCATTTTCAGGTAAACATGTCCTCAAACAAGAGGATTATGTCAGGATATCATGTCTATGTTACGCTGAGGACACACGGAAACTAACGCACAGGATGGTGAACAAATGAATCTGTGTACTGGCCAGGGATGAATCAAACGATTTAACAGTTTGCGAACACATGGTAGGAAGAGAGAACCACTGCATCAACACAATATTCCATCCACATCTTGGCCAAAAGTATTAACTGACCTATTCAAAATATATGGGCATGATTACTTCCCTGTGACAGAATGTTTCTCCAAATTCTTCACTGTTCGACGACTTAGCAACACTAATTCAAAGAACACCATTTTGATTTTGTTCAGTGTTCGAGATAAAATCTGACAAGGACTGCAGATCGCTGGCAAAACATTTAAAAATAATGTGTACTAAGTGGGGAGTCATCCATATTGCATCATTACCCCAATATCCTTGCTCAGATTGTCCACCAGAACATACGACATGCACTATCAAATCAATGATCATCAAACTGTTGAGTAACAAAGGAAGATTTCCATACTGCATTACTGTATTTTCATGCAACACCACGAGAAAAGGACTTGCCAAACCCAGCACAAATTAGGTTCAGAAATGCAAACAACAGTGACCAGCAGCCTAACCATTCTGAGAGAGAGAACACTTTTCTTCAGGGACAGAGGAGAATGAGAGAGAGACAGGATGGGCAGGTAGAAACCTACTACTACTGTTTATTGGCAGAAAGTGTATGTTAGAAATCCCTGTACAAATACTTGGATACTTGCAAGGGTTTCTAGAATATTAAATTAGACCAGATCATACAAAGTCACCACTGATCATGGTGCTACGCTGCCGGCTCAGACCAATGTATGACACACCAATCAGGAGTGAAGAACAAAACTCTCATGATCCTACGCTCGGTTCGCAATAAACAACTGCACCTCCCAGTCGCGAACCATTTCAACTCCCCCTCCCATTCCTCAGACGACATGTCCATCCTGGGCCTCCTGCAGTGCCACAACGATGCCACCCGAAGTTTGCAGGAACAGCAACTCATATTCTGCTTGGGAACCCTGCAGCCCAATGGTATCAATGTGGATTTCACAAGCTTCAAAATCTCCCCTCCCCCTACCGCATCCCAAAACCAGTCCAGCTCGTCCCCGTCTCCCTAACCTGTCCTTCCTCCCACCTATCCCCTCCTCCCGCCTCAAGCCGCACCCCCATCTCCTACCTACTAACCTCATCCCACCCCCTTGACCTGTCCGTCCTCCCTGGACTGACCTATCCCCTCCCTAACTCCCCACCTACACTCACCTTTACTGGCTCCATCCCCGCCTCTTCGACCTGTCTGTTTCCTCTCCACCTATCTTCTCCTCTATCCATCTTCTATCCGCCTCCCCTTCTCTCCCTATTTATTTCAGAACCCCCTTCCCCTCCCCCATTTCTGATGACGGGTCTAGGCCCAAAACGTCAGCCTTTCTGCTCCTATGATGCTGCTTGGCCTGCTGTGTTCATCCAGCTCTGCATCTTGTTGTCTCATGATAATTGCACAGTGATGTTGAATGTTAACAACCAATAGCAAGACCAGCAAGTAGTTAAATAAACACAGCAGAGAACAAAATACCTGTCTCAAGGTGGGTATAGGGATCACCAGATCAGGACAAGTTGTCAGACCTCCAAAGTATTGCACTGAAATCTGAATATTAATCTTGAAAACTCTGTTTTTACCAGTTCATATAATTATTGCATTGATAATACACGTAAAATATATTTGTTTGGGAATGTTTTTATCTTTGTAAAATGGAAAATGTCATGTTATGTCCCACAATCAGTATATCAGTAAACCTTTAACAGACATACTTATGATAGTGTCATTGTATCAGAGCCTATGAAGGTCTCATACTCCATCTTACCTCAGATCACGAGAAATAAGATGCTTAACAGAAAGGATGCTCTTCTGCTGTAACTAATAGATTATTATTAGCTCCGACACCTATATGCCTGTGAATGTAATATTTGTATGTATTAATGAGGTGCAAAAAAAAATACTGTTGGCTCTTTCAATGCCACATTTCCCAAGACCTAGTTTCTTAAGTGATGGGAATTAAAATAAGAAATGCCACATCAAGTAAAACACCCCGTTCAAGGTAAACTCACATCAGATGGAATCCAGAACCACTGTGAAAAGTTTCTGCATGTCTTTCTGATGGCAAACTTGTTCACTATTATGAAATTTTTGAGAAACATTGGTTGAATTTTTTTTAAACTTAAAAATTCCCTGCACTTCCCAACCTTGTGTGTGGCGGTCAATCAATGCCTCGTTGTTCGCTGTCCAATTAGGAACGTTGGATGGATACTAGAGATGACAGAGCTAATCACAGCTGCAAAGGGGAGGCCAGTAACCCAATTAAAAACAGAACGTGCCCTTAGTTGAGTAGAGTATGTCATAAGATGAAGGAACGCCAGTAGTGCTAGAACTAGTAGACGAATCCTCATGTCCAAAATTATCAGATGGATTCAGCTGGACAGTAACCAATTTCACTTGAAAGCATGTCACTGTAGATGTTCTGAATGATACCTCTATGTTCCTCTGATGATGACATCACATTCATTTCATGGTCCTCTGACCTGCCACAGTGCTCTCACTTCCTGTGAGGATATGAGCTTCAGACACGGGCAGGAGTGGGCTCTCATGTGCCTCCAGCAAACTATCACTCCTCTTGTGAACAACCAGTTAATTGGTGTAATAATGGCCTAAATTGGCTTCCCGCCACTGCTGGGGTGGTTTGCTGTCTGGGCACACAGCCAGCGCTTAGTAAAGTGACTAGAAGCGGGAAACATCAGTAAGCCAGCTGAATGCATTTTATACAAACATTCCCAGTTTCCAATCCTGCCTCCAAGGGCTGGAGAGAGAAACAAAAATCTCCCCTACATGTCTGTAATGCCTGGTAAATTATATTTCGTACCTACGTCTAATACAGTCTTTGATTTACCCAAGAGAACTAAATACTAAACAAAGACTGCAATACCATACATTTGTTAACGTGCAGTATAGTTATTGTGATAAGTCATATTAGTTAGAATATAAGTAAAGCCAACAATTTTAAAAGGGCATGACCATGGATGAATAACTTTTTGTAGATTCTCAATGTTGGTGGATCCCAGCACATTAGTGCAAACTACAAAGCTGAAAAGTTTACATCTATCTTCAGTCAGAAGTACCATGTGGATGAGCAATCCCACCTTTTCCCCAGAATCACAGATGCCAGTTTTTAATCAACTCAGTCACTCCATGTGACATCAATAAACAGCTGAAGACACTGGATATTGCAAAAGTGCTATACGCTGACAACATTCCGGCAATATTCCCAACGACTTCTGCTCCAAAATGAGCTGCTCTCCTGGCCAAGCTGTTCTAGAACAGTTACAACACAGGCATCCACCTGGCAATGTGGAAAATTGCCAAGGTATGTCCTGTGCACAAGAAGTAGGACAAATGATCCTAGTCAATTTACACCCTATCCTTCCACTCTCAATCATTAGTAAAGTGTTAGAAGGGGTCATCAACTGTGCTTTTAAGCAGCTTTTGACAGGAATAACCTGTTCACTCATACAGTTTGGATTTGACCAGGAACATTCTGCCCCTGACCTCATTATGGCCTTGGTCCAAACATGGAAAAAAACAACTAAATTCCAGAGGTGGGGTAAGAGTTACTCCCCTGCCATCAAAGTTGCATTTGACCAAGCATGGCTTCAAGGTGACCTAGCAGAACTGCAATCACTAGGGATCAGGAAGAAATCTTGCTGTTGGCTGGAGTCATACCTGGCACAAAGGAAGATGTTTGAGATTATTAAAGGTCAATTTTCTCAGCCTCAGAACATGATTGTAGTCATTGTTCTGAGGCTGAGCCCCAATCATCTTCAACTGCTTGATCAATTACCTTCTCTCCATTAAATAGTCAGAAATGGGGTTATTAGCTGATGATTGCACTGTGTTTAACACCATTCATAACTGTTCAGATATTGAAGCATTCTGTGTCCATATTTAGCAAGACCAAGATAAAGTCCAGACTTGAGTTCAAATACAATGTTTACACCACAAGCAATGACCATCTCCAACAAGAGAGAATCAAAACACCAGCCTTGATGCTAGATGAGATTACCATTGCTGAGTTCCCCTCTATGAATATCCTGGCGTTAATGTCGACCAGGAACTGAACTGGACCAGCCATATAACCACTGTGGCTACAAAAAACCAGGCCAGATGCTAGCAATTCTGTTTGATTGACACTCTGTCACCCACCTACAACATTCACTTCCTCTACTGTCGGTATACAACGTTAGCAGTGTGTACCATCTCTAAGTTGCACTGCAGTACCTAACCAAGGCTCCTTGAAAAGAACCTTTCAAACCTGCGATCTCTATAACCTAAAAGGGCAGTAGATAAATGGAAACACCATCAGCTGCAAGTTTCCCTGTACGCTGCACACCAACCTCATTCTGAGTCAAAATCCTGGAACTCCATTCCGAATTGGTGTTCCTACACCCCAAGGATTGCAGCAGTGCAAGATAGCTGCTCACCATCACCTTCCCCAGGGCTATTAAGGATGGGGAATAAAAGCTGCCTAACCAGTGACATTCAGATCCTATGAACATTTAAAAAAAATATGCATTATCTCCTTTAGCCTAAGGGGCAGCAGCATTTGCAGCTATTGGCAAAATAATCATCAAAAGTAGACAATACAAGGACAATTTTAGAATGTGATGTTATGGTTTTATATTGTTGGATCATGCATTTTATAAACACCAAAATAAAAATACAAATCTTTGTATAAAACATTTCAGAATAAAAAGTGTCTGCAATATCTACTGCTAAAAAAGATATGAAATAATACTAATTTATTGCCTGATCCAAATTCTATTTTTAATAAGAAGATATTCTCTAAATCAGAGCCATTAAGAAGTGAGGAATCAACTATAGTAGCCAATTTCACTATCAATTACAAATTTATACATAAGTCATCAAAAGCTATACCAGCTCCTTAACTAGATAAGCTGAGTTAAACTGGCATTAGTTTATAGTTTAGTTCGGTCCCATAAACCATGATAATCAATTTGTTTTAAAAACACCTTTTCAGAAACTTATTACACACTTTAGAGATATATTACATTCCATCAGCTCCAAGAAGAAAAATTACAGGTGCAGAAGCAGACCATTTTTTCAGCAGCTGGAATGATGCTGTACACTAGTCACAGGGGAGCAGTAAAAATTACACACAGACAGCAACAGGGCAGAAGCCCACAAAGCCGCAGCAGTGCGAATGGCACGGCCAGACAGCGCGTTAATAAATCAAGATAATTCTCTTCCTGCCTTGAACTTAGACCTGACTACAATTCATTGGGAACAGCAGAAAAAGTCTGTTACTGGAATTCACCTATACTGGTGGGAACGTGATTAGTCACTGGACAGATTGAGCCTCGATTGCATCTAAATGGTCCACTTTATGAACCATTTATCTTCCACTCAGACCATTTTCATTACACAGAAACTGATGCTGAGCTACCAGCTGTAAGATCAGCCTTGTGAAAATTAATAACCTTTTTTTTTTGCCAGTGCTCCTGAATATATGAGCAGCAGCATTTATCCCTGTTTTGTTGCTATTTGCATCTCAGCATCCCTGGCAGTCTTTCAATTTTCTCAAGTCTCTTAGCCTTTGCCCCCTGTTTCGCTTTCCTTACACAAACAATCCATCCTGCACATTTAAAATTCTCTCAATGCCCTGACATCAGGATATAGCCTGAGAGCAAGTAGCAGTTTACACAGAAAGGACTTTTATTAATTCCTCTGTCCTAGTTTAGAGCTAAAATATAGGGATCTAGAGATTACTGCCTGGTCCCTTAAAGACCATTTAGAGTAGCGCAATTTTAAGAGGGAGACCTTTATTAATACTTGCTTAGACAACTGACTGCAGTGAGGGCAAGGGCTATGGCTGTGATGGAAGATAGGCTCTTAGTGATTCCAAGTCACATGATGCATGATTCATGACTGGCACAGTGAGCAGTTTGTAGCTGCTGATATATATGCTGATACGATAACAATGACACACAATGAAATTAGGCAGGATTGCACAGTATTTATAGCCATTGTGCATTGCTAAGAATTAGATCATATTAACAGAAACCTAAAGGAAAATTCTTAAAGGCTTCACAGGGCTGAGTCAGAAGGGGTTTGTCACAATATTTATTTCACATTTACATTCAGTGGACTTTAATACTTTTAAAATGCTTTTAGCCAGAGATAAATTCGAACTGATTTCAGATAGATTCCAGTAGTTTATAAATGCAACACTTGCAAGCATGAAGATTATCTGTTTGTTAATGTAGACATTTTCAAAAATGTATAATTTGTTTTATTACCCATTATTCCAGAGAATTAAAGAATTGTTACAGCTCAGGAGGCAATTCAGCTGGCGCCGGCTTAACTGCTTCTCCATATTAACAAATCACTTCATACTTAAGATGCATCCTCATATAGTTCTTCAATTATATTATTATTTTTGACCTGATATTAGTAATGGTGAAATAAATGAGATATTATAAATAAATCGGAATTCAGGCTCAGATGTACATATTCCTTTAAAAATAAAAGTGGCATGTACTGTGGGACAATGTGTCACTGCATTTGGTGGCATTTTTGGTTTGCCATGATATTTTTTTAAATTCTACTATAGCAACTTTGTCTACATAACCAGGGCAGTTAAAATAGATTTGTTTGTTTTTCTTATTTTCTTTCTATGGTCTAATTATCTGTCAACTATGGAATTGAGCTGGTAATGGGGAAGGGATACATATCTAATCCCTTAATTATCAACCCATTACTTAATAATGGGAAGAGATCAAAGTTATCAAGCATAAGCTTAATCCTCAATCATTTAGCAGCGATGGGCATGTGGTCAAATGTTGCTGGCAGAGAAAGTTGATACATCCTGGTGACATTCTTATGGGATCCTCTCGAATTTCTATTGATCTATGATTGGCATTTTCTCTTCTTGCTACTATGGATTTGTTACAGATATTGCAATGTTATTAAAGTATATATTATACACTTCAATTCAAAATGGATATCATTTATTTTCCAAAAGTATGTCTTGTACTCATTAATGTCTTCTTACGCTCTCTATCCACTAAGTGTCAAGAGATAAGTATACAATATTTGAAAGATTCACCTTTTAGTGTTGCTTTAAATGTGAGCACTTTTGGCTGAAATGTATCCTAATTATTGCAGACCAGACAATTTCACTCCTTTAGTCTCCCAAGGAAAATGGATACATCCACTAATTGTACCACTAAGAAATATGCATGAAAATTCCACTCAAGGACACTTAAGGACAAGATGGAGACCTGTTAGACTGCCCAGAATTAGGCAGACTTGTTTAAAAAAACAGAATCAGATAATTAAACCAGCACTTACATTTAAAAAATCTTTTTTTTAAAGTATCTACCTCAAATAGGAATACTGAGCAGTACGTTGTTTATCTGTATTCAGGCATTATCAAAACTATGGATAATTATATATTTTAATAAGGGACATGATTTGACTATTGACAATGTCACAAGACTAATAATAGAGACCAGTTAATGCTCTGGGACTTGGGTTCATGTCCTACAAAGGCAACAAGTGGAATTTTGAAAAAAAAACTAAAAGAAAGGTAGTGTCAGTAATACTAACCATGAAACTATCATAGACTGTGGTAAAAACCCATTTGGTTTAGTCATGTCCCTTCGGAAAGAAAACTTGCCATCCTTACCTGGTCTGGTCTATTTGAGACTCCAAATGCACGGCAATGCGGTTGACTTCAAAATACCTTCTCAAACACTCAATTAAACGGCTACTTCTGATGTTGTCAGGAACATATGATAAGGAATATTAGTGATGAACATACCATCATTTTCAATAGATTCATGCACTAAGTAATGTTGTTCCAATAATGGCCAGCACTATTTCATCAGCTGGAATTAGGACATGCTAGCATTCCTGAGCCACCATCATTTCCAGTTACCTCTGCTTGTGCATCACCTTTTCCTGCAAAGGACAGGCAAGTTTGTTAGTGATCATTGTGCAATATTTTTGGATGAAGTGGCTTTTGCAATTGAATAACGTGCAGGATGTGATAGCAGAGGACATTACAGAGTTCATTCCTTGGTCTTGGCCATTTGTGAGAGTTCATGAAACATCTTGTGGCACTGCATCAGGTATAGAGGTCCCATTTCTGGCAATTAACGCTGCAGCTATCCATTCACATTATCTTTTGAGAAAATGTCCAATTAGCTTCCTGCCCTCTTCAGATCTCTCCCCTTTCCACCTGCTCCACATGAACATCAGTGCAAAGTTGCAGAACTGTGGTGCCCACTCTGTCCCATGTCCACCCGTTGTTTCTCTTTCCAAGATCAGATTCAACTCACAAAGAACTTTCAACATCTGCTTGAACCACAGTACACCATCCAGACGAGCTTTAAATAGTGCTAGCATGTTACAATTTTGGGTCCTCTGCTGGCCCATGCTGCCATTGTTAGCACTGACAGCATGCAGGGATTATGATAACAACTGGCAATATGAAGTTGTCATATTTCCTGCATTACATTAAACAGGCATCAGGTAATCACATCTGAAAATCCTATGTTCAGGAGCTATCCAATATATAGTTCCTAATGCTGGATAGTTTTGATGGAGATAGTAATGTTGAATTGAATAATATGATGCATTGATCTTTGACAAAGAAAAGAGGGAACTGCCTAGATAAAGGAACTAAAGTTATGAATGGAATAAAAATTGTAGGATGCAAATTCATAGATTCCCAAAATAGAATCTTAGCGCATAAGGCTCCATGGAGGAGAAACTAGTAAAGTAGGATATGAAAATGTCATGCAAAAAAGGAAACAAAATTCCAAGAATGTACCTGCACTATTTTCATGTTGATCTTTTTCAAGAACATTGCAATAAAATGCCTCAGTATGTTTTCCCATTTAGTTGGAATAACACCACATTAAGAAAAAAAGAAACCGATGTATTTAGAGCTGGTAAGTACTGCATCATATTCTGAGTTCTATTCTTTTCTTTAGCCTAGACTCTCAGTTGATTAATATCTTGTAGTCAGATGACGGGCCTCTTCAAGACAATAAAAAAAAGTCTAATCCATCATGCAGGATTAAATAGTGTATGAAACTGCAACTTCAAAGGAATTTTTCACAAATAAAATCTAAAAGAATTTTCTGTAGGAAATTTCAATACAATGCAGCTCGAAATGTTGCAGTGTACTGAGAGAAATGATCTCCTAAGCACCTAAACAGATGTGCCACTCTTATATTGAGTGATGATGGCATTTTTTTAATACTTAAAACCAACCCACAAACTTATCACACCCCATTTGTGAAAAATAGTTCAGAACCACTGCAGTCTCCTGCACAGCTCCTCTGATTACATTATCTGTGAATAAAGGCATCTTAGACTGCAAATACCAGTCACAGATTGGTGTCTGCATCATATAACTATGACATTGGCATCTACTCAACAATGTAGGGATTATCCTATCCACAAGAACAAGTTAAATTTGACTTATTCAATTATCAGCTTATCAGTCTATTTCAAATAATGAATAAAGTGATAGAAGGAGTTATCACTGGGGTGGTCAACCTCTACTCAACATAGCTGGGGTTTTACCAGAAACGCCGAGTGCCAGATTTCATTCCTGTTTCAAACCAAACATGAGGCTGTAGGTGAATAGCAGATGAGAGATAAGAATGGCGTTCCTCAAAATTAAGGTAATATTTTAGTGAATATGGAAAAATAAAGTCAATAAGACCCAAAGAAATAACTCTTACATGATTGAGTCTTACATGAAATAAATGAAGATGACCGAGACTGTCAGAGGCCTATCATTCCAACCCTCAAATTTTATTGCAGTGTCTCTGAATCAAGAAATAATGGTCAATGTGGCATCCATGAGTAATGGCAACAGGATATTTCCCATAGCTATGCAAAGTTGTACAGCATTAATGCAGTTCATGACAAAAAAAATGGCTTTGGTGATGCAAACTTCCATATTAGCAATTCCAACTTTACCTCATCATTGTTGCCCTTGACCATGTCTGTTCTATTTCATGCAGTTCGAATCTCTCACATTTCCCTCCCTGTCATATCTGTCACCTCTTCAATTTCCCAGGCACGCGAGAAAGCTGAACTTCCTCCCTCTCACTATCCTAGGTTCCAAGTGCCGCTTCCAAGTCATACGCCAATTCACTGGTACTTCTTTCAATTTTGTTTAATGAATTTGCAGCACACAATGTGGTTTTCTTTACAATGGGGAGATAAATAAAGACAGGAAACTCTTTTGAGGAACACCTTAATTCAGTCTGCATTCCTAACACTGAGCTTCAAATTGTCTGCCATTTTTCTCCAACTCTCAGCTTTCCTCAACTTGCACCAGTGTTCCAATGATGTTCAATGCAAGGTTGAGAAACAAACTCTTGTCTTTCAACTGCCCCTTCCGGATTTAACATCGAGTTCAATTATTTTATTCTATCACAATTTTGTTCTCTTTTATTTTCTAACTTGTTTTCTCTCTTGATTCTCTATTTCCCTTTTCTTTAGATTTGGAGACTGGCTATTCATGATCATCCTATCCTAGTCACAATTTATCTAGATATATCTCTGTTTCTTTACTTATCCATTAGCATATCCTTTGACCATCCACAATGAAACTTTTATCATGTCGAATCTCTCTTTCCCTTCACCCTATCATTGTGCTCCCCCCTTTTATTCACAATGGGTTATTGACAAATGATGGCGTGGGATGGCAGGGTTTTCATTGGAAGACAGGTTAACTGGTTCTGCGGCTAATGTAAAAAGCAACAAGAGTGAAAAACATACTTGATCTCATCTTCACCAATCTGCCTGATGCAGATGCATTTACCCATGCTAGTATCAGTAAGAGTGATCACCGCACAGTGAAGATCAAACACGGCTTCACATTGAAAATACCCTTTACCATACTGTGTGGCGCTACTAGCATGCTAAGTAGTTTTCAACAGATCTAATAAATTAGAATCACAGAATTGTTACGATACAAAAGGAAGCCCTTTGGCCCATCATGCCTGCACCAGCTTTTCAAACGAGCAGCATTACCTAGTGCCAATTTCCTGACTTCTGACCATATCCTTGCACACTTGCTATCCAAATAATTATCCATTACTTCAGTTGAACCTGCTTGAAACTGAACTCAAGACTGGACATCAATGCAGGGCTTGAGGGCAATCATCAGCAGCAGATTTAGCCTGGACTTGGCATGCCTACCGCTCTACCATTACTATCAAGCCAAGGGGATCAACTCTGGTTCAATAAATTATGCTGCAGGACTTGCCAGGAGCAGTAGTAGTTTTAAGATTAAAAAAAGAGGTATCAACCTGGTGAATCTAAAACACAGGATTACTTGTGTACCAAATAGCATAGGCAGAAAGTAATACACAGGGCCAAGCAATTTCATAATCAACGGATGAGGTCTAAGCTCAGTAGTCCTGGCATATCCAGTTCAGGGTGGTGTGGATAATTTAAAAACTCACTGCAGTAGGAGGCTGCAGAAGTATCCCTATCCTCAATGATGCAAGATCCCAACACAACAGTACAAAACATAAGGCTGAAGCATGCGCAGCAATCTTCAACCAAAAATGCCAAGTGAATGACCCATCTTGGCTTCCTCCAGAGGTCCCCAACATCAGAGAGATCAATATTCAGGCTCAGGCAATTCAATTCACTCCATATGATATCAAGAAACAGCTGAAGGCACTGGATACTGCAAAGGCCAAGGGACCTGACAATATTCCATGAAAATTTCTGAAGATTTGTGCTCCAGCATTTGACATGCTTCTAGCCAAGCTGTTCCTGTATAGCCACAACACTGGCATCCACCTGGCAACGTGGAAAATTGTGTGGATATGTCCTGTACCTAAATGCAACCCAGCCAATTACTGCCCCATTAGTCCAATTGATCATCAGTAAAGTGATGGAGTGTGTCATCACAGAGCTATCAAGCAGCAATACCTGTTCAGTGATGCCCTGTGTGGGTTATGTCAGTGCTATTCAGCTCCTGACCTCATTACAGCCTTGAACTCCTGATAGGAGGTGATGCAATGGCCCTTGACATCAAGGTGACATTTGACTGGGTGTGACATCAAGGAGCCCCAGCAAAACTAAAATCAATGGGAATCAGGGGGACAATTTTTCAGTTGTTGGACTCATACCTGGCACAAAGAAGGATGGTTGTGGTTGTTGGAGGTCAGTCACCTCAGCTCCAGGACAGCTCTACACAAGTTAGTGTCCTAGGCCCAACTATCTTTGGCTGCTTCATCAATGACCTTCCCTCCACCATCGGGTCAGAAGTGGGGGTTGGGTTAGCACTTTAGAATGTGCTGGAACTCCACACTGCCTCAGTTCCTGAACCAAACCATCACTGTTGGAACCAACACCAAACTGTCAACCACCGCACCCACCATCCATCCACACACCCAATTCAACCCAACTCTAATGGAACCAATACCCCTCCCCTGGCAACCTGAACTACCCGAAGCACTTATCTGTCACATGTGTCCTAACCTACCCAACTCACTCTATCCCCTCACCCACCTAGCATCCTACCCTCTTACCTGCCTACTTGGACCCTACTGCTTCACCTAGTTGGCACGCTACCCCTCACTTACCTTTCATACTTAGCTCAGTCTCAGTCAAAACTACCTTTGGGACCTTTAATTCTTGAAACATTGTAACTTGTCACCAAAAAGGGGCATGTCTTGGCTACAGTGCAATTTCTGTGTAGAATGGATTTCTCCCTGGTTTTCTTTAATGGATATGTTCAGGCTAGGCAGACTCAAACTCTCAGCCGGAATAACTGCCGAATGATAAGTGGATAATGTTAAAGATGATTACTATCGGTCAAATCTATTCCAATAGTAATGGAACATCTGAACCAACATAAATCCTGATCTATAGTTATACATAGTATTCGTAGCCTAATGAAAACACCATTGGGCCCAGCTATAGTTTTACAAAATTTTGCAAGCAATAATATTCTAAAAACGTGATTCTAGTACATGTAAACAATAGTCATAGAATTTGAGACTCCTAATACAGCATTGTCCAAATCAATCTGTCCTCGTGTGACAGTACTGTAACTATTATGCCTCTGAAATCCTTGGCACCTGTAGCAAATATAAGAATACTGCTCTCTGTAGCTCAACAGACTGAATTGTATCTCTTTGGCACAAGTGAGCAGACAGCCTCCTTCTGCACTTCATCACCCACATCAGTCATGTTGATGGATTGGTTCTATCAGAGCAAAGTGAAAGTGTTCTGGATGCTGTCCACGAGGTAACAAGCTACAATAAAGAAAAAAGGAACTGGATGCTGTCTGAAAGCTAGATAAACTTCCCAATGCCTTTTTCTTTGCAAATATTTTAAACAGACCAACACACAGCCTTTATTTGCTGTACAACAGTTACAGAATCTATATTAATGACTGTGGGACTTTACTTGC
The DNA here is from genome assembly GCF_021869965.1 of Rhincodon typus. Classification (NCBI taxonomy): domain Eukaryota; kingdom Metazoa; phylum Chordata; class Chondrichthyes; order Orectolobiformes; family Rhincodontidae; genus Rhincodon; species Rhincodon typus. The sequence continues at coordinate 47,458,558 of NC_063337.1, forward strand.
AAAGACACAACGAATGCTAAATCTAAATGGTTTTTACTTTCTAAATTTGCAATATCCCTAATGGTGTGCTTTCACTTCAGTGAAGCATTTTATGATATTATATTGTGATGATGTCATGTGTGTGTTGATATGATGGTCATATAGACCAAGATGTTGGTGTAAATGCATCAGATAAACTATGAGGTTGCGACAGACTGCAACACTGCGTTGTTCCTGACAACCGTTGTGATTTCTTTCACTATACAGCAGTTCCTGGTTACTTCAGTGTTTGATTTTACAAGATTCCATCATTATTAAGCTGGAGTCATATGCTATGCCTCATGCATAACCTTAAGCACCATGTAGATAATTGTAAGGCGACATTCCACTTAGTGAAGTGGACACTCAATTAATACAAGCAACCAGTGTAACGATTGAATGTTTTTTTGCTTCCTAATGCAACAGTTTTGCTTTGAATAGAAGAGACACATTGATGCTCGGGAAGATGCCTACTGAAGTAACAACATTTCAGGACTTCAATTGAACCATTTGTTCGATAAAGAGTCTATTTGCATCAAAGGCAATTTAAAACAAACTTAGAAGAAAATTAACATATGTCACAAGATACATATTAAATAAATATCTATTGCTGTTCAAACATTGGATATGCAATTTGATTGCTTTGACAAATCTTGGTTTTTGCCTGACCAATGCCTGTCCCAATCATCGATAATTAATTTTGTAAAGGTATCTTTCAACAAGCTTTGGAGCTCTCATTAACATGTTAAAAGGGCTGAATGTCTGTTTTAGGCTCAGGATGCCTGCAAAATGGTCCGAATGAATTTACCCAAGGGATCCCTATGCAAAGCAGGCATAGGATGTCTGATTGTTATTAATTTGGTATGACTTATGCTAATTTTACACTTAGAAAGGGTGCAATACCTAAACAAATTTTTATCCTTTTGCATCACCTGTTTTAGTCCTCACAACATGGATCTGATAAAAATCCTTGATTTGCTGGAATACGTCAGCAGAGCAGGATCAAGCAAAACCCAGCAGAGAAGAGGATATAGGTAAACCAGCAGGACTGACCAGTTTCCTGACAGCCTGTTTATTTAGAGTGACAGAATTATTTGATTTCATTGAAGAATAGAGGGGGAGGATGCTAAAGCTCACTGAGGAACAGCATGATTTTTCTAGTTCATCAAAAATCATGGACGTTTTGCAGTGAGAAATGACGGCCTTATGGAATGTTATGAGGCAAAAGCCACCCCTTCATTTTCCAAACATTTCACTTAGAAATGATACACTATTTGTCTGAGAAGATAGTATTGTTCCAAAAAGCTTGCTACCCACTACCATGGTGAACTGCTACGACTGGAAAACTCAAATGTTTCCTTGCCAATCTGGGTGCAAGTAATGTCAGAGCAGAACATTCCATCACCTAGCCCTAATTCATTTGAGGTCCTGTAACAGGAGTGTAGTTTAGAAGTACTGCCCTTTTTGAGGCAAAGGTTACCCAGCTGTTAAAAGTACAGGTCATAGTCACATAATGGGAGATAGCAGAGTATGTAAAGACGGTATGTAAACAATGGGCAGCAGTTCAAAGTGCTGTGCTAATTTAAGTTTCTGTTCTCAGTAACAAAGTTGACTGCTGGTCTTTTCAGCTGAAGCTTCTAGATTAAAGAATAAAACTTATAAACATTTTTAAAATTCAAATTTTAGCATTACTTTCACACTACTTGCATTAACTGGGTCAGACGTGTTTGATGTAACTGTTGAAAAGAAACCTGTACTTTATATTGTACAAACAAAATAGATTCAGGGTTGTCATTCTAATATAAAGGTCACAGGGTCACAAATCCTGTGAAATTGTACATCTCGCTGTAATTTTCCACTCTCCCTGATTGAATCCAGGAGAAAAAAAATGTTTTGCTGAACGTGTGCGATTGTGCAATTCAAGCCTATTAGCAGCAAATGAAAGACCAGTATCTTGCCTCAATTGTCTGGAAGGACTGGGACTGTAACTAAATAGATTTAAAAGAATGGAGGACCATTGGGAAAAAGATTTCTGAAAATGTGTCCTTGCGTACAATTTGAGAAAAGTGTTCCAGAATTAATAGCTGTGTCTGATGACGATTTTACTGAGTGTACAGGCTCTGATTTTTTTTTACTCTGGCTAGTTTTGTGAACTGAATCAAATGTTCTCCTTTAGTTAAATTAATAACTGAAACAAATTCCCTTGGTGAATTGTTGTTTTAACATTTATTAAACAAAAATTAATGCAGAATGGTTAAAAATTGACTGCGTGTGTCTAAGCATGAACATTAGCAGGCTCTGACATTTTTCTCAGCAGCCTGAATTAGGATGTTAAACACACGAGCAGTGAAAACGACAGGACCTGTTTATCGTTAGGAATTATTGCACCATGAAAAATGATTAAACACAAACTTGTACAAATAATAAAATGAATCCATGCCCATATTATTTCATCGTGAGGTTCCTTTTCGATTCAACATAGGAACCACCAACAAGTAAGTAGAATTAAATTCAGCATGCACATTAGGAATGCATGTACGATTGCCCTCTGGTTCCTCTGAAAATAAACTCTCTGATCAAATGATAATCCCAACACCGAAACATTTCTAGAGTTCTGCACCTATTTTTTCTCGAGATATGTAAGTCAGTTATAATCCGTTAGAGTGAGGATGTAAAGCCTTATACTATCTACATTGTGGATTTTCTTATTCTTGGTGCTAGGAAGTACTGCTGACCTTAGCTGCTAATCCCGCCTCTAGTGACTACGATTGCTGAGTCCCAGTATTAAAATCCTGTGTCACAGTTTGATAATCTTATTACTGCCAATGACCCCTCCTGCCACTGTTAGTACATTAAAGGAAATGCTTCTTGTACAGTTAAAAGGTAAAATAGTCAGGAACTAAACCGAACATGCAGTTTTCTACTTCAGCATAACTAAACCTAACTTAGTGGCAATGTGCAAACTACCTAAATAGCATTTGTATGTGGAATAATGAATAATAAATGAAGCAGTTATAAGTCAAAACACTAAGTCACTAATTTACTGCAGATATTTGAATAATATTTGGAGTTAAAAACTAGTCTGAGGAAGATGATGTAATCAGATATTAAAAAACCCATCTGGTTCACTAATGTCCTTTAGGGAAGGAAAACGGTCATTTTTACTTGGTCTGGCCCTATATGTGACACCAGACACACAGTAGTGTGGTGATTCTTAACAGTCCTCTGAAATGACCTAGCAATTCTCTCAGTTCAGGGACAGTTTATTCTGCAGTCTGTAATGGCAGCTCTTTACCTTTCCTCCCTCCCCTATTTATATGGACCTGCCTCATTGCTATCCTTGTGGACTGGTACATGTTTCTCTCTCTGAAAAACAGTTTGCAGCCATGAATTTACAGCCTTTTTTTTTCAGTGGTGGGCCTGCGGTAGTCCTTTTAAGGATTGCCTGTTCAGTCGTATGTAATTGTGCTTTTTCGCAACTTCATTCCAGCTATGTTCAGGGCCACCCTATGTGCAGAGGACGAAGTCAACCAGCTGGTAACTAACCTCTTATTTGCATATGAAGACTATTTAACACTTACTGCAGGCTTGACTTTTTAACCTATCAAATATAGAAGAATGCACATTTCTTGCTCATAATAAACATTTCTGATTGAATATATTGGAGGCTTAAGAAGTCATTTTGTATCCAAAACAATGGTTACTATGCAATCAAATTTCTAGGTTATTGTTGCTTTTTTCGGTAGCATGATGTGTGTGACAGATGTTTCCGGAACAATTGTATCAAGACTGAATCTGTCACAGGTTTACTCTGGTCATTGCATTTTTCTTCCTGTATGCCAGCTGTCCAAAAGCTAACCAACACGGTTTTAATCAATGATGCCCACTGCCAATCACCATCTGGTGTGCACATTGTGTTCTAATTTGCACCACCAATCACCATGTGGTGTGTGTGGATAGATAAATGCTGCCACCATTTCACTTTCCTTTGGACCTAAGGGCTAATTTGGTTTATATTGGTACATAAGAAACCATTATTGAGTCTTAACAAGAAGACTTTTTTTAAACTCATTTTGTGGGATGTGGGAGTCGCTGGCAGGCCCAGCATTTCTTGCCCATCCCTAGTTGCCTTTGAGAAGGTGGTGGCGAGCTGCCTTCTTGAACCGCTGCAACCCACCTGCTGTGGGCTGACCCATATGCCATTAGGGAGGGAATTCCAGGTTTTTTGACCCAGTGACAGTGAAGGAACGGCGATATATTTCCAAGTCAGGATGGTGAGTGGATTGGAAGGAAACTTGAAGATGGTGGTGTTCCCACATATCTGTTGACTTTGTCCTTCTAGATGGAAGTGGTCATGGGTCTGAGGATCTTTGGTGAATTTCTGTTGTCATTTTGTATATAGTACACACTGCTGCTACTGAGCATCAGTGATGGAGGGAGTGAACGATTGTGGACATAGTGCCACTCAAGTGGGCTGCTTTGTCCTGGATGGTGTCAAGCTTCTTGAGTGCTGTTGGAACTGCACTCATCCAGGCAAGTGGGGAGTATTCCATCACACTCCTGACTTGTAGAACGTAGAACATTACAGCACAGTACAGGCCCTTCGGCCCTCGATGTTGCTGACTTGTAGATGGTGGGGGAAGTAAGGCTGTGAGTTACTCACTGCAGTATTCCTGGCCTCTGATGTGCTTTTGTAGCCACTGTGTTAATATAGTGAGTCCAATGGAGTTTCTGGTCAATGGTAATCCCAGGATGTCGATATTGGGGGATTCAATGATGGTAACTCCATTGAATGTCAAGGGGTGGTGGTTAGATTGCCTTTTACTGGTGATGGACATAGCCTGGCATTTGTATAGCATGAGCATTACATGCCACTCGTCAGCCCAAGCCTGAATATTGTCCAGATCTCTTTGCATCTGAACATGGACTGCTTCAGTATCTGAAGAGTCATGAATGGTGATAAGCAATGTGAAATCATCGGTGAGCACTCCCACTTCTGACCTTATGACGGAGGGAAGGTCATTAACGAAGCAGCTGAAGATGTTTGGGCCTAGGACACTACCCTGAGGAATTCCTGCAGGGATGTTCTGGAGCTGAAGGGGCGGCACAGTAGCTCAGCAGTTAGCACTGCTGCCTCACAGTGCCAGGGTCCTGGGTTTGATTCCACACTTGGGTGACTGTCTGCATGGAGTTTGCACGTTCTCCCGTGTCTGCATGGGTTTCCTCTGGGTGCTCCGGTTTCCTCCCACAGTTTTCAGGGATGAGTGGATTAGGTGGGTTATAGGGGGATAGGTGTGGGTGGGACGTTCCAAGGGTCAGTGTGGACTTGTTGGGCCAAAGGGCCTATTTCCACACTGGAGGGATTCTATGATTCTATGAGCTGTGATGACTGACCTCCAGCAACAACAACCATCTTCCTATGTGTCAGGTATGAATCCAAACACTGGAGAGATTGCCCCTGATATCCACTAATTCGTTTTGCTAGGGCTTTGCGATGCTACACTTGGTCAAATGCAGCATTGATGTCAAGGGCTGTCGCTGTCACTCTCACCTCACCTCTGAAATTCAGCTCTTTTGTCCATGTTTGGACCAAGGCTGTAATGAGGTGATTATATGATATATATGATGATATGCCTTAATGACATTCCCTCACTATCAACATTTTGGGGGTTACCATTGATCAGAAACTCAACTGGACTTGCCATAGAAACACAGTGTCTATAAGGGCAGGTTGGAGGCTAGGAACACTGTAACAAGTAACTCACCTCCTGAGCCCCCCAAAGCCTGTCCATCACCTACAAGCACAAGTCAGGAGTGTGATGGAATGCTCCCCACTTGCCTGGATGAGTGCAGCTCCAACAATACTCAGGAAGCTTGACACCATCCAGGACAAAGCAGCCCACTTGATTGGCACCACATCCACAAACATCCACTCCCTCCATCACTAATGCTTAGTAGCAGCAGTGTGTACTATCTACAAGATGCACTGCAGAAATTAACCACAGATCCTTAGACAATCATTTCCATCTTGAAGGACAAGGGCAAGGGCAAAAGATACACAGGAATACCACCACCTTCAAGTTCTCCTCCAAGCCACACTTGCTGGGTCAAATAAATGCTGGACCAGCCACTGATGCTCACATTCCATGAATGAATAAAAAGAAAGTGCAGGAAGTTTTGTAGCAATTTTTTTTAGCAAAATACATCTGTAAAAAAACCCTTGCAAACTATTAATGTCAATATTCTTAGATATTGTAAACCACTTACATTTATGTTCAATGTCTTACTCTAGGGACAAATGATTTTTTTTCTATAAAGATACATCTGATTGTATTCCCACACAAGCACGTACGACAAGTAGTAACTGAGGCAGTGTAGTGCTCTTCACCAATCATGTTTTGCAGGTACTTATTGGGTAGTGCGCCTTAGAGGGTCCTTAGTCTGTGGAATGCTCTTCACTTGAAACTAGTGGAGGCCAGGCCATTGAATAAATTCAAGGCAAAGACAGACAGATTTTTGATAGTCCGGGGAATCAAGGGCTATGGGGACAGACAGGAAAATGGTGTTGAGTTGAAGGTCCAATAATATTCAAAAACCACTTTGACATTTGGACCTTGGCTCAAAATGATATTCGGTCATACTGTCACTGAAAGTATTAACTGGATGCATCCTGGAACTGCCCAACAAGGTAAATTTTAAAGAAGTCTCATTGGTTTCCTTGTGAGCTAAGAGCAGGAATTCCTCCTGCTCGCCCTCGGTCACCTTCAGATACCAAGAATTCCTCTCTCATCTCCTGGCCTCCATGCCATTATCACCACAATCTGTATTTACAACTGTGCATGAGGATTGGCATTAAAATGGCCATGGTCTCACACTAACATAGGCGTGCCAGCTCGATACTCGCTTCAGCCTTCCTTCACCTTGTACTTAGAGTTCAAGTTAAAATCAAGACTGACATGACAGAAAAGTTGATCGCAATGCACCGCTCAGCAGATTTCAAGTAAAAAATTATATCAATTTTACATCATGATGAATCTATGTATTATTCCTTTCTTGTAGCTTCATTCAGGACTATTTGCTGAGTGGCTGTAACTTGGGAACAAAAGATCACTATTTTGCTGCATGAGCAGACCAGTAATCTTTTACTCGTCATAACAGTAGTGATATATATTAAATCACACTTGATGCACCTGAACCAGTGCAACTTCATTCATATTTTATAGACTGCAAATTTAATACCACAGCTTACTTTAAAGTGATGTATTTATTAAATGGCTGGGGATCGACAATATTAAAATATGTGAAGAAATTCAGTTCAGCCAAAAACAAAATGAAAAGAGTCTGACAAGTTTATGAAATAAGCACAATAACTATTTTAAATGCCATCCACAGTTAATATAAAATAATCTCACAGAGGCCAGTATTCTGTCACCAAGTCACCCTTTATTTACACATGCATAGCACTTGACACAGGTCTGGCTTGCTCAGAGCCAGCTCTCAGATTGAACAGAATCTCTGACACTTCTGTTTATATGTGTCAGATAGGGCTTCCTGAACTGGACCAGCCCCAATCGGGGAACTCAAATTCTATGAGGTTCACCTGGCTGACCGCGTTACAATCACCACATCCCTCTCCTCCATGTTCAGGGATGTAGGCTGGTTCTTTTTCTTGTAGCCTCTCCTAGGGCATTTTCACACTGGGCCCAGTTCCTCCAACTTAGCCTCAGACACGGGCGGATGTACCAGAACCGTACCCCACCTTTTGCGCCCAGACTGTCTCAGATAACTTTAATCCTCTTCTTCAGGTGTTAAAGGAGTTAAGGCTGTGACATCCAGCATGTCCATCTCAGACTGAGGCTTCTTTGATGTTAGATGGAGGGGGAGAACCCATGGGTTCTGACAGGCCTTTCTGCCTGTTCTGAGGGGCTGGTACCTTAGCTCCTGCCCGGATTGCGAGGTTGCAGCTTTCATGTGGTCCCTGTCTTGTTCAGGACCACCTCACCTACCTGAACTCTGTACATCACGGAACCTGATCTTGCATTGACAGTGCCTCTTATCCATGCAGGGCTAGTTCCGTGATTTTGACACCAAACTTCATCCTCTGAAGTAAAACGTCTCTCTTGCTTAGAGGAGTCTTATGTCTGGCATTGGTGCTCCTGATGCCATTTCACCCATTTCAGAAAGATCAGATTTAACCTGGCGTGGCGTCTTCTCCCAATCAGCAACTCTGCTGGACCTATCACTATAGTTGGATGAGGGGTGGTCCTATAATTAAATAGGAACCAGGACAGTTCGGTATCGAATGAAGCTATAGGCTGTTTCACTATAGACTGTCTTCAAAGTTTGAACTGCTTTTCCTGGCAGACCATTGGACGATGGATGGTATGCTGCTGTCCTTAAATGCCGAATGCCATTTGACTTTAGGAAATGCTCAAATTCCCTGCTAATAAATGATGACCCGTTAGCTGTGACCAATATGTCTGGGAGTATTGCAAAAGATGCTTGCAGTATTTCCATCACTGTCCCCATGTTTGACAAATGAATTCTATGCACACCGGCCAATTCGAGTGGGTGTCCACAGTGACAAAGGAACACGAAGCTCATGAAAGGGTAGGCATAGCCGACATCTAACTGAGCCTAGGGTTTACCCGGCTATTCCCACAGATGTGGCAGAGCTGCTGAGGGTAATTTTTTAAACTTATTGACACTCTGGGCACTGTCCCACCAATGCAGCTTTGTCTGCATCTAATCCTGGCCACCAGACATAAATACTCGCCAACATCTTCACTTTGGAAACCTCCTGGATGATCCTGGTGGAGTTCAGAGAGTATCTGGCAGTGGTCTTTGCTCGGGACAATCACTCTTACTCCCTGTAACAAAATACTGTCCTTTACTGTGAACCAGTTTCGCCGGGTCCAGAAAGATTTCAATTTTGGTTGTGATGGCCCTTTTGGTTTCCCCCATCACCACCAGCTGTTTCAGTTTCGCCAGGACTGGATCTTCTTGTGTCCACAGTCTGATCAGAAGGGTGTCCTGAAAGTTTAAAACAGATTGGACTCTTCTAGTGGTAACACCACTGGTGAGTGGGAGGTGGCCCAAGGCATCTGTATTTGCTATTTAGCCTCCCAGACAGTGTTCCAACTTGTAATTTTACGCACTTAGAATAAGAGCCCACCACTGAATTTGACCTGAAGCCCTGCGCAGCTTGGCTTTGTTCTCTTTGAGTAGCCCTAGCAGGGGTTTGTGGCCTGTTACTGTTACAAAATCACGTCTATAAAGGTATTTGTGGAACTTCTCACACCAAGGATGACCGCCAAACCTTCCTTCTCTATCTGGGTGTATTTATGCTCTGCATCAACCAAAGTCCAGGAATCATACTCTATTGGGTGTTCCTCTCTATTGGGTTATCTGTGAGGCAACACTATCCTGATACTGTATGGGGAGGCATTGCATGTTAGCACCAGATCTTGCTTGGGATCATAGTGTGCCAACACCTTAGACGATGATAGCTGTTTCTTCACTTCCCTAAAGGCTACGTGATGGCTACAAGACCATTTGCAAGGCTGCCCATTTTACAATAGCAGATGTAAGGGTGCCAGGATGGAGGCCAAGTTAGCATGAACTTTAATAATAATTCACCAATCCAAGAAAAGACCTAAGCCATGACACAGACATGGGAGCCGGGGCACATTTGATCACCTTCACTTTATTTTCCAACAGGTGTAATCCAGACTTGTCAATCCTGTAGCCCAAGTAACTCATGTGGGTTGCCTGGAGCACAAATGTTTCCCTTCTAAGGTGTGTGCCCACCTGGAGAAACATCTAAAGACTATGTCTAAGTTCTCTAAGTGCTCTTCATCGGTCCTCCTTTTTATTAGCACGTCATTCAGATAAATAGTAACCTTGTCAAATATTCTCCATCATCCATTGAAAAATGGAACAGGCTGATGATACCCCAAATGGCAGTTTCGTATACTGGTACAAACTTTTATGGGTATCAGTTGCAGCATACTTCTGTGAATGCTTATCTAATCGCAACTGCAGGTATGCATGGCTCATGCCAGCTTCTTGAAGGACAGCCCCCTCCACCGCCAGCTTTGCATATTCATCCTTTATGCAAGGGATCAGGTATTTATCCAGCTGTGAGAAGTGGTTTCCCACTTATTTAAAAGCCCCTGCATACCGGCGAACCGACCCGTCAGGCTTCACAACTGATGTGGCCGGTGCTGCCCGTTCTGCAAACTGTACTGGTTTGATGTTTCCTTCGCTTTCAGCCTCATGATTTCTGTCTGTAAGGCTAACAGCACTGAGTGGGCCTTGCAGAATCGTGGAATTCCTTCCTGGTCAACATGCAAGGTGGCCTTGTCTCCTTTGATAGTCCCTAGACCTTCCTGAAAAACTTCCACGTATTTAATCAGGACTTCACTCAGGCAGCCATTTTCTAATCAAAAAATGTGGAGCCAATCACGGTGAATCTTTCTCAACCAATGTCGACTCATCAGGCCCGGCCCTGAGCCTTTTACTACAATCATTGGTAACTGAACCACCTGTTTCGCATACAACACCGGGACCAAAGTTGTACCCTTAATCTGTAATGGTTCCCCGGTATAGGTTCTCAGTCTAGCCGAGGTCTTACACAAACTTAAGCGTTGGAGACCAGGACAAATTATGGTAAAGACTGGCTCCGTGATCACTGATACAGCTGCACTGGTATTAACCTCCATTAGAACTGGATGACCATTTAACCAGATGTTTACTTTGATTAGTTCTGACTTGGATGTTGCTAAGCAATTTGACTCTTCCAAACCAGACGTAGGTGAGCTTTCCAGGGCGTGCACTCTCCTGGATACCAGCCAATGAGTTCGCTTACTCAATTCAGGCCCAGAGGGACTCTTTTTCTGTCTCAGATCTGCATACCGGCAGCAATTACAATGCTTGGTGGCCCAGATCCTGAAAAAATGTTTATCGTTTGGCCGAGGCTTGGCTATGTTTTGGGTGTTGCTGTGGGCTGACCTGGAGTCCCTCTATTCAGGGTATGCCCCTAGTGAGGCTATGTGATTATCTTCATTCAATTTGTGTCCACCAAACTTAGTTGGCCTGGCAAGGGCATCCACTCCATTGGCATATCCTGTAACTCATATGCTCCACTTGCCGAATTTTCTCATGACAAAGCTAGTTATAGTGCCTGTTTGAAGTCCAGTTGGACTAAATCAAAGTCACATGCCTCTACCAGTTGTCTTAAGCTCATCAAAAAGCCCAACACAGATTCCTCCCTGTTCTCGAACTGTTGAGTAAATCCAATAGCATGAGAGAATTAAGGGAGGCTTGGGGTCATAATATTCCTTAACTACATTTGTCAATTCTTGAAATGTTTTAGTGTCTGGTGCCTCAGCAAATGTTAGGCTCCTAATAAATGAAAAAGTTGCAAGTCCACAAGCTGTCGAGTGAATTACTCATTGTTTTTCATCTGCTCCAATGTCATTTGCCCAGAAATAATAACACACTCTCTGCACAGACTGAGCCCAGTCTTTGATGGCAGGATTGAATGAGCCAAGCTTCCCAAATAATGGCATGATGCCAGAAAGGTTTACCCCAAATCAAAAATGACTGTTGTGAGTGAATTTCTTCAAAAGCCTACTTCTTTTCTCTCATTGCCAATGAAATAACTCCAGAGAGGCCAGTATCCAGTCACCAAGTCATCCTTTATTTATACATGCATAATGCATGACACTGGTCTGGCTTAGACAGATCCAGCTCTGAGTGAACGGAATGTCTGACACTCCTGTTTATACCTATCAGCCAGTGCTCCCTGATTGGACCAGATTACAGCCCCAGTCAGGGAACTCATATTCTATGAGGTCCACCTGGCTAACCTTGTTACAATCACTATAATGTACACAAATTGGCAATTAAATTAATAAACTAAGAGAGCATATATTTTAAAAAGATCTTAAGCTCATTACCTATCTCTACCTATTTCTCTCAGCCCTGACAATAAATACCAATCATTTTATATTCATTAAAACACAGGCAGTTTCAGTAATTTCCTGACTATGCATAAATTTCCTTCATATTTGAAATTGCAGTCACCTTTCTGCAGTTTCTTTTGCCAACCACCGCTACAAAATTCTGATCCCAATTTACTGCCTCCTCTGTTAGTATTTGTGAATTAATTAATTTGACAATGTAATAAAGCCTAGTATGCAGTGTCAATGAATCCCAGAGTTACAAAAAAAACTGTAATGTAACCATTTAGGAATAGAAAATAAAAGTGAGAAAACTGAGAACATGTGTTCTACTATAATCATGTTGCATATACCTATGTTATGTCACACAGCTAATATGCTACGTAAGTGCTCGTGATATAATCACTGTATCATGGCATGTGCCCAAATGCAAAAAGGTCTCAGTCTCACCTTATTGGAGTCACTTGCAACATGACATTCTGAGGGAAGTTCGTAACTGTTTGTAAATAAATTGTTCAATACTAGTCCCATGCAGAGCAATACCCACGACTGTAATATATGTAAATATCAGGAGGTCTAACTCTTGTCACAGAATCTTTCAGTATCATGTTATTCACATCTTAGGTTCAGGAAGTTGAAATCAGTATCGCCCTGCTGAAGGTTTAAAAAAAAACTCATCACTTCATTCACAGCAGATCAGGACAACAGATCAGAACATGGCAGCAACTCCGTAGTACACAGTAATAACAAACTTCAAGCATTTATTAACAAATGCTTGCAACCTTAACCAAAGATTGGACAACCATGGACTTCAAAGCATTTGGAAGAGTAACAGCAACATAGGTATGAGTGTACAAATCTGCAGGGTAGATAGCTAGCAAGGCAGCCTTTACTTTCAACCGAAAATTTCACTTCTTTGTTCTCTTTTGCTTTTCTCATCCTCTCTTAATCCAATTTTTCTTTCCCTTTCTTTCTATTTCTTTCTATTTCTTTCTGCGGATGATTTTATATTAAATTAACTTGGGCAGATTGTTTGGAAGACTTTTAAAATTTGCAGGCAGCATCTGAATGTTGAAGCCCCACCTGCATTTCTATCAGCTACCATTTTTTGCAAATAGGGGAAGGGGAGGGCATGATTCATACAAGCCGAACTCAACAGGGCCATTTGAGCTCAATGCTGAATTTGTATAAACCCAATTTAGCTGATCCAAGGGGTTTAACCTGCTGTGTGGCATCACAAATTGATGGTTTAGACATGTGCTCTTGAAGGGCAGCTAAGAACTATGCAATTGTCATGGTTTGAATTTTGTTTTAAAAACTGCCTGGTCCTTTTAAACATTGAAACATAGAAGATAGGAGCAGGAGAAGGCCATTCATCACGATCATGGCCGATCGTCCAACTCAATAGCCTAATCCCTCTTTCTCTCCATAACCTTTGATCCCATTTGTCCCAAGGGCTGTATCTAGTCACCTCTTGGATACATTCAATGTTTTGGCATCAACGGCTTCCTGTGGTAATGAATTCCATAGGCTCATCACTCTTTGGGTGAAGAAATGTCTCCTCATCTCCGTCCTAAATGGTCTACCCCGAATCTTCAGACTGTGACTCCTGGTTCTGGACACACCCACCATCGGGAGCATCCTCCCTGCATCTGCTCTGTCTAATCCTGCTAGAATTTTATAAGTCTCTCATTTGGCTGAACTTCAGCAAAAACAATCCTAACCTAGTCCATCTCTCCTCATACGTTGGTCCCGCCATCCCCGGAATCGGCCTGAAGGATTAAAAAAAAGCTTGGCTGGACTGTTTTGATTGTTACGTTTGGGTTAGGAAGCAAAGTTTCAGTAGACATTTCCACAAGTGGTATTATTATGTCATGTAAAGACTGTATCTTCTTTATTTTTCAGTATTTTTGATTGTGGACTGAAATAGGAAAATGGACTATTTTAAACGCCACAAAGATTGTTGAGCTTTTTAAAAGCAAGTCATCTGACACTCATTGCAAGTGCTGCTTGTGCAAGCAGTGGGGAAGGGATGTCTGGTTATGGATGAGCTGGAGCCAAGGTATGTGTATGAATGGAGTTTTCACCAGCAACAAGTAGATGATTGGTCTGTGGACGAGTGAACAGTGATTAATGACAAAGGCCTTCTGCCTGCCAATGGTTAGATGATTGTAGCTGGGTGTAAATGTTTGGGGAGATGTCATTAGATCTCTGAGAGAGAAGCTGTCCCTTTTCTCTGCAGTAAAAACTGCCTCAAGCTTAAAGAAAGCCAGTTTATATCCCCTCAGCAGTTGCTGCAAGCTGTGGTTCTTAACCATTAAGGCAGAAACTTTTATAAGTGTGAACCAGCCACTGAGGCAATGGCCTTGTTAATCCAGAGACCCAGACAATGTTCTGGCAACCCAAGTTTGAATCCCGCCATGGCAGATGGTGGATTTTGAATTCAATAAATATGTGGAATTAAGAGTCTAATGATGACTGTTAATCCATTGTCAATTGTTGAAAAAACCCATCTGGTTCACTAATGGTCTTTAGGGAAGGAAACTGCCATCCTGGTCTGGCCTGCATGTGACTCCAGACCCACAGTAATGTGGTTGACTCTTAACTGCCCTCTGGGCAATTAGGGATGGGCAATAAATGCTGGCTGATCAGCGACACCCTCATCCAGTGAATGAATAAAAAAATGCAGACAAGTGAAAGTTGCTTGAAAAAGAAATTCAAGGAGCAATGTCCTGACATGCTAAAAGGATAATCTCAGCAAACCTTGGGGAAAGGTATCATTGAGCTGCCTTTTCCAGTTTTTTCCTCTACACATAATACCAATTTTTTTTTTCTGTCTGTCTCTCTGTCAATATCAATTCTTCGTCAGCCAATGTCTAAAGGACACATAATTTGGGCAATTTTGCATACTTTTGCTAACTTTAGTGGTGACCCCAGGAATAGTGAGGCTTGATTATTTGTGTGCAACCTCACTGAAGCATAACATCTTTATAAATGCTGCAAAATCTGCAATTATCTCGGCATAGGGTTCTGTGTTCACAGTCTGATTGACAGATTAAGTGGGCTATCAAAAGTTTAGCCTTTTGATACGGCTTCTGCATAGAACTTTGTCTTTTTTTTAAGAGATCAAACATTTGATTTAAAAATGAGGTGATTTAAAAACTCTGAATGGCTTTATCAAGTATGTAGGTGTGAGACCTGTATTAGAGTGTTTGAAATTTATTACTTCTCACGTCCACATGGCTGCAGAGGTCTGTACATTGTAGAGACTAGGTGAGTGGGTCTGGATGTGGCACAGAGGACATAATGAGGTGTGATCATGGGTTGGCTTGAGAGAACCAATGCAAGCCTTCTATTTAGCCTACTTCAGCACCTGCCCATCACATGGCCAATAACATTTGGCTTCCCAGACAGACTATCTTGCACCTATGTCCCCACAGAGAAAATCATGCATTTCCGATAATGCTCAAAAAACACAGGGACACCAGTGGGAGAACCACCTCTGAAAATTACCAAATAGTCCCAGAAAATACACTCACAGGGGAGACTGATCAAAGAAAAATCACACCCCACTTCCTAAATAGAACAAGAGGAAATAGTGAGGGGCTGCTGCTTTATTCATAGCTTGCCTGTCCCATATGCTCATTATTATCCAATCAGCAGCAATGCAGTAAGTAAACAGCCTGTGACCAGAACAACAGCGCACATCTGTGAAAATCATTGTTAGTTTTAAGGGAGTTACTGGTGTAATGCCTTATTTTAGGAGCCAGGAGTTGAGGTCTAGGAGGTGAGAGTTAGGTACAGACAGCAAGATCGAGGAATGGGGGTGTCAATGTTCAATAGTGGTGATGTCAAGAGCTGAGCGGGAGGGGGAAGTGGAGAGCTACCACAGGTTGGAATTCAGGGCATTTTGCTCAGACTCCCATCTGTTGGATCTAGAGAGGCCATACCAGCCAAGGGAGTTCAGGGGTGGAAGGCGAAGATAATTTTAAGAGGATTTGGAGATGTGGTTGGTGGCTTTGGGAAGGGGAAGGAGGCCATGAAAGAGTTTTGGCTGACGGAGGAGGTTACAAGGAAGGGTGAGAGAAGGTGATTCAGCAAGAACTCTGAGGTTGGGTAGGGGGAGGGAGTGGAATGAGGCTACACTATATAGACAATATCAAGTAGATATTTAAAAAGGTGTTTAGCA
The DNA here is from genome assembly GCF_021869965.1 of Rhincodon typus. Lineage (NCBI taxonomy): Eukaryota > Metazoa > Chordata > Chondrichthyes > Orectolobiformes > Rhincodontidae > Rhincodon > Rhincodon typus. Next base: position 47,474,731 of record NC_063337.1, read on the forward strand.
TGCTTGTCTTCATTGCTCACTCCTTTGAGTTTAGGTGTTAGGAAGTCATGTACAGAGCATTGGGGAGGCCACTTCTGGAGTACTGTGTTCAGTTCTGGTCACCCTATTGTAGGAAGGATATCAATAAACTGGAGAGGGTTCAGAAGAGATTTACCGGGATGTTGCTAGGTATAGAAGATTTGAGTAATAAAGAAAGGCTGGATAGGTTGGGACTTTTTTCACTGGATCATGGGAAGCTAAGAAGTGACCTTATAGAGGTTTATAAAATGTTGAGGGGTATATATTAGGTTAATGGTAGGTGCCTTTTCCCTAGGATGGGGGATTTCAAGATTAGGGGGCATATTTTTAAAATGAGAGGAGAGAGATTTAAAAAAAGACGTGAGGGGCAAACATTTTACACAGAAGGTGGTTTGTGTGTGGAATGAACTTCCTGAGGAAGTGGTAGATGTGGGCACAGTTACAATGTTTAAAAGACACAGATAAGTACATGAATAGGAAAGGTTTGGAGGCATATGGGCCTGGAGCAGGCAGGTGGGGCTAGTTTAGTTTGGGATTATGTTCGGCATGGACTGGTTGGCCCAAAGGGTCAGTTTCTGTGCTGTATGACCCTAAAAGAGTCATGTGAGGAAGAAGGGGGTTGCAAGAGAGATGTAGGAGGAATGGGAGGTTGCAAGGTTTGCCAGCGGTGTGGGTGGGAAGTGGCAAAGTATGTCAACAAAGGAACACTCAGCTAACAGGGATAAAAGCAAACCAGATTGTCAATGAAATTAATTTTTTTCAAATATATGGGAAATAACTAGTTTAGAGCTGCAGAAGTTCAGTCGCTACTGGGAAAAAATGAAGTGGAATCTACTGTAATGAATATTCAATTGTTACATTTAAATCTGCGATTGAGGTGCAAAAAATAGGTTTCAACTGCTGGTTAAAATGTTTCCAGCTTTGTCAATGTGCAATTAAAATAAAAACGTATTAGCTGTGAAAATAAAACCTATTAGTTGTGACCTTAGCAGTTTGCAGACGGTGTATGAGGTCAATGGCTTTTCATGTGTAGAAGTGTGTCAGTTGTTTTTTTATAAACTTTTATTAACTTATGCCTATTATTTTATAGTTTTAATACTGTTGTATCTAGGAAATCAAATATTTTCTTGTTTGTTATGGTTTTAAGTATAATGAAGAGTTTAAATTATTTCGGATATTTATGATTTATTGTAATTCTTCTCCTGCATGCCCAAATGTCAACACAAATATAGAAGGTCTTGATACTGTGTCAACATCAGCTAATAAATAAGTCAAAAAGACTGAACATGTAGCCCCTGACAATCTAAATGTAGCCCTCAATAAAATTTCAAGAAGAGCCCACAGGAAGAAAAGTTAATTTGACTCATGGTTTCAGAGTGATTTTCACCAAATTTAGGCCAGCGAATTGGGAAATTTCCTGACTTGAGCGGCCCACCCCAGGAGCCATTCTGGCCCTGAAAGTTAGAGGGAGAAGATTCGACAGTTGCAGACCGACAATCCACACAACAAAATAGGATACACATTCTGATCGGTTTGCTTGTAAGATGGTAGGTCTACTCAACTATTTTACAATTTACGATTCTTGCTATTTTCACAATCACTTTTTAAAAGTAATTAGCCCACCAACCTCTCCCTCCTTCATTGAGAGACAATTGGTCATACATTGCATGTAAGGCATCACTTTGCAAGGAAGCTGGGCTTTCACAAATAATGATGGACTGCACAGGAATTGACCCCATGGTATTAGCATCATTCTGCATCACGCTTTAGCAACCCAGCAAGCTGAGCTAACTGCTCCAATATTTCTTACAATGATCCTGACACCAAACAGCCTTACCACGTAACAAGAATTCTTGAAGCATGGTCACTGATTCATACAGACAGAGATAAAAGGTGGCCACTTGGATGTCAGTGCTAATGCTAATCAAACATAATAGTGCTTTTCTGGGGTGCAGTTAAAACTAACCTTCAGCAAACCTCCACCAAAGAAGGTTCCACTCACCTTGTATCACATACATCATTTGAAACAGCTACACTGGAGAAAATCAATTTAAAATGCAAAGTAGGAAATTGTTCATGGTACCGTGCACTTGTTCTATTCTTAAGAAACATCCAAATTGTAGATTCCACCTATAGAGAAGTAAAGACTGTAGCTTTGGTTGCAAGAGAGGGATTGGAGAGAATCCTGAAAGACGCTGTGTTGTATGGATAGGGCAGCTTCTGTAATTCAGTGATTTGACTGATTAGTAAGAACACAAGTCCCAAGAAACCCAGGAACAAGTTCCAGAGATGTAAAAAGCGATGGCTTTAACAGGGGCAAGAGTGTTGACCCTCAAGTTGTGCTTAGAAAACAACTGAAAAAGGTGAAAGAAAGTCAGGTGTAATTACCCAATGAAGAACAGTGTTAGAAAACAGTAGCCAGCTTCTGTTCACTTTCGACTTTACGGTACTTCAAGTAGAATGTGTACTGAAATCATACATTAATATTCATGGCTTTAGAGAATTCAGAAAGGGTGTAATTATGTAATGCTGAGTTATTTAATCAGGTGATGAGTATTCACAGTCATATAGGGGCAAAACAGGTTTTAATGTATTGTCTGATTATAGGCTGAGTAGTGGGTTGAAGGGATATTACATTATTTAGATTTGGAGGAGGAAAATTTAAGGCTACGGTGCCGAAGGCAGTCTGCGAGAGGCAGACATCAGTTTTCTGATTTGCTCTGATTCCCCTTGTTTTCAGTGCTACCTGAGCTGACGTTGCTGCATCCCTGTGCTGTTCATCCCACTTCACAATGTAAAATAAGAGTATGCCAAAAGACAAAGCCATTTGAATTCTGCTCGTGTGTGCCCAAGCTTTTGAAAATCTTCACCGTGGGTTGAGAGTTCAAGCAAAACCTCCTGCTGGTTTCACTGTGTCAGACGCATTGAGAAGAAAATCCAGGGTCTGTGCAGGCAGAATGGCGAAAATAAAATCACTTGCAGTTGCAGAAATGGATGGAGAAACTCTCCATATTCTTCAAACCTCTCTGATTTGGCAGTCACTGTTTCTTGTGATATTTTCAGTCCAAATGTTGTGACAATATGAAAAGGCATAACTTAGAACTGCCGTGTTACTGGCCTACATTATTATATATGCAATTTAGACCATTGTGAATTCAGTGGGCTGAGAGAAGGGGACGATGTCAAATCTTATTTGGTAACACTCCGGTGAAAAGCTTTTGATCATTTTACTACATTAAAGTTCTATATAAATAGAGGTCACTTGGGGTGGGGTGTGGGGTGGTTGCTGCTGTTACTATAAAAGAAAAACAAGCAGAATTGGCTCCTGACCTATTTCATATGCCCAATCATTGACTAAAATTACAAAGAAGTAAAGAAATTCTTAATGACATTATCTAATTTACAAAGAAGCAAATCTATCAAATTATTCATTGAAGAGGTGGATGACATATTTCTTCCCAGCTCCCTTGCCATTACTCTCTTGAAGGCAATGATTCCTATTGGAGTGTGGTTCTGTCAGAGACAGAACCAGATCTTCATTTGAGAGTCTTGACTGTGAATGCTTTTGTTGGTTCAACAGTGAGAATTGAGATCAATATTGTCTTCACCTGACACCTAGCCCACTCCTGCTCCAAGTTCATTGCAGTCAGTGGAATTGGGAATGCTCACAGTTTGAACATTGTGGTATTTAGTGCCTCATTCCTGGTCCAGTCCGGTTTGTTGGGCGTTTCTGCCCAAGCAACCCAGGCACCAGCCTGGTTGATTTGGCAGTCTTCTTCACTATCTTGTAGTCAGGGTCCAATGATGTTTAGGAATTGATGGGCTCAACTGGGGTGTTACATCTGTAACTAACTTTGAATGCTCTACCTGCATTTAGAGACTGCGTTGGACTTGTAGTGCCAATGAGGCCTAGCCCTAAAAATAATTCCAGATTCTCAACAGATAGTCAGCCTTATTGCATCTGGCCCTTGCTTGATGCTGAACCAAACTTAACAGCAACAACCCTGCTTCCATGAGGTAATGATGAGAAATTTCCAGCTTAGATTTACGCTGATTCACAGCATCCGCAGTCCTTTCGGTTTTTATTTAGTTTTACTGTTCTTTGGCTCATAGATGCCAATTCCACTTCTCAACAACTGAATCAGGATTAACCAGGGGCCTTTGTGGTTTCTATGACTCAATGTCATTCCAAGTGATGCATTTAATCACTGAGCCAGTGGGATTCTGACACAACACTTTTTTGAAAAAAAATGCTGTTTAAAATATTTCAAGTTAAGGTTTAGTAGGTCAGTAGGAATTGGACATAAGGCCAGGGGGAAGTTTTTAGCATGCCCCGTCTTCCTGATACATGTCCCTCAATTAGACATCAAGTAGCTGTCAATGAGGGGACACCCCCTCTTCCTGTTGTATGGGGTGGCCATTGGGAACCACATTAGACCGATGCAAACTCTGCTAAATCCCTGAACATCCAGTAAATTCTGTTGGGTTTGGGGATAATTGGCTTTAAACTGTTATTAAGGTGCTCAATTGACATCTCAGTGCAAGGAATTCTTGTGTTAGGAACTTCTTGCAACCCCATGAAACTGGGCACAGGTTTCATGATGCTGGGAATCAGAAGTGCTTACTCCCACTCTACTGATCTCGGTCCACTCCATCATACCCACCCCAAGAACTCCATTCTGGAAAGATGCAAAGATATTGGAGGGACTGCAGAAAAGATTCACAAAAATGGGCCTGAGTACGAGGAACTTCAGTGCCCAATGGAAGTGGAGAAGTTGGGACTGATTTCCTGAAGAAGAGAAAATTGAAAGAGGTCCGCAAAACTATGAGTGGCTGAGACAGGAAAGGAGAAATTGTTCCCATTGAGGGAAGGATTGAGAAAAAGAGGTACAGATTTAAAGTATCAAGCAAAAAGGATGAACAGTAATGAGGAAAAACTTTTTAACGTAGTAAGTAGTGACGATCTGGAATGCAATGCCTGAGAATAGATTAGAGGCAAGTTCCATCACATCATTCAAGAAGGAACTGAATTATTATCTGACTGGGAAGAATATGCAAGGCTATGGAAGTAGGTGAGACAGTGATTAAATAATTGCACATTCAGAGAGCCAGTATAGACATGATGGGCTGAATTATCTCCTTCTGTGTTGTAACCATTCTGTGATTCTATTAAATCTCAGCCCCAGACCGGAGCACAAGATACCCAGGCTGGTACTCCAGTGCAGTACTGAGGAAATGGTGAACTATCAAAAGTGCATTTTTTCATATCAGACATTAAAGCCAGAGCTTCATCAGCCCTCTCAGGTAAAAAAGATCCAATTGCACTATTTTGAAGAAAAGCAGGGGAATTATCCCCAGTGGCCTTGATAGTATTTATTCCTCAATGAAGATCACAGAAAACAACACATCGTTGTTTGAGCGTGGATTCTGTGCATAAATTGGTTTCTGCCTTTCCTATATTAGAACAGTGATCATACTTCAAGAGTTACTTGCTTTGGAGCATCTGATGGTAAGAAAGGCACCATTAGAAATGAAAACTGACTTCTAATATTGCAAATTAATGCACTACTCTGTCTTCACTGAAATAGTAAAAGAAAATTTTCAACCAACTGCTTAAATTAAATGAGTTACTATCTCTGTTAAACAGCAGAGTAATTTTGTATTAATGCATTTGCAGTCCAAATGTCTACAGACCTAACATCTGACATAGATGCTGGACAGGTCCTTTAACATTAGTCAAAGTTTGCAGGGTCAGGTCATATTTACTGTGTAAAATCACCCACATCATAAGCAACCTCATTACAGGCATATATCTGCTCCTAGAGGCTACAAAATGTATTGCTGAGCCTGTTGAGGGAGTTTGCTGATGCCAAGGCTGACCTTGTACCCCTAAAAGAGGGTCTGAAAATCTCTTCTTTGTTTATGTGGTATGGGCATAATCCAAGGCCCGGAACTCAAATGTGCCCCACTTCCACAGATGGGCTAGTTTGCCTGTACCCTGTGCTGCCAGTGGTCCCATCAATATCAGACAGATGAATTCCCTAACAGCCATCTCTCGGCTTGTCCTTGTCCATGCCTCTCCTATGCTGTTGGCTTTGGCTGGAGTGAGCAAAATCTCTGTTACTTACAAGCTCTACGGAAAGAATTTTGTGTGGTGGGTAAAATTAAATTCGGAAGCCACTGTTAAATCTTCCAAATATTTTATAACAGAATCTTATTGCGGAATTTAAAAAAAATGTTTTTCAACTCCATATCCACTTACAGTAATCTTTTATAACAGTGAACACATTGCTGGACAGTTTTCAGTGCCCATTTTATCACAGGCAGCACAATACTTATAACCACAAAGTCTTTTGAAATCTTCTAGCGATTACAAACCCTTATCTAAGTGCTGCTCTTTTTAAAGGTATACATGCTTAAAAAGAAAAGAGGATACCTCAGGATGTTTCATTTGGAGCTGATTTGTTTTATTCTATCTTGCAATCTTTCTTCAAAACTATGATATTGTAGAATAGAAGAAACTCTACTGATTGATATTGGTTGGGATAACTAATCATTACAAAACATATCCACATAAAAGCCTTTTCACCAATGTATAAATTGATAATACAGGTCCCTGAACAAGGTACTTGTTTTTACACTACTTGCGCTTTTATTTGGTTCAAGATGTGATTAATTTGAATCAAGAAACGTGGCCACTTTTGCCTACCTGAATAAGAAAGCTTATATGTGATATGAAATGTAATGAAGACATTTATATCCTTGCTTACAGAACTTCATGGTGCATGTTCAATCTCACTTTTTGCAGAAATCTACCAAAACGATTACAGGTTGACAAAAATTCACATTCATAGAAACCACTGAATCAAATTCAATGATAAAATAAATACTCTTACCATCATTACAATGTGTTTGTGAAATAAGTAAAGACAAATTAACAACTTTAAAGTGACAGTGTTGAGATAAAAGTAAAAGCCCAAGTTGGGCAAAACATTTTTGGTACAGAAACCTTCATTTAAGACTTAGTAAGCCAGTTAAGCACCTGTCTTTGAAGTGAACTAATCTTCCTACAGAAGTGACCCAAATCTGTTTACTGCTCTGATTATGCTCGCATAATCAATCATCACCCCCACAGAGGCAGAAATGAGATGGGCCCGGAGAAAGGGGATTGGTAAAATGTTATTGTTGGTAAGCCATTATCCAGCAATCAGTGCAGTAAATGCAGGAAAATCACGTTCATTAATCCCTCCCCAGGATTCTGAGAGTGCCAGAGGGGTTAGGTTTAATCTGACCTGCTTTCACCTCTCACCCTGCTCACACTGACCACTGTATTTAAATAACACTGTGTCCAAACACAGTGACTGCTGTTCGGCAACAGAATCTGTTGCCTGTGTGTCATTTTTACAATAGGGTTAACAGCAAGATTACAATGAGAAGCTTCTGTGTGGGATAATTTATTAGTTCTTGTTAATTGAGCGGCTCAACTGGGGATAATGTTTTAGAGAAAGCAGTAAATTGTTTAGCAGAAATCAAAGATTTACAGAGAGTTTAGTTCAATGCGCCAAATGTCGACTAATTTTTGTTTCACTTATCAAAGCATCCTAAGGTCACGCTATTGTTGATAAATATGCAGCCCTTCACATTAACACTATTAGCTTGCTTGCCATTAACTTTACTTCCACTGTAAGATTTTTCCTGGCCCAGCAGGTTACTGAATAGTTGCATCAATGTGTAAAGAAATCATAGACGATTTGAACAAGAAACAGTTCATTAGAAATTGGCAAAATATTATATAGACAAAAAACCAAAATAAATAGAAATTAATAAGAAAATAAACCCAGGCAGGGTCACCCAGACTTCTCTGCCAGTTGGCTACGCCATGTGTTTTTGAACAAAATAAGAGTTGACTTCTGATAAATGTATGACCTGTTTGTTAGGAACTTGTGTGTTTGCACTGGGATTTCTAGGAACTGCGGTACAAATGGTGTATTGTCAATTTTTTACAGTTTCACCCATTTAATCAATCAGTAATTCACATTTGAACCATAACACAAAACAAAAACAGATAACTTGAAGCAAACTGCAAAAATCAGTTATTGATTGCAGTTGAAACACTACAGAGGCCCAATAGCATTTTTGGAACACAATGGTGGGAGTATTTTACGGTGAAGGTAAGATTGTATATTTAAAATGTATGCTGTATTAAATTGGAATTCTGCACAGAAGCAATTATGAAGTGGTTTGAGACTTTGAATTTCACGTGAAACCCAGAATTATAGTATTATCTGGCAAAGTACTCATGTACCTACATACTCAAATATACAGGCATAAGTGACAGACAAAATGCAAAGAGAAATCAACACAAAAGTTCTATATACTGCTGTCTATCATATACAGGGAAACGTTTGATTTTCTGTCTGAAATAGTACCAAGTTGATGTCGTGCATGTGCCAACTGTCTAAAACTGGGAGGCCTGAGCCATTTACAGTCACAAACTTCATTTCAAAGGGGCTAGTAAGCTTCAAGCAGCAAACAGATACCTCCCTCTGCTGCAGTTTATCAGCTGTGGGAAGGCAGGAGATCAGGTGGTTCCCACAGTGAATCTGTCGGATTGAGTTTGAGGTTAGGGAATAATTCTGGTGGCAGTCGAGCTTGGCTTGGCAGAGGCTCAGAAAACACAGTCCTGCCCCACCTGGATCCACAGAAAGTTTCTCCAAACAAATTTTGCATACTTTCTTCAGCAGCTACAAAATACCCGCTTCGAGGTGGCTGGTGAGATCACCGAATGGCTGACACAAATGGGAGAACTATATACAACCAGTGTGGAACCCTCATTTACATATAACCTTCACCTCTGTTTCGAAACTTTTCGTGATCCCATTGCTCATATAAATAATTCCAGGTGAAATCTTATCAGCTAGCTGACATGGCTGTGTGGAAGATGGGGGAAAAGGGGAATTTCAGAAAGTTGTGTACCAAATCATCCATTTGCTTGTTCTAACCAGCCAGTGATCCTGTCAGAGATTGGATTAGACTGGCTCAGCAGTAGAGTAACCAACTAGGGTCAATTAAGTGCCAACTTGAAGGTAAATTGTTAAAGTCACCAGCTTCTTCAAAATGCGGATGGTCCTTCTACTGAGCCCTAAGGCTGGAGGATACATGGAGGTGACCTCCCAGCAGGAGGGAATCACAGAGGAGATTCCAGTGCTGGCATCAGAGAGACACAGCTGTGGCCACAGGCCATGCTCTGTGAGGGCCTCCATTCCACAATCATGCTCCAGTAGCTGCCGTCACACTTGGCTTTTTAAGCTTCAATGTTGTGACGTGTTTGCTCTTCCTCAACTACATCAGCAGCAGCCACCCTTCCTGCTGAGCCAGTCAGCTACAGCCTTGTGTGCTCTCAATGAACTTTCCTTTCCCATCCCCACTCTCCTATATTAGGCAGCAAATGTGGAGGTAGTGTATTGTTTGGATGCCTCTGGCAAGGTAGCACAGGACAATGGGAATTGGACACCCTCAGGGTCAGGACATATAACTAGTCCCAACCCAAACGTAAAATGGCATTAAGATGCCACCCTCCATGCTGAGTATCAGTTTAAGAAGACAAGTTGTGGTTGAAAATCTGCAGCGCCTTCAGTACAATCCCATTTTAATTCCATCAGGAGTGTGCTGAAAGAAATAGAAAGTGGGCTAAGACTTTTATACCTTGGGTTGAAGTTTTAACATCTCATCATAGGGTCCAGGTGACATATTTATATCTGTTGATAAATTTACTGGTGATTTACCTTCTAAGAACAATGTCATATATTGTAACGAGCGACATAGATATAAAGACCATTTGTTGTAGCAGCCCTTGGGTTTCGTCCAACTTCATTGAGAGAGAAAGCTGCATTTACAGAATATTAATAACATCTGGAGTCCATTATGAGTAATGACGAGCACATTGAGGAAAATGTAAGGTGTTGTCTATGATACAATAGCAAGAGATTTAAAATTAATTCACTTACCCATGTAAATCTCTCTTGAAGCTGCTGTGCAATTTGGAATGAGCATTAATTTTACAGGAAATTCTGGGCCATTGCTTCCTGGGCATCTAAAATCAGCTAATATTTTCCCTGACACTCTTTAGGTTTGTAACACAATTTTTGTATTTTTTTTAAGCATAGGGTTAGCCTTTTCTCTGATTTTCATGAAATAGATATTTCTTGCCTTTTGTGGACATCAGTTGTTCCCTCTATTTCTAGTTTAGTGCATATTGCACATTTGTTCATCATATTGTTGATGCAATTATAGATTTTGCTTTGGTATACCCTTTCATTAGAATAGCAGAAAATAATATTGTCCATTTCACAAAAAAAAAGTTTTCTGTTTCATTGGTCACTCATTCTCACGTACAATCACAGAAATAACATGAATAGTCATGAGCTTTTAGTGTCCCTCTTTATTGGTTCATGTTGCTTAATATCCATTTCTAAACAGTGGTCTCTATTTACTATATCGCTCTGATAATTTAATTGATTATACTTGCTCCATCACTTCATTCTTTCACTAGTGATTGTCAATGAGATTTCTGTATATCATGAACTTTAATAGCTAACATCTGACCTTCTTGATGTAGTTCAAGGAGCTTGGACTTCACTGCCTTCTTCATTAGCTCTGTACAGAACTCATCCACTGTCTGTCCCTATCCTGTGGATTTTTACAGCATTTTTAAGATTACAAAATGATTATTGTAACAGTCGCCACATTGACACAATCATTCCTCTTCCCTGAATTATACTGGGTTGAATTTTTCCTTTTCAGTCAGAAATTGAAAGGTGAATCGTTTAAAGGCATTGCATTCCTGCTCCTTATACAGACATACATCCATGTTATTTTATCCCTGGCCACTTAGGGTTGGGTTTAAGTTTGGAGTTGTGCGTCCCAGAGCAGCCCTAACATGGAAACAGGGTAGGTAGATGCTGAGCTGATAGGTTAGAAGGCCCACCTTCATTCACCACGATATTGGTCTGGTTCAATTTACGAATATTAAACTCTCTGATGCTCACCACCTTCACTTAACCTTTCCTGTTCTGATCCATCCATTCCTGAATGCATCCCAAATCCCCTCCCGTTCCCATGTCTTCTACACTCACTCACTTAATATTCACCAAGTACTGACATGCTCTATAAGGCATAGGGAAGAGTTGATTATGAAAGTAGCAAAATAAACAAGCATCCTTTCAACTCCACTTGAAAGAAAAGTGTCTCTTAGGAGCTCATCAAACCGATAATCATGCAAAGCTATTCAAACTCGACTTGAAAAAAACTCACACCTCTTAACTTATAAATCTGAAACATAAACAAATAGGCATTCAAAAAACTCCATCAAAAATATAATCTTATTAAATGGCCAATAAGCTTACTTGTCAATTAAAGCTTACTATCTCCGTGGCAACTACTTCAATAACCTATGCTGAGTGGTGGTCATTAATGGGTTTTGGAACCCAGGCGAGCATTTATAATGGGATTCATTGCACAGATATGTAAACAAATACTCCAAAGCTGAATATAATCGTGCCTTGAATTTGACTAAACAGATGCCTAAGCATGTGGTGAATTATTTCAGCGAATCACTTGATAGCCTTCTAATCAAAGAAATCAAGTAACTTTATTAGTTTTTTCAGAAGCTCTGGACTTTAAATGAATATTGTCATGATCTCAGTAGAAGGTGGAAATGGATATGTCAGATCCCTGACAGGAACACAATCTGACATATTACATTCTGATATTGTTTTTAATGAAGGGATCTCTCATTAAAACATAAGAACTTAATGTTGTAACAATAAAATATTTTATTACAAAATAAATTGTTGGAAAAGAATAATCCAAACCATCTTCTTATAATGTAAATTCAAAGCTTTTTAAAACTCAATAAAAGTATAATCCAATCAACACAAAGCTTTTTTTAAAAATGAAAATAAACTAAACAGGTTCAGTATCATACCCAAAACATACCATTAGTACAGTTCTCAAAATATGACTCATGTTTACCAGAGTGCCTGTTTCTAACACCTTGGTCATTTGTGACTAACTTTTAGATTGGAACTGCAGATCACTTCTTCCTGGAGCTATCATACACCTGTTTAAATATACTCAGGTTTAAGTAGCCTCTTCAGGGCTTTATCCTAACACTTCTGGTCTGGAACTAGCACCAACTCTTCATTTTAAGGTTCAAAACATGTCCATCTCTCTCATGTGCACTTCTCCACACAGACTTCACAGAAGTGTTCCATCCAAAGTTAAATATCAGACCAAAAGACTCTCAGGTATGACTATTGCCTTTAAACTCAAAAAAAAAGTTTCATAACTGTCTAACAAATTTTGAGGCCTCATTATTTACCATGCTAGTTTGCAATTAATCGAATATGAACAAAGTCTGTTAGTGCTGCACAAAGCCCATTCACTCTGAAGCCAGGTGTCAAAAACTGTTTCTAAAAGAAATCACTGTGACTACAGAAACACCTACAGGTTCATAAGTAACACAGAAAATCCATCAGTTACAAAGTCAAAAACTATAAAACCAAACTCATATTCAATAACATGAAAAATTTCACATAAATCCCATCACAATGTAAAAATTAAAGCACAGAATCCAAACAAAATTTTCATATCAATTCTCAATTCTGTTGAACCCATAAAAGACATTCATCCAATGGAAAAAGTACTCTTGATACATCCAGATGTTTACACAGTGTTGATAAATTTACTGGTCATTTATCTTTTAAGGAAAGAGTCCTATGAACAATCACTACGTTAAAATATGTACTTTTCACACAATGTCTAATTATGACATTCAAAGTTGGCAACACCTTTTAAACTTACCTATCAATAGGATTCAGACTTCCTAACACATTTGTGAACTGATTGGCCTGAAGTGTTTTGCACAGACTTTAGAAACTAAGCTCTCTCGAAGACCAAAACTTCACTCTTGAATGCGCAACAAGAAATTTTGTACCACATTTTCTGCACTGGTCAAAGCAGCCAACAAGTTTTTTTTTGGCTAAGGTGTTTAAATATATGGTTAATTCACCTCCATTTTCACTTGCAGATTTTCCCAGCATTGGAATGGCAAAATCCAGTCCATTGCATTTAAAGTTTCAGAATAGGAAGCACAGTTCCTTTCCAATCAGGTGATGTAATTTTAAACAAAACCTCCTTCAAACATCTTCAACTACTTTGTCTAGATGCGACACAAAGGTTAATAGTCAAAAATGTCCACAAAATTTCAAGTCAAATAGAGAAGCAAAGACGTTCTTTTCCAGAAACTCTACCTTAGTTTGACAAGCTTCAGCACACAAAACACGATAATGATGCTGGTGGCAATATCTTCACACATTTTACAGTGGGCTGTGCTCTTTATCATGACATCCACAAAGACCTTGGGGGGTCTTGAATAAAAAGACAAGTTGAAATCTGAGGAGTCGGTGGTTTTGAACCCACTGCAGTTCAGTAAGTCGAGGAGAAAGCTGAACGGGACTCAGAATAATTTAGGAGAGAGGATGATGTTGGACAATGAGAAGCACAAATTTGTCAAGTACATCAGGATTGTTTCTTAGAGCAATATGTTGCAGAACCCATTCAGGATTAAGCTATCTTAGATCTAGTAATGTGCAATTAGGTAAATTGTAGTTAAGGATCCTCTAGGGGATAGTGACTGCAACGTGGTAAAATTTCAAATTTAAAGGAGAACAATTTGAATTAAGGAACATTTTTAAGTTTGCTGACAACACAAATCTTGGTGGGATTATGGATGTGAGGAGGATGAAAAGAGGCTTCAAGGTGATTAAGACAAGTTGAGGGAGTATGTGTGAGTGCATGGCTAAATGTGAAGTTATATACCTTGGTGTGAGAAACAGAAAATATTATTTAAATTGTGATATATTGGGAAATGTGGATATACAAAGGGATTGAAGTGTCCTTGTATACCAGGCAATAAAAACAGACAGGCAGGTGAGTAAGCAATTAGGAGGGAAAGTAACATATTGGTCTTCATTGCCAGAGGATATCTATTGATAAGTAGGGATGTCTTACTGCAATTACACAGGGTCTTGGTAAGACTGCACTTATTCTATTGCTTACAGTTTTGGTCTCCCTTCATAAGAAAGCATATACTTGACACAGAGGGAACACAGCAGATGTTCACTGCACTTATACCGGGCATGGAAGGAGTGTCCTACGAGCAGAAATAGGTTCCACTGGGTCTGTATTCATTCAAATTTACAAGAATTGTGGTGGGGGAGAGTGGTGAGGGTGGATCTGATTGAAACATATAAAATTTTTACATTTTAAAGGCATCAACGGGTATGGGGAGAGAGCAGGAATATGGCATTGAGACAGAGGATTAGCCATGATTAAATGAAATGGTGAAGCAGGTTTGAAGGGCAGAATGGACAGCTTCAAATCCAGTCCCCATCCATTTCTCAATAATTTTACCTATACAAAAGTTTGTCTTAAGTATCACTCTTAGTCAGTTCTACAGGTTCAAGGATGAGCCATTTCTAATGTAGTTTGATAGAGTCTGAAATGTGCATGATCTGTCACATGGAGTACAGGTGGTGCTTTAATAGTTGGGTAGGTGGGTTTTAGGGTCTGAGGAAGGGCCACTGGACCCAAAACTTTAACTCTGATTTCTCTCTGCAGACGCTGCCAGACCTGCTGAGCTTTTCCAGCATTTCCTGTTTCTCTTTTGAGTTTTTTAATGCTGTGTGTTACATCCAAATCTTGACTTCACTTCTCTGTTTGAGTACTTTCCTGGATGAATCTTCTGTTTGATCCATCAAAAGCCAGGGATCTACATGAATTAGCAATTTTGAACCATGACAGTGATGCTTTGATGGTACCCCTAATATATTTCCATTGTCATTCTGGGAGTCTTCTACCATGCTCAAGTTCAGAATGCAGCAGTTGTTTTGGGATTTTGGTGTCAGCCATATAATGATGTGTGATTTTTGTGTGAATAGCACCTTGATACTGGGCAGAGTGTAGAGCTGGATGAACACAGAAGGCCAAGCAGCATCAGAGGGGCAGGAAGGCTGACGTTTCCGGCCTAGGCCCTTCTTCAGAAAATCTTCAGAGATAGTAGGAACTGCGTTTTCTGAAGAAGGGTCTAGGCCCGAAACGTCAGCCTTCCTGCTCCTCTGATGCTGCTTGGCCTGCTGTGTTCATCCAGCTCTACACCTTATTATCTCTGCATCTTTGAGGACCTTGTTTCTCTATTTTGGACAGTTAAATGTAAAATGGTACTTAGACTCACACCTGAGGCACCTATTAACGGTTCTTCGGGCATTCCTGGAATTTATTTGTTTATTTTTTCATTCACTCATAGGATGTGGGTGTTGCTGCCTGACCAGCATTTATTGCCTGCCCCTAGTTGTCCTTAAGAAGTTGGTGGTGAGCTGCCTTCTTGAACTGCTGCAATGCACCTGCTGTAGGTTGACCTATAATGCAGTGAAGAAGGGAATTCCAGGGTTTTGACCCAATGACAGTGAAGGAATGGTGATATATTTCCAAGTCAGGATGGTGAGTAGCTTGGAGAGAACTTGCAGGTGATGTAGTTCCTATGCATCTGCTGCCTTGAGCTTCTTGATGGAAAAGGTTGTAGGTTTGGAAGGTGCTGTCTAAGTATCGTTGGTGAATTTCTGTAATGTATCTTGTATATTGTACACATTGCTGCTACTGAGTGTGGGTGATGAAGGGAGTGGATACTTGTGGATGTGGTGCCAATCAAGCGGGCTGCATTGTCATGGATGGTGTCAAGCTTTTTGAGTGTTCTTGGAGCTGCATTCATCCAGACAAGTGGGGAATATTCCATCACACATCTGACTTATGTCTTGTAGATGATGGACAGGTTTTTGGGAGTCAGGAGGTAAGTTACTCGCTGCAGTATTATGAGCCTCTGAACTGCTCTTGTAGTCATTGTGTTTATGTGGTGAGCCCAGTTGAGTTTCTGGTCAATGGTGACCCCAAGTATAAAAACAGAAGCTGCTGGAAAAGCTCAGCAGGTCTGGTAGCATCTATGAAGAAAAAATCTTGTTCCTGATTGACAGCATTCATAGTTATTTCAGTTTTTGTTTAGTAACTCCAAGAATGTTGATAGTGGGGTATTCAGTGATGGTTAAGGCCATTGAATAATAAGGGGTGGTGGTTAGATTGTCTCTTATTGGAGATGGTCGTCCCTCGCATTTATGTGGCATGAATGTTACTTCTCCCTTTGTTAGCCTAAGCCTGGGTATTGTTCAGAAACTTTGATTTGAACATGGACTGCTTCACTATCTGAGGAGTCACAAATGGTGCTGAACATTGTGCAATCATTGGTGAACATCCTTGCTTTTGATGTTACGATGAAAGGAAAGTCACTGATGAAGCAGCTGAAGATGGTTGGGCCTCGAACACTATCATGAGGATCTCCTGCAGAAATGTCATGCTGCTGAGATGACTGACCTCCAACAGCAACAACCATCCTCTTATGTGCCAGGTATGACTCCATACAGTGTAGACTTTGCCTCCTGATACCCATTGATTTTTGTTTTTCTAGGTCTTCATGATGCCAAAAATTAGTTGAATGTGGCCTCGATGTCAAGGTCTGTCACTCTCATCTCGCCTCTGGTATTCAGCTCTTTCATCCATGCTTGAACCAAGGCTGTAATGAGATCAAGAGTTGAGTGGCCCTGGCGGAACCTAAACTGGGAGTCACTGAGCAGGTTATTGCTGAGTAAGTAGTTGCTTGATTGCACTGTTGATAACACCTTCTATCGCTTTACTGATGATCTAGAGTAGACTGATGGGGTGGTAATTAGCCAGGTTGGGTTTGACCTGTTTTTTGTGTACAGGACATATCTGGGCAATTTTCCACATTGTCAGATAGATGCCAGTGTTGAACCTAGACTGGAAGACAGCATGGCTCAGAGAATGGCAAATTCTGGAGCATAAGTCATTAGCACTATTTTGAGAATGTTGTCAGGGCCCACAGCTTTTGCAGTATTCAGTGCCTTCAACCATTTATGATATCAGGTGGAGTGAATCAAATTGGCTGAAGACTGGGATCCGTAATGCTAGGGACCAAAGGAGGAGTCTGGGATGGATCATCCACATGGCACTTCTGGCTGATGATTGCTACAAATGTTTCAACCTTGTCTTGTTTTCATTGATCTGTTGGGCTCTTCCACCATTGAGAAAGGGCTCATTTTTGGAGCCTCCTCCTCCACTGAGTTGTTTAATTGTCCACCACCATTCACGACTGGATGTGACAGGACAGCAAAGCATAGATGTAATCATTGGTTGTGGGCTCGCTCTGACTTTCATTATTTGCTTATCATTGCTGTTCCAATTTCTTCCTGCTGTAATAGCCAGATCTGTTAAAGGTAGTTTCATTCTCATTCTGCTTTCTGTGACTCTTCCATCGTAGTGATGTATGCATCCAGCATTTGGACCATTTTAAAATCAGTAATCATTGAACGCTCTATTTTTTTCTGTAGAATTTTCCATTTGTTCCAGCAGACTGCAGGAAATAATTATTTAGCCATGAGATTTTCAAGTCAGTAGACAGCTGACCCAACAGGCAGCTTATATCAGAGAACTGAAACATCACTCGGAAACCGGAGTCCGTGTACATAATGAACATCAACACTATCTTGCAATTTAAATACCAGTACTGAACTAGGAATCTCAAAATTGAATTCTTTCAATCTGTTAAATAACATGTTTTATTATTCCGCTGAATAATCATGTGTTTTCTGAAATCTGTCAAATTGTCTGACCATACCTCTTTGATATTTAATCCACAATTTTTCTTGTAAATTTCATCCAAGAACTCTAATAGAAAATCCGCATCTTCATCAATATCCAACTGATGGCCAAGCCAGCTCACAAAATACTGAATTTCTGATTTTGCTTTTGATTGGAAGTGACATTATGAAAATCCTATCTAATTTCCTCTTTGGCAGGGATGTAACCTAGGATCGCATATCCACTGGTCTTATGGTTTAGACTCCAAGAATCCCACAATTTACATTTACTTTCTGCCATTTCTCCAAATAACTTCAAAGATTGTGGCTTTCCATCACAGTCTTCTCAGACTCCAAATTTCACCTTTAGGCAGCCATTCTTTGCTATCATTTCCCAATCTCAAAATCCAACCGGTAAAGGATAGAACTGAAGTCAACGTTTGCTCAGCTTTATATTTGTAGAGTGAAAAGTTACAAGCAGACACCACTTAACTCAGCCACACAGCAGTTTTAATAATTATTTCTTTATACGAGTAGACATTAACCTAGAATTTGTTGGGTTAGTTGAAATGAAATGAAAGTAAAAAGAAAGAAATGAAGCTTGCCTTATTGAAAACGTTAATGGTTAGATGGTGACCTAATAATAGGAAGGTCACTGCTCTTGATGTTTCTGTGACTGAAAGAATATGTGTACGTGTTTGGATTAATGATTTAAATTCAGCAATAATGGCCCAAACTCTTTTACAGTAACTCTGAAAGTCTGGAATCTTGTTTTTAAACAGACACAGTGGTTCAAATGCAATGATGCGTCTATTTATCAGCTAAGCAAAGTATATTCATCACAGAATTGCGCTGTGCAAGTATCAAACAGTTAATTGGATGACATCACTGTAGTAATAACATGAGCAACCAAGACTGAGGTCAATGTTTGCTAAAATCAAGCGATAAGCGTCTTTGCAGGGGAAAACAGGCAAGTCCAAATGGGTCGTGATCAAACCAACCATGGAAAACACAACACATTTGTGATGATTGCCAACAGTCAACACATTCAAACTGCCGCAGATTTGGACAGTATCATAGTTTGATACTTGGATGGAGAAAGTTGTAAGAATGGTTGTCTCACAGCAATAGTTAGCAAGCTCAGGACAAGGTCATCTGATCAGTGAGTCGATGTTGAGATGAACCATACTGACCACCTACTTTGGTCTGAGCCTTGGATAAGTCCAGATAAACTTGTGATCATAAGCAGTGTATGAATAAGATTTTTGCAATATTTGCTGTTGTGTTTTTTGCTTTAATAAAGAACATTGGGTTTTGTGGTTAGAAATGCCTTGTGACATCCAGAGTAAATCCAACGGACCAGGGAATGTAGGAATAAAAGTCTACATTGGCGCTTAAATGAAGTCCCAGATAATGCCCACCTATAATTAATTAAACACAATAAATATACTATTAAGATTGGAGGTTTAATAAGATGGCAGTGGTACTGACTGTACCTCTGGCCCAGAAGTTCAAGTCCTAAGTGCTACAGAGATATGTCATGACATGTCCAAACAGGTTGATTTTAAAAAATAACACTTTTCCTTTCCATGTCTTAAAAAAATATTGCTGCTGAAAAGTAGTAATTTGAACTTGTGCATTGCTGTAAAAAGGACATTTTATCAAAGCATTTTGTCTTGTTTTGACTCATCAGGGCAATTCACAAGAAATACCAAAGTAACCAGAATCCAACATTTATGCTTTATTAGAGGAGAGTGCTGATTGGTAGATGTTTTGCCACTTCCCCTTGGGCACAAAAATTTTAAGCCTTTTGTATGACCAATAACATGGAGAATTAAAAGAAAAAAATTAACAAATGTTGGAATTCTAATTTATTGGGAAACCAGGCTGAATACAAAAAACAGGGAATAATTGAAAAAATAAAATAAAAGGGACAAACAGAACGCATTACAATAGTTTAGAAGATAACATAAAAGGAAACTCAAAATGATTGTATAAAAGTATAACTAGTAAAAGGATAGTCAAATGAAGGATGCAAGGGACCAAAATTAGGGACCAACAGAGATCTTCTTGTCAACTGGGGTACTAAATGAGTATTTTGCATCTGTTCGTGCTGAAGAAGAAGATTCTGCCAATGCCAATGTCATAGTAAAGGAGGTGGTAATAGAGAATATATCTGGGAGAAAAATAGGAAAAAATGTGGTCCTATAAAAGTTGGCAGCACCCAAGGGAGAAAAGTCACCCATATGCCTGGGATGCATTCTAGATGGCTAAGTAAGCTAAGGTTGGAAACTGGGGAAGCTCTGAACACAATCTTGCTATCCTCCTTAGATAGGGGAGTGTTCTTCCAGTTGAATGGAGGATTGAAAATTTTACATTGATGCTCAAAAATTGGGAGATGGATAAACCTGGCAACTGCACGCCAGTCGATGTAAACATTAATGACGAGGAAACAATTAATTAAACTATAATTCAATAAAAATAGGTGAGACCTGATAAATATGGGATAATAAATGGAATCCAGTGCAGATTTGTCAAAGACAAATCATGTTTTACGAACACAATTGAATTTGTGAAGAACTAATAGAGAGAACTGATGAGAGCTGCAACTGTTATTCTGTAACCCATCTTTATAAAGACATTTAACAACTTACCTCATAATTAAATTGTTATGAAAACTAAAATCTGCAGAATTAAAAGGGCAGTGGCATGACTACAAAAATGTTTAAGGATCAGAAATCAAAGAGTAATAGTGAACTGTTGTTTTCTAGACTGGAGCTGTGTGAAGTGGTGTGTCTCCTAAGCATCAGTATAGGAATCACTATTCTTTTTGATATACGTTAATGACCTGTACTTGGGTGTACATGGCATAACACTAAAGTTTGCAGATGGCATCAAGTTCAGATATGTACTGAACAAAGCCGAGGCTGGAAGGAAAGTTCAGGAGAAGAAAGGTAACAGACAGATACAAGACAAATGAAATTTAATACCAAGAAGTTTTAAGTGATTCATTTTATAAGACAATGTAAACTAGATGAATCATAGAATCCCTACAGTGTGGAAACAGGCCCTTCGGCCCAACAAGGCTACACCAACCGTCAGAGCATTCCTCCCAGACCCATTCCCCCTATAACCCACCTAATCTACACATTCCTGAACACTATGGGCGATTTAGCATGGCCAATCCACCTAACCTGCACATCTTTGGACTGTGGGAGGAAACCGGAGCGCCCGGAGGAAACCCACACAGACACGGGGAGAATGTGCAAACTCTACACAGACAGTCACCCGAGGGTGGAATCGACCCCAGGTCCCTGGCACCGTGAGGCAGCAATGCTAACCACTGAGCCACCATGCCACCCACCCATGTCTCCATAGAGACTGGAGCCTCCATTCAGAAATGGTATTTTTTAACGGGGTTGTGACAGAGAGATATAGGTTAATGGTAGACAAGACTTTGAAAATGCCAGGGCTAGTTGCAAAAATTGTTAAAAAGGCATTTGAGATTCCTTGGTTGTGTAAGTAGATGCATAGAGTACAAACCAAGGAAGTTATGTTAAGTATTTACAAAATACTGGTTAGGCCATAACTGGAGTATCATAGATAATTTTGGGCATCAGATTTTAGGAAGAGTGTTAACTTCCCAGAGAGGATGTAGATGAATTTTGTAAAAACGTATAAAAGATGCATGACTTCAATCACTTGCGGACACTAAAGAAATTGGGGTCTTTATTAGATGAGAAGGTTCAGGAAAGATTAGATAGATTTGTTCAAAACTATGAAGGGCTTTGTGAGAATACATAAGATTAAGCTGTTTCCAGATGCATAAGAATTGCCAACCATAGCGCATGGATCTAAAACTGGCAAATTAACCAGAGGTGATTCATGGAAACATTTTTCTCTACAGTGACTCCTCTTGGATGTGCTACTTGAAAGGCTGATAAAAGAAGGTGCAATAACAGCTGTGAAAAAAGTTTGGCAAAGTTGCTGGAACATTGTTAATATTATGAAGAAAGAGCAAATGACTGGGGGATCAATTTGATAGCCCTTTCAAAGAGACAATACAGAACCAAAGAGTCAAACAGCCTCATCTGGTCCAGTCTTATTGTATAATTCTGTCCTACTGAACTAATACATTTATAATAATGTCCAGTATACTATAGACTCTACTTCTCTCTTAACAATGGATGTTGTTTTTAGATAGAAACAGTGGTAATTGTTTCGTCAAAGTAGAAACAAACTACTTGTAAAATAAATTAAAAACCTCAGTGCTTGAAATTTCTAAACACTCAGAAGGTATCATGCAGTTAGGTACAACAGTGAGCCTTTTTAGTGTGAACTTACAGTGAGCTCATGAACAACAAATCACAGTAACAAAATTCTTACATTTCAATTCTGGTATCACGAATGACTGGTACGATATTTCCATGATACTGGGGTCACTTTCTGCTTATCATAAATGTCTAAGTTTCAATCTCTCATTGTTTAGCCCATAGGCAATGAATCAATGTAAACTAGTCAGTCCTTGTCAAACTGAAACATATGTGCATAAATAATTACACATATAAAAATCATTCCAGTTCAGTTGCAGAAAACAGTTTCAGTCTTATGAAAGACTGAAAACTCTAAATTCAACAGGAATATGTGTGTTGGATTGGGAATTGGAGGATCTGTCCAAGATATTTTCAGAGGAAGAGAATATTTTAAATTAAGAGAGAAAAATATTGTAAAGTTATCTTGCTCTGAGGTCTCTCAAGTAACTTGTTAGATTTAATCTAAACTTTCTGATCAAAGCCTGCGATCCTGCATTAGCTGAAATTATTTTTTCTCTCCATCTTCATCTCCAACTCCATCAGCCAAATCTTATTCTTTATGTAATGAAGATGCAACTATTAACATAATCTTCCATAAAATGGTTTCTTACTTGTGGTGAATGTGATAACCTGCTCCATTAATCTTCCAATCTTTGTTCAAAGGGTCAGAAATTTTACAGGTTCGAACGGTCAGGTGCTGCACATCTCGCCATGTAAGGTTAGGTCTAAATAAGAAAAAAGATTTATAAACAAATTAGATCATTTCCTTTTGTCGAAATCAACTGGCTTTAAATAGTCAACTTCACCATTTCTTCTTAAATCTGTATTACCTTACATGTGAAGTTACATTCATTGCATTGTGTGTAATCCAAGTAGTGAGAACAATTTCCTTAAACAGAGAGGAGCAATTTGGACATTGTTAAATTGTGAACTGCTCCAAATTTAAATACTCAGAATGTAGCTAGTTTAAATAAATTGAAACATTGTATTCTTTTCTCATTACTGAAAAGAGTTATTTGGAGATAGCAGAGAACAGTAATTCTACGTATGGAATAAGTACTTCTTTGAAAAATGTATTTATGTTACGCTTTGAAAAATTGTCACGCATGGTTGGGGTCCTTTCTTGTTTCTAACTATTATCAGCCAGGCGAAAATCCAAAGATATTACTATTTTTTGTCTGTGATTGTGCCCCTGAATGTAAAGAGTCAGCAGTAATGCAAATACTAAAGATGGTGGACTGGTACCTGTGTTAGTCTGCCAGCTCCACACGAGGATAAACGTGGCTTTCATTTTCAGCTAACTTACTTCCTGATTTATACACATGAACTTGGCTGATGATTAGTCTGCACATAAAACAGAACTATTGAATTAACCAGAATTTCTTACATAGAATAATAATGGCCCCGATTTTACAGTGACAAATAAGACAATGGGACTCATTGCTGACCTTGAGTTTCCTACAAAGATTTATTGCCTGTTCTTTCCTTTAATCGACGTTAGATTAAATCTGGTGCCAAGTAGCCTGTTACAAGGTAGTATTCCCACAGTCAGAAAACCAGGAAGCAAAAAACTAATGCCTAAAGTTAATTTTCAATACAATTTTACAGACAGCAAAGTAAGATCACAGGGGTTTGAAGTAAAATCTGAAATACCACATTATATGGGAAGATATGTTTCAATATAATGGAGAATTCAGGCACTAATGAACATTAAATCAGTTTTTCAAAACTACAAAGACTGATCAGCAAAAACCAGGAACTTGATAAAGCATTAGAACCCAATTATACATCAATCAACAAGCTGTAATTCTTTCAAGAGCTTTTACACTAATATGAATAATATAAAATGGCAGGTTGTTGCCAGGTCAGTAATTTTTAATTGATTTCAGTCTGGGTAGGTCAAAAGTGCACTCTGTGGCAAAGCAGAGTTTCAGTGATAACAAATTCTGGATTACTGATTTATCTGTACATGGATGGATTCAAGACACTGCTGTCAGTTTAAAGGGAATAATGACAGTGATTACTAACAGTTTTCAGTTACATTTGAGTGGTGTGTAGAAATAGACCATTAAATCACACGATAGGGCTTTCCAAATGTGGTCAGTGTTCAAGAACGGAGGAGTGTGACAACAAGTGAGGCAGGGAAGGGGATCGTGATGTAGCGCAGGAGCTTCAGTTTTTGCAATTGTCCAACAAGTCTGAGGTTCTTTCAATGGGCCGGGATAACAGTAAGGGCAGCAGAAGGGGATGAGCTAACTCACCATGGAACTGTGGCACATGATGTCATTCAAGCTGGGGAGAAAAAATGGAATGCGGTAGTTATAAGGGACACCATAGTCAAAGGGACTGAAATCATTCTCTGTTGAAAGAGAAAGAGAAAAAAAAAGCTGGAAAACTGAGCAGGTCTAGCAACATCCTGTGGAGAGAAAGCAGAGTTAATATTTCAGGTCCAGTGAGCCCTCTTCGAAGCAGGCTATACTAGACCTGGTATTGTGCAATGAGATAGAGCCAGTTACAAATCTTGCAGTTAAAGCACACTTATGCAGCAGTTACCATATGATGACTGAATTTTACATTCAGTTTGAGGGCAAAAGTAATGGGTCTGAGATTTTACATTTAAACTTGAATAAGGGTCATCACGGTGGCATGAAAGCATAGCAAAGAGAATAGGAAAATTAGGTTAAAGGATAGGACAATAGAGGAGCAGTGGCAGACAATTTAGGGGATATTTAAGATTACACAAGAGATTACACAAATAGATTCATAGCAAGGGAAATCATGTTTGACCAATCAATTGGAATTCTTTGAGGTGATAACATATGCTGCGGCCAAAGAGGATCTGGTGGATTTACTGTGCTTAGATTTCCAGAAGGCATTTGGAAGGTATCACATCAAAGATTACAGTGGAAAGTAAAAACTCATGGTATGGGGGGGGGCAGCGTATGGGCATGGATCAAAGACTGGCTGGTCAACAGGAAGCAGAAAGTCAGAGGGAGGTGATGGTCTTGTGGCATTATTGCTGGACTGTTAATCCAGAGACCCAGATAATGTTCTGGAGACCTTGGTTTGAATCCCGCCATGGCAGATGGTGCAATTTGAATCCAATAAATATCTGGAATTAAATATCTAATGATGACTATGAATCTATTGTCGATTGTTGGAAAAACCCATCTGGTTCACTGATGCCCTTTAGGGAAAAAAACTGCCTGGATGTGACTCCAGACCCACAGCAATGTGTTTGACTCTTAAGTGCCTTCTTGGCAATTAGAGATGGATAATAAATGCTGACTAGCCAGCGATGCCCTCAACCTGCCAATGAATAAAGGAAAAAAAGGCATAAATGAATCTTTTTCAGATTGGTAATGTGTAACAAGTGGTGTGCCACAAGGATCGGTGCTGGGACCTCAACAGTTTACAATTTATGTAAATAACTTGGATGAAGGGACATAAGGCAACAGTCACCGGATTTGCTGATGAGACAATGTAAGTAGGAAGTTAAAATGTGAAGAGTGCATAATCAGGCTACCAAACAAAACATAAATCAGTTAAGTGAATGAATAAAGGTCTGGCAAATGAAGCATAATATGGAAAAATGTGGAATTGCCCATTTAGGCAGGAAAAATAAAGACAACATATTTTTCAAATGGGGAGAGATTGCATAGCTTTGAAATATAGAGGGACCTGGGTGTCCTAATCCATGAATTACAAAAGTGTGGTATGCAGGTACAGCAAGTAATTAAGAAAATGAATACAATGTTATATTTATTGTAAGCTGAATTGAACAGAAAATTCAAAATAATCCAGACTGTGTTGAGTTATACCAGAAACTAATTTAATATCATCAACCGGGCTCGCAATGTGATGCATTTGTGCTTGCTAGAAGCTACATACATAAATATTCAGGATCCTATTTGATGTAGACAAAAGCTATTTGGACATACATTGTACCTTTTTCAAAAAAACAGGTCATGGAGATAGCTAAACTCTGTTGCATCCCTGTGGCAACACCCTCAACAATCAGAATCTGTCTTTAAGCTCTGAGGATTAAGGGACAGTTAAGTGTTCTTGCTCCATCCCCATAGGAACATAGCAATCAGGAGTGGGAGTAGGTTATTTAGCCCTTTGAGCCTGCTCCACCTTTTAACACGATCATGGCTGATCTTATCCTGGTCTCAACTCCACTTTCCTGCTTGTTCCCCATAGCCCTTTATCCCGCTTTTCATCAGAAACATAACTATTTTTTTCTTGAATCTGTTGATTGATTCTGCCTCCACTGCACCCTTGTGGCAGTGAGTTCATCAGATTCACAACCCTCTGAGAGAAGTAGTTTCTTCTCATCTTAGTTTTGAACCTACCTCCTCTCACTCTATATCTATGCCCTCTTGTTCAAGACCGTCCCACATGGGGGTACATCTGTCTCACATCCACCTTATCAATCCCCTTTAGCATTATCTACACCTGAATCAGATTCCCCCTTCATTCTTCTGAACTCTAGCGAGTGCTAGTCCAAGCTATTCAACCGTTCCTTGTACAATGGCCCTCTTATCCCTGGAATCAACCTGGTGAATCTCCTCTGAACTGCCTCCAGTGCCACCACATCTTTCCTCAAGTAGAGAGACCAGAACTAGACACAATGTTCCAGACAACACAGTGTGGAGCTGGAGGAACACAGCCAGCCAGGTAGCATCAGAGGCAGCAGGAAAGTCGACGTTTCAGGTCGGGACCCTTCTTCAGAAATGGG
>NC_063337.1:47501967-47541258 GCF_021869965.1 Rhincodon typus
GGCCTGCTGTGTTCATCCAGATCTACACCTTGTTATCTCAAATGGAAAAGTATGTTATGAAGAGGACTTAAGAAGGCTACAAAGCAATATAAAGAGGTTAAATAAGTGGATAAAGATGTGGTAAATGCAGTATAATGTTGGAAAATTTGAAACTTTCCATTTTGATAGGAAGAATGGAAGGGTATATAGTATCTAAATGGTGGGAGATCACAAAAGTCTGAGATGCAGATGTATTTGGGTATGCAGGTATGCAGATATAACAAGAAATCAGAAAAGGTAGTAGAGTGTTACAATTTATCCCAAAAGAAATTGAATACAAAAATAGGGAGGTTATGCTTCAGTTGTATAGTACACTGGTGAGGCCAAATCTGGAGTACTGTCCATAATAGCAGTCTCTTAAATTAACAAAGGACTTCAGGAGTTGGCCAGTGCAGTCAATAATGGAGTGACATTAAATTCCCCATCCAGTATACATTCTCTGCATTTGTCACCTTCTTCCACATTGTGTTCAACAGGAAGGAGCTAATGGAGGATAGTAGGTGGTAATTGGCAGTTTCCTTGCTCATGTTTAACTGGATTAATCAGAATGTCCTGGGGTTACAGCTTTATGTTAAAGGCTCCCAAGATCATTCCTTCCTGTCTGTATACTCCTGTGCTGTACGTCAGGTGCTGGCAGGGCAGGACAGGACATGCCTAGCAAAGGTGATGGAGCATTCTAGGACATTGAATTTGAGATCTGATTATATATAGTAAGCATGACTATGTCAAGCTATTGCGAGATGAGTCTGTGGACAGTTCCCCTAACTTTGGTATAAGTCCCAAATGTTAGGAAAAGGATTGTGAGGATTAGCTGGGTAAGGTGTACCTCCAGCATTTCCAGAGTTTGGATTGATTCTGGATAGTTGATACTAGATGATCCTTCCAACTTCATTCAAACTTTCTGTGCCAGTTTGCTCAGTCCTTTGAAAAGGCAGATAATAGTTAATTACATTGCTGTGGTATTAGCATCACATGCAGTTCAGACCAAGTGAGGATGGCCAATGTCCTTCATTAAAGGCCTTTGATGAACCAAAGGTTTTTACTTTTTGAGATCCTGTGATTATAAGGACCATATTTGAGATTAATATTTTATTCCAGGCATGTTAATCAATTCAATCTAAATTCAACCAACTGCCACAGTGGGATTTGAATTCATTTTTCTGTAACAATAGGATGGGCTTGTAGATTGTAGTCCAGTAACATTTGCCTTCATTCTACCTTTCTGTGTTTTTCTCAATCTTGTGACATGGGGTGACTAACAAGACAGCATTTCTTGCCACCTTAGTTAGTTGCCCTTGGAGATGACAGTTGTCGACCTTCCTCTTGAATCATTGCAGTCTACATGGTGAAGATATTCTCACAATGCTGTCAGCTAAGATTATCGATTTGTCCAAGTCAAGATGGTGTGTCACTTGGACAGGACCTTGAAGGTAATGTTAATCCCATAACATCTTCCCTTTCCAAGACACAGACGTTGCAAGTTCGGAGGTGCTGCTGAAGAATGCTTCATGAGCGTTGCAATACGTTCTGTTGCACAGTTCACACCACAAGCATTGGATAATTTAGGGAAGGGGTGAGGATATTGAGTTGCAGAAGTGATCAAACAGAATATTGTTTATCTTTTTTGTAGTTGTTGCAGCTACATCCACCTTGGCAAATAGAGGGTATTCCATCACAGCAATGACTTGCACTTTGTAATTGGTGGAATCTGGAGGCAGATCACTTGATCCCTCTTCCAAAGGTCCCCGCACCAGAGGTGCTATTCTTCATCCAATTTGATTCATTCTACATGATATCAAGAAACATCTGGAGGCACTGGATACTACAAAGGCTATGGGCCCTGACAACATTCAGTCAATAGTGCTGAAGACCTGCCCTCCAGATCTTGCCACTCCTCTAGTCAAGCAGTTCCAGTACAGCTAAAACACTGGCAATGACCTGACAACATGGAAAATTACCTAGTATGTCCAATACACAAAAAGCAGGACAAATCCAATCAGCCAATTACCACCACACTCAAGAAGCACTTGCTTAACAATTACCTGTTCACTAATATCCATTCTGAGTTCAACAGGGTTACTCAGCTCCTGAAGATATTACATACATGGCACAAAGGAAAATGGCTATGTTTGTTGGTTGTCAGTCATCTCAGCCCAGGATATCTCTGCATAAGTTCCTCAGGGTAATGTCCTTGGCCCAACCGTATTAAGCTGCTTCATCAATTACCCCTCTATCATAAGCTCAGAAATGGGAATGTTCGTTGATGATTACACAACATTCAGCACCATAGATGACTCCTCATACACTGAAACAGTCCATGTCCAAATACATTAGGACCTCACCAACATCCAGGCTTGGTCTGAAAAATGGTAAGTAACACTCATGCCATTCCAGTGCCAGGCAATGACCCTTTGTAAGAGAAAATAATCTAACCACTGGCAGTCAGTGGTGTTATCATCAATGAATCCCCTACTATCAACATGGGGATTACCATAGACCAGAAACTAAACTGGATTAGCCATATAAATACAGTTCAGAGGTTTGGGAACCTGCAGTGAATAATTCACCTCCTGACTCCCCAAAGCCTGAACATCATCTACAGCAGAGTGATGGAATACCCTCCAATTGCCTGGATACTTCCAGTAGCACTCAAGAAACCTGGCACCATCCAGGACGAAGCAGCCCACTTAATTAGCACCACATCCAAGAAAAAGTCCACTCCCCCCACTACCGATGTTCAGTAGCAGCAGTGTGTACCATCTACATGATGCAGTGCAGAAATTCAATTCGGCTCCTTAGACAGCACCTTCTAAACCCACGAGCACTAACACCTCAAAGACTATTGGCAGATGCATGGAAACAGCACCACTTGCAGGGTCTCCTCCAATTCACTCACAGTTCTGACTTGGAAATATATTGCAATTCTGTCAGTGTTGCTGGGTCAAAGTCCAGAAACTCTGTCCTTAACACAGCACTTTCTCTGCATCAATTCAAGAAGCAGCTCACCACTAGCTTCTCAAAGGCAACTAAGGATGGGCAAGAAATTCTGGCCCAACTGGCACTGCACACCTCCTGTAAATGAACTTTAAAAATGCTTTTGATATGCTCCCGTAGCCATGATATTGATGCAAATTCATACAATGTCCCCAGGATGTTAATGTTGTCGGGCTTGGTAATGGTAATGGCAATGACAGTGAATATCAGAACTAAACAACTTTCTTGTCAATAATGACAGATAAATGGAGAAGTGGAGACTTGAAATCCCAGTCAGTACAATGGAATTTGACTAATTAATGTTGTGGAAATCAGCAGTCCTGATGTTATCCCCAGGACACCATAAAATAATGATTAAATAGAATGTCCTCTGTCACACTGAGAAATACCATGAGAGATCTGCTAGCCTTTAAAAAACTTTTATCTCTGGAGGAGAGACAAACAGAAAAGACAATTATATCTGAAGCACAAATCCCACTTCCTAGCTGCGTACCAGACTAAAAAGCTTTACTTAGTTTTGTCAAACTTGAACCTTTTGCTTATAACTGCAATAAAAAGTTTAGAAAATAAATATAAAAGGTTTTCTTTATTGAACATATAATATTGTTAAATACACATTTGAGAAAACAATAAATTTCTGTTGAAGTTTATATTCATGTATTGTCTTGCAGCTGAAACCTGTAGATCATATCATAATCCAGGAAAACGTAAACCAACACTATGAGCATTAGGAAGTAGAGACCAACTACTGTCAGCCAGTTTTACAACACAGGACACTTTCTACCACCATTAGTAGCAAGCCAATTTATAAAACCATTAGTGACACTTTCGTTCCTACAGATAAAAACAGTCAAAATTATCTGGCAGCAATTAATCTTAATGGCTGTGTGCAGTAAACAGCAATGGGCTAATTCCAGTTCTGTCAGCCCCATCAAACAATCCCACATTAGGCAGGTTTTCACTGATCCATTAAACATATTCAGTACAACAACAAATCTAGTGCTGAAGGCATACGCACTAAACATTACTACAGTGATCTTCCGAAACCATCATTATCTCTTAAATAGTACTTCCCCCGTGTATTATCATTGTGCTCTACATTAGAAATACTTTGATTAAACTCCCCTAATTCATAACAGACAGCTGCAGACCATTTAAGCAGTTAATCTCAACACAACAGCTATTGAGTAAATGTAACAAATGAAAGCTGTAAACTGCAAGTCATTACCACAGCAGCCACTTGCTTTCTGTTATAGTAAAGTGCTCACTTGAGAGTTTTTTTTGTTTAGGAGAATTATATAGTGCAAGCACCATCCTTGTATAACTGTCTTGTTTCTTTCATCTTTAATAGAACTTTCCCAAGCCATAAAGTGTTAGAACAATGAGGTGCGATCAGCACTGTATAGGTGATATTCTAATATTCATAAACAACCCAAGAATCATATCATAAAATTTGGCAATGGTAAGTATGGACTGAAAAATTTTTGCAGTCTTCCTTGAAGTATGAAATTTTCAGCATCTTGATAGATAAGCATTAGAGACCTGTTTCATAAGTCCTCATATAATTGGCTTGACCTTTATTGTGCTACTTCGACATTTTCGTTTTTTTAAAATCCAAACCGAATGTTGTGTAGTATTCTGAAACTCGTGAGATTTTTTTTCAAGATTGGATTTCTCATTTGGTTTTAACAGGTATGGCAAGTAAAAGTTACTTGCCTCTAACTATTTATTCCTTCTGCCACAGAGGATTGATACATACTAATTACTGAAGTAAAGAAGCCTCCTAATTATTTCAAAAGCAAAAAAAAAGTTGTAGCATTTTGGTTAGAATTAGGCTAGCTACATGCTTTGACTGCACCATATTGAAACGATTGAGCATCAAGTCACATTACTGCATTTACAGATGTAAGTTGCTATATTGTTAAATAGTGTGTTACGTCTTGTTCTGTGTGTTTACGGTCCAGTGGTAAACACATTTTCACTTTTTTTTCTCATTTTATCAGCATATAAATTTGGAAATATTGGCCTGTAAAATTTTAAGAGTGATGACCAGCTTCACTTAGCTCCCCACTGGTAATTCATTGGACTGGGAAGAAAGATTCACTAGAGCATTATATTGAGCCAGGTTTTGTTTATTATTGTGTTCTCTCTTTCCACCAACAAAATATTTGGCCAGAATACTTTTTTCTTTAAGGAAAATCACATTAAGAGTGGCAGAGAAATAGAGTCAACTGTCATATACCTGCCAAGAGTTATTACGATGCAAAAGTAGTTGATGTTTTTGTGGCACATTGGCAATCCATTTAGAACAAGCAGGGCCATGATGTTTTCTCTTCTTTAATTCCACACAGTCTTAAACTTGGGGGACTACAACCCAGATTTAAACGGTAACTATGATTTGAATTCGGTGGTGGTGGCAAGCTGGGTGTTAAAGCCAGGGATAGGCGGAGAGAGCCCATTGCAACACAGGGTCGCATTTTGTCAGCAGAAGTGGGAAGCATCCATTTACTGGCTACTTAAGTGGTTCAAATGGGCTTTGGACAGGTGGGATAGCTGCCAAGTTTTCCACCACCAACAAAGTGGCACTTTGAGTGGAAGATGATTGGCCACCACCTGCCACCTTCCTGCCTCTCGGCCTTTCCCCACAGGGCTGGTAAAATGCAACTGTATGATTCAGGCGGAAGTTCATTTTTCATCAGAATTATGAATAAAGTTGATTCCTGCGGTGATAACATCAGTGCTAACATTATTACTAGAGCTTCAGTCTGGCAAGTATTGAGCTTCTTTGCCTTTTGACATGATGCAAATGTACTTTCTATGATGGATGACATACTTCTGAGCACTTGAGGATAGCAAGGTACTGAACTTGCCTTTTGGCAAACATTTTATTGTTTTATTTAATCTGGGAAGAAATCTACATTCTGACTGCCATCTAGACAAATGATTAAAATGTTATATTTTAAAGACTTTGATCTTAGACAACATTGAAAATTAGTAGGGTATTTTGGGTTTTCAGCAGAATTTGTGCTTAAAATGCAAGAGTGCACAAGGTGTAGGTCAAGATTTAGAAATTTTATCAGGTCTCTCTACACAGAAGGAATTCTAACCAAGAGACCTGAAAAATAATTTCCCCACCTCTTTAGTTAGGTTCTTGGTTTTGGTAAAGAATGGTTGTGTTAAAGAAATCGATTGCTATACAAGTTAAACTGGCAGTGAATCCAGCACATAAATGATATTTGAATTTTGTGTGTGATTTCTCATTGCATATTTGAATATAACACTAAATGACACAGTATTGCAGTTTTCCTCAGATTTTGACTCCCATTTGGAAGAATAAGCCTCCTACAACCTCCCATGTATAATTCCTTCCCTCCTAATATGTCTTTCATGGGTTCATATTCATTTTTTATCTGAGAATGTTGTTGTGAACTGCCTCAGTATATTCTTCTACAATGACAGCATCATATATTCACACAAGTTGTTGACAACACTAGCCTAACTCAAGTGGGATTCTCTGGATCCACTACTTCCAGAAAGCCTTTGACAAGGTGGCACACAGAAGGCTGCTAAATCAGATAAGAGCCCATGCTTTTAGGAGCAAGGATTGGCTGACTCAAAGAAGACAGAGAGTAGGGATATAGGGCTCTTTTTCAGGATGGCAGCCAGTGACTAGTGGAGTTCTGCAGGGGTCAGTGTTGGGTACACAACTATTCACGCTACAAATCAACAATCTAGACGAAGGAACTGAGGGCATTGTTGCTAGCTTGCAGATGACACAAAGATAGACAGAAGGTCAAGTAGTGTTGAGGAGGTGGGAGGTTGCAGAAGGACTTCGGCATGCTAGAACAGTGAGCAAAGAAGTGCCAGGTGGAATACAATATCAGAAAGTGTGAGGTTATGCAGTTTGGTAGGAAGAGCAGAGGTGTGTTTTCTAAATGGGGAAAGGCTTCAGAAATCTGAAGCACAAAGGGACTTGGGATCCTGGTTCAGGATTCGCTAAAGGTTAACGTGCAGGTTCAGTTGGCAGTTAGGAAGCAAATGCAATGTTAGCATTCATTTCCAGAGGTCTAGAATACATGTACTGCTGGAGGCTGTATAAGACTCTGGTTAGACCGTTTTTGGAATACTGTGAGCAGTTTTGGGCCCTGTATCTAAGGAACGATATGCTGGCGTTGGAGGGCGTCCAAAGGAGGTTCACAAGAATGGTCCCAGGGCTGAAGGACTTGCCCTATGAGGAGTGGTTGTGGACTCTGGATCTATTTTTTTGATGGAGTTTAGAAGGATGAGAGGGGAGCTTCTTGAAACTTACAGAATATTTCTATCTAAGTATGCTTTTGTGAACTACCTCAGTAAATTTTTCTACAATGAGAGCACGTTAGATTGAAAGCGGAGAAGTTGTTTCCACTAGTAGGACAGACTAGGACCCAAAGGCACAGCCTTTGTGCCTTGTGAAGGCATGACCCATTAGAACTGGGATATGGAGGAAGTTCTTCAACCAGAGAGTGGTGAATCTGTGGAACTCTGCCACAGAAAGCTATGGAGGTTGAGGCACTGAGTCTATTTAAGACAGAGATAGATAGGCTTTTGATTAGGAAGGAGCACAGGTTACAGGGAGAAGACAGGAGAATGACATTAAGAAACATATCAGCCATGATCAAATGATGGAGTAGACTTGATGGGCCAAATGGCCTAATTCTGCTCCTATATCTTACGGTCAAAGAAGGCATGAATTTGTTTAAATGGATTAAGGTATGTCTCAAAACA
This sequence comes from Rhincodon typus, assembly GCF_021869965.1. Classification (NCBI taxonomy): domain Eukaryota; kingdom Metazoa; phylum Chordata; class Chondrichthyes; order Orectolobiformes; family Rhincodontidae; genus Rhincodon; species Rhincodon typus. The sequence continues at coordinate 47,509,765 of NC_063337.1, forward strand.
GATTTGGCTTATCACAATAAGCTGCCATGTCAAGAGAGGTAAAATATACTGTTTTTATCTGTATATCTTGATATATGTGCAGGTGTGCCACACTGTGAGATAGAAAACAAAGTCATTAAATAGATTCCTGAAGAAAAACCAGAGTCTTTTTAAACAAATTAGTTGTCTCCTTACACAAGAGGCTGTTAAGAGTTAGCTAGGTTATCAATGGGAGGAAATGATATGCCCTTGAGAACCCTGCAAACTTCAGCAAGGTCAATACTGGAGGATGCTGCTAGAACAATAACAACATAATCATCATTAACGTGGACCTTGAATTTTCAGTCCTCTATACTTAAAATATTCTTGAAACAAACATAATTGACTGAAGAACTGCCACTTCTTAGAAATGGTTTATTGCTGACATCTACCAGTTCTTAAACAGTAGTTCTATGGCAGTATTGTCAACAGGTAATTGACTGGAAACTAGTGCTCACAGGAATCACAAAGTACAAGTCGTTAAACCTACTTACAATATTAAATTAGAATTGTAAAATGGCCTCTGAAGGGCAAAGGAAAGAGAGAATTGTGAACACTTCTTTAATATTGACTAACCATTTGAGGCCCATAACTAAAGGTAGAAACAAATAAATAACATTTATATAGAGTCTTATTCCAGTATGGAATCATCCCACTGTATTGTGTGTAATGAGCAACTTTTTGAAATATGGCAAAATGTTTCGATTAATCATTTCCATTGGGGAGCGTCACTTGCAGAAAGCAGAGATTGGAGAATTGACATAACTGAATGTTCCTCCTTCAACTGCAGTCTCTGCTGCTAGTTGAGGATTGATGAATTTTCATCTTTACTGTTGTAACTAAAACAAATAAAATTGGTTTCTGGTTATTTTCATCATTTTTAATTACAAAGATATAACAAATCAAATACACAGTTCAGAAACTCAATTCCTTTTGCAGCAAAATCGACATTGACTTTGTAACAATTACTTCAGTGCACAAAATTAAAAGATAAAACACAGTCCTACTCTCTTCTGAAATCATCAACCAACAGGCTACCACCATGGTAATGGATTGCTACATAACGCAATTGATTCGTGAAAGTTTCTATTCAGCTGTAATGAGGGCTTGGATGTTTGGCTTTAAAGAAAAGACTCAACTTGTTAATGGTTTGCTGATGCTCAAATAATGAACCTAAGAGTCCAACCAAATATGAATGTTCCCCAGGCACAGAGGCACAGTATTAGTTATGATAGAATTTTACTATCAAAAGAAGTCAAAATAAATATTTTCTGAAACATAAAAGTTAGGTCAGATTTGGTCAGTTATTTGGTCAGATCATGGCTGATCTGATTGCGGATATGGAGCTTGTTGATATATTTCGTTCATAAAAGGAGTTTCATTATAGTGGTTTACGATGACATTACTTCAAGATGAATCATTTGAGCATCATTCTCTTGCTGTTATTATGTAGCTATAACGTGGACTAATTATACATGTGCTTGTGCTTGTTAAAAATGCTCAAATATCCATGAGTTATTGTACATTCAGTGTGTTCAGGACTTGCCTCATGGAAAGGGTTACACTACCCCGTCTCCTCACGTTAAAAAATATCAGGATCACAGTTGGATTTCATCAGTAACAAATAGTTCTGGAAGTTTGAGTCCAAAGCAAATGCTCGGAATTAGTGAATATAGAATGTTGTTATCAATCTGCAATTTACCAGCAATTTACAGCTAATTTATCAATGACCATGCAGCTGCACACAGCGCAGCAAAGCTCTCCACATAACTATTGCACAGTATTTGAGAACATTGTATCTTAGCAGGGAACAGGAAACCACTAGAGTAATTAGAAACGTACACTGTAGTGTACAAAATTGTTGAAGACTGTTGTGTTCTAGTCCAACATATCATTAAAGTTACAATTGTTATTTAATGTGGCACAATCATCTTTCTGATTTTCGTCAAATCCACTTAAGTAATTATAACTTTCTTAGTTCATTGGCTTTGACAGCTGCCTAAGGGTTCAGTGTATTTAATGGTAAGTACGTTTTCTTCCAGCAAAGTAAATTCAAATGTTATGCACACACCAGAATTTAATACAACAGTGTAACTTTTAACTTGTGATACACATTTGCGCCTCGTATATTTTGAAATACACTGTCCCAGCAATCTGAAACTTGGGGATTCTCCTGATGACTTGATGATAAAATCTATAACATCAGACCAAGCCATCGAGGATTACAAGTCCTTGATGAGAACTTAATCAGTGTGAGCCAAAACGACAATTAATACACTATAGTTGGCAACGCTGCCATGAGGTTATGGAACAGAAATAAAGATTTCTGCAGACCTCATTCCTGATTGTTCTTTCTTACTATCTGACATTAAGCAAGAACAGATCAGGTTCACTTGTGATAGTGTTCATCATTTTATGGTCATTGATATGTCGAGGGACATGGGCAGCAGTTACAATGGGAACACTGCCACCTGCAAGTCCCACTCCAAGCCTAAACCTTCCTGAATTGGAATTACACTGCCATTTGTTCCGTGTCGGCTGGGCCAAAGCATGCAACTCCTTAATAGCACTATGAGTGTCCCTATGCTACAGGAACTGCAACAGTTCAAGAGGGCAGCTCACCACGACCTTCTCAATGGCGATTAGAAATGGACAATAAATGCTGTGACACCCACGTAGCGTGAATGGACAAATTTCTGGGCTGCAGAATAGATTACAAATAAATCTTCACCAGTTGGGAGAAAAAGATAGAAAACAATACTTTTTTTGCTCTGAACCTTTCAGGGTGCTGGAGAGAGATTTAACTTTGGTGATGATGTAATAAAAATGGTAGCCAATTGGCAGCCATCATACACCACACCTGATTATTCTTTCCATTGATTTCATTGTTAAAGAAAATTGAGTGGGTGATCTCACTAGATCAGGTACAAAAAGCTTTGGAGAGGGTGCATAAGAAAATTAATCCAATCAATTCTACCATGAGGCAACCAGGTTCAAGCCCCACCTGCTTCAGAGGTGCGTTACAACATATCAGAACAGAGGAATAGAAAAATATCTCCCATGATGAGGAGTTTCAATTAATGGAGAAGTTGGGGAGCAAGGAAGGGGCTGTGTTCTCCTTAGAATACATAATATTAGGGAACAAAAACCCAAAGAACTGTGGATGCTGTAAATCAGAAACAAAAACAGAGATTGCTGGAAAATATCAGCAGGTCTGGCAGCATCTATGGAGAGAAATCAGAGTTAATGTTTGGGTCGAGTGACCCTTCCTCAGAATTCAAGGTTGAGAGTATACATATGATGATGCATGGCACGGAGTGTGGATCTCAGGATGCAGCGAGAGCAGCTGTCTGTGGAATGTTGAACATCACAGAGATACCTGTGATCCTGGGTGGATTCAAAGCACGAGGGTTGAAACTTGAGTCGGAATCCATGTGGGGTGAGTCTGAGCCAGAGGTCGTCACCGAGCAATGTGATGTGATTGTGGAACTGAGTTTTAGTAAATACCTAATCGAGCATCAGGAGTGAAAGTGAAATTAATGTCGGTGGACAAGAAAATAAGATTGGAATGGAAATCCTGTCGTAGAGAGGTGCTGAACTTCAAGAAGAGATGTGGCAGGGAGTTAAATACTAAATAAAAACTGAAAGAATTGTGATGCTGTAAATCAAAACAAAAACAGAGATTGCTGGAAAGTATCAGCAGGTCTCGTAGCATCTATGGACAGAAATCAGAGTTAAGGTTTTAGGTCGAGTTACCCTTCCTTGTTCGTGTTAGGGGATGTTTGACACAGATGTTCAAAATCATGAATAGTCTTGTTAAAGTGCAAAAACTCTCAGATTTGAGTTATTTGCAGAATAACCAAAAGTGATACGATTTTTTTTTCTTCATAGCAAGATGCTATGATAGGAATGGGAATTACTGGATAGGTCTGACAATCATTGCAAACTGAATGGCCTCCTGCAGTGCCACAACGATGCCACCCGAAGGTTGCAGGAACAGCAACTCATATTCCGCTTGGGAACCCTGCAGCCCAATTGTATCAATGTGGACTTCACAAGCTTCAAAATCTCCCCTCCCCCTACCGCATCCCAAAACCAGCCCAGCTCGTCCCCGCCTCCCTAACCTGTCCTTCCTCCCACCTATCCACTCCTCCCACCTCAAGCCCCACCTCCATCTCCTACCTACTAAGCTCATCCTGCCCCCTTGACCTGTCCGTCCTCCCTGGACTGACCTATCTCCTCCCTACCTCCCCACCTACACTCACCTTTACTGGCTCCATCCCTGCCTCTTTGACCGAACTGTCTCCTCTCCACCTATCTTCTCTTCTATCCATCTTCTATCTGCCTCCCCCTCTCTCCCTATTTATTTCAGAACCCCGTTCCCCTTCCCCATTTCTGAAGAAGGGTCTAGGCCCGAAACGTCAGCCTTCCTGCTCCTCTGATGCTGCTTGGCCTGCTGTGTTCATCCAGCTCTACACCTTGTTATCTCAGCCTCCTTTTAATGCTGCCATTGTACCGAATGGCTGCAGGCCAGCCTACTAACCCATTTTGCACCTTCGCCAAAATTGAATATCTCCTCTAACACCTTCATGGAACATTACTAACAGACATTTCACAAGTCAGATCGAAAGACTGCTGCATTACTAACCTATGTAAGCAATTTTACTGACAAAAATGATAGGATTCTTCTTGTTTCCCAACTAACAGGGAAAAGATTTAACAAGTACCTTTTTTTTTAAATGAAAAGACTACTCACTGAAAATGTATAAACTGCCGACTGAACAGCAAAGAAGTTTGCTCTCTTTTTGCAATACAACTTTCAACAATACAAGAATCCAAAATTATCTGAAATTCAGCCAAAAATTTACAAACGACGTAACAATCATTTTATTGTCCCTTCTGGTGTTGGTATGGCTACTTCAGGTGACACATCTCCAACAGTCATGGATGGCTGATACAACTGCGATGTTCAGTGAAACAAAACATCTGCTCTTCCCACATCCACTTGGAGACGCCATTTAAATGATCTGAGTGAATTTTTTTCTTAGATATGACTCATATTTATTGACCCATGCACAGACAAAGCTGTGATATTTTTGTTTTGATTATATACAACCTTCAAACTCCAATTTCGGGTCAAGTACTAAAAGCAGATAAATGTAACAGCTAATCCACATTTCTGGTCACTTTCAAAGTCTGTAATCATGAAAATTATTGTCAGTGAATAGGACTGGACCAGATTATGGTGGCTGGAGATGGAATCAGTGTCAGGCAGCAGCAATTTACATAATAATGGGTTCTGAGTGTTTCATCAGCACCTTTTGTTTGCTTAGTGTGCAGTGCTACAGTAAATTGTAAAAAAGTCATTTCTCTGCAATCAGCTGCACAATATCAACAGTAAATAAAGGAAAAGGAAAATAAATTCTGATTAAAGGAATAAACAGAAGCCGTTAAGATCGATCTTCTATGACTACTCAGATCAACTGAAAAATTTTCAGCATTTGATCACAGCTCTACATTACCATCTTCCTAAAATGCAAATGTGTGTATTTACTGGACATCGCACAGCGGTAATCAGCATTTCCTGCAAGCGAATTGGTAACTGCAACATTTAAAATATCTTTACTAACATAAAGTATAATTGTCACACCAGTAACTGCAATCCCAATGAACATTACTTCCGAATAGTGCAAAACACTCTGGGTATTTCTACCTAATATTTAATTTAAAAAAAAGCATAGGCCTTGCAGAATTCAAGCAATGACTCTTTCTGATTCAAAAAAAAGCCTTAGAATTAAACATTTATGGCCTCAGAATTTTATTTGACTTTTGCAAAAGCAATCTCAGTAACCAAAATTAGCATTTGAGTACTGTTCTTAATAAGCAAAACATTTGAAGGATTGGTTATATTAGCATGTCCTTCATTTTCTTCAAACTGCTTTAGTTAAACAGAGGTGGAAGAGGGAAATTGAATATATAATCTAAATCCAGTGGATGAATTTCCACAGGGATTGTCTCAGTTGTCTGCCATAACTTTAGTGGAAGAGCCATGGATAGCTTAAGATAAACAATAAAAGTGCCAGCATAGATTCATCCCCAATGCTGTTAACTCACAATGTCCTTTGAGCTGTTTACTTTGACGTGCTGTCCCAGCAGTTTAGAGATTTGTGCAGCTGCAAGTTTTTCGGTCATCCAAAACCCCTCAGATACCCCCATCAGTTAGAAGCTTTCGTACCATCACTTGCTGTATCCTCTAATATCATTTCCTCCATGAAAATTAGATTATGCTCCCTCAATATCCTATTACTTATGGCATGCAACATTATGAGGTTTTTGGTCCTTTTGCTTTAACTTTCTATTCTCTTTTTTGAAACATCATCACACTGATCTCTAATACCCCACCTTTGATTCAACCACCTAAAGCATCATCTTAAAAACTAATCTTTAAAAATGCCTATTAACACTATCTTCTCGCACCTCATTTACCTTTCCAAGGTCTTTGACATGTTGTCACCTGAAGACTCCAGACTCACTATTCCCTCACTCTCTAGTTAGCTGTACTTTTGCTCAAATTTCTGCACCACCAATAGCGCTAAAACTGCTGTCATAAATGTCAGTATCACATTATTATTCTTCAGCCAACATGTCTTTTGGATAGGAAATGCTAGATAAACTCAGCAGGTCCAGCAGCATCTGTAGAGAGAGGGAAAACCAAGTGCAGTTTTCAGAAGAAGTCATATTGGACTTGAAACATTAACTCTGTTTCACTCACAACAGATGCTACCACCTGCTGAGTTTCTCCAGCCCTTTGTTTATGTTACTTCAGATTCCAGAATCCTCAGTATTTTGCTTTTATATGTCTTTTTGACAGGTGCATCCATAACTTCTCATTTTCTGTGCAAAGTGCCCTTCACTGGTTTGAGCATATATCTGTTTCAACCAGCTAGTGCACTTCCAATATTTTTTTCTCCTTCAGTCTTCATGTGGTCATCCTTAATGTATACTGAGGATCTATTTTTGGCCCCTTTTCCTTCTCATCTACATGCTGTCCCTCAGTAATATTTTATATAGGCAGTAGGTCATCCCCATGTAAGTGGGTCATTCCCCATATTAGGGAGAAAAGTCTTTGTTAGTGGGAGTTGTACCTGGCACAAAGGAACATGATTGTGGTTACTGGAGGGCAAACATCACAATCCCAGGACATCGTGGAATGAATTGCTCATTCTAGTTCATTCCAGACCATTTTCAGCAGATTCACCTATGACCTTGCCTCCATCATAAGGTCAGAAGTGGGGGTGATCACTGATGATTGTACACTGTTCAGCATTATTTGTGCCCCCCTCCCCCCCGGACACAGAGCTGAGTAGCTACGGGCTGATTAGTGGCAAGTAACATTCATGCTACATAAGTGCCAGACAATAATCATCTCCAAAAAGACAGGATTTAACCTTGACATTCAAAAGCATTACCATTACTGAAATCCCAAATATCAACAACCTGGAGAAACTGAACTGGACTCACCATATGAATCTGTCATTACAAGGTGAGGCCAGAGACGGGGAGTTTTGTGGTGACTAAGTTGGATCCTAATTCCTCACAGACTGCCCACTATCTACAAGACATAAATTGGGATTGTGACGGGATATTCCACCGAGATGAGTCCAGCTCTTAACATTCAAGAAACTTGACACCATCCAGCACAAAGCAGCCCACATGATTGGCATACAGCCATCACCTTAATCATTCACTCCCTTCACCACAGACACACAATGGCAAAATCTGTACCATTTACAAGATGCTCTGCAGTAATTTGCCAAGCCTCCTCCAATAACAGCTTTGAAACCTGTGAGCTCGACCACCTAGAAAGACAAGGGTAGTAGTTTGCAAGGGAATACTAACACTTGCAAGCTCCCTTACAAGCCATGCATGCCCTCCTTATAGGGAACTATGACACCATTCTTTCACTGTCACTGGCCTTAAAAGCCTAGAACTCCCTTCCTAACTGTGCTGTGCTTACATGTGCATCACATGAGACTGCAACATTTCAAGAAGTCAACTCACCCCACCTCTTAACAGCATTTAAGGATAGGCAACAAATGTTGATCTAACCAGAAAGGAACCTCTTCTGAAGGAATAAATTTAAGAGGATAAATATTGAGGAGACAAAAGTTAATATGTCCAGAAATACTATATCTAACGCAAATATTTAGGACTAACTCCAGCCTTTTCCCTGAGTATTATAAGGCTGTAAACAATCCTGGCAATCTCTTTGACTCAGTGCTAACTTCCAAACTTGTACAAAATGGATCACCAAGAATCCTTATCTTCACAGATGTTCTCTCTTCCCAAATCCATTTTTCATTCATCATTCAATCCAGTTCTCACCAACCTAACTGTTTGGCTATTCTGCAATGTAACATCTAAAATCCTTATCCACATCTAGAAACCTCTCCATAGCCTTGTACTCCATTACCATTGCATCTTTCCCTCAAGCATGTGTCTTCAAATTTTGATGTCTCATGCATCACCTCCTTTGCTACACTATTGGTACCCAAGTTTCCAATATCCCAACACAGTCCTCTTGAACTCACTCTGCATCCTTCCATTTCGAACAGTATTTTCAAAAAAAAATATCAAAATCCATCTCTTGATCCCACTTTCAGCCACCTCTTGGTTTCCTTCCTCTGGAATAACCTTACGTTGAAATATGCCGTATAAATCAAGATTATCCACAAAACGATCTTATAATGTTTCTTCTTATTCTATGAAATGAGAGCCAAATACTGATTCTGCAGGTCACAGCGCTGGGACTGCTTCTCATCAAGTACAGCCTGTGCCTATGTTGGAATGAACAGATCTTGCACAATAATGCAAGGGCAATTCATTTAAATACTTAAACGGCACTGATGACTTTTATCATGAAATGCTGGGAGGACCATGTACCAAAAACAGAAATTGCTGTAAAAGCCCAGCAGGCCTGGCAACATCTGTGAAGTGAAAGCAGATTTAACATTTTGGGTGTATTTATACCGAAAACGGGGTGGGGGAGGAGTAATTGATAGGTGGAGATGGAGCCCAGAGAGAGAGAACAAGTTGGTCAGACAAAGGAATGGATAAAGATCAGCCTGGGAGAATCAAGAGTTGCTGATGGGGACCATTAGCTGACAATGGGTTGTTTACAGCAGCCCATGTGATAACAAGGCCCGCTTTGTAAGGATTGGAGTCAGAACATGGGAGTCAGTGCTCATGCTCAAAAATGACTGAACTCAATATTGAGTCCTGGAGGCTGCTGGACTGCAGGGTGGGGAGTACCATGTCGTCCGATGCTGGAATGTTGGGTGTGGAACTAAGTTCTCTCATATTTAAAGAAAAAGATCAAAAGAATATTCCATCAAGGAGAAGTTCAGTCAATGATTCAATTTTCTTAATACTTTTAAAAGCACCATATTTTCAAGAATTACAAATCTTGTTATGTGCATTATGGAAGTGAATTTCAGAGATTCTAAACATATAGTTCATAATCAAAACCTGCATGAAAACTCTCCTTTGGAATAATTAAGGTATTTACATTAAATGAGTGCCAGGTTTTTGAATGAAAATGCTGCAGATGCATTAAATATATAATTGCTTGCATCAAATGAGGACTCTACCTCCCAGTCTACCCCCAGACATTAAATCTAACACACTATTGTCTTAATATACTAAAATATATTTCACTTTGTACCATGAACAAATTCTCACATGATATAAATACTTTCAAAGCTATCCTATTATTCTCTTTTATTTTGTTTCTAACTGTGATATCAATTTGACTAAATGCGACCATAAAATGTACTTAAGATTTGCAAATAATTATTAGAAATGCTGAGGGACATTTCGTTTTGATGAACTCTTCATTTCACATAAACATCTACAACTATCCTGCTGCTTTAATTTTACTTCCAGTTGTTTTATTATGTTCAGGACTATCAGCAGGCAGCACAATAAAATTCTTATTGGAGGCATGGAGAGATTTCCTTGTGTACACACCAAACTTGTTTTTGTTGCTAAACAAGTTTAAAGCAGGTTTTAAAGTCAGTCTTGTAAAATCCCTGATCTCAAGGGAGCACCAAAATGGCCATCATCCCTGACAGTAAATCTCCATGTAGGAGGAATCGCATCATGCCTTTCAATAGGTACATATGCCAAATAAGTAGGAGGAATTAAATACCATGAAACCTTTAGAAACCAGGGTGCAAGAAAACACAGAGCAGGAGGGGAGCATCTGGCAAAATGGCAACTAGTTAGCAGCTGCCACTATGACCTCTAACTGCATCCATAGCAACTAGGCTAAAGATGGAGTTCAGTTTTATTATTTTCACACCCACAATGTCAAGCTTGTGAATCCCAGTGCTATTTTGTAGCTGAAATCAGCAGACAGATCTGTTCATTGGACCAGGGCCGATATCCTTTAGCTAATGAGTGCAATCATCACTTTCTTGCCAGAAACTGCTGCATGAGGAGATAATATGCACTGTAGTAATATTTACCCAAAACACGAAGAAATGGTCACAGAAAGGAACAGAAACCTGACTTGACACAGAGGTATTTCTGCAGCCTGTGTTACTTCATCCCATTTGGCTACCTATTTTCCAAGCATCCAAACAACAATGTTTTGCTGTGTTGCAATTGAAATTTAGGTTTCTGAGGTAATACTATTTCTTCAAAGACTTTGACAGAAGTGCTTAATGCATAGCAGTAGAGAAGGAATGAATTTCTGTCATGAAACTGTTCAAAATTGTGAGATAAAAATCCACAACAATTCCTTCTGATTAAATTTGATCCCCCCTTTTATAAAAAATAAATCTAGGATTGCCCATGGAACATGATAAAATTTGTATTGATGATCTCAAGCCTTCCATGCATACATACCAATTTTTAGTTTGCTGAGTAAGTTAAGGAGATTCTACAATCAGATTTATATGACCTCTAATCTGAAGGGAGCAGCAAAACTATCACTACCAAGAATGCCTAAAGGCAAACCAGATTTGGAAGCCTACCAACACAGCCTCACTCATACAAGCACCTCTGAATTTCCTTTGCTTTACCATTGCAAAAGAGCCAACTGTTCACTACATTGAAGCAACTGAGAAACCAGATGTTTTTGCTGCCAAGCCCCTCTACTGCTGTTCTTCACAAGGGTAGAAATTTGGCTTGGAATTCTAACAGCAAGTCACTGAGTAACATCATAAAAAAGATCACCTCTCCTTTTTTTTTTAAGGCTCCTCCTGTTTACTCATATCCTGAAAAGCTTGGTGTGGCAACATCTTTCAATTGCCCCCTCTATAAAATCAGTAGCCCTGCCATCAACTTTCCTGTCCACCATCTACAAGACACAAATCAGGGGTGTGATGGAATACTCCCCATTTGTCTGAATGAATGCCGCTTCAGTAACACTCAAAAAGCTTGACACCACCCAGGACAAAGCGGCCTACTTGACTGCCACCACATTCACAAACACTTAGTACCTCCACCACTGATGCTCCATTTATACAACGCAGTGCAGAAATTCACCAAAGATCCTTAGACAGCACCTTCCAAACCCCCAGTCATTACAATCTAGATACAGCAGTAGATACATGGGAGCACCACCACCTGCAAGTTCCTCTCCAAGCTATCTTGGAAATACATCACTGTTCCTTCAGTTTTGCTGGGGCAAAATCCTGGAACTTGCTTCCTAATAGTATTGTGGGTCTACCTATAGCAAATGGATTGCATCAGTTCAAGAAGTTTGCTCTTTCTCAAGGGCAACTAGGATAGGGAATAAATATTGGCTCAGTCAGTGAAGCCCACATCCCATGAATGAATAAAAAGTAAAATTATGATTAGTTGTCATTTGGGAAGTTGTAATGAGCTGTCAGCTGATCATTGTTTTCCGCATAAATGTAAATGACTCCCTCTCCAGATGTATCACTTTCTGAATTTATCTCCTTCAACTCACAAATTTATATCAACATGATTTAAAAGTAACTGTTAAATCCCTGTTGATAAAGGGGCATAGATTAATAATCAAAAGAACTGATACAGACATTTAAAAGTTGTAGCATCCAACATCAGCAATTGGTGATTCAGGTGACTTCTTCCTCATCTTAGACAGTCCTTTAGGAATTTTTTAAAAAAATCATTTATAGGATGTGGGCGTCTCTGGTTAGGCCAGCATTTATTACCCATCCTTAATTGCCCAGCAGGCAGTTGAGAGTCACATGTAAGCCCAACCAGGTGAGGAAGATAGATTTCCTTCCCTGAATGACACTAGTGAGCCAGATGTTTTTTTCCCTCTGACAATTCACAACAGTTTGATGGACATCAGTAGATTCTTAATTCCATCTGCCATTGTGAGATTCAAACCCAGGTCCCCAGAACATTAGCTGAGTTTCTGGATTAATATTCTAGTGAGAATAATACTAGGCCTTTGCCTCACCATTGGGAATGGTTAGCTTCCACTCTAGTTCAATGGGTTCTAAGGTGACTGACAAGAGCACTGCTTACATGTGTGTTGGTGATTGGAGGATCAATTGGATAAGTTGTTTGGAAGATTTAGCACTCTCTGTGATACTGTGACTTTGCAATGGTGTGTGCTCGATAAAATTCTCAGTGTGTTCAATGCCTTCCCAAGTAAACATTTTCCATTTTAATTGTTCATAAGCCACAAAACTGATGTTCAAGGAACTGGAGAGTAAGTCTTTTTTTTTGTGAAATGCTTCATGAATTCCCATGTCATTTTTGTGTAGAGACCATGCTATTCTTCCCTGTATCCTTCCAAATTTAGTACGTGTTTATCTTGGATAAAAATTGACTTAAAGACAGATAACAGCAAGACAAATTAAGTGCTTATTTTTCTGACTGTAGGATGGTTGACAGTGTATTCTCCAGGGGTCAGTGTTAGGAGCAGCGTCGTTAAAAAATGATTTGGATGTTGGAATACAGAGTCAATTGGCAATATTTGTCAAGAGTTCATAAGGCATTTTAGTATTTTATGCAGATACAAGACATTTAATTTTTAGCTTCAATGGCTACAAATAAAACAAATCTAATCTTTCATATTAAAAATGTCTCCTTTCCTAGAACTGTAATCTTCAAATAATTAATTCTCCTTTGCACAATATCTTGCTGTATTGACAGTTGCTGCATATACTTATTTAGGAAAGGATGCAAAACAGCATTGGTAACTATAGGTTGGTGGTGGATAAAGTCCAGTGACATTTGACTTTTTCACAGATGTTTGAGGATATTCCTAAAGCATTCCAAGTGTCATTTTGGGAGTCTTCAGACGCAACAGAACTTTATGTAGAGTATTTGCTTCAGATTTCTGGTGTTGGGCAAGTAACTGATCTTCCCACCAAGTGGAGCTCATTCGGAGTAATAAGTACCTTGATACTGGGCATGTAGGCTTGGGAGACAGTGTTGCTATTTACTGCCCTTCCAGATATAGGAGTTTGAAAGGGTTGTGAAGGCACTGCTGATCATTCTTTAGGTTGGCTTCAAGCTACATGCTGTAGGTTGTCCAAAACTCTCGATATTGGTCTCAGGCTTGAGAACCTCGTCCTCAAATAATATTTGCCTCAGTCAGTCAAACGCTAATTTGGCATTGTTGGAGATGGTGATGAATTTTGTCATTCATATTTACCTTTGTCAAGAAAGGTCCACATTTCGCAGAATGAATCCATTGATTTGAAACAATATGGAGAGATGTTATGCTGTGGGAGTTGGTCGAACAAGGGTCTTGGCTTTCTGGGTGTTTAGTGAAAGTCCCATTTTCTCACATGATTCGGAGGAGGATTCAGCAATGACCTGGAGCTCAGTTTCTGAGTGAGCATGCTCACAAGCGCAATATTCACCCTGAAGCTCAATGACTAAAATTGGTGTGATTTTGGTTTTGGATTGAAGGTGGCATAGGTTAAGATTCCTGTCTATTCTATAGATGATCTTCGCGTATGACAGTAATTTACTGAAGGCGAGGTGCAGGTTTGCAGCAATGAAAACAGAGAAGAAAACGTGTGCAATGATGTAATCTTGTTTGACCCCAATCTTTACTGAAATTGAGTCAGTGGTGTGTACTATAGTAGTTGGCCTCCTGAAAGGTATTCTTAGTATCGTCCTATCCTGTCAGCTGTGATGCAAGTGTTCAACTCTACACTATTTTCCAATGCGAAATGTGACTCTCAATTTGGAAAAAAATATTGTTTCATATTTTATCTAGTTGTAAGACATTTAATTTTTAGCTTCAATTGCCACAAATAAAATAAATCTAATCATTAATGTTAAAAATCTCTCCACTTCTAGAACTGTGATGTTCAAATGATTAATTTCCCTTTGTAAAGTATCGTGCTATGTGGTGCATTGACAGTTGCTGCGCATACTTGCTCAGGAAAAATGCACACAACAGTGTTTGTAACTACAGGTTGGTGGTGGATAAAGATTCAGAAACAAAAATCAAGGGGAAAGACAACAGCCCTTGGAAAGTTTTGAATTAATTAAGGAGAGTCAACATGGATTTGTAAAAGAGATATCTTGTTTGACTAATCAAATTGAAGCATTTCATTAAGTAACAGAAAAGGTTGACAAGGGAATGTGGTGGATACTGTTCATAATTTCAATTAAACAATTTCAATAAAACGTCTGGGAAAGGTCGCATAAAAGACCACGAACCAAAACTGAAGTTCAAAGAATAGGAGAGTAAGTTTTTTGTGGAATGCTTCATGAATTTGCATTTCATTTTTGTGCAGCGGCCATGTAATCTTCTCGTATTGTTCCAATTTTAGTGCATACCTTGGATAAAAATTGACTTAAGGACAGGTAACAGCAAGACAATTTAAGTGGTTATTTTTCTGATTGGAGAATGGTAGACAGTGGTGTTCTCCAAGGGTCACTGTCAGGCTGACTTTTTTTTTAAAATAAGATTTGAATATTGTAATACAGAGTAAATTGGTAATATTTGCCAATTATACCCATCTTGGAGGTTTAATAACACTGAAAATGACACCAATTGATTATGACAGGAAAAAGGCTTGCAGAACGAGCAGACATGTGACAGGTATAATTTAACAGAGAGCTGAGAGGTGATACATTTTAGCAAAAGGGATAGAGAGAAACATTCCTGACTCAATGTCACAATTCTAAAGTGTTCATAGAGAAAGAGGGACCGAGGGATTCATGTGCATGGGGTCATTAAGGGAGGCAAAATATACTGAGAGAGTAGTTTATTCTATTCATTAATGGGATGTGGGCATCACTGACTGGACTAACATTTATTGCTGATTCCTGGTTGCCTTTGATAAGGTTGTTGTGAGCTGCCGTCTTGAACCACTGCTATGTGCTGTAAGTAGATCCATGATGCCATTAGGGAGAAAGTTCCAGGATTTTGATTCAATGTCATTGGAAGAACAGCAACATATTTCCATGTCAGGATGGTGAGTGGCTTGGAAGGGATCCTGCAGGTCATGGTGTTCCCATGTATCCACTGCTCTTACTGGTTGTGGTTGTGGGTTTGAAAGGTGATGCTGAAGGAGCCTTGGTGAATTTCTGCTGTGCATCTTGTACATAGTTCACACTGCTGCTTGAGTGTCAGTGGTGGAGGGAGTGGATGCTTGTGGATGTAATGCCAATCAAGCAGGTTGCTTTGTCCTGGATAGTGTCAAGCTTCTTGTGTGTTATTGGAGCTGCATATATTCAGGCAAAAGGAGAGTATTCCATTATACTACTGACTGTTGTCTTGCAGATTTTGGACAATATTTGGAGGGTGAGGAGGTGAGTTACATGCTTTAGGATTCTTAGCCTTTGATCTGCTCTTGTAGCCATTGTATTTATATGGCTAGTCCATTTTCTGTCAATAGTAATCCCCAGGTTAGTAATAATTCTGGATTTAGTGATGGTAATACCCTTAAATGTCAGGGGACGATGGTTAGATTCTTTTTTGTTGACAATTGTGAATGCTTCAGCCTAATCTGTTGCACTGATGTGCTGAGTTCTTCCATCATTGGGGATGGGGATATTTGTGGGATCTTCATCTAGTGAGATGTTTAGTTATCCACCATCATTCACACCTGGTTTTGGCAGAACTACAGAGCCTGGATCTGGCCATTGCTTATAGGATTGCTTAGTTAGTTGCTTGCTACTTATGTTGATTTGGCATGCAAGTAGTCCTGTTTTGTATCTTTACCAGGTTGACACCTCATTTTTCAGGTATGCCTGGTGTTGCTCCTGGCATGCCCTCCTGCACTCCATTGAACCAGAGTTGATCCCCTGGCTTGATGGCAATGGTCGAGTGGGAATTATGCTGGGTCATGAGGTTACAGATTGTGTTGATGGACAATTCTGCTGCTGTTGATGGCCCGCAGTGCCTCATGGACGCCCAGTCTTGCGTTGCTGGATCTGTTCAAAGTCTGTCCCATCTGGCACGGTGACAGTGCCACACAACATGATTGAGAGTACTGTCAATGTGAAGGCGGGACTTTGTCTCCACAAGAATTGTGCAGCGGTCACTCCTACCAATACAGTTATAGATATATCCATGCTTGGTAAATTTGTGGGAATGAGGTCAAGTATGTTTTTCCGTCTTGTTGGTTCCCTCACCACCTGCTGCCATAAGATCGTACGAAATAGAAACAGGAGTAGGCTGTTTTGGCTCCTCGAGCCTGCTCTGCCATTCAATACGATCATGGTTGATCCAACATTCCTCAAATTATTTTCTTGCCCTTCATCTGAAAACTATGATTCCCCTATTGATCAAAAATCTATCTCAGCTTTAAATATACACAAGGACTCTGTCCCCACTCACTGTGACACGGATTCCAATGACTCCCAAACTTCTGAGAAAAGAAATTCTTCCTCATCTGAGTCTTAAATTGGCACCTCTTTACTCTGACACTATGCTCTCTGGTCATGGACATTCTCGTGAGGGGAAACATCATCTTATCACTGACTGACCCAGTAGACTGCAAACACAGACTTGCAAAAATGTTCTTCAGGACTCAACCAGCTCGATCACTAGTGCTGATGCCGAGCCACTCTTGGTGACGAGATTGAGAGTACATTCTGCACTCTTGTCACCCTCAGTGCTCCCTCCAATTGGTGTTCAACATGGGGTAGCACAGTCATCAGTCAAGGGAGGACGGTGTGTGGTAATCAGCAAAAGATTTCCTTGTCCATGTTTGACCTGCTGCCATGAGACTACATAGAATCAATGTTGAGAATTCCGACAGAAACTCCCTCCTAATTGTACACCACTGTGCTGCCACCTCCACTGGGCCTATCCTGCTGGTGGGGCAGGACATACCTAGGGATTGTGGGTCTAGGACATTTTTTGTAAGATATGATTCCATGTGTATAACTGTGTCAGGCTGTTGCTTGACTAGTTTGACAGACACTCTCCCAATTTTGACACTAGTCCCTAGATGTTAGTAAGGAGGACTTTGCAGGGCCAACAAGGGCTGTATTTGTCATTGTCTTTTCCGGTGCCTAGGTTAATGCTTTGTCCCCATCTGTTTCCATGTATTTTTTGATCATTTCTTGCAATTATTATGACTGAATGGATTGCTAGGCCATTTTAGAAGATAATTAAGAGTAAACCACGTTGGTGTGGGTCTGAAGTCACATGTAGGCTGGACCAGCTAAGAACCAAAGACACCCTTCCCTAAAGGATACTGATGATGTGGAGGTGCTGGTGTTGGATTTGGGTGGACAAGGTCAGAAATCACATGACACCAGGTTATTGTCCAACAGGTTTATTAGTGAATGTTTGTAATTAGTCAGTGAAGCATATGGGATCTGTGCTGCAGAAAAAAAGAGGTAACGAGAAGTAGGGAAGGTGTACTGAATCTTTATAGATATTTTCAAATCAAGTTGTTCAGAGATGTTATTAAATAGCCACGGAGCAGGTTGGACTTCAGCATTTCTGGTTCAGAAGTAGGGACATTATCACTATGCCACAAGAGCCTATATAAAGGTCTTCTTATGCTACAGTTAGAATATTCTGTCCAGTTTTGGTCACTGTATTTTACTAAGTATACGAGGACCTTTGAGTAGGCGCAGGAGAAAGTAACCAGAATATTTCCAGGGATGTAGTAGGTGGTATGGGGCAGGGGGCTGGATTTATGGAGCATGCATGAGCAGAATGTGGGTTGTGCAGTGTGACTGACTGAGGTAGGAGCCAGAAGTTTGATCTCCTGGCAGTGGATTAAATTGCAGAGATGATGTCAGTGGTATGTTAGGCCTCATACTGGCTTGTGGCAAGTTCCTATTGTAATATCATTGCACGCTATGAATGTGCATTAGCATAAGACTTTTCTTTTATGACCTCCTACCTTCAAGATCAAGTCAGCAGTGCAAGAGAATTTCACAACCCTCGCTTCACTTTCCTTTAAAGGTGACATGCAAGAGTCCAGTTTGTGCAGTTGTGCCTGACCCGCAGTTTTACTTTTTGAACTACACTGCACAACGGAGAGGATGACGACAGTGGCACATTGGATGAAGGTTCAAGACAACGAGGGTGAGTCAGCAACGACAGTGAGGGGATGCTGTGTGTTGTGGGGTCAGGAGCACAGAGGAGTTGGTGGGGAAAGGGTATCCTGGGTAATTGTGGGGTTGCTGGGAATGGTCAGTCAAGATAAGAAAGTTGAACGCCCATGGGATGCTGTCAGATACTTTTGAAGAGTACTGAAAGTCTTTGATGATTACTCCAACCTTGTAACTAACATAATTATTGAAAGAGCAAGATTTAATCAAAGCATTCAGCAGACAGGGGAAACAATTGATAATTTCAATAGTGATCCCTACACGTTAGTGGGAATTGTGACTATGGTGATTTCTCGTCAAAATATATACAAAACAGAATAGTTTTAGGAATTGTTATTGCATATTTGTCAGATTTATTTTTGTCCAAATAAGTTTTGACTAGAGAAAGCTATTCAGATGGTGAATGGAACAAATGTATGGAAACAACACAGATCAATCTTAACAAATGATCAATATTTGCACAGAAGATCAGCAGATTCTTTAAGTCTTAAGATACGAAACCACATACAATGCACTAGAGAAAAGAAGTGAGTAGGACAGGCACCATTTGTCAGCTCTATGGAGCAAAAACACCTCACAGACACAGCTCGTGGCCAGCTATTTAAAGTAAATGCATTATCTGTAACACAGTGGATCACTTTCTGAAAATGTGCCCAATGGGTCACAGTTTTATAAAAGCTACCCACACAAAAAGATTAATAAGATGGAAAGTTCTGCAACAGAAGTAAAACCAGAAGTGTTAATGGGGTAAGTAAGTGATCTAGACCTTTGATGGTTATGTCGATGGTCATCTCAGGTATTTTAAATTCAACACCAGGATAAGTGTTACCATATTATCAGTGAGTCACGGCTAAGAAATCAATGTTAACAAACGACAACAAGGTTCAGAAACTACAATTGTTACAAATAAAGATGTGTGACAAGCAAATTTACAATATAAGGGATGCCAAATAGTGGAACACTCATGAGCACTTCACAATCAAATGCACAACTCAACCACAAATGTCTTCAAATGGCATAAGGAGTTAAACAATACAAAGTTATGGAAAGGACAGTCAAGGAGCAGCTGGTTAACAAACAACCAGTCAAAGGTCAGATCGAAGAGTTCATAGGGCTCCCTAGACTTATGACACAACCAAAATATAAAAGAAGGGATCAACTGAGATTAGTTACGTTGGCATAAGAAATTTGTTTTGTACTGTGAATAAGATGGGAACCTGTGACTATACAGTATTGGCACAAATGTTTCCCACTGCTTCAACACTGAAGAGCGCTCAGCCTGCAAGAACCAGCAAAGTTTGTGATGAAAAACAAGCAGCAAGATGGCTAATGAACAGAATACCTCACTTGAGCCTGACAAACCTATATCTGCTAAGGTAACAAAGATGAGGCAAGTTTAAACACAATAATTGGCTTTCTTCTCTTCACAGGAAGAATCCTCAGTAGCTGTTGCAGAAATCACACCAAGCCAGAAACAAATCTTAAAAGAAGAACCAAGGAAGTGAACATGTTGGTTTCACCAGTAAAATAATCGCTGAGGGTGAAGTCAAAGGTCCAAACCCCAGTCAACAGGCTCACATGTTTCAGCATAAATCTACAGGCAGATTGAGAATTAAAGATCTGCTGATACAGACTGAGATCTGATGCCTGCAACTCATGGAAGCCATCACTTCCAATGCTCAACAATTGAAGATACTGCAAAAACCCTTGCCTGTTTCAGGTATTCAGAAAATGGCAAAGGAGAAATTTCCATTTTTCCAGTTAAAGTAACCTACAGATCTCAGACTCTCAGGAAAAGAAATGAAATCAACAGTCTTCTACCCAATGATATAACAGTCTTCCAAGTTCAAAAAGAATGGGTGGCTGAAGAACTGTGTGACCACCAGATTGGATGAATTTGTGAAATCAGAAAATGGTAGGGAGATAAGGAAGTGGTAAATGTAATTATGTACTCAAATGTATATTATTCATTATGAGACAATATATGCTTGTAGGGAGATACATATAGATTTGAAATTATCTGAACGATTTTACACTGAAGAGTGCCAATAAGCACCACCAAATAGGATGTTGTCACATGTTCTTGTGGGCAGAGCATCTTAAGATCTCAAAGGAATGAGTCCTAACATCTGGGCCTCCTCAAAATCAATATAGCTGCAACTAATATGCAATAAATCATTCCTTCTCAACTACAAGATATTCTTCTCATTAGACCAGGAAGTAGTTTTCCTTTCTGATACCAGACCAAGCAGCCTTGAAGTTTCCTAAACTAAAATAGATTGATTTCAGTAGTCTTTATCATTAGCAGTGACTTTGCAGTGGATAGAAGGTGACAGGCCCATACAACAATGCCAACTTCTTGTTACGCTGCTGGGAATGGTGTGCTACAGAGCAATTCCATCTGAGGGATTTTACCAAACTTTAGGTTGCAGAAGTTCCATTTTCTTTGGAGCAAAGGAGTTGAAGAGATTTGTGAGAGGTGTGAAAGAGTAAGATGGGTGTAAATAAGATAGATAAACAAAAGCTGCTCCGGTTAGCTAATGATACAATGAGCAGGTAAATAAATATGAAGATTTGTGTGAGAGACGCAGGGGCTATGTGAGGGACAACTTAACTTTGCAGCAAATAATGGCCGGGAAGTGCAGCATATGAGAAAAGTGAAAGGAGACACCATCAATGATTTCAAAAGGAACCAGGTAACTTATGCAGAGCTATGGAGCAAAAGTGGGGGAATGGCACTGTTTGCATGATTCTGCAAATAATTGGAATGAACGAGATGGGCTAATTGGCCTCTGTGATTCAGGCATGGGAAACAGGAGGGAGGACTGTTTTGCAGGTCATGAACACTGGGGTAAAACAGTCAGTCAAGGTAATGTCCCCTTCATTGGCATGTGCTAAGTTCCCTGTCCGACTAACGATGGCGGCTAAGTTCCCAAAGCTGGAGAGCCAATCAGAGGTGTTTTAGATCAAAAGGCATAGCACACTGTGATTGCTTCAAATTGCAAGTGCCCTCTCAACAATCTTTTTAAAAATTTAATTTAAAAATGATTTGTGCAGCCATGCTGCTACTGTGGATGGTGGGTGGACGTAGCTCCTGTACAGGGCAGCATACGGCTGCTTTATACATAGGGAGGGCTTCTAGCGCTGCCTGGCCCCTTTGACCTTTCCCCACATGCTCATTTCCAGGCACCTAAAGTGACCTCCAGTGGATGGGAAACTGGTAGCCAATTGGAAAATTCTATTGGCCTCCTTTAATTGAATGCAAACAGGGAATAGATTAGCTACCCACTGAATGAGGGTAGGCAACCCAGCTTGTCATGATCCCATCTCTGCTAAAATGGCTAGTATTGGGATCAGTGGTGGAGAATCTGTGTGGCAACCAAAGCTGGTATCCTTGAGGCCTGTTTGCCCTTGTTCCTGACCTAGGCTGGACCTGAGAATCATGCCGATGGCACCATGCAGTTTTGTTTTATGTACCCAGTTGTTTGTAAGCCTGTTCACTGTTTGAAAATCTTCCAGTTGAAAAGCCTATTTTTAGCATCAGAGGAGCAGAAAGGCTGAAGAAGGGTCTAGGCCCGGAACGTCAGCCTTTCTGCTCCTCTGATGCTGCTTGGCCTGCTGTGTTCATCCAGCTCTACACCTTGTTATCTCAGATTCTCCAGCATCTGCAGTTCCTACTGTCTCTGCCACCTTCAGAGTTTGGAACTTAAACAGAATAGATGGAATTTAAAGCCACCTTATAGTGGATTTGGAGGTAGGGCTATTTAATTGGGCAGAAGGTAGTGGAATGTGAACCCTCTGCTTTTCCACCTACAGGGCAAGCGAGCTCATGGATTGCTATCGCACCTAATTACTCATTGAGGCCCTTAGTTGGTAGTTAGTGAATTCCAGGGCCTTACCCACCATTATCAATATTCATGAAGCAGTAGATGGGGAGTGTTGTCTGACAGGGAACCTGCTGGCTTCCAGGCCTCAAGGGCACTCAGTGAATGACAAAGGGATCCAACCAAATGAGCTGACTGCTTTGGGCTTCCCCCTAACTCTTGCAACTTCACCCCCTTTGCCCTTGAACACGCCCCTACCCTCACTGGCCAATGGCCTCTGTTGCTTGTCAATCCTTTTGGTGGGTGCATTACCAGCAGCAGGAAGAGGCACTGATAGGCAAAAAGAGTTGCCAGCTTCAAGCGTCCAGCAGCTCTCAGGGAATAGGATATTTGCCTGCAGTTCAAAATCTCATAGGAGATCCACACTGCTAGTTCAAGGCTGAGTTATGAGGAGCAGGCAGGAATGTAATGTAAAGACCAAAATCAGATCACCCATGATTTTACTGAATGACAGGGGAGTCTTGAAAGGCCAAGTGGCCTACCCCTGCTCGGATTTCTTTGGATCTTATGGAAAAGGGAATTGTATCAAATATAGCACTGTTTTGAAAATATATCAACCTCTTTCAATTCCCATTAGGACAAAAGAATGCTGCAGTATCACACAGGCACAGTTTTTCAACTTTTCCTGGGAAGTAGTAATGGAAAAATACAGCAGGGGATAGTGATCCTCTATGGCACTCCAAACCACTCTACAAATGGGAGAACAATACAGAATGCTTAACAGGACGTCATGCAAGGCATGCTAATGTTAACACTCAAATGCACTGAATGTTCTGAGGAAGGGTCACGGGACCCGAAATGTTAACTCTTGTTTTTGCCTTCACAGATGCTGCCAGACCTGCTGAGCTTTTCCAGCAACTTTGTTTTTGTGCACTGAATGTCTGTGTTTGTATGTGCGTGAGACAGGTTTAGAGATGTCACCAGATCAGTCAACAATGGAATTATCCAACAGTCATAGAAAAACCTAATACTAAAGAGGTTGGAAATATGAAATAAAAACAGAAACTCCTGCAAATGTTCAGAAAGTCAGGCAGCATCAGTGAAGAGAAATCCATTCTGTTCTGATGAAGGCTGAACATTGGCCTTCCTGTAAACTCTGGCAGGAACAGCAAGTATGTGCGAAGAGAGAATTGACATCAACATCATTGACAAGTTGATGATGACATCACTGCACATGGAATGTGATGATGTCATTAGTTCATGCATAGACACTTCCTGCACCTGTCATTTCATAGCAAGATATGTCCAGGCCATTTTAACATGTACCTCCCCATGCTTACAGCTGAGCACTAATGAAATAGTCTCTAACACATTCCACCTTCACAACGGCAGGGTTTAAAGGGAATTTAACAGCAAGAATGCCATCCATGACAGACAACTCATGTACAGAAATCATGACAATTCCCCAATACTACAGCCTGCAACCCAGTGTCTTAAAAGAAGAAATAAGTGTTTTTCTTACTGATACATGAGATGTGGGAGTTGTTGGCTGGTCCAGTATTTATCACCCATTCCTTAGATGACCTGACCACTGCAATTGATTTGGTGTAAATACACCCAAAATGTCATTAGGGAGGGAATTTCAGGTTATTATTCCAGTGTCAATAACCCAGTGACACTGAAGGAATGGCAATATATTTCCATATCAGGAAGATGAGTGGCATGGAGGGGAACTTACACGCAGTGGTGTTCCCATGTATCTGCTGCCCTTATCCTTCTTGATGGTAATGCCCATGGGTCTGCAAGATGCTGTCTAAAGGGCCTTGGTGAATTTCTGTACTGTATTTTGTAAATGGTACACATTGTTGCTACTGATCATTGGTGGCAAATGGATTAAATGTTTGTGTTTGGTGACTATCAGTGGATGATTTTGGCTTGAATGGTGTCAAGCTTCTTGAGTGTTGTCAGAGCTGCACTCATCCATGCAAGCAGGGTTAATCCAACACATTTCTGACTTGGGCCTTGTAGTTGGTGGATAAACTTATATGGTGATACCACATATGGCTAAATACAAAAAGCCAGGGACGAACAGATGTGGATCTATGGCAGGAGGTTAGGCAGAAGAAAACATCCAACCAAAACCACTCATCATAGTTAAAGATTGTGGTTTGAAAGTTGTGAGGTTTCCTGCCTCAACTACCCTCCAAGACAGTGCATTCCAGATACCCGCCACCCTCTGGGTTGAACACTCTTTCCTCAAATCCCCTCTAAACGTGTTGCATTGCACCTTAAAAGTGTGTCTCACTTTCAACTAAGGTGAACATCTGCTTCCTATCCAACCCATCCATGACCCTTATAATCTTCAAACACATCTATCAGGTTCCCGCTTCGTCCTCTCTGCTCCAAAGAAAACAACCTGAGCTTATCCAGCCTCTCTCCATTGCTAAAATGTTCCATCTCAGGCAACATCCTTTTGAATTTCTTCTGAAATCCCTCCAACGCAATCACATCTTTCCTAAAGCGCAGTTGTACTCACATACTCACTTCCTGTGGTTCATGTACTCGGCCACCCATATCCTTCTATATCTGAGAGTACTGCAATTTCTCGCTATTTAAACATTACGCTACCTTTCTTGGCTTCCTGCCAAAGGAGACATTTTTCTTAACTAAATTCCATCTTCCAAATGTTTCACCACTCATTTAATTTTCCACCCTTTCCATTTGCAGATTCCTTACCTCTTCTTCACAACTTACTTTCTTAACTATATGTCATCAGCAAATTTAGCAAACATGTTATTGGTCTCTTCATCCAAAATATAATTAATCGTTAATATAATTCTGAGTAGTTGAATCCCCATTATTGATCCATCATGTATTGTCAATCCAAAAAGAGCCTATTAAAACCTGTTGGCTAACCAATTCCCTATCCATGTTATTAAATAATCTCCTACCCAGGTTATCACCTTATCCTGTTTAACATTACCTTTGCATGGTAACCTTTGATGTGGCACCTTGTCACATCACTTTTATGGAAATCCCACACTGCTTTGATCTCCCATGAAGCCAGTGGGCCCTTTTAACCATTTACCAGATAGATCAAAGCCTCTGTGCAGCCACCCAACCTCAGTGGAATCATCAATATGATATCGGCTGCAGCTGCAATTCAGTTCAATAACTCATGTTATCAAGGACTGTCCACTGACAAAGCATGGAGGCAGGTTAAAGAACTCCATCTAGTCACTGTTAAGTCTCTCATTTGGCTCTGTAATTGTTCACACTCTGCCCATTATTTGACGTAGAAACAAAAATGCACACCTTATTGCCCTAGAGAAGGCAAGCTGCCTTCTTGATCTGCTGCAGTTAATGTGCTGTGGCTACACACGTGGTGCTGTTAGGGAAGGAGTTCCAGGATTTTGTCACAGTGATCATGAACAGGCCACAATATAGGTGTAAAATAGGATGATGTGCAGTTTGAAGGAGAACTGGCAGGCGGTGGTATTTCCATGTATCTGCTGTCCTTGTCCTTCCACGTAGTTGAGTTTGCAGGTTTGTGGGGTGCTGTCTAAGGAGCCTTGGTGATCTTGAAGTGCTTTTGTTAAAGTACACACTACCGCCACTCTGCGTCTGTGATGAAGGGAGAGAACGTGGAAGGTGGTGGATGTGGTACTAATCGATGAGCTGCTTTCTCTCGGATACCGTAGGCCATACTGGGTGTTGTTGGAGTTGCACTTATCCAGGTCATTGGGGATAACTCCATCACATTTCTGACTTGTTTCTATAGATGATGTCCAGGCTTTGAGGAGTCAATGGGACAGTTATTCACTGTAGAATTCCCAGCCCCGGGCGGCTGTCATAGACACATATTTACACGATTGCTCCATTTCAGGTTCTGGTCAATTATGTTGATAGTGGGAGACTCTGTGATGATAATGATTGAATGTCAAGTGGTGATGGCTAGATTCCCCCTTGTTGAAGATAGTCACTGCCACCACTTGTGGACATCAAATGATACATGCCTCTTATTTGCCCAAAACCTTAAAATTGTCCAGTTCTTGTCACATTTTAACCAATTGCTGACCATCTCTGCATTTTGACTATGCATTGTGTACTAATAAATTAGGAGAAGAAAGGTATTGGAACCATACTTCAGATGCAGCAATTTGGACTGGTAAGTGAAGGTTTATTTTGCAATGGAACTGTGAATACATGAAGATGTGTGGAGGGAATCATCAGAGGAAGATCTTTTTTGTGAAAATCTACTTATGACTATGGTAAAGTGTAAAGATAGTTTGAGAAAGATCTTCTGTTCTTTCCGATTAATGTTGTTCGCATTCTGGGCGAGGATAAGTTATTCTCTTCCACCACCTACACTATGCAATTCCCTTGCTACTTTGCAAAGTATTGCTGAGGCTAATGGCGATCTAGGAGTCCTTTACTGATCACTATTAGAGTACTCCCGCTTTCAACCTCTCAATGCGCCTGTAGCACTGCTTTCTACAGTGTATTCTATTACAGTTCTTGTGACGGTGTGTACATTAGCACTATTGTGACTCACTGGTAATCATGGTTCCTGGAGACTTGTCAACGAACATAGCTTCAGTGTGTAATCTTGGTGACCAAGCAGCCAACCTTGCATCCTTTTTGTTGCCACAAATAATGAACCAGTAGCTCCATATCTACACTGGAGCTTGAATGAAAATCAGTTTGCAACATGTGGCTGGCAATCCTCAGTCAAGGTTTACCTTATGAAGTGTCGATCCCAATTCCTGAGACAAATCCAAAACTGTTCTTTTGTTGACAAATATTTCTTGGAGAGAAACAATACCTATGGTAATGTCATTCTTGGCATAATCTCAACTTCTGGGCATCTTTCCTTTGTTTATTTGTAATCCTTTATCTTCTAACTAGTAAACACAGACAAACTCACCCAACTAGCTTACATTTTGTCCCGAGAGGAAATATTAGAACAAAACCCAAGCCACAGAGTGACTCTCCTAGACAATAGTGCTTATGAAGGTAAAGATCAAACCATGAATAGCACACTGCTGTAGAAAACTGAGAAACAAAGCAAAAATACACTGAAATTGTTAACCTTCTTGGCGATGTAGATCCTAGCAAGTTTAGACATCCATCATGGAGATGATCAACATTGACATCAAAGGCACACTGGCTGTCATTTACCTTTTCATAGGTAAGCATAAACAATTCCTGATGCTACTCAAAAAAGAGCATGAGAATTGTCCCTATTTTTCTGACCAATATTTATCTTTCACTCAACATCAGCAAAAAGAAAATGATCTGTAACAGATAATATTCTCTGTGACATTGCAGTTTGTGGCACATTGCAGTGCAAAATTGGCAGTTACACTTTCTATGTTACTAATAGACCAGATTTCAAACACATGTTTCTCGCCGTGGTGCAATTTGGGAGGAGCAATGATCATGAGAGGGGGTTATCTATGTTTTATTTATTGATGGGATTTGGGTAACACTGACTAGACCAGCATTTATTGCCCATTTCTAACTGTTCTTGAAAAATGGGTGGTGAGCTAAATTTTAAACTGTTGTAATCCTTAGGTGTAGGTAAACCCACTGTGCTGGTGGGAACAGAGTTCCAGGATACTGAGCCAACATCAATGAAGGAAAGGTAATGGAGTTCTAGGTCAGGATGGTGTGCAGTTCAAAGGGTAACCTGCACTCTAGATAGTACAAGTCACATTTGTGAAAGATGCTGTCTTTATGTATTTTATCTTATGTCTGTTACCATTGTGCATCTGTGATGAAGGGAGTGAATGCTGAAGATGATGGCTGGTGTGCAAATCAAGTGGTTTGCTTTGTCCTAGAGGTGTTGAGCTTTTTGAATGTTGTTGAAGCTGCATTCATCCAGGCAAGTATACAGGAACCCATTATACTTCTGATTTGTGTCTTGTAAATGGTGGGCAGGCATTGCAGGTGAGCTACTTGCCACACAATTTTGAACCTCTGGCCTGCTCATGTAGCCCATATAAATGCAAGATTCTGTTAGCTACACATTACAAGAGGAATTCTGCCACTTTGGGAAACAGAAATGAGAACATTGCAGGC
Source organism: Rhincodon typus (assembly GCF_021869965.1). NCBI lineage: Eukaryota > Metazoa > Chordata > Chondrichthyes > Orectolobiformes > Rhincodontidae > Rhincodon > Rhincodon typus. Next base: position 47,538,243 of record NC_063337.1, read on the forward strand.
GTCCAACAAGGAAATCTTCCACATTGTTTAATCATGTTAAATAAAACCAATAACATTCTTTTGCTCTCGTCAAGAACACCTCACAGAAAATCTAAGTACACTCAGAGAATCATAGAATCCCTACAGCGCGGAAGCAGGCCACTCGGTCCATCAAATTCACACTGACCCTCCAAAGACAACCCCACTCGGACCCGGCCCCTACCCTAACCCTGTAACCCAGCATTTCCCATGGCTTATCCACCTAGTCTGCACGTATCTAGACTCTACTGGCAAGTTAGCATGACCAAACCACTTAATCTGCATGTCTTTGAACTGTGGGATGAACTGGAGCACCTGGAGGAAACCCAAGCAGACACGGGGAGAATGTGCAAACTCCATACAGACAGTCACCCAAGGCCAGAATTGAACTGGTATCCCTGGTGCTATGAGGCAGCAGCGTTAACCACTGACCCACCATGTCCCAACATCAGAATTTTTTCGAACATTGCTGAATATATTGGTAATATACATGGTCTTTTTAAATTGCAAACTGTTTACATGTGACAATACTTACTTAGCCTGAAGGACCAATGCAATTATACCAGCTGCCATTGGAGCTGCGCTTGAAGTGCCTTTGAAGGTTTTGGTGCATTCATTGTCAAGTTCAGTTGTTACCTGTTGAAAACAAAGTAATTGCACATATTGTTGGAGCTCCAATTAGTTCCCACCCACATATTGCATCAATATCCAGCAAAAAGAAGCTATAAAAAATCATAAGAGGTATTTATGAAACAAAGTATGAAATATATTCAGCGATTCAGAATAGGAATTGATGCATGCTAGTTATTATGTGTGAAACATCACCTTTATTCTGACCCTGATGTAAAGTAAAAACAATGCTTAACTCTTTGTTGGCCATGCCAACATTTCAGCTTATATTTTGATTTGGAGATTGTGGACAGATACTACATAATAATAAAGCAATTGCTGCAGAAACTCAGCAGGCCTGGCAGGATCTCTGGAGAGAAAGCAGGGTTAACGTTCCGAGTCCAGTGACCCTTCTTCAGAACTAGTTGTAGCTAGGAAAAGGTGGCATATGTCCTGAAGACAGAGGCTGGGGAAGCAAGGAGGACTGAACAGGTGGAAAGTGATGGAGCCCAGAGAAACAGAACAATAGTTAGGGAAACATTTCAATGTCTCATTTCTTAGTTATGGATCCTGCAACCTTCAGGACTCAAAATTGACTTCAATAATTTTAGAACCTGAACACCTCTTCTATGTCCTTTACCCACCCCACACTGCAGGACCTGTCCTGACATGGGCTGCTTTATGCATACCCAACCCATTTTTGCCTACTTATGCCCCCCATTATCAGCTTTTCTTTCTCCATTCTGCTTTTATATAAGATTTCCAGTACCTGCAGTGTTTTGCTTTTATTAAAACTCCAATAACTTCATCAATAATATCTCTTCAAAAGAAGTGTGTGTAAATCTCAGCTTGACTCAGTTGAACCCACTCTTGTCATCTGAACAAGTTGCAGCCCCTTTTCCTGACTTGAACCTTTGAATGAGGAGTAGGAGTAAGCCCCTTGAGCATTCTTTGCCATTAAATACATTTATAGCTGATCTTATTGTGACCTCAACTCCTTGCATCTACCCTGTTAACTGCTAACTCCTTTGTTTGTCAAGAATCTGTCTATCTCTTATGTACAAATATTGAAAGAGTCTGCCCTTACTGCTCTCTGACCGAGTTCCAAAGACTCACAACCCTCCAATGGAAAAGTTTCTCCATATGGAAAGCCCCTTGTTTTTAAACTCCATCCTATTGTGTTGAACTGTTCCGTTAGAGAAAACATGTTTTCAGCTTTCAAACTGTCAAGTCCTCTCAGGATCTAATATGTCTCAATAAGATCAGCTTTAACTCTTCTAAACTCCAATAGATACAAGCTCAGCCTGTTCAATGTTTCCTCAGAAGATAAGCCCCCCCCATCCCAAGTATCCAAGTAATTCCCCTGGCCCTGGTGGCTTGCATCTTAGGATCCTAAAAAAGAACTACAGAGATAGTGCTCACTCAGAGATAGTAAAAACTGCCGATGCTGGAGTCAGAGATAACAGTGCGGAGCTGGAGGAACACAGCAGGCCAGGCAGCATCGGAGGAGCAGGAAAGCTGACGTTTCGGGTCGGGACCCTTCTTCTTCTGAATTTTCCTGCTCCTCTGATGCTGCCTGGCCTGTTGTGTTCCTCCAGCTCCACACTGTGTTATCTACCAGGATAGTGGATGCATCGGTTGTAATTTTCCAAAAATCCTTGATTTCTGCAGAAGTACCAGAAGATTGAAAAACTGCCACTGTGACACTCCTATTCAGAATGGGAGGAGGCAAAACACAGGTAACTATTGGCTGGTTAGACTAACATCCATTGTTGGAAAAGTATTGGAATCAGGAAATAATAGCAGAATATTTGGAAAATCGTTATCTAATTGAGCAGACCCAGCATGGCTTTGTGACAGGGAAACTGTGACTGACTAATTTATTGGACATTTTCGAGGAAGTCTCAACTAGAGTGGATAGAGCACAACCAGTAGGTGTGTTGTATTTGGACTTCCAGAAGGTGTACAATAAGGTATCTTACAAAAGGTAAGCCATAAGGTAAGAACCCAGAGTGTTGGAGGTAGTATATTGACATGGATAGAAAATTGGGGATAAGAGGTTCTTTTTCAGGTTGATAACTTGCAACCAGTGGGGTTCTACAGGCATCAATGTTGGAATTGCAACTACTTATGATTTATGTTAATGACTTGGAGAAAGGAAGCAAACATACTGTAGCTACATTTGCAGACAATTCAAAAATAGGTAAACGGGCACGTTACGAGATGGATACAAACAGTATAAAAAGAACTATGGATAGGTTATGGAAGTGGGCAAAAAGTTGGTGAATGGAGTATTTAGTGATTGTAATGAGGTCAGCCAGGCAACATCATAGAATATGAGATAACAAGGTGTAGAGCTGGATGAACACAGCAGGCCAAGCAGCATCAG
>NC_063337.1:47541658-47621661 GCF_021869965.1 Rhincodon typus
TGGACCCTTTTTCTGAAGAAGGGTCCAGACCCGAAACGTCAGCTTTCCTGCTCCTCTGATGCTGCTTGGCCTGCTGTGTTCATCCAGCTCTACACCTTGTTATCTCAGATTCTCCAGCATTGGCAGTTCCCACTATCTCTGAATCATAGAATATGAGTTCTCTGAGTGGGGCTATTAATCTGGTACAATCAAGGAGCCCTGGCTGGCAAATATAAACAGGAGTGTCACATGTACTGTGCACTCAGAGTTAGCTCTGAGGGTGCTGGATCAGTGTCAAGGACTCTCTACCTGTGAAAGAAAGGTTGACTTGGTGACAGCGTATGAGCCTCTGTGGAGTTATTTCGGAGTATAATGTGGGAAAATGTGAAGTTGCACATTTTGAAAGAGAGAACAAAAGAAAAGTATTATTTAAATGGAGAAAAGCCACAAAAAGCTCCAACACAAAGAGACTGGGGGAGGGGGGTGGGTGGTACTTGAGCATGAAACACAGAAATTTAGCATACAGGTACAGCAGGTAATCAGGAAGACTAATGGAATGTTGGCCCTTATTTCAAGGGGGTTGGAGAATAAGAGCAGGGAAGTCTTACTGCAGATGTACATGATACTGGTGAGCACATCTGGAGTACTGTGAGCAGTTTTTCTCCCCTTATTTAAAGAGAGGTGTTACTTAATTGGAGGCAGTTCAGAGAAAGTTCACTAGGGTGATCCCCAACATAGAGGGATTATCTTATTAGTAAATGGTAAACAGTTTGGGACTCACCGGAATTTAGAAGAATGAGAGGGAATCTCATTGCAACATTGAGGGGCTTGAGAGGGTAAATATTGAAACGATGATTCACCTCATGGGAAAGACTACGACCAGAGGGCATAGTATCACAATTAAGGGTTGTCAATTTAAGACTGAGTTGAGAAGGAATTTATCCTCTCAGAGGGTGAGAGTCTTTGGAATTCCTTGCCACAGAGAGTTGTGGGGGCAGAGTCCTTGTGTACATTTAAGGTTGAGACAGGTAGGTTCTTGATCAGTAGGTGAATCAAGGATATCGAAGAAAGGGCAAGAAAATGGACGAGGATTGTCGGATCTACTGTGAATCTATTGAACGGCAGAGCAGGATCATGGTGCCTAATGGCCTACTCCTGTTCCTATTTCTATTTTGTTTTGGCCTCAGTCCAGTGAGCCTTCATTGAATGGCTTCTAAAGCATTATATCTTTTCTTAAATAAGGAGGTCAAAACTGTACACTCTAGATGTGGATTCACCATTGTCCTGTACAACTGTAGCAAGATATACCTATTTTTATATTCCATTTCTCTTTTCATAATCAATAAGAATCTATTTACATTCCTGAACAATTGCTGTATAGAATCATATAGGACAGAAGAGGCCCTTCAGCACATTGAGTCTGCACCAACAAAGCCAGATTAGATCTACACTGGTCCCACTTTCCCGCAATAGCCTTGAATGTTATGATACTTCAAGTGATCATTCAAGTACTTTTTAAAGGTTATGAGATTACATGGGATGCCTCAACTACCCTCTCAGGCAGCCCTTCCAGATTTCTACCATCTTTTGGGAGAACACTTTTTCATCAAATCCCCACTAAACCACCTGCCTTTCACCTTAAAAATGTGTCCTTTTTAATTGACCCTTCAACTAAAGGGAACAGCTGCTTTCCATCCACCTTATCCATGACCCACATAATCTTATACACCTTTATCAGGAACCCCCATCAAACTTCACTATTCCAAAGAATACAAATCAAACTTATCAGCTTCTCTTCATAGCTAAAATATTCCATCCTAGACAGTGTCCTGGTGAATCTCCTTTGCACCCCCTTCTATCACATCCTTCCAAGAGTGTGGTGTACCCACATACTTACTTCTTGCGATTCATGTACGAGATACATCCAGGTCTCTCTGCACCTCAATGTTCTGCAGCCTCACTACCTTTCTATTCTTTCTGCCAAAGAGACATTTTCCTACAGAATATTCCACCTCCCAAATTTTTGACTACTCATTTTTTTTTACATTTATTCACAGGACGAGGATTTCACTGACTAGGCCAGCATTTATTGTCCATCCTGGAGGACAGTTAAGAGTCAACCACATTGCTGTGGGTCTGGAGTTACATGACCAGACTAGGTAAGGATGGTAGGTCCCTTCCCTAAAGGACATTCATGAACCAGATGCGTCTTTGTGAAAATTGGCAATGTTTTTACAGTCATTATTAGACTCTTAATTCCAGATTTTAATAGAATTCAAATTCCATCATCTGCCTGGGTCCCCGGAATATTACTGAGGTCACTGCATTAACAGTCCAGTGATAATACTACTAGGCCATTGTCACCCCTATACATATCCACCCTTTGCAGACTCTTTACTACACCACAGCTTATTTTCTTATCTATCTTTTGTGTCATCAGCAAATTGAAGCAACAATACAATGGGTGCTTTTATCCAAAAAATTAGTCATTAATATAAATTTCAAATCGTTGAATCGCCAGCATTGATCCCTGTGATGCTTCACTCATTTTGTCAATCCAGAATGACCTATCTATGACTACTATGTCTTGTTATTTAACCAATCCCCTACCCATATTATTGCATAATCTCCTAGCCACGTTATTACCTCACCTTCTTTCCCATGAGCTCTTATTTTTCATAGTAACTTTTGATGTAGTGTGGCACCTTGTCAAATGACTTCTGGAAATCTACGTATAGCACATCCACAGGTTGCCCTTTATTTACACTGTTACACCAAAGATTGGAAAGCTGCATAATTTTATCCTACTTCCACTTCTTCACTGGTCATAATAAATTGTACGTTTAAGTCGGCTAATTATCACGTTCAGGTTATGTCAGAGTCAGTATTAAGAACAAGTCAGCCAAGTTTCCTCATTACAGATAATTAGTTTATAACCAAGCAAACTTACAAACAGCTGTAAAAATTATTGATAAATAATTTGATTGTGTAAATATATACATATCTGTCCTCATAAGAAATGAACACACAAATATATGCATGCCTGAGGAGAAACAAAGAGACGAAAACTCTGTGCAGTGTGACCTTAAACTACCTTGGCCAAGTAATAGTTAAATTTATGTGAAAAAAGGATAAGTAACAGATTGTCCCAAACGGTTTTCTGACGCCAAAGTTATTCTGCATGCACATAAGTTGTAAGCACTGAGGTGTTTTACTGGAAGTGTAAGGTATTACTGTTTGGCTAAAATCCCTTTGCTCCAGACTGTGGGGTAGATTGCAACAAATCCTCTCTCGGAATCTCCATAAGTGAAAATTATAATATTTTGTGTGTTTTCAGATCTCACGCTTTGCTTAGAGAAGTTGCAAAGAAACAGAGAGGGAGCAATGGCTGCTGCCCTTCAGGTGGTCTCAAATTTGCTCTCACTGAGTTCAAAAATGTATCAGTGTATTCCCATTCTCAAACTGGGCTCATGTGACCTCCATCTGCATAACTATTTGAGTCCTTACAGGCTAATGTCAACTCATTCCAACTTATTGCTTTGCACCCTGTGCCTTTTCCTTACCAAAATGTCGTTTGTTTAGAAGCTGAAGATATCCATAATCATAAAAAGTAATATCTGGAATCACATCTCTTCCAACTAACATTGAGCACTTCATATCGGTTGGAGAATGCTGCATTGCTGGACATGGAACCTTTCTGATAAGATCTTAAACTAAGGCACTAACTTGCAGTCAGGTTTGGGCTTAAAAGATGATATAAAATTAGTCAAAGAAAAAGTTATTGAAATACTCTTCCAGAAAGTAGATGATCTGATTAATTTATTGTTGTGCACCCTTTGTGTGCACAAATTGACTGCCAGATGTGGCTATGTAATAAGAGTGACTGAGGTTTGAATGTTATCTATTAGTTAGAGAATAAGTGTGTACTGACATTGTGCTGTATAAAATAATGAAACTACAGTCAGTTATACAGTCATACAACATGGAAACAGACCCTTCAGTCCAACCAGTCTACGCCAACTATAATCCCAAACTAAACTAGTCTCAACTGCCTGTGCTTGGCCCATATCCCTCCAAACATTTCTTATTTACGTACTTATTCAAATATCTTTTAAACATTGTAACTGTACCTGCACCCACCACTTCCTCTGGAAGTTCATTCCACACGCAAACTACTCTGTATAAAAAAGTTGCCCTTCACGTCTTTTTAAATCTTTCTCTTCTCACCTTAAAAATATGTCCCCTAATCTTGAAATCCCCCACTCGAGGGAAAAGACACACACCATTCACCTTATCTATACCCCTAATGATTTTATAAGCCTCTATAAATTTGGCCTCAACCTCCTACGCTCCAGTGAAAAAATTCCCAGCCTATCCAGTCTCTCCTTGTAGCTCAAACATTCCTTTCTTGGCAACATCGTGATAACTCTTTTCTGAACCCTCTCCAACTTAATAATATCCTTCCTATAAAAGGGCAAACCGAACTGGACATAGTACTCCAGAAGAGGCCTCACCAATGTCCTGTATGACCTCAGCATGATGTCCCAAAACCGATACTCAGAGTATTGAGCAATATAGGCAAGTGTGCTTAAACACCTTCTTAACCACACTGTTTACCTGTGACGCAAACTGCAAAGGATTATGTACCTGAACCTGTAGGCCTCTCTTTTCTAAAACACTACCCAAGGCTCTAGTTTTAATTGTATAAGTCCTGCCCTTGTTCGTCTTGCCAAAATGCAATACCTCGCATTTACCCAAATTAAATACCATCTGCCACTTGTCAGCTGATTGACTCAATTGATCATGATCTCTTTGAAATCCTGGGTAACCTTCTTCACTGTCCACTATACCACTAAGTACTCACAATATGCTATATACTTTTTGTTACAGGTGCTAAAAAATATATAGCTGTATAAACAAGTGCGGGATCATTCCAGGAAAACAAGATGTCGCAGCAATTCAACTGTTGGTGGCATCCTGTTTGCACTTGCAAAGATAAAATTAAACAGAACAAAGAACTTCAAAAGCTGGAGATCGGAAACAGACAAGAAACAGAAATTGTTGGAGAAACTCAGTAAGTCTGGCAGCATCTGTGCAGAGAAAACCAGACCTGCTAAGTCTATCCAGCAATTTCTGTTTTTGCATTTGCAGAAAGCTGCTGCAGATTGAATGGGCCAATGGCCTCCTTCCTTGCCATAATGGCTTAAGAAGCGTAGAGGTTGAATTTTTTTCCAATTCCAACTTTGACCTAATTTAGTTAGTTAAAGGATTCAAATGGACATTTTTCCTAACACCAGCTAAACAGATGGGCATTAAGCAGTTATGGTGAGGTGACACAAAGACAGATAAAATGCTTCTGTTTAATAGGATACGATAATGTAATTTTTTTTGAGAAACCTTGCAATTAACATTAAATAGGAGAGATACAAGTCCAGTACTTCTCATGTATTGTTAACGTCAGTTTAAATTCTGGTAAGTTTGTTGCAGACTAAACAGTATTTGGGGAATGTGCATTTTTAAAATTGACTCATAACTGATGCCATGAACATTCATTTAAAGAACTAAATGCAAAGCAGGTTCCTGCAGGCAAAACAAAAACACTTCTAAAATAACAGTCAAATAGTTGACAAATAATATTATTTACTATATCAGGTACCCATTTGAACTGGTATTACTGCAAGAAATATGTACCCTTAGTTCTTTCGCCTAGACAAGGAGCCATTACAATTAATCAAGACATGCTTGAGAATAGGAATTAAGGTGTGGATGTATAACATCAAGGAAATTTTAACAAGGGCAAATATGAGAGTAGCATTCTTGTGATTAAGCTACGTCAATCGTTTCCTAGTTATTTGCTTTGTATTCTGATTATTGACAATACTAGGTCCAAATATATTGGAAATTTCACAGAGAATTGTATTTCACCACCTTGGATCAAAGTTGTAATGATATCAATGACAATTAGTCTGGTTTGAAATGAAAACTGGTAGTTTTATTGATCACTTCAGATACTCAATATAGTCACAATCAGAAAACCAGATCACATAGGCCAGTTTAACTCTTTAAACACTCTTGGCAATTGTTGTGTGTTTCATACAAATAATGCCAGGTTCGAGACAGGCAGAAACTAACCTGCATGAACTGATATGATAATCTGAAAGAAAGGATGGAAATCTACATATAAAAGCTCTTTAGAAATGGGCACTATCAAAAGGACAGCAAAGCACTATTTCCCATTTTCTCATGAGAGGAGGTACCAGCTATCAAAAATATATTTTTCCCATTAAGGTGTGCATTGGAAAGTTATTTGAATGGTTCAATTTTGGTTCAGAGTTTAATGGGCTTGTAGTTGGTTCTGAGTTACCACAGGTTCCGTTCCTTCCAGGACACCTTGGTCCACTCCTCCTTCCCTCCCAACATCTCCCCACATCCCTATGGCACCTTCCACTACAATCCCAGAAGGTGTAATACTATGATGCTGCTTGGCCTGCTGTGTTCATCCAGCTCTGCACCTTGTTTCTCGGATTCTCCAGCATCGGCAGTTCCTACTATCTCTGGTGTAATACTTGCCTGTTTACTTCCTCCCTCCTCACTGTCCAAGGTATGCCTTCCAGCAGAAGTGGTGATTTACCTGCACTTCACTCAATCTAGTCTATTGTATTCCCTGCTCACAATATGGTCTCCTCCACATTGGACAGATGAAGCGGAGACTGGACGACCCATTTGCAGATCACCTATGTTCTGTCTGCAAAAATGACACTGAGCTTCCAGTTGCCTGCCACTTCAATACACCACCGTGTTCCCTGCCCAACATCCCTGCCTCGGGTTTGCTGCAGTATTCCAGCAAAGATCAGTGCATGCTGGAAGAATAGCATCTCGTTTTCTGCTCGGGGACCCTACAGGCGCCAGAATTCAATATCGAGTTTAATAATTTTAGGGCTTGGGCACTTTCCTCCATGTCTTTACCCAACCCCTACACACCAAGCTTTGCCATCATATGGGCTGCTACCACAAACAACCCATTGTCAGCCACTGATAGACCCCATTAACAGCTATTCTTTCCCCCAGGCTGACATTTACCCACTCCTTTGTCTGCCAATTGTTTTTCTTGCTCTCTGGGCTTCATCCCCACCTATTGGTTACTCCTCCCCTCTTTCCCCACCCCATCTTCAACATATATACCAACCTTTTCCCAGTTGCTTTCAGTTCTGATGAAGCGTCACTGGACTTGAAACGTTAACTCTGTTTCTCTCTCCATCGATGCTGTCAGACCTCAGTGAGTCCAGTAATTCTTGCTTTTGGTCCAAGTTACTGAATGCCTGACTGAAGGCCAACTTGGTCATCACTAATAGGCCATATTAACATTCATAACAGTAGATTTTTTCAATGCAACAGGTTTGTCAGATATGTTTGTAAGTTTATTTTTTTTTAAATTGAAAATTTAACATCTGCAAATTATAGATGAACCTGGAGAAGCATTTTGATGTATTACTACAACTGCCTTTCAAAACTTGCCACACACAAATCAAACCTTTTGATGGTGGCCTTTTCAATACGTTGTTTTCATATTCTTCTTTCATGTTAATTAAAAAAAAATTCTGGAGTCACTGTCTTTAGTAAACACACTGAAATAATTATGCAATTCCCTACATGTCCAACCGTGCTTAGAAACTTGATGCATCAATTTCTGACTCTGAATACATTCAGTTGGAGACAATGAGGCCAATTCTCCAGTCAATTCCAATTAATTCACCTTTTTCAACACCGTTATGTGCTCCTGTAAATTCTAACATGATCCTCGTAGTGTTTTCTCAGGTGTAGAGAACCTTCTACCTAGCATACGTCCAAATGAGAGCCCTGCAGTGTTTAAAGAGAACGACTCCTTTCAGTTGGAAAAAAGAACAAGATCATTTCACAGGAGGTGGCCCTGATGAAACTGGCAATACTGGACCGTACTTACTATGACAGCATCACAGGTGGTCAATGCTGTATCTTCAGTTCATTGGTCATGGGACCAATATTTAAAAAGTTCCAATTCTGGACAAGAATATCATGGCAGAGAACACATTCATGTCTACTAAAAGAGAGTTCGACATTATGTGTATGTCAGGCCAGAGGGCATGAGGAGAAATCCCAAAGAAAACCATGTTCTCTTTTTTATTTCCACGTTTAAATTCTGCTTCTTTTAAAAATGGACAACCTTGCTGGATTCTCAAAATATCTGTGGTTGATTACAGGTTTGTACTTCAAGAAGCCCCTGCATTTTACAGACTTTCCAGCCAAATCTCACAGCAAGGCTTGGAGATGAGCATTCTGTCTCCGACCGGCTCAGGGCAGAGGAAACACACAAACCCATCATGCTAAAATGGACACAATGCTTTTACAATTATCTCATGACCTTGCAATGGAAACTCTGAGGTAAAGCTACATTGTTAGCTTACCGATGTATCAATTAGCCTCCTTGAGATGGGTCATCAGCACCTGTAATAAGTCTTTGTCACATGACTAAAATTAGATCCTATTGAATTTCTGAGCTATACAATTCTGTGATTCAAAATCAGTTGCTGTTGAACCTCTGGAAAGACAGAGAGAGCAGGATTCCAGGCTAAATTGACATCCTGCCTTGGACCTTCCATTCTCCAAATTAATAGCCGGAAAGAAGCCTACATTTTTCCCACAAGGAAGAAAACTACAGGGCCCAACCCACCAAAGAAACTATTCTTGCATATTGACCTCCTTATAGTTCCAACTGACATAAACTGCTTTTTAATACTCCTGGATTTACCAAAATGTATAATTTGTCACCTATCTCCTCTTCTGTCCTGTCTCCCTTTGTTTTCTGAGTACTTGTCTACATGAGTGGAGTAGCAAAGAAATTCCCCTGTGTTTTGAATGTTTTGTTAACAAACTCCATCTATGACTTCATCTTGAAGGATTTGGGATTATCTAAAATAAAATGGAAGCTGAAAACCGGCAGTGCGGAACATCATTCAGCCAAAATCAGCATGCGACAAGTGCAAACAAGGAAAGGAGTAAACCAAACACTACCTTGATGTTTTGGGATTAAGAGGAAGAAAGCAATCATGATTTAAATACATTCCATTCCCACTTTGTCTGTGACACATGCAAGCAGACTACAGTATGCTGCCATATCTGTTACAAAGCCTGCAGACCCTACTTTGTTTCTTCTCAACCTCTTAAATTTTTCTACATGCATTTCTACCTTGGTCGCTGACAAAAGAATAGATCTTTCATATTTGCATGTTCCTCCATTACTCTGCCATGGCAAAAGCAGCAACACATTAGTTGACTTCTGGAATTAGATGGGTGGGATGTAGATATTCAGTTAGTTATATCCCAAGGCACAAAACTTAATAACTAAGCAAGGTAGTGCACTATAAAGGTAAGGAAGAACTTGTCTGAATTATGTCAGCTCAAAAAAGTAATTATTCACACCAACTTATGCTCTTCTAGCATTCAGTCTGTCCTTTTGCCATAAAATACCACAGTTATTCTGTGTAAAGCTATTAGTTACACCTTCTACTTGAACTTAAGTTGCCTTTTTCCTTGGGGACGGGAATCTCACAGGACGTGGAGCTTAATTCTGGGAAGAAGCGATGTGCAACTTAGTACCAGAGTACCCTCAAGTAATGCTGAAACCCACACAACACAGATACGGCCTGATAGTATACTCGGAGGCGATGAAAATTACAGAAGTCAGTCAACAGAATCAGAAATGTTTTGTGGAATTGATTTCAGGTTTATTAACTTATAACAATCCAATAACTGTACTACTACTTAATATCTCTGAATTCAATTTTTACATCAGACTTACTCACCAAGGCTAGTTCACCCGCCATATTTGCTTCATAAGGTGAGTCACTTGTTCCTCCTGTAGGGATTACTGCCATAATGGCTGGACAGGCCTCTGAGTAGAAGGTGCTGAGACCTAAGTTACTGACAGCTCCAACTGCCACTGTAAAAATACTGTTCACATACCCATCAGCACCACAGTGATCCTTAAAAAGGCCACCGTTTCCTGAGGCCCAGATGAAAATACTTCCTTTCCCACCACGACCCTATAAAAGAAAACGTTTTTCTCCTAAGTGAAGTATACTGCCTTTAATATATTCAATTATGACCAGCTGCCATATGATGTCTTTTATTAAAAAAGAATAAATTACGAGTTTTGATGTGCACAATTTTCTAAAATAAAGGCCGTTTACAAAATGTTTGTATTTATTTTATGATATCAAAATATTGTTGTAAAGATCACCATATATTGCCTATTACTAATTGCCTTTGAGAAGGTGGTGGTCTGTGGTCTTCTTGAACTATTGCAGTCTGCATTGTGAAGGTACATCCAGTGCTGTTAGAGGGAGTTCCAGGATTACTTACTCAGTGATGGTGAACAAATGTCAATATCTTTCCAAGCTGAAATAGTAGGTGATTTAAAGGGGAACTTGCTGGTCATAGTGCTCCCTTGCAGTTGCTACCATTGTCATTCTAAATTATGAAGTGCTGCCAAGGAAGCCCTACTGGGTTGTCATGGTGCATCTTACAATAAGTACACAGTACAGCCAAGGTGCACTGCTCGTGGAGAAAGTGAATATGCAAGGCGGTCAATGGGGTGTCATTTCAGTGTCCTGGACGGTGATGAGTTTCTTGAGCATTGTTGGAATAGCGATCATCCAAGCAAGTGGAGAATAGGCCATCACACTCTTGACCGATATCTTGTAGATGGCAAACAGGCTTTAGGGTGACAGATGATGAGTAACTCGCAGCAAAATCCATAGCAGCTGCCCAGCTCTTGTAGGCACCATACGTATATGGCTGGTGAAGTTAAGTTTTGACCAAAGGTGCCCTCGCTGCAAGAAATCCTGTTGAATAGAACTCAACGACGAAATGCCATTGAGAGTGAACAGGAGTGTGGAAAGCTTGAATGTTACTTGCAATTTAACAGCTGAAGACTGAATGATGTCCAGATCATGTTACCTGCAAGTGTGGGCTTCTTTATTATCTGATAAGATGTCATCCCCATTTTGTAGCTTCTTTAGCATGACATGCACTCATCCCCTTATCTGGCACACTCTCTCTCTTCCCACCTGAATGGCTGAGTTAGGAGGATCGAAGAATGGACACTTCCAAGGCTACAGCCATAGTCACCACTACCCCCCTTCCACAGCTACCACCAGGTCCCTCCGCCACAGCCACCACCATTCTCCTGATCCTACTCCCTCCCCAACTCTGAACTCCTTTATGTGTTGTAATTATTGAACTTCTATGGTATTTGAATCTTTTTGTTCTCTTTAAAAGGGACCCGACTCTAAAAGACTTTCCCCGAGGCATTAGGACTTGTGCGCAATCTTTACTATCAATTCTCATATCTTTTACCTTCTCTGCACCTTCTTGTAGTGCTTTGGTTGTCAGTAGTCTAGGGCCATCAAAGTTCTGCCCATTGTCTTTAGGACCCCAACAGCAGCTGTAGATATCTATATAGTTGTTATTGTAGGTGAGAGATGCTGCTTCTAAGGCATCAGTTACTCTCCCATCCAAGATGCGGATGCCTAAAACAGAAACATTTAGTATACATTTATGCTGAACACTTCATTTTATATAACAACTTACTTTTGAAATGCCATTACTATTTTTTGGTAATGCAGTGATATATGAAACAATTAACCTTTCAACAACAGCAGTAGTTATAATGCCGATAAGCTAAGTTTTATGCTAGTAAGCTGAACCTAGGTTCCAAGTCTTCACCATATTTATGACTAAAACAGTGCAAAATATCCTAATATATTCAAATTTGCTAATGACACAAGAATTGATTGTATAGTCATATGTGTAGTCAAGAGCATAAAACAACAAATAAAGATTAATTGATTCAGTACAAGTGTGAAGTTAACTATTTTGAACAAGAAAAAGATACATTTGATGATTATTTACATGGTGAAAAGCTTGGAACAGCAGATATACAAATAGATTTGGGGACTCATGTACACAAATCAAGAAAACTGTCATGGCCTCTACAAAATTTAATTAAAAAAGCTAATAGAATGTTACTCTTTATAACTAAAGGTCTAGAATATAAAGGTAAGAAAATGTTTCTACATGTATATAAAGCACTGGTCAGACAACATATGGAGTTGAGTGTATAATTCTAGGCTATGCACCTTTGAAAGGATATACTAACCTTGGAGGGACTACCTTGCAAATTCATCAGGGCTCAAAGGAATAGGTTGTAAGGAGAGACTGCACAAACTGGGTTTAGAAAGATTCTAGGTGATTCATTTGAGGTTCTTAGGATTTTGAAAGAGATTTATAGGATAGTTAGAAAGAAACTTTTCATCCTAGTGGGGGAGCCTAGGACAGGTTGACATTAAACGCGAAACTAGGCTATTTAATAGAAAATTTACAACATTTCAAACAAAAGATAGTAGAGATGTGGAACTGAGTCCTATAAATAGCAAAATAGGGGAGGTGATGGCCTAGTGGTATTCTCGCTAGACTATTAATCCAGAAAGACAGTTAATGTTCTGGGATCCGGGTTCCAATCCTGCCATGGCAGATGGTGGAATTTGAATTCAATAATAATCCAGAATTAAAAATCTACCGATGACCATGAAACCATTGTCAATTGTTGGAAAAACCCATCTGGTTCACTAATGTCCTTCAGGGAAGGAAATCTGTCATCCTCACCTGCTCTGAACTACATGTGACTCCAGGCCACAGCAATGTGGTTGACTCTCAACTGCCCTCTGAAATGGTCTGGCAAGCTATACAGTTCAAAGGCAACTAAGGATGAGCAATAAATGGTGGCCAGCCAGCAATGCCCATGTCCATGTCCCACAGGTGAATACAAAAAAAAAATACAATAGCTCAAGTAGGTATAAAAATGGGATGAATAACTGTTTGCTAGCCAAGGATTTAAAGATATAAAGCCAAGGCAAATGAAAGAAGTAACAGTTCAACCATGATCTCACTGAATGGTCTATCCTTTAAACAAGTAGAGGAAGTGCTGGAGAAACTCAGCAGGTCTGGAAGCATCTGTGGGGAGAGAAACAAGAGTTCACACTTTGAGTCCAATATGACTTCTCTGGAACTACCCCTGTTTTTGCTGTTTTCTTATGTTCTGGTATTAAAGGTGAAGCTGCAGAAAAGAGAATATTGGTCAGGATGTGACTCTACTTAGGAAGAGAATATCGTTCTGTTCCCATACTATCATTCAAGTAACATAACTATTTTAATTTGTACTTGGATTGATCATCCCAATTAGGAAACCCATAGAATGTCAGGATCAGATTTATTACAAAACCTACTAGTTCAATTTTTGATTTCTGTAATCCCAATAAGGTAATGCGAGTGAAATTGAGCTCATTTTTGTTCCTACATAAAATAAAATGGTTAAGCAGGTCCTTTAATGGGT
Organism: Rhincodon typus; assembly: GCF_021869965.1. Lineage (NCBI taxonomy): Eukaryota > Metazoa > Chordata > Chondrichthyes > Orectolobiformes > Rhincodontidae > Rhincodon > Rhincodon typus. Next base: position 47,555,067 of record NC_063337.1, read on the forward strand.
AGATTAAACATCTAATCCTCTCTGTTGCAGTGTGGGTGACATGGAAAGCAACAGTTGAGGCTGGGATAATCTGAAGCATCTTCTTGCAGTATTAAGCAAAGTTTAATCTCACTTTTCTAGATCAGTAAAGGCAAGAGAGTTCTCAGATAAATAACAAAGTCAACAAATTATTCACAAAGAAACATTTGACTATTCAAGTATTCAAGTAATCTGGCTATCACACATTATGTTCTATGTTCCAACACATGCCAACTTTCTCACATCCTGTAATGTGCAGTACTGTCTCACGTCCCGGTTCCTGATTCCTTTACACCATCTTTACTACATCCATTCCACAAATCCCATCTGATTGTAACTGCAGAATCTGGTCACCACAGCAGCTAATTAGTACCTCAGATTCCGCTGACAGGAGAAGGTCAGACACAATACTAGGGAATGCCAGGCCACATGGGGATGGGTGTGCCAACATTTGACATTTAGCAAGCCATTCAGAGGATACAATGGAAATAATTGGCCTCTACAATGTTACGGCAGTTGGATATGTGGCAATCTTTGTTCTTTCACTGGGACCTTCTCCTTGTTTAATGCATAATTTGTTTTCCTCATATGAGATTCACAAAGTAGCTGATTAAGATGGAATATCATTCAAACAAACAAGAGTTAACGATTTCCTCCGGGGGCTGCAAGCCAAGATACAATGGAGGATGTTGGCTACATGTGAGCAGTCATTCACTCTATCCTTCACCTTATCTCTTGCACCCAGCAATCCCATGACATCTACTTGAGGAGTTCAGAGAGTGAAGGTGATGAACTAACACATCGGAAGGCAGAGAGGACAAGAGAACCAAATGATGCAGAAATAGAAGTGGCCTTTGATGTATGAGCAGATGAATTAAAAATGACAACTCAGGTTGCAGAGCAAACAATAGTGATCACAGGGACCCTATCATGAAGGCCCATCTGAGACTGAGTTCCTAAAATGGTCTCAAAAATTAGCTTGCAAGTATACTTCCTGCTGGATAAAAAAACAATGGAATGAATTGGCTCTTATCTGGTGTGCAACTTCTTGTAACTTGAATGTAGGAACAAATTACTGCAGATGCTGGGATCTTTACTGAAAAAAGAAATGCTGGAAATCACAGCGGGTCAGGCAGCATCCATGGAGAGGGGCAAGCTAATGTTTCGAGTCTAGATGACTCTTCATCAGAATCATCTAGATTTAAAAATTTTGCTTGCTCATTCTCCATGGGTGCTGCCTCACCCACTGTGATTTCCAGCATTTTTGTTTTCAGTTCTTGTTGCTTCACTTTGTCTTCATGTTCCAGCAATTAGCTTACGCAGTATAGGTTCAGCTTGAAAGTACATTGTGCAGTTCGAACTCATTCAGAAGAAGACTTGGAAAAATGGCATGACAGCATTTACCCTCCTGGTTTCTGTCTTCATTCTGCTGATGTTATGGCAGGTGAGCAAGTGAAACTCTGCAGAATTATACCTTTAGTATGTATTTAGCTATACAAGGTAAATCTGGTACAGGTCAACAATAAAATACATATAATCTTTGAAGGATCTAGAAAGATGGAAAAGGAACAGGGTTATCAACTGGGGCTAAGCAGTAACGGATAAGGCTCATCACGGAGTACCATTAGGCAATGCTGTGGTATGTAAGTGGGTAAAACAGCACAGTGTGAGCAAAAATCACAAAACAAAACAGACAAGCATTCCACGTTCTGTATCCTCCAGTTTTGTCATCTGCAAAAATGCATTGCATCCCTCAACTAATCATAGTTTCCTCAATTGGTGTGAGCACATGCCCTGACAATGGTACTTTTTCACATCCTGCCAGCCTATCCTGCAAGACAGGACAGAGTGGGCAAGCATGTACCATGTTTGTGAAAATAGTTTCATATTCATGCTGTGATTAAGATGGATAATTGTCATGACAGCAGTCAATTCGGTTGAATGTGCAAGAGAAAACTTGAGTACATGTACAAAAGTGTGATTGCAGGAGAGAGATGGCGAGCAACTAAAGGAAGCATTGAAAGTCTGTGGTGATGCAGAGCTAGGCAAACAGTAAGAGACTTGTGAATGGGAGCCTTATCTTAGAAACTCTGCTCAAGTCATTGAATACTTTGCTCTGAGGGCAATGTTGCATGCATTGGCATTGCAAGGAACTTTGCACCACTGCTGTCGTGCTATTTGGTAGAATCTATTAAAGGGAATAACCCTGTTGTCTCCCTGTCCAACAAACATTTTCATAGTGCCATCTGAAATCCTAGATCGGGTGACAGGTGGGCTGAGGCTTCTCCAAAGCCTGGTTTCAAAAAGAAGTGAAGGATAGGGGCATGTCCATTAGGAAACCTGGCCTCATAGTTGACGAACAGTCTACCTATCAGTATTGGCAGCTGTGAATCTCATATTGAGATTTGACCACCAATATCATTATATAGCTCCAGGATTCCTGACCTACTTAATATATACATGAACTGAAAATAACTGCAATGTCTTCAGGTTTAAAATGAAAAAGATTCAGCTCCTTCACTTCTAATCAGAAATGAATGATCTCTGCTTGAAAGAGATCTACGTGTAAATGTCATTTGAGGGCAAGACCAGGTTTAGCTGTAGTTCCCAACATTAGAACAGCCTACACAACAGTTCCTGCTTCCTATCATACTGCACCCTTTGTTCTGGTGCAGCAATTCAGCAGCAAGGAACCTTTAAGCATTTGTGTATCACAGTATTTACCAGATCTTTAGGCATGAGGCAAGGATGAGCACTAAAATGATAGCTGGCATGGTACAAGACTTAATATACAGACACTGAGGAGTTCATTACTGTCATTGGATTGCCGTGCTTTCTGTGTAACATTCTGCTTCACTGTCTTTAATAAAGGAAACAAACCGGATTTAAAAATATAAGTGACAGTCACATCAGCAACAGGAATAAGAGTGACATAGAAAGGCAATTAAAATTGAAAATGAATGTTCTGGAGAGTATACCAGGAGTTCCACAACAGTGTGACTGCCAATCACAGTAATACTATTGTTTCACTCCTAATCTAATGTGTTTGCAACACAGCAGCTAGGATCCTGCATTGCATACTATTTGCGCTGGAAATGCTGAAAGTCAAGTTTTATATTTAGAAAGATGCTGACAAAAACTTTATCAAAATCAGAGGAAATTGGCAAAAGTGTTGCGCTGTATAATCAAAATAGTATCCCAGTGATTGGTTGACATCAGAAAAAACGCAGTGACATATACATTTTGTTTGCCCACTGTGTCATCGAACACAATTGCAATTATAATTGACCAGAGGTAATGCAATGGCATAACAAAATAGATATCAAAGTTTATTCACATTCGTCCCGCCACAGTTGGACATCTAATTACCTCCAATCTTTGCATTATGTGCAATGCCAACCCCACAGAAGTTGTTGTCAGCCTCCATTGCCACCTCGCCAGCACACTTTGTTCCATGACTTGATAACATGTAAAGAAACAGAAGAACAGAATCCAGGTGATTGTGATACAAGTGTGATAAATCGAATGGCTATCACTGCAATAAAGTTAGGAATTTTCCATTTTGATTCAGAAACATAAGAATTTATTTTATGTGGTCCCAGTTGTGTTTTTGTTTGAAAATAACAGATTGAGCGTATTGTATTCAAGGAGACATTAAGTACTTTACATAAAAGAATGGTTAATCTGATACATTAACATTTAGTTAATATCTATTGAAAAGATACCTGAAATGTTAATTATTGATAATGTTATGTTTAGCTGCAATGTTATGATCTAATTTCTTTATTCACTAGATAAATCAGAGATTCTCTCAATCTGGATGTCTTGTATTTTTAAAGGGTGAATAAAGGGAGGCTGTCAAGGAGACAATTGAGAAAAAGAAGTAATTTAAATCAGGGATAAAGATGTAGAATATGGTGTCCTACATAGGGCAGAGGGAGCTGCTGTTTTGGAAGTGAAAGGAAAGTTGTATCAGCAGTGGTTTGGATGTAGGGAAAGCAGTTGAGCTTAGACTATGCCAAAGTTCTGCACATCAAAGGCGGAGATGGCAGCCAGGAGGAAGGCTGGAGCTTTTCTATGTTTTTTTCAGAAGCCAAAATAGACAGCCTTTGCTTTTGCTGACATTTAGCTTGTGGTCCTGTTAAAATTAAGCCAAATGTCACTGATGGTAATATTTGCCAGCTGGGGCAATGTCCAACAAACTAAGTATGTGCAAGTCATCCACACCAAAATTACCACTTCAATTAGCTGCACAATTCAGGGAAATAAAAACAAAAATAATGTTCATAATAGGTGCTATCTGAAAATTACATAAATGATTTAAGATGATAAGTGGATGGACACTGAGTCAACTAAGTTTCCAGGTTTAGGTTGATAGATTTTTGTTAAGTAAACATATCCAGAGATAAGCTGGATAAATGGAGCTTGGATATAGATCAGTCATGATCTAACTGAATAGTGGAACAGGTTTGACAGGCCAAATTGCCAACTCCTGTCTTCATCTTCCTAGACACACTAGAAGCAATGAAAGCATCAGGTTAATAAAGCCAGAGATGACATACTGTGTATTCTAACTGTAACAAACATGTTGATAAAGAACTTTTACACCAAGCAAAAAAAAATCCTGACTTCACAGTAATTCACTATGGACCACAGCTGATATTCAGCAGATCTTAAATTGATCTATTCTTTCATGAGATGTAGGCATTGCAATAAGACCATTTTGAGTGTCTTACTAGAGTCAATCACATTGGGGAGGCAATGGCCCAGTGGTATTATTACTAGACTACTAATCCAAAAACTGAGTCAATGTTCTGGGAACCAGGGTTCAATTCCTGCCACAGCAGACCATGAAGCCATTGTCAATTGTCAAAAGCCCATCTGGCTCACCAATGTCCTTCAGGGAAGGAAATCTGCTGTCCTACATCTGACTCCAAACCCACAGCAAAGTGGTTAACTCTCAATGGCCCTCTGAAAGGGCCAAGCAAGCCACTCAGTTGCATCAATTGTTACAAAGTCTCAACTATGAAATGAAACTGCATGGACCTCCCAGCATTAACCAAGGCACTGGAAATGACAAATGCAGAATCACCCCTGTCGACCCTGAAAAGTCGTCCTTCCTAACATCTGGGAGCTAGTGCCAAAATTGGGAGACCTGTCTCACAGACTAGTCAAGAATCAGCCTGACATAGTCATACTCACAGATTTATTCCTTACAGACAATGCCCCAGACACCATGATCACCATCCCTGGATACGCACTGTCACACTCTCAAGACAGACCCAGCAGTGGTGGTCGCACAGTGGTATACTGGAGGGAGGGAGTTGACTTGCATGTCCTCAACATTGACTCTGGACACCATTAAGTCTCCTGGCATCAGGTTAAACATGGGCAAGGAAATCTCCTACTGATTACTGTCTTATGCTTTCTACGTACTGTCTTCCCTGGGCTGATGAATCAGTATTTATCCATATTGAGCAGCACTTAGAGGAAGCACTGAGGGTGGTAAGGGAATAAAACATACTCTTTGTAGGGGGTTTCAATGTTTTTCATCAAGAGTAGTACGGCATCAGCACAACTGATCAAGCTCATCTAAAGAACATAGCTGCTAGACTGGGTCTGTGGCAAAGGAACCCACAGAGTGGTTCCAGTAATCAGTAAGAGTGACCACTGCACAGTCCTTGTGGAGACAAAGTCCTGCCTTCACTTTGTGAATACCCTTCATCATGTTGTGTGGCACTATCACTGTGCTAAATGGGACAGACTTTATGATTGGGCATCCATGAAGGGCTGTGGGGCACCAACAGCAAGCGAATTGTACTCCAGCACAATCTGCAAGCTCATGGCTCGGCATTTCCCCACTCATACATTACCATCAAGCCAGGGGATCAACCCTGGTTCAGTGGAGAATGCAAGAGGACATGCCAGGAGCTGCACCACAGGCATAACTAAAAATAAGGTGTCAACCTGTGAAGCTACCAAACAGGACGACTTGCATCTCAAACAGCAGAAGCAGCAAGTTACAGACAGAGATAATGATCCCACAACCAATCAGATCTAAGCTGTGCAGTCCAGCCGCATCCAGTCGTGATTGGTGGTGGGCGATTAGACAACTTACTGGAGGGAGAGGCTCCACAAATATCCCCATCCTCATGGTGGAAGAGCCCAGCAGATCAGTGCAAAAGATAAGACTGAAGCGCTCACAGCAATCTTCAGCCAGAAGTGCCAAATGGATGATCCATCTCGGCCTCCTCCAGTGAACCTCAGCATTACAGATACCAGTCTTCAGCCAATTCGATTCACTCCACGTAATATCAAGAAATGGTAGGAGGCAGTGATACTGCAAATGGTAGGAGGCAGTGATACTGCAAAGGTTATGGGCCATGATAACATTCCTGTAAGAGTACTGAAGACCTGTGCTCCAGAACTTGCCGCTCCCCTAACCAAACTGTACCAGTACAGTTACAACGTGGGCATCTACCCAACAATGTGGACAATTACCCAGGTATGTCCTGTACACAAAAAACAACACAAATACATCAGCCTACTCTCAACCATCAGTAAAGCGATGGAAGGTGGCATCAACTGCACTACCAAGTAGCACCTGCTCAGCAATAACCTGCTCATAGTGTCCTAAGCCCAATTATCTTCAGCTCCTTCATCAATGACCTTCGCTCCAGAATAAGGTCAGAAGTGGGGATGTTCGCCAATAATTCAACAACATTCAGCACCGTTCACGACTCCTCAGATACTGAAGAAGGCCATGTTCAAATGCAACAAAACCTGGACCATTTCCAGGCTTGTGCTGACAAGTGGCAGGTAACATTCACGCCACACAAATGCCAGGCAATGACCAGCTCCAATGAGATACAACAACCACCCCTTGACATTTTATGGAGGGAGAGTTCTCCTCCTATCTGATCATCTTTTCATGTTTTCTCCCTTATTGCCATGCTGCTGCCCACTCCTCCTCCAATGCCATCCTCACCTCCTCCCATTCCATGTTGATCCCCCTCACCCCTTTCCTGTGCCATTCTGTAACCCAGTCTCATCATTGTCAAGAACCAAAACCAAGGTTGGAGAATGGGTTCACACTTCTCATTTGATCGTAAGAAAATGTGTCAAAATATCTTATCCATTAGATCCATCAATATCTTCAGGTACTGGATCATGCTGATCATCAAAATGGTCATTGAAATCAAAGCTAGCATGAGAAACACAGGGTTTGGGTGACAAAAAGCATGGCTAGGGTGGGACTGAGGGCTGGGTACTAGTAACTAGCTCTGTGGAATGGAAATGGATAGGGACAAAGTCCAATAAGTGAAGCACCTGCACCGGGCTCTACCCACCAAATCAAACCATTAAATAATTAGAAAATGCAGACTGTCGGAAAGAAGGCATCATTAATACTATCTCAATAGTATAAAAGGCTCCTACGTTTCTTATGAGCCAGCCTACTTCTGAGCCGGGGGCCCAGGGTCAAGTCTCATCTGCTGCGGATGTGAGTAATAAGACCTCTGAATTGTTTGATTAGAAAATATCTATAAAAAGACTCCTGACCTTTGGCTTCCATCAGCTGATTGAACTTGGAACTTTAATGGACAAAAACCTAAAAACTTATTTAAAATGGCCTTTGGGATCACCTGGCTCTCACAATTTGGCCAAAGTTCAAGAAACTGATGTGGATTTAGCTAAAGACAGTGACAGCTGAAATTAACATATTCTCGAAGGACAATGAAATCAGTCGGTCAGACCCTATGGGACGTGTGGAAAGGTCCTCAGCTCCTATTATTATGAGAATCTTCACATGTTGAATATGAAACTTCTACTGCAAATTACCAGCCTGGAAACAATAGCCCTCCGCAAACATGGAATATGTAAACAACATCTATTTCAAAGAGCATTCTTTTTCAGACCAAGAAATATGCAAATAAGAATGCACCGTTGAAGAAAAAATTTTGAGAAGGTTTGACAGGAAAAGAAAGATCCAAAACGTTAACTCTGATTTTCTTTTCACAGATGCTGCCAGACCTGCCGAGCGTTTCCAGCGACTTCTGTTTTTGTTGTGACAATGAATGCTGGCCTAGCCTATAATACCTAGATCTCATGCATGAATAAAAACCAACAGCCAAAGAAATCTGAACTGTGTATTCTTTTAGCTTTCTTTGTACAGGCCACTATCCTGTTCTTAATCATTTGCTCTTTCTTCTGCTCAAGAAAACCTTGTGATCAATTCTTTGTTGCTTATAGGAAAAATAGTTCATTATATTTCATTGAAAAGAGTTATCACCTCGCGCTGTAAAGAACTTTGTTGTGATCAACTGAGCATGCTGGAAGGAGGAGAATGGGTTCACACTTTTCATTTGATCATAAGAAAGTGTGTCAAAACATCTTACCCATTAGATCCATCAATATCTTCAGGTACTGGATCATGCTGATCATCAAAATGGTCATTGAAATCAAAGCTAGCATGAGGATCCTTTGAAAACATAACAGAAAAGTTAATTCATTTCTCAATATAATATAATGGCACTAAAAACATTTGAACTAGTGCAATACATTGACTCAAAATCAATTTTATTTTAAACGTGCTTTGAAAGTATGTTGACCCGAATACGTTGAGTTCAATCTTTCAAATTTACAAATACTGAGGTTTGCTATTACTGCAAACTTTCAATAAAGTGGCCACAAACCTACTTTGCTGATAGCTGCGTTTCCAGGTACTTACAGCATAAAGTATTAGGTCAATTGTTTGTTTTGGAGTTTTCTGATTACGACATAGACAATGTGAATGCATAAGATGTACATGCAAAATAGACTATTTAAATGACACAATACTATTGGAGATACCTTTCTAATTCATGAAGTTTTACAAAAAAAGATGAATTATAGATATTTCAATCTCTTGTTTCTGATAACATAATAACACAGCACTCTGATGGATTGTATTTTTACAGTTTGCATAGGGTGCGTTTGGTGCTCATCAAAATGATAAATGCCTCTGTTAGAAAAAAGACACATCATTCACTCATGAGATCCAATACCAGCAGAGCTCTCTTTGCACAGGAAGAAGTTGTCTACTTTCAGCAACATACATCAGCTACTTAGTGAAGGAACCTCACCATTCTTCATGTCACTATCCACAAAAGATGAGCAAATAAGAGGTTACCTGCATGTTGCAGCCTGATAATATTTTGTCTTCTTGAATTCCTTCATTGCTCCAAAATCTGATTTTAGTTCACATTGTAGATGCAAGATCCAATCTTATCATTTGGTGACAGAGCATTAATCTCCTCATATGCACATGTTTAAATACTTCCTTTTCTACCTTGCTACGAGTTGCAGTAAGACATTTGGAGGAATTTGACCACTCAGCTGATCTTCCTCACCCATTTCCATCCTGATATTCGACAGTCAGCCTAAATGCACCAGATCTGAATGACTTCATATTCAAAAGATGAATTAAGTCTCAATTTCACTGCAGTGTGCTCATTTTATGGGCCATAAATCAATGTAATAATAACAAACATGGCCTAATTTGCTCGTGCATTCAGATTACTGCTAAACTGGTTAGGGGATATTGTATTTACTTGCGGCTTCTGTGTTCATTGTCGAACAGGCTTCTACATTTGTTTGGACTAGTCAGAGCTTGTAATGCTCAAAAAAATCCAAAAACTTGGAAGACTTTCATTATGTTGTGGAATCAGGAAGTTGGGTCCTTGCACTTCTCCTTTCGAGCACACTTTTCCTCCACAATACTAGAATCCATCTGATGGGTTGCTAAGGAGTTTAGCATCAAGCACATTTGCAGATAGTGGAGACAATTTCCCGGATGTTCTGCAGATATAGTATAAATTGGAGGGACCCGTTGTCAATACCTACCAAGAGAGATATATACGAGAACCTAGACTATGTGAAAGCTCAGGAAGGATCTGTGTGATCCAGGCCACAAAATTAGGACCTAATGCATTTTATTTGCATTTATGCTTTGAATGCTAAAGAGGAAACATGGCCCAATGTTCTTTCTCGCAGCCCCACAATAAATCCAAGGGCTGCTCCTGGCCAATGCTTGGCCCTCCTTCTGGTTATCTTTCCCCAGCTGAAGTTTGCTGCAGACCTTGACCATCAACAAGCAAGCTAAATTTTCTTCCTCCCCATGGCTAGTCAGCTGTCCCAATAGCCATGAATGGAACCCACAGGTCACTGGTAAGAAAGCAAGAGCTATGGACCAATTTGCTGTGGTCCAATTGCCAGGTTCATAAGGCACATGCAGTGAGAGCATCACCAGGATATGATCCCAGTCTCAATGATGGCTTCTCAATCTCTCTTCATCATAATCTTTCTGGTTTTTATTTCATTATCATTTACAGTTAGTTTTCCATTAGACATATAAGCAGAAGGCTATTCAGTCTATTCAGTCTGTTCCATCATTCAATGAGATCATGGCTGATTGGATCATCTTCAACTCTGCTTTCCTGCCTTAACTTTGTAACCCCTTCATTCCCTTGCAAATTAAAAATCTGCCTATCTCAGCCATGAATATACTCAATGACCAAATGTTAACAGCCCCTTGCAGTAAAGAATTCCACAGTTTCACAACCCTCTGACAGAAGTCTTATATTCTGAGATTATGCCCTCTAGTCCTATACACACCCACAAGCTGAAACAACCTCTATCTACACTGTCAAGTCTCTAAGAATTTTGTATGAGTACAAGGTCATCTCTCATTCTTTTAAATTACAATGAGTACAGGCTCAATCTACTCAACTTCTTCTCATAAAACAGTCCCTCTATTCCTGGTATCAGCCTAATGAACATTCCCTAGACTGTCTCCACTGTTAATGTATCTTTCCTTAGATAATGAACACAAAACTGATCATAGTATTCCAGCCCTGGTCTGACCCACGTCTTGTATAGCTTTAGCAAAACCTCTCTACTTTAATACCCCTTTCTCTTTGAAATAAAGGCCAACATTCTATTTACCTTTTCTATCACTGCTGAACTTGGATGCATATATGACTTGGATGAGGAAAATGATACAATTTAGCCAAGTTTGTCAGATGACAGAAAAACAGTTCGAACGGTATGTGGTGAGGATGATATAAAGAGTCTGCAGAGGGACATGGACAGGTTAAGTGATTGGGTAAAATCTTGGCAGGTGGAATATAATATGGGAAAAATAACACCACTCTACTCCAATAAACTACTTCCAACACCATGGGCTCTAATCTTATTAAGTAGCCTAATGTGTGGTACCTTATGAAATATCTTTTGAAAATCTAAATATATTACACCAACTCCTTCCCTTGATCTATCCTGCTTGTTATGTCTTCAAGGAACTCTATTAAATTTCTCAGATGTAACTTCCCTTTCATGAAGTCATGCTGACCCTGCCTGGTCACATTATGCATTTCTAAATGTTCTGCTGTCACATTCTTTTTAAAATACTCTGACAGTTTCCCAACAACTGATAACAAGCTAACTGACCCATAGTAACTTGGTTTTTCTTGGTTCCTTCCCTTTGTTAATAAAGGTGTTACATTGGTAGCCCCTCTGGAATATTTCCAAAATCTATAGATTCCTGGAAGATTACTGTCAGTCCGTCCTCTATGTCTGTAGCTACTCCCTTTTACATCCTAGGATGCAAGCCATCAGGTCGAGGGAATTTATTGGTCTTTAGCTCCATTAGTTTCCCCAACTCCTTTGAACTTTCTTCTCCAATGTCCAACGAGACAAATGCATTCACTTCTTTCTACATTTCTACTCTTTTAAATTGCAAATTAATCACAGAGTTCTATTTTTGCAAAACTGGACCCAGTCGTGCATGATTTTAACTGAGCAGCTGCTGGTCCTGTAGCACAGGTCCAGAGTGCTGCCAGCTCACCTTTGGGTACTCAGTAAAACCGCTCCAGCCATGGGTTTCCAGTTACCTCAGCCTCCTCTCCTAGCATCTGAGAGATGCTGTGAGTGCCACATGTAAACCAGAGTGATGTACATCAGGATGCTTTATTAACCTAATTTCCTTGAGTTGCAGATACTAACGAGGCATCAATTCCAGATTTGGACAAGCCCTGAGGTTTATTACCCAGAACCACCAAAGAGAAATTTCACCTCATCATTTCTCAGGTCACCACAGCAACGAACTTCCTATGTTTTTCCAATTTGTGGCTCTTGAAATCTACATTTATACCATCTAATCATAATTTGCTGATACCTTTATGTTTCCTTTCTATCTTTTAGGTTTTATTGATGCCATCTTGAAAGAATCTAGCACCTTACTTTCTCATTGGAAGGGGTTAAAAATCTATTATTTGAAATTCTAGAACAGGGTGTGGAAGAGTGAACAGTGTATAAGAAGGATCACAATTTCACTATTATTGCTTTGAACGATGGGAAATCTATTATACTGTCTAATTTGACTCTCTCCAGTCAGTGGTTTCCTGAGATGTCAAATGGAGAAATGATGTGTTGGCCCAGGACTCATGGCCACAATCAGACTTCAGTTTGTCCTTATCCTCAAAATTTGTAGCTGGTGGCTGTGTTGTGCATTGTCCGTGCAGTTTCTGTTGATTGCCTTTCATTGAAGTGGGTCAAAGTCATGGATACTAGCTATTCAGTTAGTTATGTTTTTTTTTAGTGCTGAATGTGTCCTATGATTCTATGCATCTTGATAGTGCACTGATATCAGATATAGTGATAACATTTGCTATTTCCCAATATGGCTGCCATGACTTATAGTGTTGTCCAGGCGTGTGTTTCTTAAGTATTTACAAATAGGAATGTCGATGTTCTTCACAAGTTTTTTCCATATCACAGAAAATGGCACGTCACAGTGAATGACAGATAGGGCACTGTGGGTCAAAACCTGACTCTATGTTGCCGCAGAACACTGCTCTGTCTCACGATCCTGCAATCACCACATAAAGATCATAGACTTCCAGCTAAATGCCATCATCTGGACAGTGTCAGGGATGTTTAAATCCACTTCTGCCGAGTGGCTCAGATTGAGTTGAATATGGGCATTTAAAATGAAAACAACATTGAGTTTGACATGGCTCTAATATGAAAAAGAGATCAGCACAACGCAAGTGAAATCATCTTGGAGAATCCAAAAGGAAAACAATAAACATGAATCATGTTATTATAAGCCTTTTTTTTATATTCACTCACTGGCTAGGCCAGCATTTATTGCCCATACCTAGTTGCCCTTGAGAAGGTTGTGGTGAGTTGCCTTCTTGAACTGTTGCAGTTCATTTGATCCACAATTCTGTTAGAATCAGAATTCCAGGATTTTGATCCAGTAACAGTGATACATTTCCAAGTCAGATTTGCACAAGTGCGTAAAGATTCAAGGCAATCCTCTTCATATCTGGAGTGACCCTCTTAGCACTTCTCTGAAGGGATATGAAAAATACTTCCATCTGCTCAGTATTAGTTCTCTAATCTGCACCTAAAATTTGATCTTGTATCAGTATGTGTTGAAATGAAATCGTAGAAAAGTGCTCAAAGCTCATGTAAAGCAAACAACAGTGGAAACCTCAGTTGTCATAAAAAGGTCAAATATGATTATGGAGCTCTATTAATGATTCATTCAGTAAAGATAGCATGAAACTGAAACAAAGAAAGTCTGATGTATGATTCTGTTCTATCCTTGAAAAGTGTAATAGGCCCTCCAGTAACAGGTGGCGACAGTGAGGGACTTTATCACTTTATACCAAAGTTTGCTTTGGCCAAAGCAGGGAAACAAATTCACTTCAGCATGGGAACCTTGTTATCAAGGGACTACTTGAGAACCTTGCAATGGATTTTAGTGGGACTGTGTACATTCTCGTACTCGTGGATGTTTGCACCAAGTTCATGCAGGCCATTGCCAGCCACGAACAAAAGGTATCAAACAGAGCCAGAGTGTTAATATGTTATCGGTTTTGGCGTTCCATGTAAGGTTACTGTGATCATGGACGCAACTTTGAGACCTTTGTACAGTCTCCGACATTGCCAAGAGCTGCACCACTTCCAATCATCTAGAATGTATTGACCAGTGTGAACGATTCAACTGTACCTTGCCTGACCATCTGGGTACTTTGCCTTCTCAGAGTAAACAGAAGTGGCCTGAGCACCTTCTGGAGTTGGTTTTTGCTTTTTTTCCATACCGTAGAGCCAGTGGCACGATCACAAAGTTCAAGGCTCCTACCCGGTGACATACCCCAACCCACAGCACCCTAAGTTCATGTTTACTTTCTGTACTTACCCTTTCACAGGGGTTGTCAATGTGGCTGTCTGTGATGCTAGACCTTTAAATCACAGAGTACAGCAAGTTACTGCTGTGAACAACAGGGTATGGTTTGCCTCCTTCTGACTATTCAGCACTACAAGAGACTTGTCAGATTTAAAGTATGGCTCCCATTTCTGAAAGAGACCTGATCAGAATCTCCTATTCAGAATACAGAGTTCTTTCTTCCTGCATGCAAAATAACAGAATCTGAAAATGACTGGCATGCCTCAAAAAATCAGCCCACTCTGTTTTTCTAATTTAAGATCAATTTCCTTTGTGTTTGCAAAGACCTGATGCCAATGGAGTAAAAGTATTTCTGCTTCATGCTGTGTGTGTAAATCCACATTACTTTTGACTGGATGATTGTTTGGTCGCTGGGAGTAATTTCAGGTTAAGAAGAAAAACATTTCACCTGTGTTCCATTCCTGGTTACATTTCTCATGAAAAATACCAGTTTCCTGTCTAGTCAATTGCTGAGGAGAAGATGAGCTCACTTTGGTACTCCTAAGGTCAAATTACTCACTTACACTCATTGTCCAGACTGATACACAATAAATGGTCTCATGAGAGAAATTTCAGGGACCACCCTCTGTAGACCAATACTCTAACTGTATTCAATATTATCAATAGAGGGCGAAATTTGGTAATCTTTCAATAAAAATAAACATATCTATGTTCAAAGCCTCCAAACTTTGGGTAGAGAAAAAAGGACAAATATTGCATTAACACCCATTATGAGGTTTGAAACCTACTTTACAAGAACATATTGAAGGAATTCTGAAAAAAATTTTTCGGAAGAACTGCTAACCAAAATAGTGAAAGTTTCTGCAGATAGATTCATAATATGGGTCTGAAACATCACCTTTTAGAACTGACGTTGAAAAATTAGACAAGGTAGGTGTAATTAAAACTGATATACCTGACACAAAGGTTAGCTAGACATTCAGACCAAATTTACAGCGAAATTATGTAAAAAAAAGCTGCAGGAGAAATAAAGGAAACGGCTGAAGACAGGAAGAGAATGAAACCTTTGTCGGGCACAATTAAGTTGGAAGCAAAGACTGAAACTGACGTACAAAATTCCAGCGAGGAAAGAATAATGGGCAGAATGTAGCTGTCAGAGAGCGAAACCAGGACGGGTAATAGAGTAATAGGAGAAGTTTAAGAACGAAAAGAGATGAAATGAGAAATCCACCAGAGCTTTCGAAAAGAATACTTCAATATATCAGAATCCGATGCTGACAGGTAAGTGGAGGCGTGCAGCAACAGTACTTTCTCTCTTTTGATGGGAGAAAAAAAAAGAAAACGTCCTCACTACACAGCCACTTTGTTGTTTGCCCCCAATTTTAAAGAATGTGGAAATTCTGTCTCCTAAATTGTTGCCAGAAAATATTGTACACAAAGCTGAAAAATAATGTTGCCATTAAACAAACAGAGAAAAAGCTCTCTGTTACAAAAAAAGAGGATAGGACAGTGACTTGACATGTTGCTTCATCTACCATTTATTGATTTTTTTCATTTTATAATGACTGGATTAACACATGTTGTTAGTGGAGCCATTCTTGGGAAGAATATTGCTCACGAAGCTAAAACTATCCAAGAAAACATGTAAGCATAATAAATAAATAGCAGCTCTTCGATTCAGGATTTCCACGGTTGAAGTTGCAATGAGGCGGCAGGACATATGAACATACAAATACACAAATCAGGAGCAAGAGTAAGCCATTCATTTCGAGATTTATGTCCAGAACTCAGGGAGCCTCCACAACACCTACATGCTTGAGAACTCACTTGCTCCTACTGCAAATGAGGATTTAGAAGCCTTGCAAAGCTGGAAACTAGGAGCCAAGGGCTACCTATTTCGCACAAGGTTAATGACTCCATTATGTAATTCCCCTGACTGAGACCAAGTATAAATACAATGCATTCCATTCTTCCACTGCGGTTGAGCAGACAGTAAGTCTGCTAAAGTGAGATTCCGACATTGGGATTGGTTTAGAAGGGGCCTTCCATACAATAGGCAGGGTGTGCTGCATAATCCCAGTTTGCTGTGTTCTGCACCACTGGAACAGATAATGAGGGAATCTGTTTTATTTTTTCATTCATCTCCCCCATTTCTGAAGGGTCCCGACCTGAAACGTCAGCTTTCCTGCTCCTCTGATGCTGCCTGGCCTGCTGTGTTCCTCCAGCTCCACACTGTGGAATTGACACTCTGCCCATTTATGGTAAGATTCAGACCATAGGAATTGGCTTTTGTTGCTTTTCTTTGGCATTAACTGGGCAAGAGCTTCTTCCAGATGGGGCTTGCTAGTCTTACTATCTGATTAAAATCCAGCTCTGCAACCAACTTCAATTTGAAAGGAGTCTGCTGTGTCTTGATAGTATCTGTCAGCTTAAGATGATGGACCTATTGTAATATGGAAATTGGGCTTTTATGACATAAACAGGACCCTGAATGCAATTCTCATACTGAGCCAATGTCATGCAGGCTTGGCGTAGCTCCATGGACAGCAAAACTGAAGGTCATACAAATAATCTGGACAACTGCCTTCTCAGGATTTCCCTGAGACTCAAATTGAACATTGGGAAGGTTGGTTAAAAACATATTGGGGGTAGGGGGGTGGATGTTGAAATTTTAACTTGCAAATACAGGTGAAATGCATAGGAGCTAAAAATGTAAAATATTTCAAACTTACTGGAACCTGCCCATTTTGTTTTTAACACAGGAGGGATAGGGTGGGGAAGCAGCAAGCAGTTTGCATGTTTTACTATTTACTAAGGCTGCGCGTCTAAGATTTTATTTGTGCTTAATGCTAGCTGACTGGATTTCTCAAGTGGGAAACATTAAAAGGAAGCGAGAATTGCAACACAAAAAGTTAGATCTTTTCCACTACTGATTGTGAGCCAGGAAGAGCAGGAGTGATTCACTCTACCTCAGCTACCAAATCTGTTTGCTTGTTAACTATTTCTGTTAACCTGTTTCCCTGTTAACTGGTCAGTGATTGAACCCCTTCTCCTAGGATCATGATTGCACCCTTCAATCCTGACCCACCTCCACAATCACTGACTCTTACCCATTAATCTCTCAAACTTCCTTCCAGCCTCTGCCTGATCCCTCGTCACGTCCTCTGACATGCCTTCGACTTCTGCAGTCATGCCCAAGTCTTCAAGCCATCTTGTGCCTAGGGTCCTTATAATCCCTGCTTCGAGAGGGGAAGCTGTTCCAGGGAAACACTATGACAGTCCAGAACTCTGCCCTTCCTATACTCCTAAATCTTTGTCCAGTGAGTATCTGGAAATGGAGTCACAGTTTTGATCAAATTCCAAATTGTAGGCATCACCAGTGGTCATAACTCAGATGACACCTTTTTAATATTTGGAATCTTGCACCACATTTGTACCTAATTGGTTTAAGGTTCATGTTCATAAAACAGCCACAAAGCAATGCTGACGTGTATGAAAGTGTCAATTCACACATCGCAGCTAGGAATAAAAACTGCCAAACTGCATTTTTGAACTTCATTCAAAATTTGAGTCTGAAAAATCTACCAAAAGCAAGGAGCAAATAACAGTCAATCAAAATTCATCTATTGTTTTGAAAATCCTTTCATCTGCCAAATTGAACTCCTATTAGCTGAAAAACACAGCTCTGGAAATAATCTTTGCAAATACATAGATCATACACACAGAAGAAGGTTATTTAGCCCCTATGGATGTGCACGCTTTTTCCCTGCAGCTGTGCAATTATTTCCCTTGCAAACGTTTATCCAATTTCTTTATAAAAGGCTACAATTGAATCTTACTCCCATCTGCTTTCAGGCATTGTATTCCTGAATATTGCATAAAAAAGCACTTCATCTCCCTCCCTTGTTCCTCAGTAGTTAGCTAAAATAAATATATGACTGCAAAAAAAAATGATCAAACTTATACATGTCCTGGAATTTTCTGTTTAAAGGTGTTTCCCATTAGAAGCCTGTATCATGCAGGAAGCCTACGCCTTAGATATATGAAGGTTATTAAACCCAGGTCCTGAAGCTGAAGGAATTCAAGCTGGTAGGCTACAACACCCTCACCTTTCTAAGAAATAAAAACAGTATTGGCAATTTCAAGGACGGTGTGTGTGTGGTTAGAACAGAGCTGGGCAGGACGAGGAAATCAATTGGGGCTGGCAAAAAAAAACCTCTCACATAAGGCTGTGATCAATGATGCAAATGGTACACAGCTAGAAATTCCTTAATAATTCATACCACACACAGCATTCATTCTGAAGATTTGCAATCACTTGTTTGTATGTGTGCTAGAGCTAGGAAGGATTTTTTTAAAATGGAGAAAGGGCTATTTATTTAACTATGTTTTAGTGATAGCATGATTTATTCATTTTATGTTTAGCCATTCAAAGACAGTAACATTTTTAATTGATGATGATGATCAGCTGGGTTGGGAAAAGGCTGAAAAAGTTCCCCAAGTTTCAACAGTTCATTGAAAAGAAGAAGAAAGGAGAGCCCATGGTAGGTCCAGAGTAGCTTGTTGCCAGCAACAGCATTAACTGGAGATATTGTGAGGAGGCAGCGTTACCTTCACATCTAAACAAAGCAATGTGTTCAGACAGTGAGGAGTCAGTCTCAGGCTGGGGTAAAAAGAACATAAAAGAATTTATATCTATGTAACAAATCATATACAAAAAATACTTCCACTTCATTGCTAGATGAAAATAAAGAGATATTCACATAGATAGAAGGACTTCTGAGAAAACTATGGCAAGGAAAGCAATGCAGCATGGATTGTGTGATGAAAAACAAGAACAATTTAAGTATTTAACACTGACAAGTTTTATCAGTGAACTATCTGCTTGCGTAAAGGGGATCGGTAACGTGTACTGTAGCTTTTCCATAGAAATATTTAAGTATATCTATTACTGAAAACAAAACACCCAAACTGAGACAGCACAGATACTGAAGCAGGCTGTGTTCATATGCAGCAAGATCTAGAGAGCATCCAACGTATGGTTCATGATGGTAAGTGACGTTAATATCACACATGTACCAGGCATTTCTACTAGACCATGGGTGACGTCCACAATTCATTATGATTCCAGATGGGATACCCCCAACTGTTAAATTCCTCAGCAAGGAGGAATGAATTTGGCTCCCCTTCATTACTCACCCACCCTCTCGGTTGGTTACAAAAGGATTAATTTAAAAATGGTCCTTCCCCTTATTGATATCTTTCTACCAGACCCAAATGAATTTATGCTTCAAAAGGTGCCAACTCAATCAGACTTTCTGGTTATTAAAGAAGATTGAGTTTACTAATGACTACATGTGAGAAAAAATCGTAACACAACACACATAGAGACATAGAAAGAAGAGGCAAGCCCCAAGGAATAAAAGTTAAAAAATAGTTTACACAGATCAGTCTGAGTTGTTTGTGAAGAGTAGATAAGATGACATTACGGCCATTTGGTTGGTTACCAATCGTGTTGAATTTGGCAATTGAACACTTGTTTCACAATCTTTAGCTTTGCAGGTTGGTTGAGATATTATAGTTCTGATTCCTTTCAACTGAGAATGAATTCTAGCATTCAGTGGAGAGAGAATTGCTTTTGTCTGGCTGCTAGCTAGTTGACTTCTAGCACTCAAAGTAAGAGACAGATTTTACCTGTAGTAAAGGGGTGACGAGGAGACTTTGACTGTGAACTTCATGTTCAAACCCAAGCTTGTAAATACAAGACAACAAGGTGCAGGGCTGGATGAACACAGCAGGCCAAGCAGCATCATAGGAGCAGAGAGGCTGACGCTTCGGGCCTAGACCCTACAAGGATGTTTCATCTCACAAGCACGTTCCAGCAGAGTTGAAAGTGCCTTTTTAACCCCGTCTTTATACATTGTTCAAAGGGTGACAAAAAAATCACAAAATGCGTCTGTAGGGGGTGGTTTGTTATCGAGCTGGGGTCATTAGCACCTCACTGTTTGTGTAATCACAAAAGATAACAGTCCTGTTCTGAAGAAGGTTCACTGGGCCCAAAACGTTAACTCTGTTTTCTCTCCACAGATGCTGCCAGTTATGCTGAGTTTTTCCAGCAATTTCTGTTTTTGTTTATGACTTCCAGCACCTGCAGTTCATTTTTTTTTTAGGTTTAGGTAACAACCAGCCTGTTTTCACTTGTTTCTTGTCTCCTTTGAAGGGCTTTTGTTTGAAATTTCCTTTGCATTCCTATTGTTATTGTGGGTCTCTTTCCAAACAGCCATTGGCAATTATTTTTAGAAACACAGTTTGGAATGAGAAGTTAAAAATATCCACAGTACTTTGGGTTTCTGACCCAAGATCGTGACCCAGGCAACGACCATCTGTATAAAGAGAGAATCAACTGTCACTGTTTGACATTCAATGGAATCACTATTGCTGAATTCCGCACCATCTCCTGAGGGTTAGCACTCACCTGACACCTCATGTCGTATACCGTTGTACAGTCAGTACCGCAGCTACGAGAACAGGGCACAGGCTAGGAATTCTACTTTGAGTAACTCACCTCCTGACTTCCCAAAGATGATTCAACATCTGAAGACACAAGTCAAGAGAATGTTGGAATACTACCCACTTGCCTGGATGGGTGTAGCTCCAATAACACACAAGAAGCTTGACACTATCCAGGACACAGCAGCCCACTTGCTAAGCATTCCCGCCTACACACTGAGAATACCCTCCATCGTGTTGTGTGGCACTATCACCCGTGCTAAATGGGACAAACTTCGAACAGATCTAGCATCTCAAGACTGGGTATCTATGAGGCACTGTGAGCCATTAACAGCAGCAGAACTGTACTCCAGCACAATCTGTAACTTCATGGCTTGGCATATCCCTCATTCAAACATTATCATCAACCAACTCTAGGTCAGTGGAGAATACAGGAGGGGTGCCAGGAGCAGCATGAGGCATATCTGAAGAGGAGGTGTCAACATGGTGAAGCCACCAAATAACAGGACTACTTGCATGGCAAACAGCATAAGCAGCAAGTGGTAGACAGGGCTATGTGATCCCACAACCAATGGATCAAATCTAAGCTCTGCAGTCCTGCCACATCCAGTCATGAATGGTGGTGGACGATTAATCAACTCACTGGAGGAGGAGGCTCCACAAATATCCCCATTCTCATGGTGGAAGAGCCCAGTACATCAGCGCAAAAGATAAGGCTGGAGCACTCGCAACAATCTTCAGCCAGAAATGCCGAATAGATGATCCATTTTGGCCTCCTCCAGTGGTCCCCAGCATTACATTCCCCAGTCTTCAGCCAATTTGATTCACTCCACGTGATATCAAGAAACGGTTGGAGACACTGGATACTGCAAAGGCTACGGGCCCTGACCACATTCTAGCAATAGTACTGAAGATTTGTGCTCCAGAATGTGCCACTTCTTGAGCCAAGCTGTTCGAGTACAGCTGCAACATGGGCATCTACCTGACAATGTGGAAAATTGTCCAGGTATGTCCTGTACATAAAAAGGATGACAAATCCAACTCAGTAAATTACCATCGCATCAGTCTACTCTCAACCATCAGTAAAGTGATGGATGGTGTTGTCAACAGCGCTATCAAGCAGCATCTGCTCAGCAACAATGTGCTCAGTGATGCTCAGTTTGGGTTCCACCAAGACCACTGACCTCATTACAGACTTAGTTCAAACATGGACAAAAGAGTTTAATTCCAGAGGTGAGGTGAGAGTGACAGCCCTTGACATCAAGGCTGCATTCAACAGAGTGTGGCATCAAGGAGCCCAAGCAAAACTGGACTCGCGGCAAACACTCCAGTGATTAGAGTCATACCAGATACACAGGAAGGGTGTAGTTATTGGAGGTCAGTCATCTCAGCTCCACGACATCTCTGTAGGGGTTCCTCAGGGTAATGTCCTGGGCCCAAACATCTTCAGCTGCTTTCTCAATGACTTTCCCTCCATCATAAAGTCAGAAGTGGGGATGCTCGCCAATGATTGCACAATGTTCAGCACCATTCACGACTCCTCGGATACCGAAACTGTCCATGTTCAAATGTAACAAGATCTGGACAATATTCAGGCTTGGGCTGACAAGTGACAAGTAACATTCGAACCACATAAATGCCAGGCTATGAACATCACCAACAAGAGACAATCATCATCCCTTGACATTTAATGATGTTACCATCACTGAATCCTGTACCACCAACAACTTTAGGGTTACCATTGATCAGAAACTCAATTGGACTCACCAGATAAACACAGTGGCTACAAAAGCAGGTCAGAGACTAGGAAAACTGTAGTGAGTAACTCACCTCCAAAGACTATCCACCATCTACAAGGCACAAGTCAGGAGTTTGATGGAATACTCCCCACTTGCCTGGATGAGTGCAGCCCCAACAATACCCAAGAAGCTTGACACCATCCAGGTCAAAGCAGCCCACTTGATTGGCACTATATCCACAAGCATCCATTCCTTCCACCACTGACGCTCAGTAGCAGCAGTGTGCACTATCTACAGGAAGCACTGCAGAAAATCACCAAAGATCCTCAGACAACACCTTCCAAACCCATGACCACTTCCATCTAGAAGGACAAGGGCAGTAGATATTTCAGAACACCACAACCTTCAAGCTCACTCCAAGCCTCTTACTATGCCGACTTGGAAAGATATCACTGCTCCTTCACTGTCACTGGGTCAAAAAACCTGGAATTCCCTCCCTAATAGCATTGTGGGTCAACCCACAGCAGGTGGACTGCAGTGGTTCAAGAAGGCAGCTCACCACCACCTTCTCAAGGGCAACAAGAAATGGGCAATCAATGCTGGCCAGTCAGTGATGCTCACATCCCACAAATGAATATAAAATAATAAAAAATAAGAACCTGTTCTTGAAACATTTGCTCCTTGCTGGTACGTTCTCTTCCTGTTGTTCCCAATTTTTGATTTGAGAGAATTGAAGTGTTTGCAATGCTAGGACTGAAGTGTCTTTAGTGTCTGCTAAATGATAAAGCTACACAAGTGGCTCCACTTAACAAAAAACTGTAATAATTAAGAATTATATACAAGGTTTCCTCTTAAACTTTATCCCATTGTAGCTCAGCATAACACATATCTGGCCTCTTTAGCTAATCCTTGTACTTTCCAAGCCTCAACCTTTAATGGAAGATTAACTGAGCCCAAGAATCTTCAGACAGAGCACAGCATCTGAAAGGACAAATATGTTTGCTCTGAAATCCCATTCAAAGCTATTTTATTTTATCCTGGTATTCCTCTTTGCATTTGTGACTCTACAAAACTAACTAATTTGGGTTCCCACCAGTCAAGCTCCTTGGACCATGCCCCGTTTGTTCACGTGATTGCTATTGCCGTATTTTCTGAATGCTTGTTTCTTCCCCATCTCTGTACATTCTTTCATTTCTATTCTTTATGTAGTGTGGATGATTAATTTCTTCCTGTTGCTAATGAAGTACTTTGCCGCAGGCTTTCTCCTGTTTTCTTCGGTTTCTCATTCTGTGGTTCAATGTCTAGGTAGGCCTCAAGGTCCATTGTTAACCAGCATTTACCACTGCTGAGTTTTACTTCAGGTCTATTCCCCATCTCTGGGTTTGGACTGCTGCACTGGTCTCATGGTTTGCCATCATTGATGTTCCATTTCAAACTTTTACTACTGACCTCTGGTTCTGTGGATTCAGTCATCATTGCCACTGTATCATTCTGTGAAACCTAATCTGTTGGTGTGTAGTTTGAGGTTCCATTGGAAGAAAGTGAACTATCAGGATGTGAGCAATCATTGAGGCAACTCTGTGATAGGATAGCCTTCGAGGAAATTTCAGAGCATGGTTTTCAGAAGTGAAGAGGAGGAATCCCTTGCAAAGGAAACAAAGTTTTGATGAGGTTTGTTAAGCCACAGTGTTAACAATATCTGGGGACTGCCGAGAAATTCTGAGACCCATCAAAGTTTTAATTTGTTCATGGGATGTGGGTGTTGCTCATTAGGCCAGCATTCATTGCCCATCCCTAGTTGCCCAGAGACAATTAAGAGTCTGGAGTCAATGTGTAGGTCAGAGTATGTACGAATGGCGGATTTCCTTTCCTAAAGGACCAGCTGAGTGAATGAATTGGGCAACAAGCAACAATGGTTTCATAGTTCCCATCAGGCTAGCTTTTCTTCTATTCCAGATTTTTATTGAAAATTGAGAATTGTGTATGTATAAAGAGATCAAGTAGTCCTATAGTCAATGAAACTAGACAGACAAGTGCAGATAGCAATTAGGAAAACAAATGGTATATTGCCTTCACTGTAAGAGGATTTGATTGAATTCAGAAGTAGGGATGTCCTACTGCAATAAGACCATATCTGGATTATTCTACATAGTTTTGGTCTCCCTACTTAAGAAATGATATACTTGCAATAGAGGGAGGGCAACAGCAATTAATTAGGCAATACTAGGGACAGCAGAACTGTCATATGAGGAGAGATTGATTCAACAGGTTTCGCTATAGTTTATAAGGATGAGAGGGGATTTGCTTGAAATATTATACCATTCAAACAGTGCTGGACAGACTCGATGCAGGGAGGAGTCCAGTCTAGAGCCAGGGGACACAATTTCAGGATATGGGATAGACCATTTAGGACTGAGATGAGGAAACATTAAAGGGTAATGTGAACCTGTGGAATTCTCTATCACAGAAGCTGATGGAGATGAAGTCACTCAATATAGTTAAGAAAGAGATAGATGCATTTTCTGTTTTAAAGGCATCAAGGGGTATGGGGAAAAAGCAGGATTATGGCAATGAGATACAGAATCAACCATGATCACATTAAATGGTGGAAATGACTTGAAGGGTCAATTGGACTACTCCTGCTCCTGGTTTCTATGCTTCCATGTTTCAAATTTCACCACTCACCTTGGTGGAATTCAAACCCATCTCCCTGGAATGTCAGCCTGGGGTCTCCAGATTACTATTCCAATGAACAATGCCAATCCCTGCCCTTGACCTCATATTTGTTACTTCACGTGATCTGCGATTACTTGATCACAATTTGTCCACTAATTCATCCTTAACTGCTGTCAATTCTGCATGTTAGAGTATGTTAACTGTCCGTTATTGTCGATTGTTTTACTTTTCTAACCTTGTGTAATAAACTTTGTTCGTTCAAAACCATGAAATTTTGTAGCATTATTCTCTTAGCTAATATCTGGAATCTCAAAATTTGTTGAGTTTAAAAACAAATGTTTCTGATCTCTAAGCAGTTGGTAATATCCATTTGGTGAACACATCAGGGATCATAACAAAATGAATGAAAACTAATTGATCTCTCATTGCATTGCATATATTAATCTGGAGGAGATAGTCACATTCTTAGCCAGTTTTGAAGTCTTAAAGGTGTTGAATCTCTTCTGTTTCTATTCCCGTAACTCTTCTTTTGGCTTTCCTCCATTTAGTGGTATTATCACTGTTTTTTTTCCTTCTTTCCTTTTGGGTAGAATTTATACTTTGGCCTGTTGGCAATGGAGCTATCAGTAAGTTTCAGCCTATATTAGAGACAGGGGGAGAAAGACAATGTCCTCAGTGATCCCCTCCTAGTTCCCTGTCCAATCATTTGCGCTTCTCTGTCTTCTGTCACATGCAAATATACAAAATACAAGAACTTAACCATTCGGCCCTTTGAATCTGAACCATCATTCAATAAGATCATGGACGATCTCTCTGTATTTCGAATTCCAAATTCCTATCCAGCCCTGATAACCCATGATTTCCCCTGCCTAACAAGAATTTATCCACAACAACAGAAATTGATGGTGAAACTCAGCAGGTCAGGCAGCATCAGAGGGGAGAAAGCAGAGTTAATGTTTTGAGTCCAGTGGCTCTGAGGATGGGTAGTCACTGTACTCAAAATATTAACTCTGCTTCCTTCCCACAGATGCTGCCAGGCTTGCTGAGTTTCTCCAGCAATTTCTGCTGTTGATACAGATCTCCAACACCTGCAGTTCTTTGCTTTATTATAGAAGAATCTGTCCATTTTGGCTTTAAAATATTTCAAGGCAGAGGGTTCCAAACTTTCACAAACCTCAAAGAAAAACAAAACTCTTCTCAACTT
The DNA here is from genome assembly GCF_021869965.1 of Rhincodon typus. NCBI lineage: Eukaryota > Metazoa > Chordata > Chondrichthyes > Orectolobiformes > Rhincodontidae > Rhincodon > Rhincodon typus. Next base: position 47,581,450 of record NC_063337.1, read on the forward strand.
TGTCATGAAAGGATGACCCATAATTTTAAAACAGTGCCTCTAGTTCTGGACTGCCTCAGAAAAGGAAACAACCTTTCCACATCCACCACACATGAAGATCATTCAGGATCTTATATACTTCTATGAAATCACCCCTCATTCTTCTAAAGTCTAGTGGAATCAAACCCAAATTATCCAACCATCCTCAGAAGACAAACCATATCTCCTCAATATCAATCCAGCATATCTCTTCTGAACTGTCTCCTTCCTCAAATAAGGAGACCAAAGCTGCACACAGTAAGCAAGATATGGGCTCACCAATGCCCCGTATAACTGAAGCATAACATTCTTATTTTATGTTCCCTTCCTCTCATATAAAGGATAGCATCCATTAGCCCTCTTGCTTAATTGCTGTACAGGTATTTCTTCTATAACATGATAGTTGTGCTCTTGTGTAACCTCGCGCTATAGAAAATCAAGTTATGGGGAAATCACTATAGAAAATCACTATACTGTAAGTAGAAAGTTTGCGTTATCCAAACACCGTCCACTACTTATCAATCTCGTTACAGCCAATTTGCGTTAACGAAACACAGGTTATAGCAGAAATACCTGTACCTGCGTTCAAACCCCATGAACTCGATCTCTAAATTGCTCTGCACCTTAGAATTCTGCAGTAGTTCTCTAGTTAGGTAATATATATTTTCATTCTTCCTGCCAAAGTGAATAACTTCACGTTTTCCCACATCATACTCCATCACCTAGATTTTTGCCACCCCACTCAACCTATTTATATTTGTCTGCAACTTCCTTATGTCTTCTTTGCAACATACGTTCTTACCAACCTTGTTATTGTTGGTGAATTAAGCTAGCATGTCTTTGCTCCCCTCAGCTAAATCATTGCTGTTAATTCTGAGAAGTTGAGGCCTCAGCTTGGACCCTTGAGGAACTCCACTCATCACATAATCACTGAATCAGATAAGGCCCATTCATGCATACTCTTTGTTGTCAGTCAGCCAGTCAGCCAATTTTCTATCCATGCAAATATGTTACCATCTACACAAGGATGGCCAACAAATGGCCTACAGGGTCCAGTGTTTCATACAGTTTGATGCCTGCTCTACTAGTGTACAAATTTACAGTTCATTCACACGGTTTCCATAGCTAATAATTACCTGGCCTTGCACAAGAAGGATCATAGACTACAAAAAATGTAAAATTTTTTTTTTGGTTTTATTTGAAGCTAGAGTTTTAAATACAGGTAAATGTAAATGGTAGATTTTGCAATGAGCTGCTCCTCCAATGTGAGTATCTTTCTCTCCTGTGTGCGCAAGTTTACTGTTGAGTCTTTCAGCCCCAAATGCTGGAAAGAACCAGACGGTGAGTCAGTCAGGAGCAGTGGGTAGCAGACTTGTGGTGGTGAGTCACCAGTCTGGCCTGGGAATAGAAGGCTTTCAGGGAGAGCCTGGTTTGGGGAGGAGAGGTAGCAAATGAGAGTCACACCAGGGGGAGAAGGTAATGAGAGTCAGATGGCAGAGAGAAACTGCAGTTGGGGCCCAATTGGTGATGGGGGGAATGATGGTCAGACTGCTGCGTTGCTCTCACTAAATTTTCTTTCATATAATTTTTAAAGAAGAAATTGCCTTTTACCAAATTGCCTTTAAATCAGTCCAGAAAGAAATAAAATCTGGCCACTTTCATGTCAGCGCAAAATGTTTCCTGGTGGGGTAATTTTGCAGGTGGAAATGTTTAGAATTTTATGGTGTATTTCCTTGAAGTTAGAGGACAAAGACAGACAACGTAGGAGTGGAATGAAAGAGGGGCGGTGGGGGGGAAGCACAATAGAGATAGGATGTGAGGTAAGATGGACAGACAAAAATGGATAGGGGAGGAGGAAGAAGATAAGAGTGTGAGAGAGGAAAAAGGAAGAAGGTTTGAGACATAGCAGGCTGTGAGAGGAGGAATCTCTAGGCTGAAAGCCAACTCACTTCCGAATCCCACTTCCATGTGAATTCTGTTGAGGCCAGCTCATAGTTTGCCCATCCCAGAAGTAACCCATGGCCAATGTTAGTGAAACCCAAGTCCTTAGCTCAGCCCTGGTCAGCACCCCCTTCTATGGTGACAAGAATTGGGACTGCTTCTGTTTCTCTCTCTACCCCTACTTCTAAACCAACAACGCAAATTTTGGCTTTATTATTACATTTTGCTGCTTGCTACTTCTTAATGGTCATTTGTATTAATTACTCATTTAAATGATTAATGAATTGCTTTCCACCATTTCTCGATGAAATTCATGTTTGCTGTTGTGGTAACCCCTACCTCTTGAAATTTGCCTATTACCCCCCTCAGGAAGAGAAAAATTGAAATATGGCCCTTTCATGCAGAAATTGTGGCCATACTTGCCCTACACCATCAGCATTTTTTTTGGTATTAACTTTTGATGTGGCACCTTTCAAATTCCTTCTGGAAATCCAAGTATAGTAGGTCTACAGGCTCCCCTTTATCTACAGCGTGTTTAACTCTTTCATAGCACTCCAATAAGTTGGTTAAACATGATTTCCCTTTGATGGAACAACCCTGACTTTTCATGATTATCTTGAGTTTTTCTCAGCGCAAAGCTATAATCTCTTTTATGTTCAATTCTAATACCTTCCCCGTGATAGATACCTACAGTATCCTGTTATCTGCCTCTATCTTACCTGAATAAGGGGGTTACATTTCCTACTTTTGAGTCCAATGGTACCTTTCCCGAATCTAAGGAATTTTGGAAAATTCACACCAACAACACTACCTCATTATCCACCTTTTTTAAGACCCTAGGATGCAGGGCCCAGAGACCTGTCAGTTCACAGCTTAGTCAGTTTGCTGACTATTTTCCTCACAATTGGAATTTTGCTAAATTCCTTTCTCCCTTCCACCTGCTGATTTTCAGCTTCTCACTGGAAAGTTATTTTGTATCCTGGATAATGAAGACAGATACATTTGTTCATTTCATCCTCCACTTCCTTACAATCTACTAGTACCTCCTCATTTTCACTCTGAAGAAGACCACTACTCACTTTATTTACTCTTTTCCTTTTTAGTTTTCTGTAGAAAGTTTTGCTATCCATTTTTACATTTAGCTAATGCCTCTCGTACACTAATTTCTTCTTGATGCTTTGTTTGCCTGCGAAAATTTAATGTGTTTTTTTTAAATATGAAATCAAATTTAAATACCGCCAATCTGCCAATTTCTCCACTTTTTTCATTTTCCCTTAGCCTCAGAGGTGCAAGGTATTATCGAACTTTCCTGATAGCCAACAAAATAAGAGTGAATAGTTAGGGGTCGGCTTCAAAATGTTAAGTTTTTGGAGTAAAATTAATGAAGGGAGACTCATGCTCTCCCTCTGGTTTTAATCCCCATCTTTCTTTCACCTCTTGTTCCCAATTCAAATCTCACTCTTTCTCAACCGACTCTGTCTTTTATCCCAATCTCTCTTTACACTTTCCCAAAACTTAACTTCAGGTCTCGGGACGAGGAGGAGCAGGAATGTACCTCCAAGCTACTTCAAAACCATGTGGACTAAAATTGCTCCAAGTTCCCATCCGTACATGATCATTATTTTCCTGTGGGCTGGATCCTCTTTACTATTACTAATACTGCGCCAGCCAGGATGCCAAATGGGGCACAGATGATAAGGCTTCACCCTCAAAATAGGCCAAGTTCCCTATCAACAGACAGGCAGTCTGTACACTCTGCAATTTGCTGCTGATAGCCAAAATATGCACTGTTCAACATGACCTCAATAAAACTTTTAAAATCTGTCATTTTATGTTTCATAATTATTTACAGAAAAAAAGCGCTGAAACGACAACAACTTGAAAGTGCTAGAGGCTAAAGATGGATGTCGCTGCAGTCTAACTATTTGAAAAGCCCAAGATGCATTCTGAACAATTTGTACACTACACACATTCAGACTCTACAATCCTAATTCAACTCACAGAGTCATGGCTCTGGGCAAACTATCAACATCCAGCCCAAGGTTTTTGGAAAACCTGACACTTTGGAACGTAAACTGTAACCTAGGTATTAAAAGATACAAGGTACATGGGAATTGAAAAATACAATAATCTCATTGTCAAACATCTGAGCTCCTGATTTTTTTTGTGACACAACGTTTTCAAAACTTCCGTTCAGGACATCAGAAATTTTGTTTGTGAGAAAAGAATGGCATATGAAGATTCTTTTCTTGAAAACAGCGTGGACAATTAACATCAATTTGACAACCATCTTCTGCAATTGGACTGATGAGTTTACTTACCCAAATCCCGTTATAAATTTGGATTATATAAATGTCACTAGCATTCTGGAGCTTGGTACAGCTGGAGATTCAACATGCTACCAGTGCAAATGAGTAACATTTATTATCTATTAAACTATATAAAGAAGTGTGGTGATTTACTCCTCATTTTCATCAAATCTCTATCTCTACACACTATTCAGACATCCCTCCTACACCGCCTTTAAAAATCTCTATTTTCATAGGGATAATCTTTGGTGTGATTTCACTCACCCTCAAACACATGCAGAGTTCTTTTCAGGTTGTTGAGGTTAATTTTGGTCTAAACCCTGCCATTATTGGTTGTGTAGTCACAGTTTCCATCTCTTTTTTCCTTTATTCATTAACAGGATGAGGGTGTTGCTGTCAAGACAGTGCTTATTGCCCATGCCTAGTTGCACAGAGGGCAGTTCAGAGTCAACCACACATTGCTGTGGGTCTGGAATCCTACATGTGATCTAGGCCAGACCAGGTAAGGATGGCAGTTTCCTTCTCTAAAGGACATTAGTGAACCAGATGGGTTTTTCTGACAATTGACAGTGGATTCATGGTCTTCATTAGATTCTTTATTCCAGACTTCAAATTCCACCATCTGTTGTGGAGGGATTCAAACCTGGGTCCCCAGAATTGATATCTGCGTTTCTAGATTAACAGTCCAATGATAATACCACTAAGCCATTGCCTCTTGTGCATCAGGGAATATATTTTTAAATCAAGGTGCTCCAATTTCATTGAACAATGCTGGTTTCTGTCTGGACAAAGTATGATCTCAGTTGCTGATCACCTTGCAATCACTGCCAGTTCCTAATCCACACCATCTTTCCCCTTTCCAATGTGGCCAGGGTATGAGCCCTGTGTCTCTTATTATGATCCTTGTCTGTCTATACTGTTCTGCCTGGCCAGAATGTGTTAGTCTATTGTGATGCTTGGTGTTCGCATATGATAAAGTGAAGGAAGGCAGCATCTCAGCCAATCAAAAGTGAAAATAAGACAAAGTTGTTCTACAACAGTGTCAAGCAGGGCTAATTTAAAGCTTTCACATTTTCTTCAGAATGTCTTTAACGTTGCTTAGCCCCTCTTGGTTTCTCCTTTGGTCAGAGGGTAATTCAGCAAAATTATGACATGGACAAAGCATATTATGCTTCAAAGGACTGGAAACACTCATTGGTGAATTGTCTCACATGTTGTAGATCCATTGTTAGAGACGACAACTCAAGAATTCTGTGCATGAAATATATCCCCTTCAGAGTAGTTATAACTGCTTCAGAGGTGAGCTGATTTTTCTTCTGCACCTCAAGCCAATGGAAATAATAATATACAAGATTGAAAAATAGCATTCTCTTTACTTTGATAGGTCAATACTAAGGCTTTCTGCCAGCCTGACCAGGAAAAACAATGTAGAGGTTGTTCCTTGTGTTCCTTGTGGTGAAAGGCACAAGTGGCACAGTTGTAGATGATTAGGTGTGGAACAACACATCCATGCCGATGCAGTTACCCAAACTGAAGTAGTCCCATTTGCCTGTGTTTGGCCATATCCCTCTAAATCTTTCCTATTCATGTACCTGTCCAAATGTTGCACCTGTCTTTTAAATGTTGTAACTGTAACCACCTGTATCACTTTCTCTGGCAGTTCATTCCGCATAAGAACCATCTTCCGCATGAAAAAGTTGCCCCTCGGGCAGAGATGGCAAGATACATGGCCAGTGTCACCATACAGATTACTGCATCCTGGCCAGACCCTTGGAAATATCATCATGTTCCTGGCGAATCACTAGGGGGATGTCCAAAGGTACAGCCACATGGGATCATCAATCTCTCCTTGTAGACCACTAGGTCTTCAATGATGCTGATCTGGTGATGCTGTTCAAAGTACTGCTGCAGAATGAGGTTACTGGGAACATATGTAGGTAGTTAGAAGTTTGTACTACTCATTTTACGGAAATGGTCAGAATCTACTCATTATGCTATTTGCTTTGTGGACTAGGACCTTGGCTGTGGTTGCTATTGGCAGTACTTACTGTTCAACTATCTTGTTCAAATGTGTTAAATTCAACATAAATTCCAACAGATCCATTTGATTTGGGACCTGGTACAGCAGTAGATCATTACTTGCTCAGTTCTGCAACTGGAGAAACAATGCCTTGGTGAAGCATCCCTTAATCTCACTTCTTACTCTTTTTAGAAATGAGCATGGCACTTTTCTAGCTATAAACACTTTTTGCGTTTTGTCATATTACATTTCCAATTTTTGTCATATTGAATATTCTGTTTTTCCAGGCTTCTGAAGTATTTTGCAAATGGTTTTCTAAATTCATTAATTTGTTCCTCATTGTTGACTTCTTCCATTTTAAAGTTTCAGAATTATACAGGCTTAAGAATGAGCATTGCTAGGTCTGCAAAACATAGAGTTTCTAAGAGTTCTTTGACTTTGTACCTTAATGTTGCACCAAACTAACCTTTGACTTTGAGGTTGTTTTCTCATGGATCATGAAGTTTGATGATCAGAGGCTGTAGTCAATTTTGCAGCCGTTTAAGTCCATCAGATGGAACTGTATCTCTGGCTCCAGTATCTAATTTCAAGTCTGTGTAATGTTCATTCACTTCAATGTCACCACTCTAGTATTAGTTATAGATTCATAGTTACACAGCATGGAAACACACCCTTCAGTCCAACTAGTCCACACCTATGATGTTCCCAAACTAAACTAGTCCCACTTACTTGCATTTGGCCCATATCCCGCCAAACCTTTCCTATTCACTTAAATATCCAAATGTCTTTTAAATACTGTAACTGTACCTGCATCCACCACTTCCTCTGGAAGTTCATTCCACACATGAACAACTGTCTTTGTAAAAAGATTGTGCCCCTGTATCCTTTTTAAAACCTTTTCCTCTCATCTTGAAAATATGCCCCCTAGTTTTGAAATCCCCCACCCTCGGGAAAAGAGCCTTGCCATTCACTTCATCATGGCCCCTCATGATTGTATAAACCTCTATAAGGTCACCCCGAACATCCTATGTTCCAGTGAAAAAAGTCTCAGCCTATCCAGCCTATTTTTATAACTTAAACACTCCCTTCCTGGCAACATCCTGGTAAATCTGTTCTGATCCCTCTCCAATTTAATAATATCCTTCTTGTAACAGGGCAACCAGAACTAAACTCAGTACTTCAGAAGCGGCCTCACCAACATCCTATACAACTTCAACATGATATTCTAACTCCTGTACTCAAAGGTCTGAGCCATGAAAGCAAGTATGCTAAATGCCTTCTTAACCACCTATCTAGCTATGATGCAAATTTCAAAGAATTATGTAACTAAACCCCTAGGTTTCTCTGTTCCACAACTCTACCAAGGGCCCTACCATTAGTTGTATAAGTCCTACCTTTGGCATTTCCCAAAATGCAATACCTCACATTTATCCACATTAAACTCCATCTGCCACTCCTCAGTCCATTGACCAAATTGTTCAAGATCTCTTTGTACTCATAGATAACCTTCTTCACTGTCCACTATTCCATCAAATTTGGTATTATCCGCAAACTTACTAACCATGCCTCTTATATTCTCACCCAAATCGTCCATATAAATGGCAAACAAAAGTGAACCCAGTACCAATCCCTGTAGAACACCACTGGTCCTAGGCCTCCAGTCCAAAATACCAATCTCCACAATTTCCCCAGGAAAAGGGATACCTTGACAGTTTAGCGCCTGTGTTTCCTGCGTAGAGCTTCCTTTAAAGGTTCTCTTCCATGTGCTTTGTAAACAGAGGCTTCTTTGAGCAGCTGTTTCAAAACATCCGACTTTTCTGCACCTACTTGCTCAGTGGTTTGGGCAGGGCATTCTTCCCACCTGTCTGTTCCAATTGCATGACAGTCTTTGAAGTTCTGTATCTACAGCTGCTTTTTCTTGTCACTTAGTGCTACTTCTTCTAGCCTTCCCTTCATACCAACACCAACACTAGAGATATGAAAATTGGTAGTAGCTTCCAGGTGGTTTTGTTTTATTTGTTCATGGGATATGGGCATCAGCAGTCTTGTTAATTTTCTTCACTTCTGATGGACCTCCCAGATCTGTGAACCACAGTGATTTCTGCGAACAGATGCTGTGAACAGCGTCAACACGCCAATTGCTGCGCATGGATCCTTGGGCTCACACAGCTCAGAGGGAAACTTAATGACCAGCAACATTTATTACCCATTCCTTATTGCCCTTGATGAGTAGCTTGCTAGGGCCATTTCAGAGGACAGTTAAGAGTCAACCACATTGCTATAGGTCTGGAGTCACCTGACCAGGTGAGGGTGGCAGATTTCCTTCCCTGAAGGACATCCAAGAACCAGATGGTTTTTATGCCAATTAACAATGATTCTACAGTCACTATTTGGCTAGCTCCTAATTCAAGTTTAAATTTTCTACTGAATTCAAATTTCACCATCTGCCATGGTGGGATTTGAACCCATGACCCTGGAACATTAGCCTGGGGTCCTGGATTAATAGTCTAGTGACATAACCACTATGCCACCACTTTCCCAAGGCGTATAACAATAGTGCAAATGAGTAACGTTTATCGACCATTAAATATATACAGAATTGTGGTTTAGTAGGTATCTTCTTTAGTCAAATCTCGGAGCCATATGATCTTATGTTATTATGGTATGGCTTTGAATGGACATGCTCAGTAGATCATGTGAGAGCATTGATAAACATAACGCCTTACTTTACAGACAAAGGAATTTAAGAAATAAACAGGTTTTCAGAGCATGTGATATAAAAATTCCAAGACCTGAAGTGTAGATATAGACATAAGACTAGGTGAAATATTTATGTTATGTTTATGCAGACACTGTTCAACAGTCATTGAGGCACCTACTACAACTAAGGCAGCAGGCTTTTGGAAATACCACCATCTGCAAGTTCCTGTCAAAGCACAAACCACCCTAACTTAGAACAATATCATGGCTTCCTCAGTGTCGCTGGGCCAAAATCTTTAAGCTCTCCACCCTAACAGCATTGTGGGTGTATCTACACTGTACACATGGCAGAAATTCAAGGAAAAAACTCATCGCTACCTTCTTAAGGATAAGTATGGATAATTCAACAAATACTGGCCTTGTAGGTGACATTCACATCCCAAGAATTAATTATAATAATATGTTAGTTGATTAATAAATAACTTCATTATATGGATACGTATTGATCCTTTCGCTTATGTGCATGCATAAATATAAATAATCTAACTCACAGCACTTTGATAGTTTTCATTTGTTCTGCATAACCAGCCAATAGTCGCAGCCTAATTAGAATTATCAACTAAATTAGTCAAATTAAACTGATGCTTGGCCTCATTTTTGAGAACTGATTGAAGTTCTAGAATTTTCAGTCTATATCAAATAGGAAATGCAGACAGGAGGTTTATTGCAGAAATATTTCAAATGAGCTGCTTCCGTTTATGCATTATATGATTAAAGGAGTGGTATTCTTCAACTGCCATTGTTAACATTATAATAATTGTTTCAATTGTCTACAATTAAAATATCTTGGACTGAATTTCTATCGAGTTTAGAGGTGCATTTCAGTGTGCAACAGGCCATAATTTTTTGAAGAAATCTGATTTTCTTCTGTATTTTCAGCACATTAATTTCCTCTGGCTTTTTTGCAGATTGGGAATGTCAAATGTGACCAAACGTAAATCCACGTCAACTGCGGTCAGGTTTGCCATTTTAAATGGGAATGAAAATTGGATTTTCTCCTGCACATAATTTTTGTCTGGTGGTGAAAGGATTTGGAAGTGCATCAGGCTCACTCTAGTTTTCACACTTTGTGAGGAAAATAGAAAGCCTGCTGAGGGAACTGGAACATTCTGAAAGGTAAGCTTAAAGCGTTTTCACACCTTCAAATGTCATTTACACTTTATTTTACACTTCAAGCCAATACTGCTACTGTACATTGAGATACAAGCCTGTAGTATATATCTGGTATCCCTTAGGCTGCTTGCTCTCTATCACTACATAAGTCTCTTCAATTCCTTATGTCCTATAAATCACCTTAATTTATGTCTGTCCATAGTTGTAGGTTATTAGACACCACATAGCGAACTTTTTTTAAGACCTCTCTCTTCCCACACCCATTCTAGACTGCTGTCTTCTCTGTTACTTGTGTCAAAGCTATAGAGTCATGATGTGATGAAATTTATCACAAATTTCAGTGTATCAACAAAATTAGATACTGAATTACAACATGGTTGTGTTTTTAATGCAATGGTTCATCATAGGGATCTGGTCTTAAAAGAGAATTTTGCCCGACATTGAGCAACCTTTTGTGTTTGTCAACAGGATTTACAGTGTTTTACGAGTGGAAAAAATGATCAGAGAAAAATGTACATGTCTTGTCGCCTGTGCTGACATGCTTTCTACTGTGATAATAAATGGCTCTGGATAATATGAAAAATATCCTGGGATTGAAACTTGGGGGAAAAACATCCTTACTATCTGCTCTGTTATTACATCGATTGTACAATTGTATTTGTGAGTTCCAAGTACTAATGGGTTTCACAACATAGATGTTCCATCCATTTGACAACAGAGAACACGGTAGAAACTCTAATAACAGATAGCACCTCGCGTGCAGTTTCTAGTTTGGTCACACAAGTTAACTCGATTGCAAATATTACAAGAAATTATTTCACATGACAGAATGTATTTCTTTTCTCTCAGGTATCAATAAAATGGAGGCCATTATTTGATGGTGTAAGATTCAGCATATTTTCCCACAAGGAATGTAAAATATTTCTATCATATTGCATGGAATCTAAGACCTGTACATTGTGATTAGTGAGTTACTATGGAAGATAGATGGTGGACCATAGAGGTGGCATGAATGATTTTAGGGGTAGCATTGGTGATTTAAAGGGGATGGGACAGCCAAATGGTGGTTGGGATGACGGAGGTAAGGGGTTGAGTTATGGAGGGGCTTTAAACATTTTTGGGAGCTGGGATACAATGTCAAAAAACCGAGAGGCTTTCTAACTAGTCTGCATCCATACCCACGCTCCTCCTCCATTATATATCAACTCACAAACAGCACTATGATGCTGACTCCTGTGTAAGAAGACAAAAATGACATGTGAAGTCACAGGTTGGATGTACAACTTGTGAGTCATGTATCAGGTTACAGGTTAGGCTTTCTCAAGCCCAGAAGAAGATTTGGCCTGTTAGCTGTATTTTAAATGAACAAAGTAGGAATGTTACAAAAATAATTCAGATTAACCTTCATTTATTGATCCAATGAACATGTAAACACAGACTGCATGAATTCTTATTGATTATCCTTCATTTCAGTTACTATTTTAAATTTAGTCAAGGTTTTCAGACTGGAGTTGGTACATTCTCTTATACCTGAAGATAGTTCAATTTCCCAGGTAAGTTCTGGATGCACAACAGATCTGTAAGATGTGGTAATAACTAGTAGAGGATTTGGCTAAATTCGTTTATTTTTTTTTAGAAAGGATAAGGGGTAATTTTACTATATGCTTCATGCCAAATAATTATGTACTGTTTAACAATGCTGCTAAACCACATAAAACTAATGTGTTAAAAATTTACTAAGATAATGTGGTAGTGTTATAAATCTATTTGCCAATGCATTGAATATATCACAATGGAATTTTAATATCCCCTACATTATTGAAATGAAACTGAACATTTGACAAATACAGTGCAGCTTTAAAAATCCAAGCTGGTATACATTGAAAATGCTACAAAATGCAATATTTTTCTGATCAAGTGCTTCCTCAGTTTGATTCTTAAATTGTAAACAGAGTGAATGTGTGCTCCTTTTCATGCATTCAATGTTCTCAAAAAATTTTGTATTTCAGAAACAGTGCAGCTAATGTGAAATATGCATCAAAACAGCAACGAATTGCGCAGACATAATACTTACAGATTCTCGGGACAATGGGATAATACATTGACATATTGTAAAACAACTTGCCTGTTGCTAGAGTAACGAGTAATTTTTGAAAGTAATTTCAAACTCTTGGTATTCTTAAAATGTGTTTGCCAAAATTGGCTTCCTAATTTTCCATGTTACAACAGTGGCTATACTTCAGAAGAACATCATTGGCTTTGTACTGCTTTGGGTGCTCCTAAAATTATGAAAGCTGGTATACAAACAGAAGCTTTCTTTAAGTGTTAAACAAGACTGTTGGTCTCTTTTAAGAATTCTGACAAAAATTTTAACTGCAACTTTCGAGAGGTCTGAAGTTAAACACCTGAAGTATGTGTTCTACTTACATAGTTTCTCTTTAAATCTGTATGTTCATGGTCAATACCTAAAAAAGAAAAGAGAATAAATAAATAAAACAATCACAGAGCCATGATTTGCAAAGACAACCACTTATCACAATTCTTCCCTCCAGGAAGAGACACTAAACAAAAATGAAATAGAAAGGAAGAGGGGAAATGGTGTGAAATGAGGATGAGGTTCCAAAGCTTAAAATCATGAACAACTTGATTGTGATCCTCAAGCTACACCAGGAGACATGAAAAACAGGACATACCATTCTGGTTTGTTGCTTCTGCTGCTAAAACAAAGCAGTGTCGCTCTCAGCTGGAGGCCAAATCCAAATGAAATTTTATTTAGACTGCAACGCTGTGTGATTGTGTTTCATAAAAGCTGCTTGGATAGATGGGACGTGGTAGATACAGTGGATACATGCTTTGCATAAGAAAATACAGTAATAGATAACTCATCTGTTGATTGTACATCTGGGAATTGTGTGCTTCTATTGAAATAGCACAATTTTGAACAAGTATTGAATTATTAGCTGTATTCTGAAAACAATCATCACTGACAATAAAAAAAATACAATCAATACTGCGGTCTGTTAACCTGAACAGTGTAGTATTTTAATATGCCTTTCATTTCTCTGCTAGCATATTTGAACTGCACTAAAAACTGACCAGTGTTAAAGCAGGAATGTTCCTTCTATTTCTGAAAAACATATATTGCTACAAACATTACATTAGAATTAGAGCGTATTTTTCGCATATTATTCTAATTTCATTATAATAATGACAATGACTATTTTTTAAAAAAGCATTACATTTTATTGTCTGCATGCTATAGATATAAGAAAGGAAATTTAAACATTCTGTGCACAATTAATTTTTCCTCATTTTTGTAAAAGAAATATGTTTGCCCAAAATTACACTGTAAATAAATAAAGAACAGATCTTATTTGGATGTTTTGTTCTTTTCGTCCATCCTTTTATTTGTTTTGTCCCAACTCAGTCTCCCTCCTTTCAGTTAGCAACTCTTCTCAAACAATAAGGAAGAAGCCAAGCAACCTACTCTTAGACCTCTGCCAAAATTATTTTACAAGGAACGCCTTGGTCCCTCGCAGCCCTCTATCTTTCAGGAAGGAAAGACTTCAATTTGTAATTGACCAGTAATTGCTTTGAGGTGGTGAGTTAAGTGCAAAAAATAAGATAGAGTGTGGGAATTTGCACGATGTTCTCATACAATAGGTATCAGTGGTTGTACACCTGCTGCCAAGTCACATGTGTTGGGTTCAAACTCTATTCCAGGATTTATATATAATCTATGGTGACTACCTCAGTGCAGTACTGAGGGAGTGCTGCACTTTCAGGATGTCCATCTTTCAGATGGAATTTGAACTTCTAGTTCTATTTGGCTTCTTAAATAGATTAAAAAAAAAACCAATGCACTATTTAAGCAAGAGCATGTAGATTTTTCTGGTATCACAGCTGCCACTGTTTTTCGCTATCTCATTCTGCCCCCACTCTACATATTTGATCCCGTTCTACGCCAGCAGCACAATCTCCTTCAGGCCTAAAATCCCTCTGAATGCAACAGTTAAGTGATTCTGGCCAATTACAAACCTACCTGCCTCTTTTTAACACATTTTGATTAAGAACACCATCATCCACCACAGGTTTCATAGCAACTTCTCTCCTTCCATCTTTCCTTAAAAAAAATCCAAAATGGATCTGTTTGGCATACATTTCAGTCATTCTTTACTGTCTCTACAAACATTTATTTTTATTCTGCCTATTTGAGAAGCAACTTTGCATGTATGTTTAAATTTAAGGCATGTTATTGTTGCCATGTTGCATTTTCCTGTTTTCTACCATGGTTGAATTTTCCAGTTCTTGATTTGGTAAGGACAATGACGAGAAAGTTGGGGAAAATAAATGAAAAGTCAGAATCTCAACACTGAGTACAAAATTTCCAATTTTCCACTTTAGCTTAAAATGGCAACTTTGGAATCTATGTATTAAAAGTGGCAGCCACCATGCATTTGCTCATCATTATCAGTCCAACCTAATTTATACACTGCTTCACATCCTCAACACATTCACCAGCAAAGTAGACGGGACAAATTCCTGCCATGGATGTCAGAGCAGGTCCTTGGCAGCTCATTGACTGATTGTCCTGGTCATCATTCACTGTGTCTTCACCACTATGTTCTTTCATGCCCTATGGCACCATCCTCCTTGACCCTATACCCACAGAAATCTATAGCAACTACCCACCCGCCTCGCCACATCATCACCAACTCAAACACCACTTCAGCCCTTCGACACTTTCAAGCTCAGGGACACCTACAACTTACATGCTAGTGTCAAGTTGCTTTGCTCAAAGGACACACACAGGATGCAGCTTATGGCTCTTAGCTTACTTAGTGCTCACTTCTTTTGCACTTACTTAGAGGTTACCAATCTCTGTGGCTTGTTTTATATTTTAGCATAGAGAACTGGCAGGCAGCTTATCATGGTGGAGAGCACTGAACAGTCAAGCAGGTGGACATATCATTGTAAACCACTGGGTTACATCAATGTCACACTGCAAGCACACTGCCAGACACTGGGGAAGAGTTTGAAGCTTGTGCTTCAAGCAGTTGGCTATGTCTGAAAGTCAAAGGGGAGCAGTCCTTAGTATGATCAAGGGGTCTACAGTAGGTTGGGAGGGGGGTAGTACTGTACCAGTCAGTTTGGAGGCCTGTCTGATTCCATTTGTTCCTCCAGTATGGCACAGGAAGACATTAGATATGTGGGAAGTGGACGGAGGAGCAGTTAGTGGCGCAGGAACAAGAGAGGTGAAGAAGCCCCAGTGACTGAGCTGGTCATTTAGACAACAGGAAAGGTTAGTTGTTGGCAAGTATGAGGTGCTGACAGCACATGAGTAAACATAAGTATGCCATAGTGACAGCTTTATTCCAACAACTTTGGGGAGATGAGTGTGTAGTGGCACAGTTAGAGCGAGTGACAGCCCTGTGAAGATAAGGTGACATTTGCCCACATGGAGCATGCAGTTACCTTCTTCCTGCATTGCTGGGTATTCCCTTTAAAGCAGGACACAGCGCTGACCAGAGCCACTATCTGGAATCAGGCTCACTGTGACTGGTGAAGTGACCTCATTTGACACTCAGCCTGTAAATGGGCAGCCCTTCTCTTCACTGCCCTGTCTGTGAAGCGAGGAACCAATTTTGTTCTCTGGGCAATGTCCTCAGTGATAATTACAGCACACTATAAATGACTTGCAGCTCCTTTAGTTGTGTACAGTGGGCTTTAAAGATAGTGTCTGCAATGTGAATCCTGAAAGATCTCAGCTGTGGAGGGCAACTCCTGCTGCATGATTATCTGTGAAGGGTGCTGAAGACCTCAATGTAGAAGGTTGTGGTGAGAAAAATTATTGCATGCCACACTAGGCTAGGCACCATGATTTTCAGGCGACACAACACTTGAACAGAAAATGGGGAAGTTCAGCTCCAGGACTTCTTTTCAAATAGGAGAGGTGGCAGGATAGTAAGAGATGTGATTTTGCCACCAGCAGGGCATTGTGGCAATGTTTATGTTATCCCTTACAACATGAGAAACTCTAAGCTTGAATTTTGTGGTAATGAAGAATCCATCAGACATTTATTACAGCTGTGATTATGTATAAACATTATCAACAAAATCTTCCCAGGCATTGGCCAACATGGGCACAGGTAACTTGGGGAAATTGCATGTGACAGCTAACAACGAACTTCTCGATATTGTGCGCATTAAGTCCCATTTTCCAACCAAATGTTGAATGATGAGATACGTTTTTCACAAATTAGCACTGAGTGGAATATCGTATTATAGTCACAGAATTATACACCACAGAAACGGACCCTTTGGTCCAACTTGTCCATTCTGACCAGGTTGTCCAATCTGAACTAGTCCGATTTGCATTTGGCCCATATCCCTCTAAATGTTTCCGATCAACGTACCTGTCCAAATGTCTTTTAAATGTTGTAATTGTCCTCGCCTCTACCAATTCCTCTGGCAGCGTGCTACATACATGCCTATATGAAAAAGTTGTCCCTCTGCTCCCTTTAAAATCTTTCCCCTCTTACCTTAAACCTACACCCTCTAGTTATGGACTCCCTACCCTGGGAAAAAGACATTGTCTATTCACCTTATCTATGCCTCTTATGATTTTATAAACCTCTAATCTCACCTCATCAATGTGCAGTTTCCATTCTCAGACCTGCCAGATCGAAACTAGGCTGCAACATTTTCTGCCATGAAAGTCAGAGCAGTTACCCGACGACTCCAGCGCGCTTCCGTCACCTCCTGACCTCCATCTTGAACACCAGACCCCAGCATCTCAGAGCACATTTCATGGGCAGTGACGGTACACAACCCTCAACAATGAATGTTGGCATCAGATACATTCCAGCCTCACCACACCCATCTCTAATTCACTTACAATACAGTTCGACAGTAAACTTTGGTGCACACTGGCAATGCTGATACTCGGTCATTTTGTGTTCAGGGACAGACAACCAGCTCATGGATTGGATCAGATGTGTTCTCTTAACACTCATTTACTTTGTACCTATTTGAATGCTCACAGTATCTCTGCTTTGCCTCCTCAGCCAGATCTTCAAGGCTTGCAGTCCTTCTGTATTGACTTACCTATTAACACGGGCACAAAGCCAATCAACTTGACATAGTTGTCAGCAATTATCAGTTGAGGGGTGGACATGTTGCTGTGTGGCACAATGCTATGTCAATTTCACAACCACACCATGTGCCAGCAAACTTATGTGGCAAATGCAAGGCATGTGCTTTAACCAAATGGTTCTGTCTCAATTTCGAGGGGAGTCGTTCTCATGTCAAGTGAGGGAGCTGTCATCAGTCAGGGGGTCCCAGTAAAGAAATCCAGGGCATTGTCCCATCTCAGTCAAGGGACTTGGACGGGGGCTGGGCTGGTGTGTGTGTGTGTTTATGTGTGCGTATCACCACAGCCCAGGAGTGTGCTATGGTTAATCCTACAGGTCCAGTGCAAACAGTAAAGGAAATTTGGTCAGGGGCTGCACACAGATCAGTCAGAGGATAGTTCATTCATCAGTGGCAGCTGTCTGTCCAAGTTGGTTAGGAGCAGGTACAATCATCCCTGGGGATGGGTCAATGAAAGGTGGGGGGTGTGGCATTATCAGGGGCAAACGATGTGGTAATGGAGTCAGAGAAGTCAATTCTGGGAACTGGATGCAGCATGCTGGGATGCAGAGGAGAGAAGAATGGTGAATGGAGGAAAGTCAATATATAAAGAGGGCGACAGTGCAATGGAGGACATGGGATACTGCAGGTGAAGGCTCATTGACGGTCACCACCACAGAGGCTTTGATGGGAGACAGAGCTATATGATGGTGGGCATTACTAAACTGTAAGGCTGGGGCTCATGAGGTAACATTGGCAGCTGAAAATGTAAGCCCATTTAACAGTTGGGACATGCAACTGCTCAGTGCTAAGGGGCTGACCAGGAAATGCCAGGAATTATGGAACTCGGAGGTTCAGGAAGGCTCCTTGGATACCAGGCTGAGCCTGCCACCCACTGCGCCAAGCCTGACCTGCTTTGTCCCCCATACTCATGCAACTTGTAAATATGCCCTACAAAAGGAAAATCACTGAGACTGTACCCAGAGTGGGCAGAATCTGTGTTTTGTTTTGTTTTGTTTTCTGTCCACAGTGCTGACTCCACTGAACAGTGTGAGGCCCCTTCAATTGGTATTAACCAGGCTCTTTCACAGTACAGGTTGAAGTCATTTGTAATCATAGCATTGTGCACGTGAAATGCATGTGCCCACTGCAGATTGGCGAGGGTCATCGCCTTGAAGCTAAATTAATCAGAGCTGACCAAAGAAGTGGAACCCGCAGGCCACAATTTACAAAAGTAATCCAAAACCTCACAGGCTGCACAAGGGCATGGAATGGATTCCTTCTCGCCTTGAACTGTGAGTATTCTCCGATGTGCTCATATAAGCAATGCTGCCTTTCATGGAACATCTGGGACTGAGAGGCCAAGGTCGCAAATCTCATACAGCATTTACACTCTTCTGTTATCATACTGTGACATGACTGCTGATAAATTCATCAGTATAAGGTCCCCATTAAACATTCGCATGTAGAGGTATTTCATAGCCTTCCTTGTCAGTTTGCTCCATGTCCCATTGTCATCTAAAGGTTCATCGCAAGTGTGTCGGATGGATCCAGCCACAGCAGAAGTTATTATCGCTGTTGCTGTAGTTGAGCGAAGGCGCCGAGAAATGGAGCAGGAACAGATTTGCCAGTAAACACACGAACAGCAGGACCTACAGCGAGTGCTGAACAGCCTCCACATGATGAAGTTGCAGCTGTCAGTCCCATCAGGAGGTACAACAGAGTCGATTAACCTCAATACTACTTCCTCCAGATGAGACAAACACAGTGCTGGGACAGACTGAGGATGTTCTGGTGGAGCATGTGACCTGAAAGGGGGCGCAGTGAGGGTGGTCATCCCAGTCAAAGCGGCAGCTGCACTAATGATTTATGCAACTGGTTGTTTCCAATAATTCACTGGGGATCTGTATGAAATTTCTCAATCCTCAAATATATCAAGCCATTACTAAAGTCTTTTTTTCTCCTCCCCTGTGTGGAAACAGGCCATTCAACCCAACAAGTCCACACCGACTCTGCAAACAGCATCACATCCAGACTCACCCCGTACCCTATCCCTGTAACCCTGCGTTTCCCACAGGGAAATTTGTGCCAGATCACATCGTTCATCTTGCTTCCCAGTGACAAGGTCAGTTCTGCAGTCCAGGCAGTAGGCTTTGCCCATAATAGGTGGCTTTGCCCAGGGGCTAGACACTATCAACTGTACACATGTTACATCGAGAGTGCCATATCACAACATGGCTGACTTCTTCCACAGAAAAGTGATCCATTATATCGATGTACAAGTCACTAGTGACCATCGATTCCACTTCTTAAAAGTGTAAGCCAGTAGCCTGGGGGCTGCCATGATGCCTTCCTTGAGAACTTACATGAATCCATTGTCCAATCCCCTGACAGAGGCAGAGTGTAGATACATTGCTGTCAGTTCTTCAATCAGGGCCATGGTGGAACTTGCATTAGGCCTCCTGAAGATGAGGTTATGATGCTTGGATTGGTCCAGGGGGAGCCTTGCAGTACACTTTGGACAGACGATAAGGCATAATCCTAGCATGCTACACTCTGCACAACTGGAGCAGGCAAAGAGGGGATGACATGGACTCAGAAGAGGTGAGAGAGGGGCACCGGTCTTCTGAGCAGGAAAATGAGACATTAAGCAGGAGGAAAATTATCCTCACTGTGACAAAGCACAGCAGTGCTGGGTACTTCAGGCCAGAAAGGTCTTAAGGGAAGTCCAGTTCCAATGGATGAGAGCTGGGCACAGTGGTCATTTATTGACTATAAAAACTTTTTTAAAAATCCATTCAGAGGATGAAGGCATTACCAGCCACACCAGCATGTATTGCGCATCCCAGAGGGCGGTTAAGAATCAACCACGTTGTCCGTGGGTCTGGAATCACATGTAGGACAGACCAGGTAAGGATGCCAGCTTCCTTTCCTAGAGGGCATTAGTGAACCAAGAGGGTTTTTTTCCTCAACAATCAACAATAGTTTCATGGTCATCATTAGACACTTAATTCCAGATTTTTATTTAATTCAAATTCCACCATCTGCCGCGGTGGGGTTCGAACTGGGGTCTCTGGATTTACAGCCCAGTGATAATTCCAATAGGCTACCACCTCTCTGGCAGTAGTAAGTGCTTCTGCCTGTGACAAGTGAGAGAAGGCGAGTGGAACACCATAGGGGTGTCATATACAGGTAATGAGAAACCTATTTGGGCCCCGTGCAAAAGAATGCTCCATAACACTCACCAACACTGACACTTCGCTGATTTCTGGTAAGATTTAGCTCTACAATTCTCACAACTAGGGCCAATATTCATCTAATATTTTACAACAGGGGAACATGTTTCCAGTAGCGTGTCATGCTACAACTGATCTTCTGTGAGATGAGGCCTTTATATTCTCAGGTCACATGCTAAGAAACATTGATATCTGGAGCAATTCTCTGTAAGGTATACTGACATTAGGACATGCCACAACAGTGAGTTAGTTCAGCAATGTTTCAGGACAGAAAACAGGTTTGTATCCCTAACACTAAAAATAATAAAAAAGATCTCATCAAGTTGCTTTCTTTAGTGATGGTCTTTCAGTCAGTAAAAGATCAATTGCAGGCCATTCCCGGCCTGATACTGCTAGGATAATGGTACAGCACTTAATCCTGGTTCAATACAATGTTCAAAACAACAGAGTGGTTAATGCTATTGACAGTACATTTTGTTCATACGTAGACAGACTCACAATAAGGAAATATTATGTGTTTATTCTGCTGAATTGCAGTAACATTTAAATATATCTGAATGCAGCATATCAAGGCACCAGAGCAAGGACAACAGAGCAGATCATTTATGAAATGTAAAATCTAAGTTGTTTTATATTATATTACTTTTAATGAATGCACGAATAGACCAGAGAATGTACATATACTTTTTCCCAGCATCATTGCTAAAGTACATGAAGTCGCCAGAAAATTGCTGAATTCTGACCCTCAACTTTAAGTGGGGCATTGAAAGTGCAGGATAAAAATTAGGGAGCCAGTTATGTCAGTTTACCTTGAGATGGAATGATCCCCTGACTGTCTCCTGCAAAGTCAATGTTGCCAAAGGGGTTTGGGACTTCCCACCAACAGTTCTCCTGGTTTCCTAACAGACGTGGTTTAGAGTCATACAGATGTACTGCATGGAAACAATCCCTTCAGTCCAACTCCTCCATACCGATCAGATGCCCTAAATTAATCCAGTCCCATTTGCCAGCATTTGGCCCATATCCCTCTAAACCCTTCCCTTTCCTGTACCCATCCAGATGCCTTTTCAATGCTTTATAATTGTACCAGCCTCTACCACTTCCTCTGGCAACTCATTCCAGAGTTTAATATTGAAAAGTTGCAGAGTTGGGGGAAGATCCAGGCAAAAAAAAAGGCTCCCTCTCGCTCTCCCCCAAAGAGAAGTTAGTGATTTTTAATGGGCAACATTTTTGCATTAGGCTCACAAGGCATGTGGGAAATGGATGTGCATGTGGCAACCCATGTACATATTCTCATCAGGCAGGCTTTCTAATTGCATTTGGTGGGTGGGTTTTGGAGGAGAGATCCATTATGGTATTTTATGCAAATAAATTACCCTCTTTCTGCCTCTGGAACTCAAGTGGTGGATATCACTGGAACTGCAATCTGCAGATTTTCTACGGAATTTCTTTTAAACTAAAATGCAGTGTAAACTCTTTGTTTTTGCAAGTCACAGGACAAATTCAAAACGCAAATATATTAAGGTTCTGCAGTGCAGCAGGAATTTGTCTTCAATGTGTTTTCTTCAGTAAACTTAGCTTTGGGGGGAAAAAAGCAAGTTAAAATATATTCACCAGGCAATAATATGTTTTCGGGAGAAAATGTATTTATCCTAGTGTTTTAATTTGGTGACTTTTCCCACATGAATAACTGCAACAGCCAACTTCCCCTCATTTCCCATTCCTGTTAACGTAAAGAAAAATACCACACAATTTTTTGCATCACTGCATTCCATTTTCAGGGAGGGAAAGGATTCAAGAATTGTATTATTTAAGATATGTCCATATTTAAAAGAGTTTTGAATATTTTACAACTGCTAAAGAATAAGAATAAATTGATATCAGGAACTACCCTGTATGTAGAATTTTCAATAAAGGAAAAATTATGTAAATTATGATAATGCTGTCAACAGCGTGTTCTTGTAATTGTTTCCTATTCCACATTAAAAGCCTCAATAATGTTTATAAAATGTTGTGGAATCCCGGTAGGTTTCCTATTTAGCAAGCCATGTATGACAAATCACACTGTAATGTACTATGTTCTTAATCTTTAATTAGAATGTGAAAATCTGCTACTGAATGCAGTTAACTTTGACACATTAAATCTTCTGGTTAAACTGTCTTACAGGAAGTGCATGGATGAAACATTGTAACAATCTACTGCCTTCCCTCCATTCACCCAGACAGTCTGGGAAGGATGATAACATCTTGTAATACCTGTTCGGCACTAATTAATCGCTGTGGTATTTAGGACCATTCAAGTAGACAAATATGACAGAGACAGGGACAATTAGGAACCTTGTTCAAGCTACATTAACTTTTCTAGTTATTACAACAGAGCAACTAAACTTTGCTTGTAAAAGCTACAGTGGGATTGTTATACATTAGTCATGCAATTAAAGAAAGTGGTGTTTACTATAATTCGGGATAAAAATATCTACAGTATCCCAGGCTGACAAATAGGGCTGGGCCAATCAATTTAAGTCTTGTCAGTGACACAAAACTATGCTGAAGTTTGAATCAACCACACTTCTGGTCTCAGGAATGGATATTTCTTTCTGTATTAATTCATTAAAATATATTCTAGCGCTTCGTAGTTCTGTGATTTAAAATTAGATTAAAATAACAAAAGGAGAAATATAATCTCTTCTTAATAGCTGAAAACAGCATCCAGAAACAGCATTACTGGAAAAAATAGTCTACCCAATATTGGGCTCAAGAGGATATGCCTGATGATGGAAGACCGGAACTCAGCTTTTTGTTTGGGTCAGTAGGTCCGTTTGGGAAATGAATGGTTAATCTGACTCATTGGTACGACCTCGAAAGGTAAACTTGTTACCTTCACTGAGATTTCTCTTACACAGCTCCTGAAATTCTGAAAAGCCAGAATCCCAATGAATAAGGTGGTCTTGGTGAAACATGGCTTTAGATTTTTTTTTTTGAAAGGTTACTGCCAATCTCTGATTCCTTTTGAAAGATAGTGGTTAGCCACCTTCTTGAACTGCTGTGGTCCGCAGGCTGTGTTATACCCACAGAGCTATTAGTTGTTTAAACTATAGCTCTTTACACCACTAAGGGCCCTCAAGCATCAGCACATGCCAACCTGAATTGAAGAGCCATGTGATGTGACCCGAGAGAGGTGGTGTATACTCTTCACACTGGAAACTGCAGTTACATGGATTTCTTAGCATTCTATTTTACAGACTCTTAAGCATAGTTTTGTGTGCCCAGACACCTAGTGAGGAACAAAATCATCAGCAATAAATTTACATCTTCTGCAGAGAACAGGTTAATATGATAGTTTGGAATTTAATTACCTTATTTTATCTGATTCTAACCAATTATTACTAAAATAATTTGCATAAGCACAAAAGGGGGTATTCTGTGTTTCATAACATAAATTGGGAGCAGGTTTTGGGAAATTAGGAAACAGATGCTGATTTTCAATCAGGTAAACCTTCCCTTAATATCCCAAACACATTATCTGCTATTTTTTGCCTGGATTTTAACCGCATAAAGTTCACATCTCAGTGTCAAAGTAGGGTAGGGGTGCTCTGATAAATATAAAACCATGTAACAAAAATAACGCTCGAGTTTTGTTTGTTGCACCTGAAGTGCCACCGACATTTCTAATTACCCAAAAGAATCAACAGAGAGTTGTTCTCAAATAATTTTTAAAATAAGATTAGTTATTTCTAATAATATTAAGCCTGTTGTTCTCATTTAATATACTCTGAAAATGCAAGTTATTGTCAGTGTTGGAGTGAAAACGCAGCTAATGCACACTGTGAGCAGCAATGGAGACTCCAAGTATAACCAACATCACTACAATGTCAGGTCAGTACTTCTCCTGAAGATGGTAGTGGAGTCTTTTATACCATTTCAATACGAACCTGTCATATAGCTACAGAATTAGACTTGCCAGGCAACATTCATTAAATGGAAAGCCTGCCTTATTGTTGAATATTAAATAGATTGTATTTAGACAATACCCTCACCTAGTCTATTTTTATATGATGTAGTTGTCACCTTATTTTTTCAACATCAAATTTTCTGAACGGGAGTCAAAAACAGTAAATGAAATTTTCTGCAAGCAAACACGTTAAAAATAAAACAAAATGCCTTTAATCGGAATACTTTAGAAAGTTATTTTGTAAGGAACAAATACACTCATTTCACATCGCTTGAATTGTACTGCACTGGCATCATAGAAAGAATCTCAGAATGCTTCACAGAAGAGTGACAAAAGGCAGCACTGAATCAGAGGAGAGATTGCAAGGATTGGGGTCAAAACTTGGTTATGTCAGTAGGGTTTTGGGGGAGATGGTTTAAAAGAGGAAAGTGGGGTGATGAACAGTGGAATAGTGAAGGGGTTTTAAGCAGATGAATCTAGAGACAGGGACCTAGGTGACTTAAAGCACTGTCACCATTGCAGATAAAGAGGGCTTAAATGCTAGCATTTTCATCACCGAGTCAGGAGGTCATGAGTTCAAGTACCACTCCAGAGTTTTCAGCAACAAAATTTAGGCAGACACTCCAGGGCAGTACAGAGGGACTGCTGCATTGTCAGAGCAACTGACTTTCTGATGAAACATTAATTCAATTCAGACATAAAGGATTCTCTGCCACTATCTTGAAGAAGAACTTTGGACTTATGCCTGGTGTCCTGGCTAATGGTTATCCCTCAAACAACATTACTATAAACAGATTAGGTGGTCATTATCGCATTGTTATTTATGGGAGAATGTTGTGCACAAATTAGATGTTGCATTTCCTCCATAATAAGTCACTTGTCTTGAAAAAATATTTCATGGTTCTAAATTAGTTACCTTGGCCCATTGCAACAGCAATATATAAATGCAAGTTTGTCTTTCCTTCTAAAAGCACAAAGTCTGAGGAAAGCAGCATTCAGGGAGGAGGGGTTGTGTGGCTGAGGCGATGCAGTGGAAAGGGGCTCAATTTTCAATCCAGAGTCAGCAAACTTATGGCCAGAGCACTGGCAGGTCCTGATCCTGCATTGCTAATGCAATGTTATTTTTAAATGCCAATCTTGTTTGGTGCCCAGTTCGTGGTGCTGAGCACTGCAGAAGTGTTAACCTCAAAGGCAGATGGAAGCCAAGGTTATGCATGTTTGCCTTGCTAAATACATAAGGTAGGCCAACAGCTTCATGGTAGAGACAAGTGATCAAATGGTTAATGAAAAGACTTTGTGAGAGTAAAAATTTGGTAAAATAATTTTGCAGCACAAACATGCCTGCTGTGTTGCACCAGACATTAATGTGTACCAGATTGTTTGGTTTTGAAAATTGCTGTCTGTCTCTCTCCAGCTACTAACAAGTTCAAGGACCTTAATGGGCAGCAAACTGGAGTTGAGCAAATTGTTAGCCCCTCATCTGAATACTTGCCTTTAAACTAGCACTACTGTCCCAGAGGAGTGGGAACACTAACATTCTATCTTGGAGCAATATTTTCAAAGGTGGCCACACCCTATCTTACCTTCATGAACTGCTGAAAAGCAAGTGCAGGGTAGCTGAGGCCACAGAGATATTTTAATAGCTGGAGCATTTTTAATTTGCAGCTTTGATGAACTACAGGCCAAAACAAGTGAAGGATTAGGGTGTTAGGTGAGTAGAACTCATAACAGAGCAAGAACACTTTGGATGAGCTGACATTTATTGATTTGGAGAGCAGAATTCTGTAGTTTGGATAATCATTCAGTCAGCGACAGAGGCATGGATGAGGATTTCAGCACCAGATTGGTAATGGATAGGACGGAGGCAGGTAATGTTAGAGATGCAAATGGGCTGATTTTAAGACAAATAACTTATTGGGTCAGAAATTCAACTCAGATTGTGATCATCTTTGTTTTAACTATGGGGGTTAGGGAAGGGGCAATGGTTTCCTTGGCAAGAGTACAGATTTTACGATAGAAGTTGAGTATCATGGTTTAAATATTTCCAATATCAATCTGGAGATATGAATTTCCACCAAGAGACACTATACAGATAAGGAAGTGGAAAATGTTGGGGGACCGTAGAGGTCACAATATTAAGGAAGAAACAGAAAACCATGTTGCTAATATACTGGTTATTGATGGATATGTAAAAAATGGACTCCGTAGGGGAAGTACAACTGAGCTAGACAATAGAGAAGAAGCACTGGAATGGCATTGTTTTGTTGACCATGTCAAAGACTGCAGAGAGGTCAAAGAGGAAGAGGTGTCAGTCACAGGAATGTCATTTGCGAATCCTAAGAGGTGTTTTGATGCTTCTGGAGGAACACAAGCTCTTGATCTGATAGATTTAAGCAAGTATTAACATAAAGATGGGCATGATTAAAGGTGATACCTACAAATTTAAGAACAATGGAAAGAAAACTATAATTGATCAAATGGTAGTTAGCAAGAACAGAAAGCTCAGTAGTAATTTACTTCAGAAAGAAAAAGAGGACAGCAGTTAGTTCAAATGCAGGTAGCCTGGAGTGACGAAGAGAAGTTGATTAGTCATAAAGGTTATTGGCAATGAATTTAAAGGATTAGGGTGTTAGTCTCATGGAAAAGGTGAATTTTTGGAGGACAGTAGAGAGACTCATAAAACTAGACGCTTCATGAATTAGAATCTGACGGTTGCAAGAGCACAAAATGAACTATATATAAAGAGGAAATACAGATTTTCATATAATTCTAATACAAATCCCAAGTACTCTGGCAAGTAATTCCATGCTTAAACATTCACGCAAAAGAGGCCGAGACTTTCCTACACTCAAACATTGCAACAGTTCAAGAAGGCAGCTCACCACTGCCTTCTCCAGGGTAATTAAGAATGGGCAATAAATGCTTGCTTAGCCAGCAAAGCACATATAAATAAAAATAATACTTTCAGACAGAGAGAAATGAAGTTGGAAGCCACGTCACTGACATTCAGATTATACATCAGCCTCATTAAAACCAATATGGAGGCATCAGTGATAAAATATTTGGCTCAAATAAACAGGAGCTCATTTCAAACTCTTGCTGCAAATTGACAGTTCAATTCTGAGCCCATATCTTAGCAGGTTTTGGTAATTATCAGCTGGATTGAAAAGTAGAGGACATTACAATGGTGGATTATCTCATTTGGGGATTGTGTGAAGAAAAGGAGGGGTTAGTGCATAAAATAGCTCAGCCAGCAACTGATAGCTGTAATGAGTGAAAATGAACAATCCTCCTATACTTCGGTAGTATAGAGATTCAACATGGGACATTAATGGAAATGATGTAGAAATGAAAGTTCATTTAAATATCAGCTCAGACTCAGGACTGGATTTTGATGAGTCAGAAAGCCTCTGCAGACCTTTAAACATCATGGATAGTTTTATTTTGTTGTTGCCCAATGAGTCTTATAGCAATCAGATACAAGTTACATGAGTTGGATCGACACTATTACTGAGGATATAGGTCTTGATCCTAAAGATTGGTTAGGCCACAGATGGAATACTGTAAGAAGTTCTGGTCACCACAATATCAGAAGGATGTGATTGCACTGGAGAGAGTACAGAGGAGATTCACCAGGATGTTGCCTGAGATAAGAAGTGTCATTTAGAAGGAGAAATTGGATAGGCTGGGTTTGTTTTTGTTGGAGCAGAGGAGGCTGATGGAGGATCTGATTGAAGTATACAAAATTATGAGAGGCGGAGACAGGGTAATTCGTGAGAATCTTTTCCTCACGGCAAAGTCTAAGGCCAAAGGGCACATGTTTAAGGCGAGGAGTAAGTGGGCTCAAAGAGATGAGGAAATTTTATTTTCATCCAGAGGGCTGTGAAAATATGGAATGCTCTGCCTGAGAGGATAGTGGAAGCAGATATTCTCTCAGCATTTAGAAAGCATCTGGATGAACACTTAAAATGTCAGGGCATGGTAGGATATGGACCAAGTGCAGGAAAATGGGATTAGTGTAGTTTGGTGTTTTTTGATCAGCATAGACCTGGTGGACCAAATGGTCTGTTTCTATACCGTATGACTCAATGACCCTAAGAGACCTGGATGCAGGTCCCCCAACTCTGACAAATAAGATCGCCAAAGAAGATTCAAAGTATCATCGAGTTTTTTGGGAGCTTTCTCACTGATTGGTTTCATGCAATCTCTTGCCATATGTTACAAAGTTGCCTGAATAATTATCTACCCTGCCCCTATGGTACCCCTCTTGCCCAATTTTAGTCCTATTAAACTATGTACCATTCCTAGACAGTGTGCCACTCCCAGGATATCCTGGAATTTACTAGCATCCCTGGTGCTGCACAATCTTTAAAAAAGCTGTGGTGCACAAGCACAATTAGCCTGGAGCTGTTCTGAAAGGAGGGAAAACCAAAGTAATGGTAAATGATGAACAGCAAGAAAGACTTAATGAAAAATCTGCTGGAGAGAGGAGCAGAACTTCTTCAAAGTGGGCATTCCCAGAAGGGATGTGGCAGTGAATAAAACGAAGAACTGCGGATACTGTTGACATTCTGAAAGGGACTGCCCTACACAGACATTTGCCGTGTACATGAGGGTCCTACTGGATGGTGTGGTGTGCAGAGGCAGGTTATCCTCTTCCCCAGTACTAACACAGGAGATCAAGGCAGCAGTTCATGTCTGCCTGATCCAAAGTTGCCACCTTGGTCCGTGCAGTCTCAGCTGCCTGGAGGAATGCACAGCAATGTAGGAAAAGGTCAATGTCAGTCTCCAACATACCAGCTTAAGTGCCACCATCTTCTCTTCAACCCTTGATGCTTAATCTATCTCTGCTACTGTATCCATCTCCCAAAAAGGCTCATGCGCTAGCATTCTCACTTTTATCTACAACATCTTCCCTAATTTGCTGTCAACCACCTAAGCCCAGCGATCAAAAACCTGGCATGCCCTCTGGTGCTGCCTAATCACTCACTTTGGACACCCTCCCACCTGCACCATAACTAACACCGAGCGACTCACCTAAAAACCTGTCTGTCTTTCATTCCAAAGGTAAACAGTCCAAATTAGGGCAGAAAGAGTCAAGATGGTTGGTGGGCTGCCTGACATTGGGCTCCTCACCCTTTATGTGGAGAGCTTCCTGACTCTGACCACCCCAAGCAGCTAACTGACCATGTTCATGCCCCTGGACTGCTATCAGATGCTGCCCTTGCCTTACTGTGCTGAGATGCCCTGACCAAAGGCTTTCTCATTTGACTTGACTGAGGACTGCTGACAACCAGGACAAGCTTCCTTGTTTTATGCCTGTGCTAAATGGCACATCAATATTATCAGGCTTCAAACTTGGTGCAGTTTCCATCCACTGTGGCAAGAATCGTGGTGAAGTTAGGAGTGGCCCTAAAATGGGCATTAATTGGTCACCTATGTGCTTCAATTGGCCCAAGGCAGCTTATGCTTCCCCTGTCTTGTGTAAAATTATGGTGATGTCAGGGGGTTGGGTGGCTAGACATGAAAATTGGTACGTTTGTCATTACACCCAATTTTGTGACACACTGCCAACCTACCCCCGAGAAGAGTCAAATTTTGTCTCTTAAGTAGGTTAAGTGATCCATTTAGCTGGTTCAGTATGATTAGATTAGCACAAAAGTCCCTGGCTTGTGGCATGCATATGTTTTGATTTCTCATTCTGCTGTGATTCCATCTTCTTCTAAAGATACAGAAATTTAAACAGTAAGGGTTCACTATCAATGGAATATTTTTTTATTTGGCTTCTGCTATATACCCTGGATAATGAGAAGGCAATTGTTGAGTTTGTGAGGAAATAGCCGATTTGTGCAGAGAAACTATTTAAGGTACATTGAAATACAGCAACATATGAATTGAAGGAGACCATCTGGTCAGTCTCAACATTCAGAAAATATTGCAAACTAACTTATTACTCATACATCAGAATTGGCTTTTCCAGTCTAATATTTGTCAAATATGCTTTTGAATTTATAGACCATATCTACCTCAAATGTGTGTCTTGTTGTTCATACATTGAAACCTTTTATTCGAAGCAGTTAAATCTAAACTGTGTTTAGTT
Organism: Rhincodon typus; assembly: GCF_021869965.1. Taxonomy (NCBI): domain Eukaryota; kingdom Metazoa; phylum Chordata; class Chondrichthyes; order Orectolobiformes; family Rhincodontidae; genus Rhincodon; species Rhincodon typus. The sequence goes on from NC_063337.1 coordinate 47,612,030, forward strand.
TTCTGCTCCTGAGCTGTGGTCTCTATTCCCTTGTACTGGTGAAGCAAACCTAATTATATTTTGGCGCACATGCAATGATGCTCGAAAACATTTTTAGTTTGTTTGGCATAAATAGGCCAAAATTAATTAGCAACCTTCCAATCTTTTTACCCTGGTTTTGTAGAAATCCATGAAATATCAATCGGTTTCTTTGTGACAGTAAATCTCTGGAATATGTATGGGTAGCTTGTAAATTCTGGGCTGCAATTAGCCAGTTGTTGAATTCCCATTGAATGTCTACAGCATTCCAAATGCTTCCTCAAAGGGAGAGGGGAAACAAGATTTGCCAGGATGTTGCCAGGAATGGAGAGTTTGAGTTATTAAAAAAACGCTGGAGAGGCTGGGACCTTTTTTCACTGGAGCATAGAAGGTTGAGAGGCAACCTTATAGAGGTTTATAAAATCATGAGGGGTATAGATAAGGTGAGTGGCAGGTGTCTTTTCCCTACGGTGGGGGATTTCAAGACTAGGAGGCATCTTTTTAAGGTGAGAGTAGAAAGATTTAAAAGAGACATGATGGGCGACTTTTTACACAGAGAGTGGTTCGTGTGTGGAATGAACTTCCCAAGGAAGTGGTGGATGCAGGTACAGTTAAAATGGTTAAAAGACTTTTGGATAATACAAGGATAAGAAATGTTTGGAGGGATATGGGCCAAGAGCAGGCAGGTCGGACTAGTTTAGTTTGGATTACGGTTGGCATGGACTGGTTGGACCAAATGTCTGTTTCCATGCTGTATGACTATGACTCCTAATACTTAGTCCAGGAATACCAAACCATATGATACAGGATGCCTGCTCAGTTTTCTAAAGGTTCTCTGCGCTCTGCAATATTTTGTAGCAAGTGGTAGTTGATAGGTTTGGAATTGTAAAACACAAGGAACTACTTTCTTTGAGGTGCTGGATTCCCCAGACTTAAATGCCAGAAAGGGTACTTCAAGGGAATTACTGGGCTTTTCACAGGCGTAAGTAGTCAACTAGCTATCAATAGGCTGGAGGCTGGGTCTGTCCCCTCAGTGTCACGGTGAGAGCTCCCAGTCAGAGGCTGGTAACTCTCCAAAAACTTTAAGATAGAGACATGCAACTCATTTGGTGGTCTTGCTGGGTGCCAATGTGGCATGCACTGGTATCTTGGGTGTGACAGGACCTCTGATAGGGGAGCCTATTGAAGAGGGACCGGGGGAAAATCTGCTATCAGTGAAATCCCGGTAGTGGTGATAATGCTTACTTAAATAGTCATTAAATGTCCAGTTAAGGCCCTCAATAGGCTTACTGGAGGGAAGGTTGCCTGGCACAAGCCCTATCACTGGTATATACATTGTTCCTAAGTATGTTTTGTACATAGGTACCTTAATACTTAAGATGACGCTATGTGTAGCGACATTATTTACTTTTCACTGTACTCCTGTACTTCATTACATGCGATAATAATATCTAAAATCTAAATGTAAAAAACATTCTGATTTAATGGTCCCGAATGCCTTCAAATTCATTTGCAGGGTAATGATGAATCCAACGAAAGAACACAAGAGATGGGAGCAGGAGTAAATCATATGGCCCATCTAGTCGGTTCCATCATTCAGTAGAGTAATGGCTGGTGCTACAATCCAATTCCATTTACCCATCCATTCCTCCTTTCTCTTCATGTTCTGAGAGACTAAAAAATCACTTAAGCCATCCTTAAATGCAGTCAGCCCTCTGGGGTAAACGGTGCAGAATTCACAATGGGTATTTCACTGGCAGGCATTAAAATGAGATTGGGATGCCAATTTTGTTTCAGTATCCAGGTCTGTATGTTATCAGTGGTTACTGTAGCATAAGGATTTAGGACCCTGGAGCAACCTTATGATGATGTCACTGAGCTGCTTCCCACACCCTGTAAACCGCTCAGTGAGAGTTATTTAGAAAGTAGATAGAATATGGAAGATTGTTTGAGTTCAGTGAACAGTTTGAAGGTGTATCCTGAAAAGGAAATAAAAAGAAAACATGCACCAAGCCTAACCTATAGTTTGAATTATGTGGCTGGAGGGACTTTCCTTTCCGTCAGTGCCACAAGTTGTTGATTTAAGTTTATCAATGGCAGACTGATTTCACAAAAGGGTCTTCCAGCAAAAGCAGCTGTTTTGTTTTCATATTTATAATGTGATCCCATCAGACATGCCAAAAGTGATGTTAACACAATGAACGGGATGCATAGATGGAAGAAACCTTATGAAAGAGATTTCTTAAGTCATATTGTTTACAATGAATATACAAAAGCATGACCGTACTCAAGAGAATTTAACCAATACTAAAATTGAATCTGGAGATCTTTTACAAATGGAATTGTCTCTAGCAATGGTATGTTGCCAAAGAGAATAAAGTGCAGAATCATTCATCTTTTTTTTTTTTAAAGAATACACATTATCAGGAAGGATTTTGTACAATGAGCTGTTTACATGTTTCACAACTAACTGAGTGTGCAATAATGCTGATGTTTCATTTCTTCCAGATCTATCACATGGTACGTATTAGTTAAATAATGTGAGCCTCCATCATACAAGCTTGTGTGCATTTATTGCTGACTAATGATGAAATAATTTTTACTCCTACTGATGATAGCTGGAGTATGAGCTGATTTTCAACAGTGAATTTTACATTGCCAAATAAATATTAATTCAACCATGCTGTTGTGTAATCAGCTTTAATAGCACACTAATGATTAACATTAATAGTGGAATCCATAGCCTCCTAATCATACACAAAGGAATGTCATCAAGTCACGCAGTTAGTAAACTAGTGTACAAAGAAGGCAGAGTGTCATTCGATTCTCATTAAATTACTACATACATGGGTCACTAACATGGCACTGGATTTACATATGTACTGCAGAAGAGAGCTCTTCAGTAATCTTTCCATTCAATGATCACAAATTAGTAAATAGCGACTTAGAATTGGCTTTCTGCTTATGTTATTCCACCTATCTTTATAATTCTTTTCTATCTTCTTTAAGTTAGATATTTGTCTTGGGTGATATCATGCTAGCTGACCAACAATCCTTGGAAAATGTTGCTGCTGCATGCATCTACTTTTTTGAAGATATGGTTACTTTTTTTTGTGTGTGGGGCTCCACAAGCCTGGTATTTAACAAGAACAAGGCCCACACTGTACCTTGCAGCCTCCTGCATGGCCAGACATAATCCAAACAGGCTGTCCATTGTTCCCCTGTTTGACAAAGAATAGAAATGCTGCCACATTTCTGAAATCACTGCCCAGTGATAGGCATTTAGAAGATGCGCATCAGAACAATCTGCACTAAATCTCAGACTGGAATCGTACCCGTGCATTGTGGGTCATAGAGTCAGGACTAAAAGCAACTCCTCGGCCCACACTGATGAATCACAAGCGGAGTTATTCTCCTAGCAGTGGTCAATTATGAGACCACTTCCAAGATTGCCATCGTTAGCCTGGCTCCATGAGCTGCAAGCTGGGATGCCTCAAAAGGCTGGCAAGTAAGTGATGAATGCACAGGGCTAAGCAGACAGGTCCAACAATTGGAGAGTTCAGCCAATGTTGGAGTCACTGAGGGGTTTGGGGGGGGGAGGCGGTGGGCACTGCTGCTGTGAAACCCCTACTTGGACCCTGGAGACTTCAAAAACGAAGGCCCCCAGATTTGGGAAACTGCTGGCAGGGAAGGCTTGTTGCAACTGATGGACTCACCGTGCATGGGGACCATTCCAAGAGCCATTACATTCCGGTGGCCTGGGAAAATAGACGGCAATCAACCAACTAATTGGCTCCCCAACTCTGATTGGTACAGAATCGAGCTGTCATCATTGCCAATTTTCATACTATATCCTAGTGCTGCAAAAACATACAGCTTCCTTCCTGACACTTTGCCATTTTACCACCCTTTCTTGCAACTTGTCTCCAAAGGTCTAGTAAAATTCTGACCGTAGACTTTCTTTTCATTCTTGGGCAAATGGCTGGGAGCTTATATTAGTCAATTGAAAATATTCTTGCTATCTCTACTTTAGCATGATGTGCTTATGTTTTCCTGCATCAAGACTGCTATACAATGGTTTAGAATATAAAATATATCACATTTTCATTTATTAGCTGGATTCACATGAGAAAACTATAATATGGTCTGGATTTTTATTTCATTATTCTACTTTGTTAGATGATGTTGTGGCACCATTATTAAAGGTGATATAGAAGGGCATTTAGAGAAATTAATCGTAATCAGGCAGAGTCAATGTGGCTTTGTGAAAGGAACTGCACTCCCTAAGCTGTTATTGTGTGGACCTCAATGAAGAAAATGGAGTTCTTCAATGTACTCCTGTGTATGTTTTCTAATTGCACACTCCTTGCAGGCTGCCTTACCTGCCCCAGCAATGCATATTAGGAAAATGTAGCATGTACTGATTACAAATACTTTTATATTAAAACCAATAAATAGAAAATTGTGGGCTGCATGTTTTCCTTAGATGCATTCCGGAAACAACAGACTCTCCATCTGGACCATTCCATTTTAAAATTATTGCGTCAGAGATGGAATTTCTAGCAGAAAAATGTTCTTTCTTTAATACTTGCAATTAAAACAGGACACTTGGAGAACTGCTTTTCGGTTGCACCCTGCAGTGTTTAAGAAGTTAACTCTTAAATTCTGATGAAAGGTCATCAACAGGAAATATGGTCATCTCTTTTTCTCCATAGATCATGCCTGATCTATGGAATATTTATAGAATTCCCCTTTTCAATTTTGTTGCACAGGTTTTGACCTCAACTCTCAAATGAACTTATCACATATGTTAACACCAGGTATCAGAATGACATGCTTTTATTAACTAAGAACACTCTGGCAGAGTAAGTGCCTAATTAAATACAATGCAAAAATAGATGAAATATCAGACACACTGTTACAGCTATTCAGAACTGGTACAATTGGAGTAACAGTGGGTCAGTCCAACTAGTCCATCTGCTATATGATGGCTTACAATATAAATATATCACATTTTCATTTACTAGCTGGATTCACACGAGAAGGCTATAATATGGGTCTGGATTTTTTCTTCATCATTTTATGTTCCTTTGTTAGATGATGTTGTGGAGCTATTATTGTGGAATCAACATGGTTTTGTAAAAAGAACCCCATTCCCTCAGCTGTTATTGTGTGGACCTCAATGAAGAAAATGGAGTTCTTCAATTTTGGAGCAAGCTTTTTCTTCCTCACTACTGTTCATCTAATCTCATTGGTATAAATTTCTATTCCTTTCTCCTTTGTATCTTTACTCTGCTTCCCCTAATGGTAGTAAGTTCCACTTCCCTATCATTATTTGGTCTATGAGTTTTTTCCTCAAGCCTAATCTGCTATTTGATAAGTAAATGGCTCATAAGGCTGTGGTCACTACTATTCTATATACTTTAGTCAGTCAATATCCAATGACCATTAATTTGCCAGCAAGAAAGTTCCACAGACTCATGGTCCTCTTAGAGAAAAGACTTTTCCTTATCCCTGTCTTAAATGGAAAACTCCTTATTTTTAAACTGAGAGTCTAGTTCTAGGCCTTCTGAACAAGGGGAAGCATCCTTTCAGCATCTGCCCTGTCAAGTCCCCTTGGGAAACTGCAAAGGATATGGGCTCAACATGAATGAATGATTCTATTGTTACACGAATTTTACAGTGACAAAAAAATGTAAAATACAATGAATAGTTCCTACTGCTGCCATGATTCCAGTACCACTTTGAATAGTTTAAGAACACTTTTTCATCCCAGGAATCAGGCATTGAACCTTCTGTGCACTGTTTTCAATGTAACTCTGCTGCTCTTTAAATAAGGATACTAAAACTGGACGCAATACTTAAGTTGTGATCTCACCGAAAATCTGTGCAACAATCTAATTGTATATCCTCTTGTAAACACAGAACCCATTTGCCTTTCCAATCATTTGCCCTACCTGTACACTTACTTTTCATGATTCATGTAGCAGAATATCCAAATCCTTCTGTACTATTCTGCAATTTGTCTCTTCATTGAAATAATATTGTACATGTTTTTTCTTCTAGTCAAAGTGGACAAGTTCACACTCTCCTACATTAAAGTCCATCTGCCAAATCGTTTCTACTCACTTAACCTATCTATCCTTTTGTAAACTCTATGCTCTCTTCACAACTGATTAAATTCTTTCTGAATCATAAAGATTTCTATCAGGAATCCCTCAGGTGTTGCCTGTTCAAATACAATTAAGTTAACAACATCAATTTGTATTTATGTAACACTTTTCGTGTGGTAAAAGGTCCAATGTGCTTCACAGGAACATTATCAAACAACTTTTGACATGGGCCCACATAAGGGGATTTTAGAGCCGATAACATGAAGCTTAGTCAAAGAGATAGGTGTTTATAAGAAGAGAGATGCATAGAGAGTTGCACAGAGTGGGACAGGAAATCATACATTAAATGTGGCACGGATGACACACTTATAAATGCAGGTTCCTTTAAGGCTCAAACAAAACAGTTCTAGAGCTGATTGGAAGCATTAGATGCTCATTGGACTTTGTATGTAAGAGCTCAGTTCTTCAACAGTGTGGTGTTGGCTCTGTATAGGAAAAGATGGAAACTGATGTTTGTGCTCAACTACAGATTTACAATAAAACTCTTGTAAATTTGTGGAAGTACTTCCCTCCCTAACTCAACATATGGACATTGGTACCTGATACAACAGGTGGAAGTTCCTTTGCCCAGAGTCCATGCCAGCTCTTTGTAGAGCAATCCAGTTAGTCTCAGACAATGGAAAGATTTGGAGCAACAATGGGAATTTTAAATGGAAGCAAATCTTAACCCAAAGCAATGTAGGTCAGCAAGCAAAGGACGATGAGCAAATAAGACTTGGCATGAGTTAAGATACTGGCAACAATGCTCTCCTTAGCATTAAAAAATGCAGCAAATCAACCAACATTGTGGACAAAAGAAAACCTGACTAAAAAGTGCTGGAAATCTGAATTCCAAACATTAAAGCAGATGATCATTTGGCATTTGCTCTGAAGAATATTCCAACTGCTTTAATTTTTCTTCTTCAGATTCTGACTGACCCACTGTGTATTTCCAACATATTTATCACGTTTTCAACTCAGAAGTCTTGTCAGACAGTTCCTAAACCATCTCCTCTCTGGAGGCGGCCTTGTTCAGCTACTGTATTTCCTGCCAAGTTTTGGTTCCAATCTATCTGGCCCAGCTCTGTTCTTGCACCATTGAAATCCAATCTCCAACAATTGATTATTTTTACTCTGGATGGACAAATGTCATTTTCTCCTGCCATGATTAATCCTCATGATACAGTGATTACTGTCTCTTAAATGTTCAGCCACTGTCACTTAATCTACTTGGCCCGTCTTATTTCCATGAACCAGTTCTAGTCGTACCTCTTTTCTTAAAAACCGAAAGAACAGTTTTTGTTTAACAATAGGTCGTATTTAATGTTCTGAGGAAGGGTCACTGGACCCGAAACATTAACTCTGATTTTTTTCTTCACAGATGCTTCCAGACCTGCTGAGCTTTTCCAGCAACTTTTGTTTTAGTGCCTCTTTTCTTGTTAGACTGGATACATACTGCTGTTGGAAATTCTCATGAACATAATCTAGGAACACTTGTCCCTTGCTGCCCTTTGCACTACCACTAGCCCAATCGCATTCAGGTAATTGATGTCCTTCAGTATAGCCAATTTACAGTGTTTACACATCTCTGTAATCTGATTACAGATTTATTCTTTTATAGTCAACTGACTGGTGGACTATACTACACCAAACAATATGAATTAAGCCTACTTATGTCTTAGCTTTAGCCAAATTGATTCTGTTGTTGAAACCTCGGAAACATCCTCTTCCTCCAGAACTGCAATGCTCTGCTTAACCGAAAACCTTGCTCCTTTGTTTCTTTTCATGCATTTTCTGAACACCTCAAAACCAAGAATATTTAACATTTAACATCCAGATCTGCTGTTCCTTAACCCAGGTCTCTATTATTGCCACTTTGGAAATAAGAAGCATAACAAAAGATGACACAATTAATATACAGAGACAAAATAAAAATCTACACATTGGTTTTGAATGAACCTCAGTAGAGGCTGCTTTCCTTGAACTTCTAAGAGCTTTTTCTTTGGAATTGCATTCTGCTAAATTAAAGCAAAGGCCAGTCTTGCACGGCTCAAATCTGCGTTTTCACCCTTGAATCTGTTGTCTCAAAAAAAAGCAGCTCAGTGCACAGGAACAATTATTTCTCAGCTGAGCTGGAATGATGTCAGCTTTCTGATTACAAACTGCTTATTTATGCTCTAACAGCTGCCAAGAGCAGCAAATAAGTGGCTAAAAGAGTGTCTAGACCAAGCATTCAGGCCTGTATTGTTTGAGGGTTGTTACCTGGTTAACTGCGATTGGGGCAGCTGCCTGGTGTGAAAGGAGGCAGGGATGGACAGGCAATGATTGACAGAAAGGCCCATTGGTCAGACACAGCCACCCTCATGGCCCCTTCCTTTTCACCCTTTGTACTGTAAAGGGAGCAGGCCTGGCCTTGCCTTGGGGTTGGAGATGAAAGGAAATGTTTAGGTGTAATGAAAATATCCTCTGGCCAGTTGTATGATCATGAACCCCTCTCTCAGGAATTCTATGCTATCGAAGGCATATATTATTAATTTCCAATTTGAAATCATTGAATTGTACATGTTATAAATGATCATCCTATTTGACTTGATTGTTTTGTTGCTTAATCATTATTTTCTTCTGAGTTTGGGATGGGAATTTTTAGCTGAATCGTTATATATTTTCTATTCTTCTGAGCATCTAATAGATGTCACGAGAAAAAATATTGTAGCTAGAGATACCTCAGTTTCAAGTACATGGTTTAGAGAAAAATAAGTTCTTTTTTGAATAAATTATTCATGATGGAAATCTCCAAGTTTTATTTTCTAAATTATATTACAAATTGTCACTGAAATTTTATTGATATCCATGGAATAAATGCGTGGCAGACAAATAATTCACAGGATACTTAGCTTAGCCAGCACGGGTCAAAGGTCATTGACTCATATAATGGTTGTTTCTCCTTAAAGAAGTATTTTCCTGAGGCCATACACCATTGAAATAGTGCTTTTCTAGCATAGGCAGTCTTGAATGGCACAAGGGAACTGGGAAATTATGATTTATGTAAATGAGTTACACCATTAATTAAGCTACTCCACATTTTCTCTGGGATTGCTCCAGTAACCTACCATTCACTAAAAAGTGAGAATTTAGTTATTGTAGCACCACCTTATTCAAATCAACAAAAGCTGATCATGATTTTTCTACATTGACATGTTTTCAAAGCACTGATACTTGAATAAATATTAATGGCAGTGGTAAATCCTTTGTGACTTTGTAGTGATATGCCACAGCTTATTTGCTTAGATTCCAAACGATGGTCAGTCAGCCACTGCTGTTTTTTGCAGGCATTAATAAATACTCTCATTTATTACAAAAAACCAAAAGAACTGCGGATGCTGTAAATCAGGAACAAAAACAAAGTTGCTGGAAAAGCTCAGCAGGTCTGGCAGCATCTGTGGAGGAGAAAACAGAGTTAAC
>NC_063337.1:47622061-47717284 GCF_021869965.1 Rhincodon typus
TGTGTTCATCCAGCTCTGCACCTTGTTGTCTCGGATTCTCCAGCATCTGCAGTTCCTACTATCTCTGATTCCTTTTTTAAGTATCTGTTTGAATACTTTCAGGCAAACAGCTGGTCCTTGTCAACCACTTCCTGTAGATGCAGTGGCTGTTGAGTGAAACTGAGTGCCTCCAGCTCTGCAAGCTGATCGAATATATTTTGTCAAATCTCTAGAAAAAAAATTGGCCTCACGACTTCCGATTTGTCACTGCCCTTGCTACAACATCTTCTAATTAAAAAGGCAGGACAATAATGAGGAAGTTATCAATGCCGAGATCAGCATACTAGCTGGTTAAATGTACATATACAACATTGATCTTGCTGTTACAGGAAAACCTGGGCCAAAATTTTGGTGCATACATAATAAGAACTATATGTGAAAAGCAGCATTTAACATTAACTAAAGGACCAACATTTCTTTGTTTTCAAATCTTATTAAAATTAGTGAGGTTGGTTAAAAAAAAAACTGAAGTTTCAGGAGAATGTGCAAATAGACAATTTATCCAGATTTAGTGCTATTCTCAACATTGCTGGCCCTCCAGAATGAAAACAGATGAGCAAAAGTGAGAAAAGGTCAATTTAATTTATTAAAGGTTATTATTGATGAATTAGTGCAGCACTGTGCAGTTTCAGAGTCAGATTGAAAAGTCAATATTTTACTACATTTCAGACCTGAAGTTACTGAGTTTCACAAAAAAAGGCTCGAATATCAGAACAGCAGTGAGTGAGATGCATAGCATGAAGGAGTCTTTTTGTTCAGCGGATGAATTTGGATTTATTACAGTGCAGTGGAGGGATGAGGCAGTCCAGAAGGGAAGAGGCCGTAAAATGTACAAACTTGTGGCATATACAACCCCAGGCAGCGTGAATAAATAATGTAGTATAGAGAAACTCCTTTGTTTGTATTGTACGGCGTTGGTTTTGAAATTTTATTCCAATTCAAAAATAGCATTTTCCAATCTACACTACTCAGTAAATTAAAGTGTTCGTGATGCCAAGCAGTCGCCCAGTCATTCTTAAGGTCCCTTACATTTAACCAATTAACACCAAATAAAGGCTATTAGCGATCCATTAGCGATGTCACTGCCCATTCACGTTAGACCTTATTGTTGCCATAATCACCTGGGACTCAGTGGGATAGATTTTTAACTTGCTGCCCAGACAATTCGAAAGAGTGGAAATAAAAATTGAGAGTTTTGTAAATGAATTGGCATCTTGAAAACCCACCAAAATGGCTTAAGGAATGAAACCCATTGTTTAAAGTCTACAAATTTCCGTTGATATGAATAAAACTATCTGCTCTTGTGTTACTGTGATACCTGCGGAAAGCATCTCCTCTCAATCCCACCACCTGAATTGCAAAGTTAGAAATCAGTCTGTTCCACTTGATTGTGACCTTTCTTTTGGCACATGCAGCTGGCTGTGAAGCATCCTGCAATTTGGCATCAAAATCTCCCGGGGCAGTGAAAACATTATTGAATGAAGTTCTTGAAACTGAAGTCTCCATTGAACAAAGTGACAAATTACTTCTCCACGTACAACCCTCTGTTTCAAACCTGAGATCAGTTACCAATAGTGTATTCCATGATACTGACTGGATTGCTGCTCCCGAGTTTTTAGATTGTGCCTTACATATGGTAGCAGTCTTAGAATTGCCTTCAGTGGCACGTTTCGCACAATTTCTATTCAACAAGCTGATCTAATATATTTACTAAATTCCTGGGCAAGAGTGGCTGGACACTTGTCTTTATTGTAGGGTATTTTCCTGCTTTCTAAAATAGAATAATGATGATGTTATTGATGTTGAGGTCAGCATGCTAGATGGCTAAATGTGCATGCTCGTCATCGATAATGAAGAAATCCCAAGAAGTAAATGAGTATGTATAAGTGAGAAACTGCATTCTTTTAGCTGAAGGCATTTAATAATTTTAAAAATTGTGTAAAGGATACTTAACTACTATTATTCTCGATCTCCATTTATGTTCCATGCTATTACTTTACAGTGAGATTCATAGCTTACTTTTATTTTTCAAGTCATTTAGCTTCTTATAAACGCAGTCTCACAAATCAGATGGTTGAATTTTATGTGAGTCAAGAACATTCCAACCTTGATTTTTCTCTGTTGCTGCCCCAATAACCTGATGTAATCTGGGCAATTGCAGTGTAAAATCAGATGGATTTCATTTGGTTCTAGACACTTCTGCGCCTGTGTACGCTTGCACTGTGGGTGGGAATAGGTGCATAAGATATCTGGCAAATATGTGGTTGAATTATTCAATACATAAATAAGGGGAAATATCGTACACATACATGTTATTGCACATACTCAAACAATGCTGGGGACAGCACGTTCCCAGACATTCAAATCAAAAATACAAATCCCAAGGCTTGTAAAATTGAGTTTTCGTTTGCTAAAACAATGCAGTTTATATCATGAAACAAGAATTAATTAAAATTATCAAAGCGTAGGGGTGGGCTGAAAGATGCAAGACTGTTTTTAGCAGTTGTGGGTCAAGAATTAAGGGTCATAACTAGATTAAATGTCACAGATTTAGAACAGATGGCAGGAGGAACTTCTTCTTGGAGACAGTCTTAATAACAGAGGGTTAGTGCATGAGACAAGAATCATGTCAACAATTAAGATTAGATTAAAAGGTGGATGAAATAAAGTGGCCCAAAAGGACTCAGAAACAGGTTGCAAAATGTGAAATAAACTAGTTATGCTGTACAGTCAGTTTCAACCATGTTACCATAATGCATTACAGTGTTGTTAAAAGTATGTGGACTGGTTAGGGAGTGGGGAGATGTTGAATTTTCCTGGAAGCGATTGATTTCAGAAGCTACATAGCTGGGTTCCCCAGTGAAGTTGTAAGTGGCACCACCTGTCCAAAATATTCGAATGTTTCTGATCCTGGGAAATGACCTGGTCAGGAGTGCAAGTTGCAGGTGGGCAGATGTCTCACTGAATTATTTCAATAGAAGTGAAACAGGACCAAAGAAAAAAATTGGAGCTTCTCGACATTTGTTTAATTTGTCCTATTAGAACAAATGTTTGTCCGTACATGAGCATGGACAGAAGATATTATTCAATGTAGAAAATTCAGTTAAGCCATTCCTTTAACACAGGTTAATAGTTAACACCAGATTAGGCATTGGATGCCGCAAGAATTGTCACAAAGATATGCCATGGTTTAAACAGTGACTTTCAAGCACCATGCATCAACTTTTGTACCATTCCAACCCTTTCCAAAACTTAGCCCTAACAAAATATCATCAACCCTTTTCACTAATCTGTAGCTAAGGGTATCAGGTATATTGAGGTCTATAGAATAAAAGTTTCCCTTTCCTTCACCTTTGTCTCCCCATCTCTTTCCCCTCTTCAGTAATACCACTCCTCCTCTCCCGCATTGTGCCTTGTTATCATTCCCCTTTCATTTCTCTCTCCTCTGTAATTTGTTTGTTCTAATGATCAACATGGAATAAATGTAAATTCACATGGTTTAAGGACAAATTACTAAAACACAGTGCAAGCTGATCATTGTGCTGAGACATCAGTGTCTGACAGTGTCCATTGATTGCTGGGCCACTGTATGCATTTTCTATAAGCTGACATGGGCTTGACATTTGTGTGCACATATTCGATATCAATCTAGCCGTCATTGTTCATGACACAGCTGCTGACCTTGCATGTCTCAGCGAGTGTTCTTTAAATTAAAACAATAGATTGTGAAGTACAGTTTAATGTTTTCCAAATAGACATTAAATACAGAAAAAAAAATGAAGCTTATATTTAAGAAACTTTTATTGGCTGAACAAAAACAATTATATTTTACTAAATAGCTATTAGCAAATTTTCAATTAAATTGCTGCCCATTCAGCTAGAGAAAGCATGACAAAGTTTATTGGGAAATTATCGAAGGTGAGTGAAAAACCTGCCTCAGATAACTCTGTTTCACTTTCTGTATGATGACAAAAACTATATGCTTGTGAAGATGTGATGAACTGGTCAAGTATTCAAGTTTCTGGGAAGTTATTAAATCGGCTTTATAAATATTTGCAATGCTATATAATCAGTGCTTTTGGGCTATCTGTATTGAAGATGTTGAAGCAGATTTTCCAATAGTCAGTCATTATTCGAGTGTAGTATGCATGGGGATGCTGCAGAATCTGGATTGTAGCGTTCTCAAAGAAATTACCTGAGAAATTGAACTATTCACCAGACAATCCCTGTACACCTGGTACCCTCTGGGGAAAAAAAAAACTGGATACTTTGGATGGTTTAGACACTGTTAAGTTAGGAGTTTGATGAATGAAAAGTTATACAATTGAACACATAGTCAACTTCTGAGTAACTATTAAACTGACCCCAAAATCATCGCTCACACATCCTCAACTATACCTTGCTGAGTCACCAGACATCCCTCAAACGCTGACCTGATATCCCCAGGAACCAACATTGCACACTGAGCCCAAAACCAATTTTACTCCTCTCCATACTCCAGAAATAACAACAATCCCTCCTTCCCCAATTCCTGACACCACTTCCTCTGTGTCTCAGGATCTGACCTCCTGCCCACAACCATCAATTTAACCAATCCCAATCCTAGATAGTAAATGTGGACCTGGAAAAGCACAGTAGGTCAGACAGCATCCGAGGAGCAGGGAAGTCAACGTTTCGGGCCGAAACCTTCATCAGGACCGATAAAGGATTTTGGCCCAAAATGTTCACTTCTCGGCTCCTCAGATGCTGTCTGACCTGCTGTGCTTTTCCAGCTCCACATTTATTGACTCGAGCTTCCGGCGTCTGCAGTCCTTTCTCTCTCTGATCCTAGACAGCATTCACTTTCCAGCAATCCTTAATGGATAGCGGTTAGGCCAATTGCCTTCACATTTTAGATGTATTTTCAGCATCGGTTTCCACCGTAACCAAAGTTGAATTTGTGAGGCACAGGGAAATTAACTCCTCTGGAGAATTTTACATTGATAGATTGCAAATTGTCAATTCTGGAATTAAGCTGCATTTGTATCATTTCTGTTACATCAATGTAAAGAAAATCTATTTCACACCACCTTTACAATATTATTGTAAATGAACTATGCCACTAAGTTAATATCAGATTTCCTTAGTAGATCTGATAAGGAAAGCTACTGCTTTTAAGGACCTGATGAGATAAACTTGGCTAAATACTGATCAAGATAGAATTGTTGACTCCTTTTTCTTCATCTTTTCCATTTGATTTTCTCTTGATCTTTCCTTCTACTTTTTGAACTCTCTGGGCTTGTTATATTATCAGGTGAGAGGTACAGCAATTTTAGTTCAACATCAATGTTTGAATAGACTGAGGATTGATTTTCCAAATTGGTGCTACAAGGGAGAGCTTAGCCAATGGAGGGCACACATCAGGAAACTGCAAGTTTGCTTCCTGATGGGCGTAAGCCAGCAGTGAGGTTCCCTGCCAATAACATAAATTTAGAAAATGATCCCTATTACCTTCACTCATATTCTTGATTGGTGTGGCCGTTCATCTAGTCTCTTAGGTCTTTTCATCAATCTCAGCTCTTGCATGGTTTCTATTCGTTTCATATCAGATTCCTCTAACTACTGTCTCATAGCTGCCACTTACAGAATACCCTGCAGCAAATTACTTTCTTTGCTGTTTTCCTCTGATTTGACTGCTGCTGGCTTTTTATTCTTCTGAGCCTTCAATCGGTGCTAGAGAAGTAACTGATGTTATTGTCTTGGACATAGAGGATTTCACAGCTCACTCTTGTCCTTCCATGAGAACTGAAACTCTTCCTAGCTCTAATCATACCTTAATCAGACTTAAATATCAGCTACAACTTTATCTTTTCTGTATAAGCTTCGCGAATCCATGGTTAGAGGTCCCAGAAGTAGCTTCATTGAATGAAATGTCGATTGTCCTTTCCTACTCCTGGAACTTGTCACGGAGTTCCTTGTTTAGGGTATTTGATAACTTTTAACAAATCCTCCTTTCCAATTTTTACCACACTGATGTTGCACAAGCTAACTTTCCAAAGGGAAATATGGTTCTTGCTTTATCTGAAGTCTCAATGAACATTGTAAAGAATCCTCACTTATGCAGCATCATTATGTTCTAACATTAACAATATTCATTTTTATTCTCACAAGATCTGCAACATCAGCCTTCTCTGGACTTAATTAGATTGTTTGTTCCGTTGCTTTGTGAACATCACATTGAATCATTCGTCATTGCTTTGGGCATTTGCTAACCTTTTGACAAGGTTTTGACAGTTTCTCTCCTGAAGGCATTAATTCCTTCCCGAAGTTCAGTTCCACAGGTGTCACTCAGCTTTCAGTATCAATTGCCAATTACTAACATGTGGGCCTTTGATACAGCAGAATAGTAAGGAATCATTCCATCACAATCAAGCACAATGATATCCTGAACTGCTGAGCTGCAATCAATTCTAAGAAGTCGTCTGTACTAATAGCAGCCTAAAATTCACCCCATCGTGGATGTCAACTAGTTATTTTTTGGTTGTGATTAGATATGCTGATTGTTACTTGAGTAAATGCAGATATCTTTTAACATACTTAAGATCAATATTTAACCCAATGTAGAATAATGGAACAGCATCCTTTTCCTTGTACTTTACTTCATACTTGAAAGAATTTTGATACGTCTCAATCTTTGTAAAATTGTGAGCATGTGAAGATACAAACACATCAATTATGAATAGAAGAGACCCTTTGAGCCTTCTACACCCTTCCACAAGATCATTACTAATCTGATTGTGCCCTCAGTTCTACATTCCCATCCATCTCCTATACTCTTTTACTCTCTTGTTAACCGAGAATCCATCTAACTCGGTCCCTCCACTACTCTTTGAGAAAGACAATTCTACAGAACAATGACCTTCTAAAAGAAAAAAAAATTTCATCTCCATCCTTTTTTTTTTCCCACTGTGTCCCTGGCTCTAGTCTCTGCCACAAAAGGAAACATACTCTCAGCAACCACACTTTTAAATCCTCTGAGTATCTTGTATGTATTAATGAGATTACCTCTCATTCTTATAAGTGTAATTGATACAGGCCCAGGCTGTTCAACTTTTACTCACAAAATAACACGTTCAACCCAGGAATCAACCAAGTGAACATTCTTTGAACTGCTTCCAATGCAATTATGTCCTTTATAAGTAA
Source organism: Rhincodon typus (assembly GCF_021869965.1). Taxonomy (NCBI): domain Eukaryota; kingdom Metazoa; phylum Chordata; class Chondrichthyes; order Orectolobiformes; family Rhincodontidae; genus Rhincodon; species Rhincodon typus. The sequence goes on from NC_063337.1 coordinate 47,629,283, forward strand.
GGAGACCAAAACCGTACATTGTACTCCAGATGTGTGCTGGCCAACTCCCTGTGCAACTGTAGCAAAATCTCTCCTGCAGTAAACAACAACTTTCAATTTGCTTTCTAATCACTTGCTGTACCTGAATACGAGACTTTTGTGAATTCAATTGAACTTAAATGGATGGAAACTGAAAAGAAACATGTACTGCTCAGGGTACAATGAATGACAACTCCCTTTTCAGTACAGAGTAGAAATCTCTTTATTCCACAGTCCTTCTATGCTATTTTGCCCTGGGATGTCAAATGCTGACATTTGGTCTAAAAAGTAAGAAATGTTTCATTTCTTAACACTAACAAAGGCTCATGTTAATGAGGAAGTGTTTTGCGTATGCTCTTTCCAAAAAAGTGTACCAAACAATTTTAAACAGGTATTATGTTAGCTCATCATTAAAGGTGCGGGAGAAAGAAATATTTATACATAGGCAGGTGTTGCAATATGCCATACAGTATGATGCATGATAATTAAAGGATATGTAGTGAACCAGTATCTATTTCTCAAAAATATTAGTCGACAAACAAACTATCCTATCAACCATTTACTGCAAGACTTATTTCATTATGATTAGAAGTGAGTTGTAATAAGAAAATCACCTTTCAGACAATAGTGGTAAATGTTTGTAAGCTGAAGTAATGATCAGGCTAGGAGCCATTATTTATTGTAAATTGGTTGAATACGATTTTTCTTTAATTTTCTAAACCAATAATGACAGTTCTTCATTCATTCCTGTAAGTTCTTCATAGACTAATATTTAATGGATTGTCAGTTATAAATCTGTGCAAGAAATGGAGACTGTTTGCAAAGTTTTCAAAGCAATAAAGTAAATCTCAATAGTTCTGCTTGTTTAACTAGGTAGTATATAAGAAAGAACCATTCCACACATAGGACAAAACAAAGGGCAGATACGGAAATGCATTGAGGAGCATCATACGTCCAAATGACACTATATTTTTCAATGTTGTAAATAACAACCCAAAGCAGTGCATGTAACCCAAACTGGTGCATGTATCAAAACACAACTGTTAATAAATTAGTTATCCCCTCTCCCTATTACTTTTTGGTTAACATGCTGAATTATTTGTGATTTTGCACTTTACTTCCTATGAATCAAGTGATACAATTATAACAACATACTAACTTCTCAACACCTTCGATCAAATAGAAAGATAAAGGAATACTTCAAGTAAGATCCTTTACTAGATTTGATGACGAATCACACCCACAAACAGCAGGCTTTCTATTTCAGAGGCTAGCAGAAATGCTGTACATTTTAAAATTTATCGACATTACTTCACCTTTACCAGTTGATGCAGTTTCATTTTATTGAGCTTATCAGGTATGTTATAGAAGAAATGAGATTGTGAATAACAAGGAAATGTTATAATTTCAGAAATTAAACGTCCATAAACCACTTGAGTTTTGCTCGTGGCTTGCAATGTCATCCAAACCCCTAGATAAATTAGAATCACGTTATTCACTCACAATCTTCTGGTATTCTATATATATCATGTGCTCACTGAACTGGTGCTTTAGGAGCCAGGCACATTAATATGTTGTAAGACCACTGAAACTGGATCTTTCCATATGATCGGCACATAAGATTCCCACGAGCAATAATACTGCCTTATGTTTAGTTCAGCATGGCTGCTATGAACCTGTGCAAAAGAACATTTAGATTCTGTCATTTTTAGTTAGCTAGTTTAGAAGTTTACACTGAAACAAGTGTTTGTAACAGCTTGTTACCAGAACTAATAGTCATCTAAGATTGGACTGGTGGGAGGGTTGGTAGAAACCAGAAATTATAACAAAGCAATCTTACATCATCCATTAATGTTGATTTTGATGAATCCGGTTGGGCTGAATTTTGAAAATGGTCAGTTTGATTAATATTAGAACAGCAGGTAAAACACATTTTCAGTCCTAGCAGTATTGGCATTAAGACATTGTTACAGCACCGAAGTATTAAGTCAGCTCTTCAGTGACTTACACCTCATCTTTACCATGCTCCAACTGTCTGGAAATCAAACTATACTCTGCCAACAATTTTCAATAAACCTCCCTATTTCACTTTGTTTACTGTACTTGTAAACCGAATTTGTTTCCTTGCTTTAAATCTTTTGCAGGTTAGTTAAATATTTTGTTTCACCACAGCAATAATTTGCAATGTTTACAGCAATTAAGGAAATTTAGTACTTGCCACCTCAAATAACTCTCTCAAGGCCTGACTTGTACTGACTATGTTTCAAAATCATTGTGGATTTGCAGTTTGAAATGCATAAGTAACACTTTTATTCAATGTTCAATTGTGCACAGAGTTTTTAAGTCCCACGGTAAAAATTTTCTGCTAAGTAACAGATTAATGAACTACATTTAGTTCCTTAAATGTTTGGCCACATAATGAAAGAAAACTGCAATGAAGTTTTTGTTTACCCCAATGAAAGAGCGACAGATTATTCCTTCATGTAGCAGGGTCAATAGCATTCTCCTAGTTCAGGTAACATTACGGAAATAATTCAACACCTAATCCTTTGGAAGACGGAAGCACTAATTTGAAATTTAAATGTCGGCAAAAATAGAATTTTTTTTAAAAATTGTGTTAATTTTAAAATATAGTTAAACGAAAATTGTCACTTTGGATATTTTCATGCGAAACAGCAAGCCAGATGTATTTGTCAGGTCACGTACTTGTTTTGGTCCCATCATGCCTTGGCGGGTGAGTGGCAGAGCAGCTGGGTAAGGTAATGAGTGCCTGAAAACGGCAGAAACGTTAGGCCGAGGACTGCATGAATTTTACGAGCCTGGGTATCAAGGTTGCCTTCACCCATGGGATTTCACAATGAGGGGGAAAAGAAAGGAAGGCAGATGTGTGAATAACTGGCATTGTAAATCTTCACCGTGGCAACCTGCAAGCGTTAAAAAAAAGGCCAATCTGCAGCAAGCCTGCAACTTGTGAGTAAAGTGACATAGCAGAATGTGAGAAGATTTTTCCACAGCAAACTTAAAACCCTGCTTGCAGCAGATTGCGAGAGAAGAATAGTTCGACAGAATTACTATAACTATACAGCATGGTCACTTCAAATGAATAGCATTTACCAACAGAATTTAAATGAGCAGATTTGACGGCAGAGCTTTGGTCTATGTGCATGTCTGCAAGGATGGGGGTTGGGAATTATGCAAGCATGGGAACAATGAGCAAATTGGACCCTTAACAACACAGCGCAAGGTCATGACGAAAGTCACAGGATTACAGTTGGGGAGGGGGGTGGTGGTTTCTTTTATGGAAATACAACCAGAGAAAGCTTCTTTCTATATTTGGCAAAATCTTGTCATCTAATGGAATTACGATGGCCTTTAGTTTTGCTAAAAGGTTTTACTGAGGTATGAAAGCAAGCACTACTACTAATTGCGCAATTATAAAACAGATATGATATGGATACAGCAACACAGCTGAGAATACCGTCAGCTCAATAATATTGTTTAATAACTAGCAAATAAAGCTCTAAGGGGAAAGAGGTGACTGTTTCTGGTTCAGACTCATTAAGGAACCTGAAGCATATTGTAAAGGAGAGATATTTAATTATGGGCTGGAGTGATAACACAGATCATGGCCTCACTGGGAGAAGCAGACCCTGTGCTACCGAAAACTGGCTGTTCCAAACATCAATTCCCATCATTATGTACAGCAGCCCTGCAAAATCTAGAAGGCTACGTGTTTCTGCAGCGACCCGTAAACAGACGTACATAGATAAATTTATTTTCACGGTCATTATTAAACAGGTGTGGAGACAGAATTCCTCATTGCTGGACTAAGGATAAAAGAAAAATTTGTCTGCCCCACTGCTGAAAGAGCAATTCATTACAGCCTGTTCAAGGCAGACAGAATTTGCTGCCCTGGTGTATTCTTTGCCTCTGGTGCCTGCCTAAATGAGAGATGGGAGCATATTACCAACTCACACGGTACGAGAACAGCTTGGCATCATCAAATAAGCTTAGCACACTGAAGACAGGTCGAAGGTTGAAGGAGTATAAATGACCAAAATTTTAAAACATAATCCAAACTCTAGAAAATACTTCTTATAAACACAATGGTAGCAGGGTATCAAAAAAATGCTTAAAGTGAGAATGCAACAAAAAAATTTCATATTTACAATAGATGTGCATAACCACTTTGAGTTTATTTTTTAATCTCACCAATAAAGATAGATAACACCCAAAGTGTAGCTGAATATTTTCCAGTTATCATGTGTAATCATGACACTGTAGCTTCTATTTATCTCACGTCCTGCTATTTGATAGCTACCCACTACTACCAGCCTGACCTCTGTTGAATGAACATTAATTTTACCTCAGTATTGCTATCACATCAATTAATAACAAGTGACTGTTTTCAACGAATGAACATGTCCTGATAAATGAGTGCCCTGACTTAATTATGCCGAACAAATAAAGAGCTTCCAAAGATGACACTGCATATTACTTTTAGTATGGCGAACAGCGACTATAACAGTGCATGTTTCAACACACGTTTCAGCTGTAAAACTGCGCAGTGAATGCCCTTATAAAGCATTTCTAATCTCCACAAAGAAATGTTTATTTTAATAATGTGTTTCTCTTAATTTTATTTATTTTTGTTAGAAGTGCTGATATTTATCTTTGTTGTGGTAAGTTCCATGGATGTTAGCCACTCACAGATGACTATATATCTAAATGAACATGGTGCTGATTGCCAGCATATTATTAAACCATTGGGTGCATCACAGCTAAGCATTTGCACCAAAATTATATTTTATGGGGACTGTGGAGAGTTTCTGTACAGGGAGCTTGAAATGTGGACGATTATCCCCTACTCTAACTCAGAGATATTAAGACAACTGTTTCGATCAATTATTGCCCCAATTCAGATCAGCTAACTTTGCATAGACTAGAGATTCAATCTGGAAGTTTTTTTGATGCAAATGACTCAGCATTCATCATATGATGAGTTGTAACTGGAATGTATCATACATAGGAACATCCCAGTGTCCACATTTGGAATTGAATGTAACCATTTCAAACCTGGCATTATATTTCATGTCAATATCAGTCAACGTTTAACGGTGAAATTATGGTTTGTTGCTACTTCAACAGAATTCGCAACTTTAGAAATACATTTAGTGCTGACAGAGAGGCTGAAGGAAGGTAAATTAAAACATGAGGTGGCTCGGCAGCATGGCCACAGGGCAATTATTTATTTCTTTTGGTTGCCGTCACAAAAATAATTTGAACCGAGGACAGTCAATCCTGGTTGAACAGCAACAGGGTGACATCTCCATACTGTTTCACCCTAATAAACAATTTAATGTGTGACAAAGGGTCACAGGTCAGTGAAAGGACTGCAGCCCAATAATAAGTAAATAGTAAATGAGAAATAATGGGAAACTGGAATAAAGATGAAACATATAGGGAATATTGATAGTAATCTGAAGTTCACTTGAATCCAATTAAAGAAAAAATTGAATTTGACTACATCAGAGAAAGCAGAAGAGGTCATAATGAAAGACACCATCTTAAAGAACATTTTATTTTTCTCTTTTAACTGCTGTGTGCTTCCAGAATTTCTCCTTTTGATTCAGTAACATTGACAGAAAATGTTATAAATGAGTAAAACAACACAAGTGGTGGGGAAATGGTTCCCTGATTTACCAGTGTTTGTACAGATGGTCTCTCATGCGCTGTAGGGAATAATAATTTAACCTTCTCAACATTCTGCTACAACTTCCACATTTATACATTTAATATGGTTATGTGAAATGATGGTAAAAGAAATACAAGAGGAGAAGAAATAGGAGCAGGAGAAGGCTATTTAGCTCCTCGAACCTGCTATATCACTCAATAAGATCTCGGTTGACCTGAATGTGGCCATAACTCCAGTTTACTGCTTGCTCCTACACCCACTCCCTCCCATCATTTTTGACTTACTTGTTGATCAAAAATCTGCCTAATGCAGCATGGTTATATTCAATAACCCAGCCTTCACTGCTTTCTACAGAAGACAATTCCAGAGACTAATGACCCTGAAAGAAGTAGTTTCTCCTCATCTCAATCTTAAATGGCAGATCGCTTATTTTTAAACAGTACTGTCTCGCAATAGTCTGGTCTGGATTTTTCCCTCTTACACCAGCGGACTTCATCAATGTTGACGTCAAGCCAAATTGTGCAGAGGAGGCATGCTGCCGCAACTCTTTTCCCAACAAATCACCAAATCTTTGTCTGAACAGGGATGACAGACAGATAGACCTCGACTGCCTCATCCTTTGTAAATGATGACAGGGAGGCCTGGCTCAGAAACCAGCTTCACTTCCTTGCCTTTTGTCCATAATACCATCAATCCTGTGAAGCACCAGGAGTGCTGGAGAACTTGGGTTCACACAACTTCTGCTAAAGACCCATCTGGAAGCAGAGACAGTGTAAAGTATCTCTTACGCCCCTGAGGTTTCATAATTCTCTTTTGTTTCGGCCTTTACTTAAGGCAAAGCTTAAGCGTGTGTGGGAACACTCTAGATTTGGTCTGCAAAGTTCAATAACCTCACATCAGGAAAATGCATCGAGAGCATTACAGGATTGCAGAGATAAACTAACTCTAGAGGAAACTCTGGTGTTTATGTTTTTTTCAGAATACTATTCTCACCATTTTTCATATGGGGAGTTCTGGGGACAGAAGGAGGAGAAGAGAGTGTGTGTGCGTGCGCGTGTTTGTGTGTGCGTGTGTGTGGAGATGTTGTGTAGAAGGTGTGTGTGTGGAAATGTATGTGTGTGGATGTGGATGTGGATGTGTGTGGGGGCGTCTGTATATGTGTGTGTGTGTGTGGGCATGTATGTGTGTTGGTGGGCAGCCAAGGGTGGGGGTAGGGGGGGCAGTGGTGGTGGATGGAGTAAATTGCTCTCCAGTTCTGCAACCAGCATCATTGAGGCAGGGCTAAAGGAGCTGCTTGACTTTCTCAGTTGGGAACTGAAACAAGACATGAAAGGAACTTTAAAGTTTCTCTCTCAATCATTGCATTAAACATCCACAGCACTGTAGTATTACTTGCACTTTGATTCAAGTTCAAAATCCCTCTCGCTGAAACAGGTACAAATTTCCAATGTGTTTAGTTTTACTGATGTGCTTTATACTTACGATAAATCATCCCAACTAATAGGGGAAATCTGATAGTGGAAATCATTTTGGCTTCAACATCAGGGACTATTGTGGGTGTACTCCCATTATTCTGATTCCTTACATTTTCCTAAGGAAAGGGAAACCAGAGGCTGCTCTTAAGCGGTTAGTGTAGCAGTATTAACTATGTGGAGCTTCTAAGTTGCCCTCCTGTTTTGGATAGAGCACTACAAGCAGACAGAGTATGACGTCAATCTGCTACCCTCTCGTGTAGCAAGTGTGGTGGGCCAGTTCATCAGCCAGGGGTGGGCCAAGTCTGTGGCAGGAAGGCGTGTGAACAGACTTCCTACCTTGCCACAAATTGATGCCCTTAAGGCACAAATCAAGGTCCACTTTAATGGTCTCACCCTACTGCCACTGATATTAAAAAAAATGATCAAAGGCAAAGACATGCATGATGGGGTTGAGGGCTCCCAGTTGAGAGATGAACGTTAAAAAGTCTTTAAATAACACAACGTGAAGAATAAATGCAACATGACAATTATGCAGCAATTCAGTTAACTCTCATAGCTATACATGAATATTATTTTGCGGAGGAGCAATCACAACTTCTTTTGTAGCTCTTCACAACAGTTTTCCATTGAATCAAATGCTTTCCCCAAAAATGGAACCCATGCTCTCATTTGATTGTAACAAGATTAATTTCAGACTGGATCCCTTGTCTTGTGGGTACCTTTCCCTCAGAACCAATTAAACCACTTTTTAGAAGCAGCCAACTTAACCAAGCTTTCATCAATTACTAAAAAGTCAGTTTGTTATCATATTTGGAGGCGGAGAACGAATGTAATATTTTTAATTTTGTAGATGATACAAAGCTAAGCAGGTATGTGCGTTGTGTAGAAGATGGCTTCAAGAGGATTTAGACAATGGGCAGGAACATGGAAGATAGAAAATAATTTGGAAAAATGTGAGATTATCTATTTTAGTAGGAGAAAGGGAGGTGCAGAGTGGTAAGAGGCTCAAAAGTGCAGTTGTACAAAAGGACATAGCTGTTCTTGTCGATATGATATAGAAGGCTATTGCAAAAGGATTTGGGAATACAAATATTGAAGTCTTGCTTCAAAAGTATAGGACCTTGTTTAGACCACACTGGCAATAATTTGTACAGTTGTGGACTCCTTGTCTTCGGAGAGATATTATTGCCATAGATGGAGCGCAAAACGGGTTCACCAGACTTATTCTTAGGTTGGCGGACTGTCCTAAGAAGACAGATACGGAAAATTGGGATTGGATTCTCCGGAGTTTCAAAGAATGATTGGTGATCTTATTGAAACTTACAAAATAGTTAAAAAGTAGATGCTGGTAAAATATTTCCCTGGTTGAGGAGTCTAAAATCGCGGGGCACAAGTTAAAAGTAAGGGGGATGCTACTTAGGTCCAAGATGAGGAAAAATTAGCTTACTTAGAGGGTTGTGAATCTTTGGAATTCTCTACCATGTTGGGTTGTAGAGGATTAGCCTTTGAGCATATTTAAGTTCAAGACTGATAGATTTCTGATTACCGGTAGTGTACATGGTTATGGATGTGGGATAAGTAATAGGCAACGAAACATTCGATCAGCTATGATCATATAGAATGATGGGCTGAATGGCCTAATCCTATTCCTGTGTTCCTAATAATTACTAATGATTAGAAGAGTTAGTAACATGACACACAAACACAAGTTAGAAATAAGATGAGTCCAAAAATAAAACCAAAAATATATAAAACATATACAGCTCAGTCTCTCATTCACTCACAAAGAGAGTATAGTTGAATATTGCAGTGGAGGCAATCAGTAGTGTTGACATTTGTAGTTGGACATTTTTTTTTGGATTTTGGTTTCATAGCCTGATTGAAGTTCCTTTGTCTTGATTATATCTTTTTTTAACGGGTTTACTGCACTTGAAGAGAAAGAGTTGGTCTTTACCTGTGACACAACTTGTATATAGTTCTTTAAACACGACCTTCATAGCACATTAATTCTTGAACATAGGTGGTAACATGAGAGTGTTTAGCCCCATTAGTCTACTCCAGTCAAGTTGAAACTTGGTTTGAATCCCTGTCCTTCAAATTCTTCAAAGCAAGGAACACAAAATGTGTCTGTTGGCTGGGACATAATCTACAGGTGGTGGTTTATTGTTGACCAGTAGGTCATCAGCCGCCGAAAATCTTGTAGTCACAACTGATCACAAACTAGTCTGTTTGAATTTTATTTCACAATTTTTCACAATGTTAGTTCCTAACAGTGTCTCTGAAGCCAGCCACTGAATTTACATCCATACCCACTTTTGGTCATATCAGATCTCCTTATAAAGGAGGTCATTGACGGTTAAAAATGCCAGAAGTAGTTTGGCTGTTACATTCTACTCAGAACTGCAACATTATGAAAGAAAGAATATAGGAAATGAACTAGAACTATTGGTGTAAGTGCATGTTAAATATCATTAAACACAGCATATTTTGCAAGTCTGCCCACATACAGTCTTTCACATCTGAAAGAAAATGCATGAGTACTTTTGCTTTTCGTTAACTAGCATCTGGACTACAGAAGAAAGAAATTAGGTGTAAGGTTATTTTTCGTGTTAACATTATGTAAATATTTAAGTAGACATTATGAAAAGAAACATGTGAATTAAGGCTAGGGTCGGATTTAGGGGATGGGGAGAATTGACAAATTCAAAGATGTGCAGATTAGGTGGATTGGCCACATTAAATTGCCCATAGTGTCCAGGGATGTGCAGGTTAGCTGGATTAGCCATGGGAAATGCAGGGCTACAGGAATAGGGTAGGGGTGTGGGTGTGGGTCTGGGTGGGATGGTCTTCGGAGGGTCAGTGTAGAGTTGATAGGCCGAAAAGGGATTCTATGAAATGCTTTTGCATACGCTAGAAAGTGCACGTGTGGTGAAGTCGTGATTAGATTTGATGATGACACTGACAATCTGGTTAAAGACAGCACTGACATTCTCCATCCATGCACACACAAAATATGGTATGTTGAGTGAAGCACCATTGGCCAGCAAAACTGATATATACATAAACTATAAAAATATTTTTACTGATCACTATTTTGGATAATTATTGAGGCAAAGGAAACATGAGGGAGTAGAAAACTATTATCAAAGCATTTTCTAATTCCATTTTTTAAATTGTTCGGCATATATGTACAATTGTCTTCATTTTATCTGTAATATTCCCCACGTGTGTTTTTTTAATATTTGGATTTAAGTGCCAGTTAAATCCAAACAATAATTACAAACACAATTAATTAATTCACGATTAGTTTGGTCAATGTTTAATGTCAATAATGTTTTAATAATTAAGAAAAGTTGAGAAGTATATTAAAATGCAGCAAGACACTGAAGCAGAAGGTTTGGAAATTGATTTCCGACTTTTTGCCACTTCTACCATCTCATGCTAATATATTGGTGAGCTGCTGATTACCTCAGCAGGAATATTGAGCCTTGATCAAATTGCACTGTTCAGCATTTTGTAGCTTCAGTGACAAATGACACAACTGCATTATTCAAAATTAAATGGCAAAACTAGTTAGGCCCACAACAAATATGCTGAAATTTTTATTTTGTTACACTTCGAATGGCTGCAAACCTAAAAGAAATTCATTGCAACACCACCCGAGAGGAATATAAACAAACAGGATTAGGAACTTTTAATAAAATGTTGCATTCTGTAACTTCACCAAAGCATAAACAATTGTCTTCCTAAAATGTGTCGAAAGTTGTGTGATTCTCTGTAGTTCTCATTTTAAAAGCACTGGCTCAGCGAGCTGAACTTGTAAAGTTTCCTTTGGAGCTGCTGTTGGTTGATTAGATCTATTTCAGCCTGGTAGCAGTAATAGGCTCCTCTCTGTGAAACTGCTTAGCCTCTGCTCCCCTGGCAGCTGGAGAAACTAGAATTAATCAGGTCTGCTGGGAACTTCTTCAGTTTCTCCACAGGCTGGCGACTCAGGAATCATTTGCAACAGAATCTTACTGTCAAGTCTTTGTCATTTAGACTTTTGATTATGCTTTCTCTTTTCAAAAAATGGAAATGGATGACAGATTTGCCTAATGTAGAGTTTCACTGGTTACTTTATATAGACATCTATTATTACCCTTTGTGCTGCTCATATACCGAAGATAGGTGTGTGCAAGGATTTTTGGCACACAAATGAAGGGCAACTATGCAGGAGACTGCTTCTCTTTTAATTAAGATGGTTTATCTGTTAATGAACCCAAGCCAGCAACATTGACCGTGTTGCATTTTTCTCACTCCTGCTTTTGACAGTAGGAAAACATTAACAAGGCCTTAATAGAATAAAATGCTTCTGACTTTGCAAAGCTTTTGTTTTAAAATATAAATGAAAAAGGAACAAATAGTTATCATTTAGATTTCTGACTATTTGTCAAAATGAAGCATTTTTATGAATTTTATGAAATACAACCTTAAATAATTAGGGCAAAATTCCTAATGGTTTATTAAGAGATGTTCCAATCGGTTAACAATCCAAAAGTTAAATGTTCAGTTCTGTCCATACACTTATACATCTTCAAACAAGGTAATGGTTGGCAGTGAGTAACAAGACAGTAGCTTCAACTAAACTCATCTGCTGTCAGAAACTATGGGGGGAAAGCTTTGAAGCTTCAGAAATATGGATGGAACTTTTTTCATTAACTTCATTAAAGGCAAGACTTTTCATGGTATCAATTTTCTTTTAGACATTCAAAAAGCTTTATTAGTTAGAAAACATATTAAGTGAAAATGATCAGAAAGAGGGCAAAACATGCTAAATGTAGTGGCTTATTGCATCTCAGACTTCAGTCTGGTTAATATGAAGGTTATTAGGAGTGGATTATGAGGAAAGTGACCCTCTGACTGACATAAATGCTGCCCTTGCACCATATGGCAATGTGAACTTTCCCACTAGGAGAAAAAAAAAACTCTCACTCAGGCTGCGCATCAAATTTGAACCGATTCTCTTGGCGTTAAAAATGCAGCCAATGTATGATGTAATATCTTATATGAGATGACTTCAATGAGTCATGATTGAAAGGCTCTACGCTGTCCTAAGAACACAGCTCTAGTTCACTTTCTGGTTTAAACTCAGTCCGATGAAACAATCAAACAATCTCAGGAGTGAAAACCTACGCTTTCTCTTTGTGCTATGAAAAATGACTTAAGAAAGAAGATGGATTGAAGCTTCATGCAATAATATCGAATCTTCAAATATCAAATTGCCATGAAAGTGTGTCATCATCTAAACTATTAATTTATAATGTCACCAGCTGGACGTATTGATTTGTTAATGTATAATATCATTGGCTGGACATGTGTATTTCTTCAACTTTTAAAAAATAACTTTTCAGAGCAAAGAACATTGACCATGACAACAACAAAAACAAGTTGCATCTGCAAAGAACACAAGCTACTGGATAGAGACATTGGGCTGAATTTTACGAAATTGATTTTGTCAATTTTGGTGAGAAGGATACTCTCTGTGAAGGCCTTTGAGGCTTCTCATGTTATTTTCTGGAACTCACCGCATTAGCTAAGCACCACATCCCTATGGCAACTCTGCTTGTTGTAGCTTCTCTCTTGCCACTGCTAGAACCTGCCACGAGCTCTGGCACTAACACCATTTTTAAAGCCAAATCATGCACCAAATCAAGTGTTGTCAGCCAGAATTTGCCCTTCACCATGCATGTTGTAGGAGGGAGAACCATAGACCAATGATTCTCAGGACACATAGGTGGCATTGCTACTTGACAACAAAGCCAGAGGAGGTGGTGAAGGCTGGTACAATTACAACATTTAAAAGGCATCTGGATGGGTACATGAGTAGGAAGGGTTTAGAGTGACATGAACCAAATGCGGCCAAATGGGACTAGATTATTTTAGGATATCTGCTTGGCATGGATGAGTTGGACCATAGGATCTGTTTCCACGCCATACACCTCTGTGACTCTAGGACATTAGCTTCATCCCACCTTAGAATCTGAAGGGAATCTACTCTTCCCCAGTGCCTGACATTGTGTCATTGTTAAATGCAGTACCAATGCATATGAGAAAACCTCGAAACAGCTAAATACATTTATTTTTATTCAACAACAATAGCAAACAATAAACAAACAAACAGAAGCTGTTGCTGCTTTGAAAACAGAAATGGGCTGCTTGCCTTTCCAGCTTCAGAAATTTACAGTAAAGAGAGATCACTGCACCCATTTCTCTCTAATGGAACTGGTGTCAATTAAGTCCTGTCTGGCTTGTTGGACTTAATACTGCAGTGTTCAAACATGCAGAAAGTAATGTTCCTCCTGCTCAATGCCCTTATCTTCTTCCTGGAAAAACTGCTGCCACTGTCCCAGACCAGAGTCTACCACACCCTCATGTCGCCTACTTTAATTGTGCAGAGTACAGCAAGTGAAGGTTATATGATGCACCCTATTTGGTGTGCTATAGTGCAAGAGCAGAACTTCACCTTCAACAAACCTATCCTCTGTTTCACCATGACACCGGTGGAAGAATGGGCTGTATTGTATCTATCTCAGCCAAGGATTGTGTACTGGAATCATCAGTTATGATCACAGACAGTAACCCTTGTCTCCCAGCAACCATCTTTATAAGGCATCTGGCCCTTGAAGTTAAGCAGGATCATGAGAGTTATCAAGGATATAGGCATCATGGCAGTTCTCAGGTTACCCGGCACAAGTTTTTTAAGATGTGGTACTGATGATCACATTTCGATTGACCCTAACCCTAACCCTTTTCAAGTGAAGAACTCAGCTGCTTTATATGGCTCAACATGATGTGTGGCCATTCTTTCATACCATGAACCTGGGGAAAACCACCTATGTTCGCAAAGACCACTGCTCAGGCTGCAGCACTGACCTTGTCACGATGAAGTGAGATGGTATGATCTGGCACAAATTGCATCAATTACAGCCTTGATACGTTTGTGGGTCAAGGGTTAGAGATCCCACAAAGGTCCCCAATAGATCCCTGGAAGCACCCAGTTGTATAAAAGTTTAGCACATCTGTCTTCTTGACAACCATTGGGATAGGATGGCCGCCCATCACTTCAGATCACATGTCTACTCCAAAAGGTGACACAGTCCTGTGACATCATCAGTATGCGCCAACACTGTGCCTCGCTCCTGCTGAGGGAATGGCATCAAGGATAATAGATTGTGGCCCTCCTGCACATCATGAGGGAACCTACATTTACAAATTCTACAGATGCAGGCTGCTCCTGTACTTTTGGGCACACCCTTTGTGTGCTAGAATTCCTCTGTGCCTTCATTGCCCCTCTGCAACAGCGAAAAAATCTCTGCTGTAGTTGAATCTAATCAGTCACAGATCAAGGTGAGAGGAATCAGGTCTGTGGTCTTCTGCAGCCCATGAAACCTTGCAGTATTTTTGTGAACTGTGGCCCACCGGTGACAAGATCACCCTTGGTTACTTCTACTTCACAGAGATGACTATAATCGATCCATAACGATCAATGACATGTTCAAGACTGTTTGTGACCAGGAATTGCAGCCCATGCAATACTGTGGAGGGGGCAGGATGGTGTCATGTCAGGGCTCTGGAGGGTGTAAGTGGTCTGGGCAAGAAGATCTGAAAGTATGTCATCTGTTGAATAGTTAGTTAGGAGTTAGATGATTTATTTAATAGTCTAACTTTTCACGGCTCTTAATTTCACCAGGACCCCCTTAAATCTCTGATTTAAATAGAGACTTTTGGAGTGTTTCAAGGACACTGAAATTGCCCAATAGGAAATTTAATTTCCCGAACAATTCCTTTGGAGTGTATTACAATGGGGATTCTGCAGAGTGCCCATGCACAATTTTTATCAATGCTGGCATAATGACTGGCTAATGGAAAACTGGGTCTTTGAGCTTTGGAAGGTCAAGCGCTTGCCTTTAACTGTCAGATTCAGGCACCCAAAACAGAGGTGATCTATGAAAGCTTCAAAGAGGTCAAATGTGGAGAGCCAGAAGGTTTCAAAAGCTCGACAAACAAAGAGGTGGTGGACAATTACTAGCTTATCCACAAGCCTTGTTCCAAGGGAAACCCTTTTCTGTCACACTTACGAACCTGGGAAAGATAGAAGGTGGGAGGACGAAAGGAAGGCAAAGTGCCAAGGGCGAGAAGAGAAAGCTAGAAATGCAAAGAAAAATCCTCTTCAGGGCAAAAGAAGGTACAGAGAGTAGAAAAGTTTCCCCAAAAGCTTATACGTTTCCATGGGATATCTTTGCACTGGTTGTTGGAAACATGTCAGTAAAACACTGGCAATGGTACAAGTGAAATCTGTTCCTTTAGAATCCATCAGAATGGGAATGTCGCTCAAGATAATCAAGGGGATTCTTCCTTGAACACTACTAAAGCGAGTCAGGTTACTGAAGGTGATAAAGGTTTTGTCTCCAAGGAAGAAGTATTCCCTTACTCCTCCAAAACACAAGTAAACAAATTAATATTTTGAGAGACACAGACTGTTCAGTCATTAATGGTTGCTGCTGATACAACTTGTGTTCCAGATGGTTTGATGAAAGTGAAAATATTAATAGGAATCAGTACACCTCACCTAACACACATAAACAGCCATATATTTACTAATTACTGAAATTCTTCATAAATCCACATCAGAAGAAATATTCTGTTTAATCTTCATTAACATCTTTCAACGTCTGTTGCATACTCGAGCCCAGGTCTAGGGCATAGGAGGAAGAATGAATGGCTTGACTTGTGTTTATTTTTTAAAATTCAAGGAATTTAGTTATCCACCAACAAAACACTGTTTTAACTTTCATCGACTCCTTCACAGCATTAACAATCAATTTGTAAAATTGATTTTCCTTTTAAACAACAGGATTACTATGTCACAGATAGCAAATAATTGGACTTAGTCAAACTGCCCAGAGTTTTGTTTTAATTTTACAGCGAGTGTATGTCAAGCCTGTATGTTCACCCTTTGCTGTGAAGGTGACAGAACTGACTCATACAACGAATGTGGTAATACAGACATCATCCAATTCCACTCGGTATGTTTTGGCAATGCATTGCCTGTCTATCTGCCCCCTATGTTCAGTTAATATTTTATAAAGAACATTTTCAGGCATCCATCCAGGCAAGAGGATCATTTTTATATATGCTTTAAAAGAGATGGTGATTTCCATGCTAGGTTCTCCAAACTCCAAGCTTATGATTTATGAAGGGCTTGGGCAATACTGAAATACATTTTTCCTGCTGTTCATTTCCTACTTGCCATTTTCCATCAGACCTGCTGTTCATTTCAGGTTCTTACATAAGCAGTAGGGATAACACAGAGCCAAACGGCAGTGTTCACACAGGAACGAAAAAAAAATAGTGCCAGCATGTTTCCTCTCTACTTACAAAGCTTCTCAATCTTTGACCTCGACTAATATCACCCTCATATTACCACTTAATTGCACTGTGGTATGCATAGAAGGAGCGACAGTAAGGAACACAAAGGGAACACATATTCCCTTCCTGATGAATGTCTAGTTGTGCATTTCAAAATGGTGTGTCGGACCCAGATTCAGAGACTCCTTGCTCCATTTTTGGCACTGGTCATTTTAATTAGGATCAGGAGTCCATTTGTTGCTGTCCTGACATTACAGACATCATTGTAGAAGTGGATCTTTTGGAACCTCCACAATTTAGATGATTGCAAAGTGGCTTTGGTAAGAGACATAAATCCCACCAGCAGAGTTGTGAACCATGGATAAGCTGTGTGAAAGGTCAGTACAAAAGCTCTTGCTTATTTAACCTGTCATTATGAAATGTTATAGCATAAGTAAAATCAGTGCTTTGATTCGGAAAGCTAAATAGACATTTTATAATGATGTTTCCAACTTGCAGCTTCTAGAAAACTGTCAAGTGAAAGAACAGCATTGTGAAAATAAAATAAAAGTCATCAGATGCATTTAAGTAGATTGTCCACTGGACAATGTGCTATTTTGCATCATACTATCTTGAAAGACTTATCCAGTTTCAGATCCAAACCTTATTGTCGGAAATATATCCAGATCCTTTTTTCCCCTGTAGTTGAGCAATGTCCCTCATAGGCTACTTCAGAGCTTCAAATAATAGCTCAGCTTCTTGCTGTCTTCAATGGTTGTAGTCTATTCTATACAGGAAGGTTTGTTTACACAGTTGATCAGCGGAATGTCAACTTGAACGCTTGTCTGTCTTTCAATTCACTAATGGATTCTGCTCAGCAGGACTTGTTTCGGCAGATATCAATGGAAATGCTGTAACCATGTTCATTTAGACAGATGTAAGAGCTTCTGAAGAGAATTTTTTTTTAAGTGGCTGTTTAAGTAGTATTTGCCTACTTGCACAGCTTTGCAAAGAATTCTGAATGCTATTCTATGGCTTATGAGTTCTGTTTATAGTGGACACTAGATTTGCGTATCAGGGAAAGTTGAGGGATTATGGGAGGATGTGATGGGTATGGTGGGCTGAGGGAAGGCCTTTTCCTGATCTCCAGAACAGAACTCATGTGTCTGAACAAGTTTAATATTCTGGGGTCATGAGTTTGAATACCATCATGGTTGATCGTGAAATTTGTACTCAAATCATAAACCTGGAATTTTTTTTAAAAGCACATCTAATGGTGACCATGAAGCCATTGTCAATTGTCCTAAAAACCCACTTGGTTCATTAATGTCCTGCAGGGAAGGAAAATCTGCCATGCTTACCTGGTCTGGCCTTCATGTGACTTCAAATCCACAGCACTGTAGTTGACTCTTAAATACCCTCTGAAATGACCCAGCAAGCAACATACTGCAAGCAACAAGTACAGAATTGCGCTTAAGTGACTCAAGACTTACTCCAGACCCCATGAAGTCTCATGGCATGAGCCATGATGAGCCATCTTGCTGATTATTACCCATCAACCCTCCCAGCCAATGAATCAGCTATCCTCCATGTTGAACATTTGGAGGAAGCACTGAAGGTGGCAAGAGTTCAGAATGTATTTTAGTTGGGTTGTTCAAGTTCCATTAGCAATAATGGCTTCGTAGCAACATTACTGACCAAGTTAGCCAAGTTGTAAAGGACACAACTGATGGCCTGGGCCTGTGACAGGCAGTGAGGGAACCAATAGGGGTAAAGTCTACTTCAACTCAGTCTTGCCAACTACTTGTAGTTTATTCATCTGTGTGCGAGAGTATCAGTAAGAATGACCACTGCACATTCCTTGTGGCAACTAACTCCCATTGAGGATACCCTCTATCATGTTGTATAGCACTATCATTGAGCTAAATGAGGTAGACTTCAAACAAATTCAAGCAACTCAAGGCTGGGCATCCATGTGGCACTGTCAACCATCAGCAGCAAAAAGTGTCTTCAAACACAACTTGTAGCCTTCTTGCCTGGCAAATTCCCCACTCTACTATTAAAATAGAGGTTAGCCCTGGTTCAATGAAGAGTGCAGGAGAACATATCAGGAGCAACACAGGCATCGTAAACATGAAGTGTCAACCGAGTAAAGTTGCAGCATGGGACTACTTGTGTTGTAAGCAACATAAGCATCATGCAATAGACAGAGTTAACTGAGCTTAACAATGGGTTCAGGTCTACACACTGTTTCAGTCACAAGTGGTGGTGGACAAGTAAACAACCCACTGGAGGAGGAGGCACCACAATCCCCAACGATAGGGATGTGAAGCACGTCAGTGCAAAAGAAAAAGCTGAATCATTTGCAAAAATATTCAACCAGAAGTGCCAGGTAGATGATCCACAACTTTGCCTCCTGTGGTCCCCAGCATCCCCAATCTTCAGCCAATTTGATTAACTCCATGTGATATCAAGAAATGGCTGAAGGCATTGGATACTGCAAAGCCTACAGGCCCTGACAACATTCTATCAATAGCACTGAAGACTTGTGCTCCATAACTAGTCATGTCTGAAGTCAAGCTGTTCCAGTAAGCATACTTGCACATTTAGTCTGCGATATGGAAAACTGCTCAGGTAAATTCTGATCCACTGAAAACACCATAAATCCAACTCAACCAATTAGTCCCCATCAGTCTACTTTCAAATATCAGCAATGTGTTGGGAAGTGTCACTGATAATGCTATTAGACAGCACTTGCTCATCAATAACCTGCTCATTGATGCTCTCTTTGAGTTTTGCCAGCCACATAACCTTGGTTCAAACACACACAAAAGAGCTAAACTAAAGAGAGGAAATGAGTGTGACAGGCCTTGACATCAAGGAGCATTAGCAAAACTGGATCAATGGGAATTGGGATGGGTGGGTGGCGTCTCTCCAGTGTCTGGAGTCTTATCAAGCACAGAAGATGATTGTGGCTGTTAGTGGTCAATCATCTCAGTCACAAGGCATCACTGTAGAAGTTTCTCAGGTAAGTGTCCTCAGCCCAACCATCTTCAAATAATGTTCCCTTCATCATAATGAGAGAAATGAGGATGTTCTTTGGTAATAGCATGATGATCAGCACCAGTGGGGTCTCCTCAGAGAATTATCTGTGCACAGGGACAGTAAGACCCAGACAACTTGCAAGCTGGGCTAATAAAGGGCAAGTAATATGCGTGCTCATAAAGGCCAGGCAATGACTATCTCCAAAAAAGAGAGAACTTAATCATCACCCATTGACATTCAATGGCACTGCCATCACTGAATCCTCAATTCTCATCTGGGCTGACCAAAAACAGAATTGACCCACCTGTGTTAATGGTGTAGCTACTAAAGCAGGTGAAAAGCTGGAAGTCTGCACTATGTAACACACCTCCTGACCTGTCAAAGCCTGTCCACTGTCTACAAAGCACAAGTCAGCAAGTGTGAATGGAATACTTCCCATTTGCTGGGAATGAGTGCAGCACCAAAAGTGCTCAAGTAGCTGGACATCATCCAGGTCAAAACAGCCTGCTTAACTGACAGCAAATCTACCACCTCCAACATTCACCACCAAGTCACAACAGCAGTAGTGTGTAATATCTACAAGATACACTGCAGTAACTCAGCAAGGCTCTTCAGACAGCACCTATCAAACCCACAATCTGAACCTTCCAGAAGGATGGGGTGGGGAGGTGGGGGGTTGCAGGTTACAGATGCATCACTTGCATATTTACTTCAAGTCAAATATCATCCTACCTTGAAACTATATTGCTGTTCATTCATTGTTGCAGTGTCAAAACCCTGCTTCTCTCCCTAATGGTACATAGTCCCCATGGACTGCAGCAGTTCAAGGCGACAAGCTTCTCAAGCGCAATTAGGGATGGGCAATAAATACTGATCCAGTCAGTGCTGCTCACAACCCATGACTGAATGGTGAAAAAAAAGATGGAAGGCTTTTAACCTGACAGCCTTTGCAATGCCAATCACTGTCTCTGTCTCACGTTGCTGCTGCAGGTGACAGGTCTGACAGCAGGATGTCCTTGCTTCCACTGGATGAGATTCCTGCCAGCTAGCACATTCAGGTAGGAGGCAGGATTGTAACTTTGGGAAATTCGATGTCTCCTGATATCCATCTCAAACATATAAAATAACTTGGGCTGGATTTTTATAAAAGATGCTTGTGAAAATTGGCAACTGGAAGAAACTAATGATTGGAAGCTGTTTCCCAAATTAATGTCACTTGAACAAAATGACCTGAAGATAATGTGAGAGCAATATAATTTATGCAGGTGCATACTATTTTTCACTGCTGAAACATAGCTTCACAGAAATGATGCTCAATGAGTTCCTAAACTGAGAAGCATCTGTGTCAGGAAGCGACTAGTCAATAACAAATTCTTCTTCAGATGAAGTGTTGAAGATCAGTGCAGACAAGTAACATCACAGTGGGCTACTTGTGTGCCTTTTAGTTGCTGATTTAGAAGTGGCATAAACAGAGGGTTGGGAGAAGATCATTAACCTACTCCCTGCTGAACTACTTCAAGGGATGGGAAACTGAGCCAGAGGACAAGGAACAAAGTATTTTATTAGCTTGGAGCAAGAGTGATTAATTTAGATGAAACAATTGAAAAATACATCAAACTGAAATAAACCAGTTTCTTCCTTCATGGGGATGCACAGATTCATTTTAATAGCACATTTATTGAGTTAATGTTTCAGCTTAGGGGTGCAATTGGTGATTTTGGTGCAGTCAGGATTATTCCTGTATTGAAAAGTGTTTTTTCTTTACCTCCCACCTAACCTGATGAGTTTCTACTCAAATTCATTTGCAAATTGCCAAACATAAAATTTGCATTAGTTCAACTAGGCAGTATTTTAAAATGTAATTTTTAAAACATGTGTTACTACTGTGGAACAGTAGTCAGTTTCTTAGCAAACTTAAATAAAGACTACTTTCAAACGCTCTTAAAATGAACCTTTTAGCTGTGTTGCACCCAAAAGTTCCAAGTTAATTTTTATAGCTTCCCTGAGGGTCTACAAACAAGCACAATTAGCAGAAGCTCCCAATGGTGATTCATTTACTTTGTGGATATGGCCAGTTTCATGGTTGGGGCCTGATTCTAGCACATTGTTTTTAAAACATGTACAAAAAAAGTACAGAAGCTCAAATTATGCCAAAGGCAAATATTCTGCAAAATTCTTCAATTATATGCATTCGTTACACCAATTTTGGAAGAAATGTGCCAAAAAATCCAGCTCAATCAAATGGAAACGCCAGGCTACCCATGTTTAAAAATAATGAAAGCATAAAACACAGCAACTTATGACTAGTATTATGTATATTCAATGGCTGACTATAACAAGTATTTTACTGTCCTGCACATTTAATCTGCACAAAAAATAATTTGTTCCATTGAGTCATTCACACAGTTTCTTGACACATCAGACTGAATCAAGAAATGAAATGTTGCAAAGATTTTCAGATTTGCAAAAATGAATCATCAAAATTCAATGTAAATGGAGGTTTTGAATGAGTTCTTTGCCCAGCAGTCAACCATTTTGCTGAATGGCTAAAATTGGCTGTATTCATACAATTCCATGATGCATCACAAATGATATGTTGAAACTTCTGCTCTAGATATGAGTTCAGTGACCGCTGACTGGCACAATGCCACTCTTGGGAGGGCGATGAAAGAAAGCAAATAACACTGGGCTAGTCAGTCTAGTTAGGTGTGGGAAAGGAGCCCAGCTCAGAGAGGGGAAACTTGCTTTTCTTAGGCTCGGGGCTATATAGAACCTTAGGAAAAAAAAACAGTTAGCTAACCAACATGGGATAACGTGGTGTGTTTTCTTTCTTATTCATGAAGTGCTTTAAGTTTAGTGAAGCAAGTCGGTTTTGATTATAATCTCAAAGTGTACATTCACTTGCTGTCTGTAAAATAAAGCGGTTTAACAAGTCTTGCCTAACCATGTCTCACTGTAGTACCTTTTGTTTGTCTACTGGGATTAAGAAGTTACACATGATGGTACATTGCTAGCAATTTCCACGGCACACTCCTAAATCATGGCCTCAGTAGCAAATCCAATGAAATGGCATATTACTTAGAATTTACAGGATATAAAAAAAGGCGATTCAATTCACGTTGAAGGATTTACCAAGACAAAAATGAAATTTTCATTGTGGGGCAATTCATGATGCCCACATGAGTTGAAAGAAAAGAAAGTAAGGCTATTGGGATAACAAGGTGTAGAGCTGCATGAACACAGCAGGCCCAGCAGCATCAGAGGAACAGGAAAGCTGACGTTTCGGGTCGAGACCCTTCTTCAGAAAAATGTGCACCTACTATCTAAGTAAGACTATTCTCTGCTTCCACAGCTCTTATTCTCACAGAGGAACCCACTAATGACCTGGGTACCTCATGATATTCCAAGTAAGAATTTGTTTCTCACATTTTTCTCAGCAATCACCGAATCAGATTATCTGTTCTTTCTTTTGTTTGCTATTTATGCAGTCTTATTATGTGCACATTGACATTGTATGTTTACCTTTTTTACAGAAGTGACTACACTTAAAAAAAAACATTGTTTTGGAAGTCCTGAGGACATGGCAAAGTGCATATTCAAACATAGCAGCCAATGTGCACACAGTAAGGTGCAACTACGGCACATACATTGAACATGAAGTGTGATGCCTGAGGTGTGATAGTAGGAAGTGGGATGCAGAAAGTGTGCTTACGAAGTGATAGACAAAACACATGCTAGTTACAATGTTTTTATTTATATATCAGAAAATTTCCATTGGCATTGTTCATGATGAGTTCACAGTTGTGCTGTTACAATGGAAGATATTGGGGTGTGGAAGTGAAGAAAAATTATAGATCTGAATTGAAAACAAATGAGAAGAAATTTGTAGATATTGTCAAAGACAGTGAAACATCTATTTTTGATTGGTTCCTGAATTGAATATATAGACAAATAAATAAACAAACTAAAGACTGAACAACATGATCCAATTCATCAATTGAATTGTATTTCATGCTTTTTCCACTTTCCTGAAAGCCTGAATATAAAAAGTTGATATATTGCTCAGAGGTGTACTCATTTGAGTTGAATTTGGTAGTGTAGTGGGGATAACTGAATTAGCTAGATGGTTAGCTTAACATTGACAATAACATAAATGGTGTGGATTTGATTCCTGTTCTGGCTAAGGTAGATTACGGACCTGCCTCCTTTTCCTTCTCCTAACAGTGAAATTAAATGCAAACCGATACTGACAAAACTGGCAAGAAAACAACTCAGGGTGAAACATTAGCGAACAATACCCTTGGGCACAGCATATATACCAATTTGTATCATGGTGTGAATATATTTAGGGCAACCAATTTCTCAGGGTGCCTTGGTACTGTTCACTCAGCTTGACTGATGTACATGTTTCTTTAGCTTCTAGCACTTCTACTGATTCTTCCTCAAATGTCCTTGGCCCAAACATCTTCAGTTCTTCCATCAATTACTTTCCTCCACCATAAGGTCAGAAGTGGCAGAAGTAGGGATGTTCGCTAATGACTGGATAGTATTCAGCACGTTTTGCAACTTCTCAGATACTGAAACAGCCCATGACCTAATGCAGCAAGATCTGGACAATATCCAGGTTTAGGTTGACAAGTAGAAAGTAACATTTGTACAAATATCAGGCAATGACCATCTCCAATCAGTCAGAATCTAAACAACACTCATCCCAACCCTTGACACCATGCATCCTGAATACCCTCTGTGCTGCCTACCTCAAGACACCTCCCTTCCTGAGCAAAGACACCCACTTTCATCAACATTAACACATGCCTCTCTCACTCTAGGGGCAAAACAGCCCATGATAGGGCAGAATGAGTTAATATTGATGGGGAGCACTGGCCAACATTCAGCTGCTTACTCCTATTGAGGAGAGGGCTCCGATTTTTTGCCCCAAGATGCTGACTACGTTCAAATCCTTGGGCTAGTAACCTATGTTGCCCCTGATGTCCTGTGCTGTGGCTCCCTTGACTTATCTGAGAACTGATGACAACCATGACAATCTTCCTGGCTGTGTGCGTGCACTAAATTGCACAGCAATATAGTAGTGAGCCTGGTATCTCTGGCTGAGGGGCAAGGCAAGGCATGTGAGCATCCAGATAAGGTTGAAGTGAGTGAGCATTAACAGTATAGGTAAGCAAACAGAGTTGCAGCCTGGTCTAGTTCATGGGCTGGGTGCCTGCCCCAAGAACATAACGTGCCCTTGCTGCAGCATTGCAACAATAGTTCCCATTGCCCTCCAAGGTGCAGAATTGAAATACAGAGGCGTAGGTGCACTATAATGGTTCTTAGAGGCTGACCCATGCCACATGCTAATAGTTGTGGACATGGTGTGCATGTGGTTAGGATCTTGGCGTGTACCCGGAGATGTTGGTGCCGAGTATCCAACATGGAGGACCTTCAGAGGCAGTTGTGAGTCAGTTGCCCATTCTGACTTCCATGTTGAGAATTCTTGACATCTATGATGCTCATGGTGGATGGCACAATAGAAAGCTGAATTTTAATGAGTTGTGATGTGCAGCTAATAAGGTTGTTAATAAACAATAATCCCCCTAAATAGGCAACTCACTACTGCCAAGTGAGAATCTTGCCTGAACACCAGAAACTTTGTTAAAATAAGCTGTGAGTTGCTCCTGACGTCAAGATGAGCCTCACAGACTTCTTGCACGATGCTGCCACATTTCTCGCCACAGCTAACGTCTTTCACACCTCTAGAAGATCCCACCATCTGACTTATCCATTACATCTTATTACTTATAACTCCTTATCTTGTAGCCTTTTGAAATAGTAAGTTGCAATGGCCCAGCTTATACCATAGAGCCTTTCCATTTTGGCAAATATAGAGATGACCAAAAGTCAGAAGTCCTGTTCCTGAATAGTTTCTTCTAACTTGTCAGGTTGGGAAGGAGGGTGGTGCACATGTGCTTTTTATGGGGGTACAAGCCTCTTAAATTATCAGATGTCTCCACTGAAGTGAGATTTTGATCGGCTTTGAGCATGAAACTCAAAGTGTGAAGGTCCCTCCTGGTCAGAAGTTTATGGATTTATTTTTATAGCTTCGCTAGCCCTTCGGAGAGGCAAGATACCCTTTGGACTTGGTGAAAAAAATAGTCAGCCCAAGCCTGTTTGCTGTTTACGGCTTGCTGCATTTGGACATGGACTACTTCAATATCTGAGGAGTCATGAATGATGCTGAACGTTGCACAATCATCAGCGAACTTCTTCACTCATGATTTTATGTCGAAAGAATGCCATTGATAAAATAGCTAAAGATGGCCGCACCTAAACACTACCCTGAGGAAATTCTGTAGAGACATCCTGGAGCTGATATGACTGACCTACGTCAAAGGGAGTGGTCCAGTATTTAAAGTCCTGCCCTTTAAAATCTTTGAAAAATGTCTGGCGTGTTAAAAAAAAAAGTGACTGCTTGCTATTTCACTCCACCTGTTGACAGCAGACTGAACATTTCCACTGGATTACTGTGAACGACTTTGTCTCAATTGTCTATTATCACTATCTCCTAGTTCACAGTTTAATTGACAGCTGCATATTTACAGATTACAAATGAAATTCATTGCTTGCTGTTCTGGGATCGTACACCTGATTACAAAGTTTTAAGGCTTCATTTAGTTGAAGAATTGCAAATGTGTGGAAATGAGTTTTTATGAATGAGAGAGTTTTCAATATGGTGAAAATAGAGTAAAGGCTGGAAGGGCATTCCAGTTTTGGAAATTTTAAGATCCTGAGGGGTCTTGACAGAGCAGATGTGGAAAGAATGTTTCCTCTAACTGAAGAATCTCGAACTAGGGGTCACTGTTTAAAAACGAGTTGGTGGAGTAAAAGAATTGTCAGTGGATTAATGATCCAGAGATCCGAATATCACTATGGCAGATGGTGAAATTTGAATCAATGCAAATCTGGATTTAAAAGATCGCCTAATGTCAACCACAAAACCATTGTCAATTGTCATGAAAACCCATCTAGTTTACTAATATCCTTTAGGGAAGAAAATCTAGTTTTACCCGTTCTGGCCTACATGCAATTTGGTTGACTCTTAAGTGACCTCTGAAATAGCCATAGCAAGTCATTCGGTTCAAGTGACAATTAGAAATTTTTCAACAAAATGTTGTGCACTTATGCAGATCTTCCAAACCTCCAAACCCTGCAGCTCCTGTGTACATTCTGGGGTGACCTGGTCCTACCCCTAAGGGAACCCCACTTCCCTGCAACATAAATCCAACCTTCCAGGCCATTTTTGCCTGGTTTCTGGAGTCAGGATATGTCCTCACCCTACCACACTGACATTGCAGCACAAAATCTGAGCCAAATTTTCACAAATATGTGACTGTTTTGATTTTACCAACTTTGTTCTAATTTTAAGACTCTTCAGACAAGATTACCTCACTTCAGAGAAATGTTGTTCTGTATCTAATCTTTCACCTTATCTCGCTGTTTAAAACAATTTAAATAGATCACCACTTAAAATCTAACCTCCTCAGTACCATGCAATTTAATCCAGTTGTCCAAATTTCAGCTTCGTCATTTCAACATAAACATCGCCTGTCAATAAAGCCCAAATATCCTTCCGAAGCAGGAAGGTCCAATCATACACAAATTAATTCCAAAACTCCGTTAACATCTTCAGGAATCAGCCATAGTGCAGTAATGACACTCCCACCCGAGCAAGAAAGTTCTAAGTTCAAACCCCACTTCCGAAACATTCAGTTGATACTTCAGTAGAATAGAAGCAAGGAATTAAATAAGCATTCATCAGCTGAATATAAAACTTCCTGTGGCTTAATTTTACAGAAGAGCAGGGAATTCTCTTGATGGATTTTCTAATATTTATTCCCAAACTCATCAAATAGAGGAGAATATCTGGATACTATTACAGTTCTGTTTCCTTTGCAGTGTGCAGTTTAAATGTCACTTTTTTTAAGTTACATCAATGACTCACTTTGAGAAATATTTAATTACCTATAAAGTACTTTGCCTTTTGTTTTTCAGGTTATGAAATGTTCTATATAAAACAGTTGAGCTTTCTTCTTCCTTTCTCCTTCTATTTATACACTTGTGACAAAACTTGACATCCAATAATCTTTCCAAATATGGTCAATTCAGTGGAATTTTGAAAGGAGGCCCAAGGAAGTTTCAATTGAAACTTCTTAAGAGGTGAATTTCCCTGCAGTACATGGAAGATATGTGAAATCAGTGTTTACAATGTTTTCTGGGGTTTTCATAGCTCTTCCACTGAAATTACAGAGGTTGAGCAGGAAAGCCTTGAAAGGAATTCACCCATTTACACTTGCCTGAATGAGTAGATAGGATATCTCATTGGAACCACGGTTCTTCTGACAGTGCAGCTTTACCTGGGAATTTTATCTTTGATTAAATGCTGAACTGCTTAAAATGAATTTTGAGTGTACAATTTCCTATGCAGGTAAAAGTGTCACAAACTGAGCAGCACTGAGACTTTTGAATTCAGTCAAACTGACTTGGAAGATACCACGTATGCCAATGGTTAAGAACAAGTGACCTCTCTGTGAAGCCTGGTTTTTCAGAAATTGTAAATATTTTACAAGCTTACAAACTAGTGAAAGACTATTTGATCTATCCTAATTCATCCATCCAGTTATTTCTTACCCAGTTCCAGGACTTTTGCCTCTATTTATCCACTTAAGGGTTTACTACAGGTGTTACTCATGCAGTATGAAGAAGAATCCCTCATATGAGCCCAAAGATTAGCTGTACCACTTTGAAACAATGTTCAGTAGCTCTATTTCTTGCTGTTTCATTTCAAAGGAATAGTCTCATTTGGGTTACATTTTCTATACCTTTAATAACCTGACAGACCTCCTAAGATGCCTCTTTTCTATCCAAAAAGCTCACGTTTCCCCAGTATTTCCTCATTAAGCAGATCTCTTGACACTGTGGATCAATGGATCAATCTACTGGCTTTTCTCTACACTGCCTCCAAGCACTTGAATGTTTCGCTTGTTTCTTGGCAACCAGAAATGGAAACCGTTTTCAGGGCAGAATCTTTCTTCAGCACTGTACAGTTTGATCATTACCTTGTCAGTTACATTTTACAGTTCCAACTGTATAGGAACTGACTTTAAGTGTGTAAACAAACTGGTTTACACTCTATTGTTCAACATCCTGTTATCCATACTGGTTTTGTATTGGGTGGATTTATTTAGCATTCAGTCTATAAGATTCCAAGGTCACTGAATACTTCATTCTCACATATTTTACAGAGCATATATGTCATTTTTGTCCCTACGTGTAGTATTTTTGTAGCATTTCTGCATTAAAAAAAAAGTGTTGTTGCTCTCCCCCTACATATATTGTGCAATTCATTCTGTAATTTTTTGAGATACCTCCTTCAATTCCATTTTACTTTGGTGGCACATGCAAATGTGACTACTCTACAACATACGCCCCATCATTCAACACTAAAGCCCCATAATGTATGACTAAAAGATCAGAGGAGAATAGGCCTTTCAGCCCATTGTGTCTGCTCCATCATTCAATGAGATCATGGCTGATCTCATAACCCTCAACTCCACTTTCCTGCCTTTCTCCCATAACTCTCAATTCCCCTACTAATTAAAAACCTGTATTGCAGCCTTGAATATACTTAATAGCCCAGCATCGACAGCTCTCTGTGGTAATGAATTCCACAGATTCAATACCTTCTGAGAAGAGATTCTTCTTCACTCTGTCTTAAATGGACTACCCCTCACTCTGAGATTATGCCTTCTGATTCTTGACTCACCCACAAGGGAAACAACATCTCCACATCTACCTGTCAAGCCCCATAAGAATCTTCTATGTTTCAATCAGATCACTTCTCATTCTTCTAAATTCGAATAAGGATTGGCCCATCCTACTCAACCCCTCCCCATAAGACAGTCCCCCCCATACCTGGCATCTCTGAAATGCCTGCAATGCCAGTATATCTTTCCTAAGATAAGGGGGTGAGTAGTGCCTTCTAAACATTTTGCAAAACCTCCTACCTTTATACTCTATTCCCTTTGAAATAAAGGCCAACATTCCTTTAGCCTTCCATATCACTCACCGAACTTGAATATCAGCTTTTTGTGATTTCATGGGTAAGGACTCCCTCTGTTCGGTAGCTTTCTGCAGTCTTTCTCCTTTTAAATAATATTCAGCTCCTCTGTTCTTCCTGGCTAAAGAGCATATCCTTAAATTTATCCACATGATCTTCCATCTGTCAATTTTTTTGCCCACTCACTTAACCTGTCGATATCCCACTGCAGAATCTTCATATCATCTTCACCACCAGCTTTCCACCTAATTTTGTATCTTCCGCAAACTTGTAATACTACTACATTCACTTTCCTCATCCAAGACATTAATATGTAAATATTGTAAATAATTGTTGTCCCAGCACTGATCTCTATGGTACTCTCCTATTTATAGGGTGCATCCTGAAAAATGGCTCTCTCATCCCAACTGTCTGCCTTCTGTACTTCCAACCCCTCCTTAGGTCCCTCTCACACAAGTTAATAACTCCTCTAATAAATACTACCACCCCTTATCAAGCTTCTTACACACTGCTTGGATTTATCCAGATTTGCCATAACTTTAATCATAGAATCCCTACAGTGTGGAAGCAGGCCATTCAGCCCATCTGACGGGCATCTCACCCAGACCCAACCCCTCTATCCTCTATCCCTGTAACCCTGCATTTCCTTCGGCTAATCCACCGAACCTGCATATCTTTGGACTGAGAGATGAAACCAAAGCACTCCAAGGAAACCACACAGACATGGGGAGAATGTGCAAACTCCATACAGAGTCACACGAGGGTGGAATCAAATCTGGGTCTCTGGAGCTGTGAGGCAGCAGCGCTAAGCACTTAAAAGAAGCCTTACAAAAATTTTTTTGGAAATCAATATATTCTCGGCCTGACTAAGACATACCTTAGTTAACACTTCCTCAAAGTTGTCAAAGAAGCCCTTTTTGCATCTTTAGTGAAAGGGTTATTGTTTTCTAGATGATTCTCAGCCTATAGTAAATTTTATTAAAACAACTGAATCTGTAGTTTCTGTCTATTTTATCATCTTCCCTTTCTTTTCTTATCAATACTTTGACTGGTTTTCATTCTTCTGGTACCTTCCCGAGAGTCCATTAAATTTCTCAATGATGGCTAGTGCCTCACAGATCTTTCATCTAGCCTCCCTTTGCATTGTAGGATAAATAACATTTATTCCTGACTTTCATTTGCTTTGAACTCAATTAGCCTGTCTAGAATTTACATCCCATTTATAGTTAAGTAATTGACCGTATTTGGGATCTTTGTTTGGAGAGTCTGTTACTCATCTCTTCCTTTGTGAATACTTGGAACAGGTCTTCATTTAGGTATTTACTATGTTACACTTCTTCTCGAACCGCTCACTCATTTTTGACACACTGACCTATTTCATTTTTATCATTAATAACACCATTCCTGACCGAACAATACTGATATTAACATTTGTTGCTGATATAAAAAAAGCAGAAAGTTTAATCCTTCAATGTTCACAGTCGTGATATGATGTTCGAATGGCCTGATGAATTTCCAGCGAGGAGTTACTTATTCAATCTGTCCACTCACTTCCAAAAAAGAAAGTGTTAAACATTGTTCCTGTATTTTGCTTACAAAACCATCTATTCAGATTATTCA
Organism: Rhincodon typus; assembly: GCF_021869965.1. Lineage (NCBI taxonomy): Eukaryota > Metazoa > Chordata > Chondrichthyes > Orectolobiformes > Rhincodontidae > Rhincodon > Rhincodon typus. The sequence continues at coordinate 47,660,637 of NC_063337.1, forward strand.
TTAACAGTTGGTTTTTGTATCTCTTCATCCTCTTATTGTGTTTCAATTTTTCATTTGTGAATGTTCCATAGCGACCACACTCGTAATCTTCATTTTAGTTAAACATCTCTCAGCCGTTTCTTATTCTTGCTGCATTTCTCCCAACTCCTGTTGCCACCTTGAAGTATTTCTTTTCTAATCCTAGGTATTCTCTTGAATCTTACCTTGTGCCCCCTTTTACCTCTCTTAGGAGTTTTATTTTACTTTCTATTCCTTTTAGGTATTCGTATTTATCACAATGTTTCCCAGGAGGTTCTGGTTTCTATTTCCCACAGGTGGTTTTCTTTCTTATTTCTTCTCCCTTGTAACCCTTTAACCTTAACTTCTCAAATTCTAGCCCTTTAAATCTACATGTGCCTGTGTTAATCTTTAAGGAGATGACCTGAGTTATTGATTTGTTTCTCTTCTTCAATATTTTATTACCTGAGAGCCAGACTTCTGTGCTGCTCAGGCACCTGGGGAGAATTAAACACTTTTTTTTATTTAAGAGTTGCCTAGTTGTACTGCAACACTTAGGGTAGAATCTTCCCAGGCCTTGAACGATGTGGACTATAGCATGGAATTTGGGAAAATTGGGAGACATGTTGGGCCAGGCCCATCTCAATATCAAGGCCAAAAACTTGCATTTTCTATCAAGTCCCTAACATTGGGACAAGATTCTCACTAGTGAATGGTGAGAGGCCTATTAACAGGGATTATTGCTCATTATCAGTCTTGTTACAACCTAACTTCACCACATTAAGGGCCCTGTTATCTCACCCTCAAATAGTAATTAGACATTAAGAGTCCCCAACACAAGAATGAGTGGACAACTGGTGATTCCAGCTCTCTGCTTGCTCCTCCAGACTTCCAACTTCAACACCTGGCACCATGTTTTTGGGGCATGCTCCATTGCAGTGGCTGCACGGTGCCCATGTTGACAGACATTGGCATCCAACATATACAAGCACCACCACATTATCATGGCACAATTGCAATCCACTTATACTCAAAGTTTAGAGTTTTTATAGCACAGACAGGTCCTTCAGCCCATTTTGTCCCTACTGGTCATCAAGCATCCACCTATTCTAATCCCATTCTTCAGTGTTTTGCTGGTAGCCCTATATATTACAGTGTTTCAAGTGCTCACCTAAATACTTCTTAAATGTCTTAAGAGTTTTCAATTCTACCAACCATTTAAGAATTGAGTTCCAGATACCCACAAGGTTCTGGGTGAAGTTGTTTTTTCCTCAAATTCCCTCTAAACCTCCTGCTCCTTACCTTAAAACTGTACCCTCTGGTTATTGAATACTCTACTAATGGGAGATGAAAAGCCCTCAGAACTTCTCAAGCAGACCCACACTCCGCCTTCTCTGCTTAAAGGAAAGCAACTCAGTTCTATCCAATCTCTTTTCACAGCTGAATCACTCCAGCCCTGGCAACATCCTGGTGAATGCCCTCTGCAGCCTCTCTACTGCAAACAGTATTCCAGCTTTGACCTAACTAATGTTCATCATAACCTGTTTACTCTTGTATTCAATGCCTTGATTAATAAAGACAAGTATCCCATCTGCCTGCATGCAACACACTTCTGCACATTAATGCTGCACTTTGAGCACTCTCACTGCAATGCCTGCGAGGACACTTTGCACACAAGAACAGGTACCTAGCTCACAGACTGCACCAGGGAGCATCTTAGAGCTGTTCGCTTGCTCTCTTACATCTACCTAGATGCTTACAGTATCCCTACTTTGCCTTGCCTGCCTTACTGTCTTTCCTGCCTTTCTGTCTTGCCCTGCTGTTTAGTGCAGACAGAAAGTCAGGCAGCTTGACATGACTGTCATCAATCAATGACGTGGACAGTTCGCTACTGGCACAGTCCTATCACAATGTCACACGTACAGCATATGCCAGCAGCCTATGTGGCAAACACACTGCCTGTATGGGCATCAACCAAGTGGCCACGTCTCCAAGCCAAAGCAGAGTTATGCTCAGTAACATCTGGGGAGGGGTGGGTCTACTGACGGTGAGGCGTTCCCAATAAATTCAGTCAAGGGCTTCTTCAAGATGTTAAAATGTCAAATAAACTGGAGAATGGAATGGAAATGGTGGTGGGGGGCAGGGGAGGGCAGATTTGATATGAATGAGTGCTGATGGACAGAGAGGTCAATAATGTGCATACAGCAATCCATGGCACTGAGAGTACATCTCAGGATATAGCAAGAATGGTTGCCTGAAGAGTAATTGTACATCACGGAAATACCTGTGATTCTTGGCAGATCCTGGTCTTCACCGTATATTCCCAGTTACTATCCATTCTGAAGAAGGGTCACTGGACTAACCGCATTAACTCTGCTTTCTCTCCACAGATGTTGCCAGACCTGCTGAGTTACTCCAGCAATTTCTGATATCAGTCCAGGGCAGGGCTTGGCCAGTTGGCCACTTGGGGTAGTCATGGTCAAAATCCTATCCCTGTTGGTGGTTAGGAGCTGAATGTTGGGCATGCTGGCTCACTCTAGCCTGCAGAGGGCCATTTTCTCCTAACAAGAGCAGTGAGATGAAAGTGGCTGGCTCAACTGGTGTAAGTGGGGAGGGAAGACATGGTGGTGATGTGACCTGAGTGTCATTGAGTTAGAGATGCAGAGGCCATGTAGGGTTGGGGGAATTAGCTAGGTAAAAGTCAATGAGCGAAGACATTGCAAGCAACCATGAGAGTGGTAGAGCATTAGCCTTTGCAGGAGGTGGATGCAGTGGCAGAAATATAGTGAGTGCAAACTTGCAACGGCAAGAGGAGCGGAGAAGGTCAATGACCTTACTGTGGCATTGGTGTGCATTCCTCCAGACGGTTGAGACCCCACTGACCTAGGTGGCAACCTTAGGCCACACTGACAGGGTCTGGTATCAAGGCCTTCTCTGGTGATGGCCCTCCTCTGCAGCATCTTATCCACCAGGACCTTCAGGTCCTCATCTGCAATGTGGCTTGCCAAGGACATCTGGTTTCTTAATCTATTGATGTCAAATTTCCCTTATCTGCCATGTGCAGGACCAGATATCACAAACTGTACAAGGCAGGTCCATACTCCCATTGTTTAATTGCACAATGGCCTTTTAAAGATGGCACTGGTGCCGGGATTCCTGGGATTTCAGGCAGCGATGAGTGCTTCTGGCTATGGCAAGTGGGAGAATCAAGTTAGCGTCAGACAACAGGAGCACCATAGGTGGTGATGGGTGGTTAATGAGTCGAGGTTGTGCTGATAGCTCAAGAAAACTTACGAGGCACGTCACGAGAAATCCTCCATGAAAATCAACAAAATGACATTTAGCCAAGATACCATAAGACTCAACTCCTGGTTTCAGGCTATGGGAGTCTTCCTGGAATGGAGCTGTTCCATAATGTCCTAGTTATTGATAAGTAAACTTAGCAATATTCACAGCTTCTGATGCAATCTATGCTCCTCATACAGTAATTATGCTGATATTTTAATTTGGTGCCTGTGCAGGGATCATTGCCAATCAGCTGGATGATTTTCCAATTTTAGGGGGCAACCTTTGGAGCAGCTGCCAAATGTTTGTCCCATTGCACTGATTTTTCTTTTTGCCATTTTTCACTTACAGCCTTCATAGCCCACAATGCAGACTGTGATCTCTCTTTGCTGGTATTTAATACTTTGGCATCTGCACATCCAATGCCTGCAGATATTTTTTTTTCCAAAGTTGGCGGAAGCACTTCCCAGCAGCTGCTTCACTGGTCAACGGACAATCCAAATCGGAATTCAAAGTTCCTGCTACATGCCTTTAATAATAGCTCTTTTCAGACATCTGGCATTCAGCAAAAAATAAGTGCTGTTTGCTTCCACTGCTGTGACTAGGAATACAAATCACACAAACACTACTCAGGATGGGAAAGCAACAATCATGAGTTGAAAAAGCTCTGTGATATTCGTAATTAAAGCATTTATGCATTCATAGGAAATATCAGGATGCACCAGTGTAATCCTTTAAATAGTTTGACACCTTTGTTAAAATGAAGGAATTTTATAGAAAGCTTATTGACACATTTGTTAATAATATTATACAATGAGATTTTACAAAAGGCAGACTGGACTGCATATCTGTCACGGACAAGGAGAATTATGTGCCTCTCATGTACATCTCTGCTTTATTTGAACAGGAAGCTGATGGATATAGATCCATACAGTTCCTTATGAGTTTGTGTGGTGGATGCCAGAAAGAACATAATAAAGGTGCCTGACACTTTGTAATGTGAAACACAAAACTAAATAAATCTGCAATTTCATTATCACTAATAGTGTATTCATTGATTAACTTAGCGTTAGGAGCTGCACAATTTATATCAGTTCATTTTTCAATTTATTCATTTCACTTCTGGGTGTGCAGGATTTTGCATGCTCACCCACATTTGTTAAAGATACAGTGGTTTCCCAGAAGAAAAGGTTCTTTTATTGTTGTTAAATCAATGTAAAACAGATTGCAACACAGGGTAATAGGGAGCCTAAATAGTGAACCATTTTTTTAAAGTTACATTTGCTTCATGACATTGAAAAAAATTCTCAAGGAGATGAAAGGCTTATCCAACAGGCCAAGGACATCTGCTTTCTTATTCTATTGACAAAAAGGAAATTGCAAGATGACTGACATCTTCTACTTGTTTTATATTATTATTTGTTAATGTACAAAGCTTTCAGTCACATTTCTGAAGTTTATGAAGACATGTTAAGAAACATTGGAATAGTTGGAACAATACTTTTAGCCATTTGCAAACAGTTTTAAAAACACGGACTGTAAGCAAAAGACAAAATTATAGAGGGAGGGTTAACAAAGAAAGCATCGCTTTTGTTGACTTTGTACAGGGAGTAAAAACATTTAGGGACATAATATTAAAGTTGTATTGAAAAAAATAAGAAAAGCTAGAAATACCTGGCAGCCTCCACCTGTACCTGAAGGACAAAGATTAGTTAATGTTTTGGTTGGCACGTTGTTTCAGTGCAGAGATGGGAGATATACTTATGTCAGGTTACTGGATTAATTTGGCCCCACCAACTTGATTGTACATTCTGATGGAATACCCCATAAAGCTAACCTACATTGCTCCTCTGTAATTCCCGATTTCACCACATTTACCTGTGTGCTTCACTTAACAAGAAGGACTATAAAGTTGGGCACTTTTTCCTTATTTCATCATTTTTCTGCCTTTATACTCTGTTTTGTATTTTTTTGCGTTTCAAGCTGGCGCCAGAGAGTGGCAACACGTTTCACTGTATTTTTGTAACAAGACACACGTGACAATAAATAAATCAAATCAAATAAACGTATACCATCTGTATGTCGGCTTCTTAGATTTGTGAATGTTTGCACAGTTAGTACCATTTTTATTTGTTGCATTCACATGGGAAAATCCAGTACCACAATCACCTGTAAGGTTGTGTAGTATTTTTAGCCAATAGCGGCCAGATATATAATTTAGTTTGAGATAAAGTATTGATGGAATATACTGCTTTGGTCCAATATCAAAATAATTAGAATCAATAATAAATGTAGCATTAATGACAGGAAAAATAAAAATCCGTTCATAAGAATCAGTTTGGTGAGTGGCAAGTTTTTAAGTGTCAATGTCTTTCCAGAAGTGTAGTCTGTCACTAGCCTTAAATTAGTTATTACTAGGCTTAAAATTGAAGTAAGGTAAGAAAATAATTTAAATTTCTTCCAGCTTTACATGGGGTAAACAAGTTATACTGGTTAGTAGCTGATTAGGTAATTGGGCAAATCAGTTTGGATTTGTTCTTACACTGTAGCTCCAAAGACTAAGTACAAGCAGAGTGGAGATTTCAGGCAGAATGAGTTTGTGCTTTAGATGCAGTGAGAGGAGGCTTTCTTTTCTCTTCACTTTTTGATTTGCTCTATTCAGTATCCAGTGTCACCTGACTCCTACTTCAGTACAGCAGAAGGAGCTGCTGGTGGGTAACTGGTAAGCTATTCTGTGTGTTATGAATAATTAGAATGGTTAACTGGTTTTTGAGTAGTTCAGCCAAGTGGAAAGTGCAGCTTGTGTAAAGTAGAAAGTCATAGATGTACCATGTGTCTGAGACTAACAAATCTGCAGGAAGTCTCATTGTCTGCACAAGCTTGAGCTTTGATTTTAGAACTTGAGTTACGTCTGGAGTCATTGTGGTGCATCTGCAAAGCAAAGGGCAATGTGAATAGTATTTTTAGAAAAGTGGTCACACCATAGCTTAAGGATATGCAGGCAGCTAAATCCAAGTGAACCAGGCAAGCAGTACAGGAGTCTCCTGAGATAATCTTATTTGTAAATTACTTTTGCAATTTGGACACGTGAGAGCAATAGTTTCACAGAGGAATGCAGTCAAGTCATCGGCACCACTGTACACAACTACTGTACAGAAGGTGAGAAAGAAAAGTGGAAGAGCAATACAGATAAGGGATTCCCTAGTTAGGGGATTAGACAGGCTCTTCTGCAGCCATAAACCTATTACCAAATGGTAAATTGATTCCCTAGTGTCAAAATCAAGGAGGTCGCAGAATAGCTACAGGATATTCTTCTGGAGGAGGGTGAACAGCCAGAGGTCATGGACTATGCTGAATGTTTAGACCAGACTGTGCACAGTGAACATGGTGGGACAAAAGGAAAACCATATTTAACAATCTTGTTGGATTTTTTTTTGAGGATGTTACTTGTAGCATTGGACAAACGAGAACCGGTGTATTTGGATTTTCAGAAGGCCTTTGATAAGGCCTCACACAAGAGGCTAGGAAATAAAACCAGATTGTATGGAATTGTAGGAAATAAATGAATGTGGATTAAGAATTGGTTCTAAGACAGAAAGCAGAGATCATTCTCAGGATTGCAGGCTGGTATTGACGGGTCACTGCAATTCCGCAGATGTTCACCATCTATATAAATGATGTGGATGTGATGTCTCCAAGTTTGGTAATGACATGGAACTGTGTGGGAGCACAAATTGTGAAGAGTGTGCAAAGAGACTTCAAGAGCACATGGGCAGGCTCAATGAATGTGCTAGAATATGGCAGATTGAATATAATGTAAATATGTATTGTTATTCACTTTGGTAGGAAAAAAGGGGCAGAATGTTTCTTAAATAATGAGAAGTTGCAAAGCATGGATATCTGAAAGGATTTGGGTGGTCTTGTCCATGAGTCACTTGAAGTTAGTACGTAAGTGCAACAAGCAATTGGAAAAAACAAACAATACATTGGCATTCATTTCAAGGAAATTTGAGTAAAGAAGTAAAGATGTCTTGTTACAGTTGTATAGAGCCTTGATGATACCACACCTGGAGTACTGTGTACAGTTTTGGTCTCTTTATCTACAGAAGGATATTCTTGCCAAAGAGGGAGATTAATGAAGGTTTACCAGACAAATCCCTGATATGGCAGGATTGTTGTACGAGGACAGATTGAGGAAGCCAAGCCTTTATTCTCAAGAGTTTCAAAGGAGAGGTAATTTCATTGAAACTTTCAAAATTCTTAGAGCATGACAGAAATAATAGACAGGATGTTTCACCTGGTTGCTCTCTCCTGAACCAGGAGACATAATCCTAGGATAAGAGAGAGGACATTTACTTCACTCATAGGGTACAGAATCTTTGGAAACTCAAGCATTAAGCAGGTTGAAGAAACTGGCAGGTTTCTGGAAACTAATGATTTAAGGGATGTGGAAACCGTGGAAGAAAATGACATTGAGCAGATTAACAGCAATGATCTAGAATGGCAGGACAGGCACAAGAGGCTGAATGGTCTACATCTATTCCTCTGTTCCCCAGGGTGACCATGTGTTTTCTCATAGTTGTAAGTAAAAACAAAGGGTCAATATTAGATGTTACAACAGTGAAAGAACATTGAATTGACAGACATGGTTCTACCATCGTGGATAACCTGAGTGGATTCAAAATCATTGGAATGAATTTCAGATTGTCTGTGATGACCTTTTCTCCCCTGTGGCGCAAACATATCTCACTGTGACAAAAATTGAGTACTTTATCTATAATTTATAGTTTCCCACTCTGCACTATTAATTTTTGCCTAAAAATAATGGGATAGAAATTGATATCCAATACAACTGTCTCTTAGGTATTAAGTGGCCACAATGATAAATTTAGCTGTGGGACAGGCCAGTACCAATTGCTGCACGTTTGTTCATAAGCAAGGGGTTAAGCATCGCAAAAAATCCATCCACACAAGCTTCTTCGTTCAAAACTGACTTCAGGACGCAGATTTTCTTGGAGTGCCTTAAATCTTGATGGCTAAATCCCAAATTAAAATTTAATTCTGATGTAAGATAAGTGGAGTTCCAGAGGAGTGGACAATCTACCTATTTTTTGCTTCCAGTTGCTCACTTCATTGCTTTAAATCCATTCGAAAAGGTTCAAGAATGGAGTAAAGAAAATCAATCGGCATAGCAAACCAATTCTCCTATCAGACCATTGACTGTACCCATTTGAATCTCCTGATGGAAGCATCAACGTGAAAGACTCAAACTCAAAGTAAATCCAGTGCTCCCTGGATTTCTTTCTTTGCACCCACATATAATCATTCAAAACTCTGGACAGGAATAATTCCTCTGAAGTTCACTGTTTAGTGTAATATAAAGGATACATTTACAATTTCATTATGAATAGCAAAGCTGTGCCCTGGCCCTCGGGCATAGCATACAAAAAAAAATCAGGATTTCTCTGCGCTAGTGGCTTGCTCACAAATGTTCAGTGTAAGCAACAGCATACCTCGCATGAACAAGACAACACTGACTGATTACATTCCCATCATGAGCTAGTTTGTGGTCATGGCATGCTTCTTCATGGCTCTGACAAATAATCTATCCTTATGCAGCCTTGAAATTGCTGGAAAAAAGTTAAAATGGAGGGCCTGGAATTCTTGGAGAGATCCTGTGCTGCGGAGATGGCAGAACAGGCATTCCACCCAGACAACTCTGAAATTTCTGATCACTTTGGAAATCCTATGATTAGAGTTCTTCAGCGTTTTAGAATGGTGACCTCACAAATGAGAAAGACTGGGGATGTGTGATAATGGGGGCGATGGGAGTGAATAGAAAACAGGTCAAAAATTCATGAGATAACAAGGTGTAGAGCTGGATGAACGCAGCAGGCCAAGCAGCTTTCGTGGTCCAGGAATGCTGCTTGGCCTGCTGCGTTCATCCAGCTCTACACCTTGTTATCTCAGATTCTCCAGCATCTGCAGCTCCTACTTTCTCAAAAATTCATCTTTCTTTTGCTGTCTGGAAATAAAATTTATCACCAAGCTCCAGGAATCTTAGAGTCAAAATATTTGAAAACAGAATTACTCTTTACTGTTATAAAGCATAATAATTAGCAATAAAATATGACCGTATGCTTACTTAAATAGTTGACCATAATGCACAGATAAATGAATCTTATCAAAATTATCCAGCATTCTCAGTTTCAAAACTAAATACCTTCCTAAATGGCATTGACCTTTGTGTGACTTTGAAAGAAATAATTTTATTGTGAACCTCCATTCTTGATTAAAATAGTCATTTATTATGTATGGTAGACCTGTATAGGTGCCAGCAGTGTCTTAGTAGTTCTCTCCATTGTCTTCGGCACTATTTATTCCTCAAACAATATTATTAAAATTGATGGTTAGTTAGTTGTAATCACAGCGTTGCTTGTGCATCCATGCTCTGCAAATTGTCTGCCGACTACATTTCAAGAACAACTTAATTGCAGTAAAATGCTTTGGGATGTCCCAAGATCACGACAGACATATAATGCAAATCCTTCTTTGAACTTTGTATTTTGAAGGTTAAGGTCAATGAGGACAGGGGATGTAAGGGGTTAAGTACATGGCTGTATGGTTTTCTGAACTACATTTCCACTTTTTAATTTAGGTACTGCCATTTATTCCATTTCATATTTTGTGACAGATACTGTAGGCACTTGGCAAAGGAAGTGTTTATGAACTTGTAAGAAAAGCTAACAATGGCAATGAACAGCTTGCACAATATCTAAGTTTTATTGAACAGACATGTACCTTATGTCCATTACACCCGAAGGTGTTATAAAGTAATTCCCAAATATTCGTATGTTCAAAAGGGTAACTATTTTCCAAAAGATGAGATTTAATTCGTTTGACAAACAGCAGTCTTGAATTATAAATTATGCTTTGGAGCAGGGTCACCTGTTGGGTTAAACATTGCTAGACACATATAAAAAACATTTTTTCCTTCCCTGGAATGAAAGAGATTGCTCATTCAAATACTGCCATTTAGCATGTCTTGCTTTAATCCATGACTGAGCTCCAGGAACTTTTGTCTGGAGAAAAAGCATGAACTTAAGTGGCTGCTCTAAAGAACGAGGATTACTCACCATCGTCTATGATTGTCACGACAACCCCAGAGCCAGTTATATTTTTCTTCCATGCTGGCATCACATTGATGTCAAATCCCTTTGGCCCATTTGTCTGGCCAGTGTTAAACTGTAAAGAAAAATATTAACTATGAGGTTTACAGATGTTTTGTAGCACCAGAGCCCAGGAAGTTCTGAGAAGAGATGCCAAGAAATGCAAACATATTTTCTAAAATCTCCCCAAGGCAATCAGGAGATTTCAAAATGCATGAATTAAATCTAATGAAAAGTACAACTGCACCCAGCCTGCCATCACAAAGTTTATCTAATATTCTACTTTGTGCTGTTAGTAATAATGAAATAATACACCAGCTTTTCACAAACCCCATGCATATTTTGTACCTCTATCCATGACAAAAATAATAATCAGGTATTCCATTTTGCTCAACACAGTAAATTCAAGTTAAAAGATAGCTCCATTAAATGTACATTAAAACATATTTGGTGTCAGAGAGAATCGGAATACAAACAAAATAATGAGTGCCCGTAAAACTATTGAAACAATAGTGATTGAAGCAGTCAACAAATTGTTGCACTCTTCTGGTGTTAATTTTTCAATATCAAAGACACATGAATATTGAAAATACACAGTACTCTAAATGTTGATGGTTTCAGGGGAATATTTATAACTTCAACGAAACAAAAATGTGAACAAAATAGTCAAAATGTGAGTCAAAATAGTCCCAAATGTATACACGATTTGATTTGAATTCAGGAGTGGTATTGGTTGATGGTAAAATGGGAAGGCACTTGTGGTCAGAACTTGGGGGAGATCATTCAAATATCTTGAGCAAAGACATACCTAGTAAATTTTAGCCACCTAACCTCTTTATTGTGGTGTAGCAAAAGTCATTAACTAGACTTTAGATATTTATACATGTGGGTATGAATCCTTAAGACATATGAGATGCAATGGCAGTTGTCAAATCTAAGATTCAGCGCCTGAGTTAATCATTACCAATTTTTCTGACCATCCCTCTCACCTGAATCTTTGGCAAGGTTGCATCCAACATCAAACTGATTTGCCATATAAGGGTCAATATAGACTCAAAACTTCTCAAAGACAGAAAAAGAGCAGTGTGCTGTTGCCTGTTTTCACACAGATGTTTGCACTCACAGGCATTCTGTTTAACAAAATGTAGCAAAAGCAGGAATAAATGGCCAAAGTAGATTCCACAAATATCAACAAGATTCTTCCACAATTTTTAAGCTCTGTAGTAAGGCACAAAGTTACCCAACACCACAACACAAATCCAGGCCTGGAATTCAGTATAATGGAAACAAAGAACTGCAGAAATCTGAAACAAAATCAGAAATTGATCAGCAGGTCTTGCAGCATCTGTGGAGAGTTAACATTTCAAATCCAGTGACCATCCTTCAGATAACTTGACTTGGGTTGGCAAGGAGGTGGGTGGTCTAAAAAAATGGTGGTGACATGGTGCAGCACCTTCAACCTTCATAATAGTGACGGAACAGGGCATTTGATCTCATCCAGGCTCCTATGTACACCAATTTACATCCTCAAAGGTGTGTGAGAAACCTGACCCCTCAAACCTTTTTTCACCTTCCAAGGGCCAGCCCACATTCTCACAAAGAAGAGGAAGGCATGATCCTGAGCACACGATCTAAAGGAAAAGGCAAAGAGACTTTGAATTGAGAATTGAGACTTGGGCTGAAGGAGACTGCGATTTTCTAGACAAGCATTCTGTGCTTTCATCAGGGCAGATCTCGGCAGCATCATACAGATGGCTACACACCAGTACCTTTCCCAAGCAACAGATGCTGTCTTCATTGAGGCTCGACAAGACATCAGATTCACAACTGTTGGGGCATCGTAGTCTCGACAGGTAATGAGTTTATTGCTTGGAGTAGTCAGGTGTTCCCTATAATAACTTCTGGCAAGAGTCCTGGTCATTTCAATGCTCTGCTGTGCTCTCTACGAAATGGCCCTCCAGAGAACTGAGGACCATGAGGACTGTGAAACCCTGTTATGGAGATGGTCATCAGATGAACTGCGAGGGCAGGAGGTAAGACTGCAGGCACAGTAGGATAACACTAAATGCAGATACCTCTGCTGCACGACGAGGTGGCCTTTTCCTACCATCCACTAGGAAGAGAATCCTTCTGCTTTCCTCCTGTTGGGGCTCCTGGTGTTCTGCAACATACCTTTGGTGCAATGGCAGGCTGTGGCACAAACCCTCTTCTCTTCGGAAAACCTGCAGCTTAAGACATGGCTGCATTGGCTGTCTAAAAACCCAACACTGTACCTGCCACCAGCAGATTTAATAGGGCAGAAGATTGATCTCCATATCAATTAAGGGCTCATCGCTGCAAAAATCTGAATCTCTGTTAACCCCCTACCACAGCCTGTTTTCTGACAGAAATGGATGCTGATGTTTAGATACTAGCGTAGAAATGTCAGCATGTCAAAAAAAAGCGTATCAGTCCTCATGAGGCCTCCTTATGATGGAATTGGTGAGTAGCAGACAACTAACAGGCATCCCCAAGCAGCTTGCTAGGGAAAAGAAAGCAAAGGTCTGGTCATGAAATCAACCTCAATCCTCAAGTAAGGCATGACAGGGGAGTGAGAAGTTGGGCAACTGAGAAGGAGAGCTCTTTGGAAGGGGGTAGACCAAGAATGGGAAGGAGGCAAGTTGACCATTGGGTCAAGAGGGAGAGAGATTGGGTTGGAAGATTATCAATGGCTGGGAGGATAGCAGTTGCTAGTGACTGGAGATGTCAGGTAGGATAGACGTCAATTGCGATAATGACAGAAGTGATTAGCTGGCAATAGTCTGGTTCACCTTAATATGGGGTTGGAGGGAGCATTTGTGTTCTAAGGTCGTTAAGGCAATTACTTTTTAAATATTACCTGAACCGCCGATATCTAGACCACATTTTTGTGATTTCATCCAGTGCCAATTACCTCAGGGCTATCCAATTTGCAGTGGAAGATTTAAACAGCAGTAGGCCCTTTACTTCAAATGCAAAGTATCTAAGACCAAGTGAGTTTCTTTTTTAACCAATACCAGTGGTGTACTTGTATCTCCTGTGCAATTCTTGATGGCCATATCTGAGATTTGGGGAACCACTTAGTTCCTGAAGAAAAGGTGCTATGTGGTCCTATCAGCAAGCAGAGTTGGAGCTGACAATCCCCAGAGGGAATAATTTATGGAGGTACTGTAGATAACAAGTGTCAAGGTTGGGTCCAAATTGTGGAGGTCTGAAAGTTATTTTGACTCCAACTTCTTGATCACCAAATTAAATACACTAAAGCCCAAAATAATGCCATCAACATAAAACTATCTACAAAATGAGGCACACCCAGTCTTTCGGGAGCTTATGGAATAGGCAAATCATGACTGTACTCATGCTCTCCAACACATCATTAACAGACATATCAAGTAGCATGAGTGGCTATGGATAATTTTACTCACTTATTTTTGAGCAAAGATATGTTTAGTGAGTATCCCATTAACCTTTACATAGCTTACAGAGTTGGAGTCCATACTCAAACTGAACTAGTGAAAACAAAGATTCAACCACTGGATTGCTAACTTGATTTATCTAAGCAGGGGTAGCATTAGGATTACAATTCACTGCAATAACTCTGGAATAGGGAAGGGAGAACATGCCAGAATTCTTGTTCCTGGTTCTTTCTAGAACTTAAAAGTGAAGAGGTGGCTACAATATATACATCAGCACAAGCCTATAGAGTTGAAGGAAGTACATGCAGATGATATTAGTAGGACATTAACACCTAGAGTTATGTCTCAGCAGAGGATGGAAAAACCTGAGTGAAAATCAAATAGTTTTCTCAGAAGTATCAAAGTTTATGTTTGCTCTGGAATCCTGGCCTACCGGTTACTAACCATACGAAACCCCTAAATGAAACAAAGAATAGCAGGTGCTGGAGATCTGAAACAAAAACACAAAGTGTTGGGGAAACTGCGCGATCTGCTAGCATCTGTGTTGAGAGAAACAGAGTTCAAGTTTTGAGTTCGGTGATCCTTAATCAGAATGAAGATCCTTTGTCTGAGAGAAGGTCATTGGACTCAAAATTTAACTCTGTTTTTCTCTCCACATGTGCTGCCGGATCTGCTGCATTTCTTCAGCATTTTGTTTTCCTATATGAAACACATTTTAAAAAAATGTTTCCACAATAGGTGGAATTTTCTGCTGCCTGGCATCGGAGAGGTACCCTAGTTCTTGCCATCTCTCCAATGAAGTCATTGAGAACTTTCTCGACCCGCCACCAATTAAAGACCTCCAGGGTCACGTAAGGGCCTCAATGCACACCTCCTTGGATGTCTGCCTTTCCTGTGGGTGAGAAGGCTGGCTAGCGTCTGTTAAACTAGAGCAGATTGGTGTATGTGGTGGTGGTAGTATTTGGGGGCAGGTTTGGTTATGGAGACTGGCTCCATTTTCCCCAGTCTAGGCACAGCTGGGGAAGGGGGCTAGCATTTGAAAGCAGTCCCCCTGCCCTGGCCTTCAACAACCTTCTTCTCATACCTTGGATCCCACAATAAGATGACATGAATCACTTCCAATTGGTGCCAGTTTCTCGTCGGCCCAGCGGTCTTTTAGAGCCAGAAGCGAATTAGCCAGCATTGTCAAGCAACCGGGAGGGCTGAGAAACATGTCCATGATGCAGCAACTGGTGAGCAATTGAGTGAGTTCTCTCAGCAATTATCTCCTACCTGCATCTCGAACAGTGGGACAGCCCGTTATCTAACACTAGACAGCCTCCTGTTGGCTCTCAAGTCCAGGAGCTTTCCCTGTGTCCTTAATTGGAGTGGAATCCTGTTAAAATCTCCCTGAGACTCCAGCTTTCATCCAGATGGTGAGATTGTGACCCAGGAATGAAAACTCCACCCCAGGAGAGCTCCCAATGAATTTCAAGGCCGTAAGGTACAATTTACAGCTGTGCAATAAATGTATGCCCAGTGGTAAAAGAAAAGGCATAATCAGCATTCATTAAATTTCCTTCAGAGTATAACAATTAGAAAGCCCTTCACTCCAGCTGTGTCAAAACGTCACAAAGAAATCCCAAGAGGATAAACTATCTACCATTCTGTGGTTTGGTGTGTTGATGCATCAAATTACTGCATTACCAGCCGACCTAAGGATTGCTTTAGCAGTAATGCATCTTTATTATGTTCCTTTTAATTATATTAAAGGGAACATAATAAAGACATTGACAGGCCTTTGGCAGATGCTTTTATTCAGAGTACCAGCTTATTCCCGTAAAAGAATTAGTAACATAAAAGAGGTGTAACCTACAAGGAATAGTAACCATGTGGGCCCTTGAGTCTGGAATAAATCTGGATCTACTTCTGCTAAAGACTGTATGGTTTTATTTCTCTCCTTTTTGTTATTTGGATTGCAGTAGAAAAAGAACTGTTTCAAAACAAAAAAGGGTTGTTAGCTGCAATTTTGAGAAAAAGCAAGGAACCTGACACTCATTGCAAGTACTGTTTACAGAGTTGCTTGTTCAGACTGTAGTGGAAGACCAGTTTGCAACTGAGATGGATCCAGAATTTTTTTTAATTCATTCATGGGATGCGGGCACCATTGGCTGGACCAGCATTTAACTCGGCAGTTAGGGATAGGCAATAAGAGTCAACCACATTGCTGTGGGTCTGGAGACACACATAGGCCAGACCTGGTAAGGGTGACTTCCTTCCCTAAAGGGCATTAGTGAACCAGATGGGTTTTTCCTGACAATTGGCAATGGCTTCATGGTCATCATTAGACTCTTAATTCCAGGTTGTTATTGAATTCAAATTCCACCATCTGTCACAGCGGGATTTGAACCCAGGTGCCCAGAACATTACCTGGGTCTTTGGATCAATAGACTAGTGGTAATACCACTAAGCCATCGCCTACTCCTAGTGTGTACAAATTGACATTAGGCTGGCTACAAGTAGCTGAGTGGTCTGTGGATGGGTAACCAGTTAGTGATTTTAAAAGCCTTCTGCCTGCCATCAACTATGTGATTGGCTGAACAGCTTAGGGGCTTGAATGCTCAAGCAGAAGCCATTGGACCTCCGGAGAAGGAGGAGCTCTTTTTGCTCCCCAGTAGAAAGCATCTCAAGTCTGAAGACAGCCATTTGATTTCATCTTTCCAGTTGTTGTGAGCTGGCATTTTTAAATCAATATGTCAACGACCTTTATAAGTGCAAACTAGTCACCCTGTGCTTCCTGCAAACAAGTAAAAGTATCTGGAGAAGGAACGTCATGAATCAGTATTCTGATCAGAACAGGGAACTGCTCAGCAGAACCTGTGAACATGAACCTCTGAACTGCCTTTCCAGTCTTTCCCTCCATCCATAACAGCCATGTTTTTCTCATGTCCATGTCTGTGTGTGTGCATGTGTGAGAGAGGGGCTATGGTGCAGAGATAGTTTGTAAGAGGGCTAGAGTTTGACTAGTAGAGTTATGTGCTGATGGTTCACAACTATTTATATGTAGCTAGAATTTATTTATTTCTTTCAATTTTTTTTTAAGTAACTGAAACCTGGTCTGTGCTTTCTGTCAATATGGGTCTGAAAGACAGGGAAATTGGAGAATTCTGCATAAGTTAACTTTTTGTTTTACTTTTGTCACAACTGTGAGAACAGCGGGGGCTTGATTTCCAGCATTTTACCCCAGTGAAATGTAAATCCAGCCAATCTTGCCAAGGTTTGTGCAGCACAGGGAAGGGAACACCTCATGAAACTGCCATGGAAAGAGGCTAGGAATCCCAGTGGACCATTATGGCCTGGTGTCATCCCAGAAGAGATCCTCCTCAATGTAAATGTTCTTCCAAGAGGACAGCAGAGGAGGGTTCCTGAGCCTGAGCTTATCCTCTCCAACCGTTTTCCTTTCTTCTTTTCTCACTTTTTTCTTCTTTACAAAGTTTTAATTTTCTCTAATTACCTTCTGGACAGAGCTCAGTCATGGACTGAGCAGTGGTGACAGCAGCAGTAGGATGCTTTGGCGGTGAGCCACGAACCCAGCTGGTGTGCCTGGGCAGGATTCTGATGGTCAGCGGCATGGATGTGGCTGTGGACCCGTTGCAGGATCCAGTGGGTGTGTGGGAGCAGGCAGTCTGGGGCACCCAGCGGAGAGAGCAGGAGAAGGCAGCCGAGGGCAGGGGGTGAGCCTGAACCCGAACCCGAAGTGAGGGAGGTCTAGTCCGCGTGAGGAGTGTGAGCTCAGCATGGCCAGGTGCTTATGGACTGAGGTGCTGAACTGTTAACTGCATTTCTTTGTTTTTCTACTTTTTAGTGAGAATGACTGTAATTAACTTTTCATTTTTTCCTTATTTTTCTGCTCTGTACCTGAGATTTTGTATCTGGGTACCATTGTACCTAACATGGCACCATAAGTGGTGACTAGTAAATTTTTCACTGCACTTGCGTGAGTACATGTGACCATAATTCTAAATCAATTCAATTCAAAAATATTGTTAATTCTTTGATGATGGGCTCCACATCTAGCTCCGCAGGTGAACCCCATTTACAACTCTTGTTGGAATGTAACACAGTGAACTTTGTTTTAACTGGCATCTTATGAACCGGCACTCTTGATAAACCGGCAAAAAAAATACATATATATACACACACACACACGCACATACACACACACTTCAAATACCAGAAGTTTGCTGTTTTATAAGGATCTCTGCAATGTCTAAGTAGTCAGCTGAGGGTGCCAGTAAGAAGGCTCTCTGACGTTAAGTTTTATTTAAGGCAAAGGCGCACGATTAAAGTGACTTACGCAGTAAATGAAGTATAACCATTATATTTTATATGCTAAATAAAGTAAATATGTATATCCCTTGCATTATGTTTCTATAACCTAGTGTGTATCTTTATATTGATTACGTGGACCTCTTGATCAACCAGAATATTTGATCAACGAGCACACTTCTGGTCCCATAGGTGCTGGTTAATAAAAAGTTTGCTGTACTCACTTGCTGCTTTGTACCAACTTCATGATATGCCACCATCCTGAAATATAGGAACTCCTATTGGGAACGCACTGACCTGCTCAACTCTGATGCAACCCACTCCTTATAAGACTTAATAATTACTCTTAGACCCGAGCCCTGACGTATATTTGACTAGTCACAACTGCAAGTTTTAGCCTTTTATAATTTAAACAAATTCCCTTTCTAATCAGATTACACACAAATTTGCTGTTGTCTGGTTGTCAGGTTAAAACTACAGTAGTAATCATGATGATTCTAAAAGGAATGGTATGTTATTTAGATTGTCTAGAACAGCACAAAACATTCATTGATGGTTATTTCTAGGAAGATTTTATAAGTGCCTTTGAATCTCTGTTAGTGAAATACTAACAAGGGAGATTAAATTCGGCTGAACCTGACTGCCGGTAAACTTGTTTTGAGTGGTGACACATCAGAAAATCATAATTAATCATGATTATTTTGACTGTTCAAACATAGCCAAAATTAGATTTCAACTGGGAGCATTTTGAAATGGTGGGTCTATTGATATTGGTCACTTGTGGGGCAAACTGTGCTGTGTCCCATGTGTATAAGGGAACCAGCATCGGGGTGCCAGTCTTGCATCAGAATTGCTGGGTGGGTACATCTTGATGTCAATTTCTGTAAGGCTGATTTGACACACATTCTCCCAACATGAACTAGCCACACAACTTTCAAATGGTTTTGACCTATCTTGCTGTTGCAATATTTATGGAAGCCCCATCATACTCGATTGGAGGAGCTTTGACGACTTGTGAGGTTTTGAAGGGGGTGTTGCGGCATCCTAACAAGGTGCTTAGAAGAGTTTCCTATCCTTTGTGCAGAAAAGCTTTTCAGATGGATGATAGTATAATGTAGGATATGCAGGGTGGTTTGATCTTAGTAGGATAATAGGTCGGCTCAACATCGTGGGCCAAAGGGCCTGTACTGTGCTGTACTGTTCTATGTTTCAACAAGATATAGGATATATCTTTACAAATGTTCTTGGGTTGTAACATGACACAAAATGAGCACTGAGGGGAAATTGAGTGCACAGAGGTGTAGGACTCTCTAGAGAAGCCTCTAACCACCAACAGACTTCAGAGAGCATTTCTTCACGAAAGCCAGGAATGATGGCTGAGGTACTATAATTCAGGAATGAGGTGGTCACTAATCTGTTCCATCTCTTTCAACAAGGCCTACAGCTGCCAGCATGTTGAGGATGATATTGCCAGATTTCAACAGATTCTTCCAGGTGGGATCAGGCAAAATAGCCAAAAGAGGTGGAGACCCACCTATGAACATCTATGCAAACGTGAGAAATTGGAGCGGGAGTGGGCCAATCAGCCCCTCAAGCTTGCTCTGCTATTCAGTATGTTCATGGTTCATCTCACTGTGGTCTCCATTTCCTGCCTACTGCCAGCACTCTCTGCCTCCCTTGATAATTAAAAATCTATCTCTACCTCAAAAATATTCAGTGATCCTGCCTCCACTGCTCTCTGGAGAACAGAATTCCTCAGACTCACAACCCTCCTGAGAGTTTCCTGATTTCTGTCTCCTCCCATTCTTGAATAGAGGAATAACATTCACTGTTTTCCAGTCTGGTGACATCTCTCTACATCTAGGAAAACTAAAACTAATACACCCACTCTCTCAGCAAGCCGTTTGTACAAGACCTTAGGATAATATCCAAGAGGTCCTGGGGACTTGTCAGAACTGATTTTCTCTGCATCCTATCCTTAGCGATTGTAATTGTTTTAATTTCCTCTCTTGCTTTCAACTCTCAATTCAAAGCTAATTCCTGGATGTTATTTCCGTCATCTTACAGTGAACACAGATGCAAAATATCTGTTCAATTTGTTCAACGTTCCTTTTTCTTCCATTATTAATTCACCAGACTTAATCCCTAGGTAAAAAAATTCACTTAATTTACTCTTTTTCTTCTTAAATTCCTGTAGAAATTCATTATGTGCTTTTATATTTCAACTTACTTGCTCTCATGCTCTAATTCCTACCTTTTTATTCTTCTTTTAGTCATTTTTTCTGTTTCTTGTTTTCTGTCCAATCTTTTGATCTAGCACTAATCTTCACAGATTTGTGCACCTTAATGTTCAATTTGCTTCCAATTTTTCCCCTTCTTTAGTCATGTGAAATAGTCTGCTTTCCTTGGAGTCTTTCTTTCTCACTAGAATGCATTTTGCTGATTGTTTCATAATGTCTCTTTAAATGTTTAGTACTGCATCTCTACTGGCCTCTCTCAAGACAAGTTCCCAGGTTTGCTGTCTTCATACCCTTATAATTGTCCCTATTTAAGAAAGGGTGGTGCATTTTTGGGATTTACTACCCGAATATAGTTGTTCTGCAGACATTGTGTAAATTTATGGTGGAGGCAGACAAATTTTTAGTGAGTAGTTGGTTGAAGGATTATGAAGAAATCATTTACCAACGGCAAGAAAGTGGGGTTGAGGCCAAGATGAGATCAACCATGAATATATGGATGGTGAACAGACCCCACGGGGCTGAACTAACTACTCTTGCTTCTAGTTCTTATATTATGTTTTTACGCAACAGTAAGAATACGGTAGGATGGAGTATTCCAGGAAAAATACTGGAAGGATATAAGATATGTACAGTAATGATCATGGGTAATTTTAATCTACATACAGATTGGGCAAATCAGATTGGCAAAGGAGCCTGAAAGATGATTTTATAGTGCGGTTTTGGGACATTTTCCGAGAGTAACATATTCTATAGACATCCAGATAGCAGGCTCATCTAGATTTGGTAATGTGCAATGAGGCACCAGTGCCAGGGTTCAGGGCATAGGCTCAGGGTAAAGAGGAACTTGTGGTGCTCCATGTGAGATGTAGGTAGGATTAGCAAAGTGGTTTTACTTGGGGACTATGAGCCATCAGGGATTAAATTAAAAAGCAGACACTCAAAGGTAATAATAATATCTGGATTAATAGTTGACCCACAAGTAAATTGGTGTAGGATAGCAGAATTAGAGAACTAAATGCATGGCTGAAAGATTCACAAGGAAGAAACGAGTTTTGATTCATGGGCACTGGTACCAGCACTGGAAAAGTGAGGGCTCTATCATTGTGATGGCCTTTAGTTAGACCACATCGGGATCTGTGCTCTGGTAAGTCATATACCTAGAGCAGTTGAAAGGGCTTTAGCCTAAATTGTGGGGGCAGGCATCAAATGAGGAAAGATGTGGTCAATTAGAGACAAAACAAGGCAAGACTGCAAGGTAGGAACAAGGAAAAAGATAATCAGAACATGAAAGAAAGAAGATAGCATACAAATTTAAGACAGTGCTAGTAGATAAGATTAGAAGTCATGAAATATATTATTAAAGGCTCAATATCGAAGCGCACATAGTATTTGCAACAAAATTGATGCGTTGATAACTGTTCCGGAAAAAAGTATGTCTGACCTGAATGTCAATTTACAGCCATGTCTCTCCAATGCTAAAGATGGGATCTGAACATCCAAATACATGAAATTTGGAAGGACAGGAAATACTGTAAAAGGGGTGGGGTAGCTGTGCTAATTAAGGATTACTTTAAGACAATAGAGAGAGATTATCTTAATTCTAAAGATCAATATATAGAAGGTAGAGATTAGAACTAATAAGGATAGGTAGGTAAGACCCTATTCAACAGCAGTTGTGTGTGAACAATAACATCATGTTGGTGAATGCTATCCTGGCAACTGTTATAATGACTTCATCCTAAGCAAATAAACCTGTGTTGCAGTGTAAGCTAAGACAGAACCCACCAGATACTGTCTCACGAGTGGGTTCACAAATACAGCCAGAGTGGATCATTCGTTTCAGACTGGTGAAAGTGGCCTCTAAACTCTAATGAAGCCCTGTGCCCACTTGAAGTCAGACACCCGCAAGCTCTTTAAGGGTGGTGACAGGCCCAATGGCAATCCTGCTGACTTAGCACACCCTGTATGGGATAATATATATTTGGAGTTGCATCAAGTGACAATGCTTCTTCATCAAAAAGCCTCACTCTTCCTCATAAGGCTACTGTGGTCTGCCAGACAACAGCTCTTGACCACCACTGTGAAGTTGCTTAGCTTCTCGCAGCACTGCAGACTGGCTTCAGAAATTGTTCCACCCGTCCCCAATCTCTTCTCCAGGTGGGCACTGCAGGTGTATTGACAACCTGCATGGCAAAAGAACTACTCTTTATTTTAACTTTCTGTGCGAATGTCTCCAGCACCATATTGTAGAACCTTGGAGAGTCCTCTCTCTCACCCGTCGGTCCTTCATCTGTGCTTCTCCTTGTAGATAATTCCTCCACAAATGTTCTACGACAGCTTTTGTAATGCAGCTCTCCTTTAAGATTATCCAAGTAGCTCAAACATGAGTTAGTGACACAAACTGCTTGGCCCTCTGTTGAACATGAAGACCATCAACAGTGCATTGGGTACTGGGCTACATGCCGAAATCGATGGAATGAGAAGGGAGCATAGGCTTGTATTTTGCCTGCTGCAATGGGACCAGATGCAGGGTAATCACAGGTTCTGACCTTCGCATCTGATGACTGAACTAATTTTATCCCTCCCAAGTTCTTCAATTAACTATTTGGTTCTGGTCCTTAAACAGATAAGAACATAAGAACTAGGAGCAGGAGTAGGCCATCTGGCTCCTCGAGCCTGCCCCGCCATTTAATAAGATCATGGCTGATCTTTTTGAGACTCAGCTCCACTTACCCACCCACTCACCATAACCCTTAATTCCTTTACTGTTCAAAAATTTATCTAGCCTTGCCTTAAAAACATTCAGCGAGGTAGCTTCAACCGCTTCACTAGGCAGGGAATTCCACAGATTCACAACCCTTTGGGTGAAGAAGTTCCTCCTGACCTCAGCCCTACATCTGCTTCCCTTTATTTTGAGGCAATGCCCTCTAGTCCTAGTTTCACCTGCTAGTGGAAACAACCTCCCTGCCTCCACCTTATCTATTCCCTTCATAATCTTATATGTTTCTATAAAATCTCCCCTCATTCTTCTGAATTCCAATGAGTATAATCCCAGCCGACTCAGTCTGTCCTCATAATCCAACCCTCTCAACTCTGGAATCAACCGAGTGAATCTCCTCTGCACTCTCACCAGTGCTAGTATATCCCTTCTCAAGTAAGGAGACCAAAACTGCACACAGTACTCCAGGTGTGGCCTCACCAGGACCCTATACAGCTGCAGCATAGCCTCCCTGTTTTTAAACTCCATCCCTCTAGCAATAACAGACAAAATTCCATTTGCCTTTTTAATTACCTGCTGTACCTGCAATCCTACTTTTAGCGATTCATGCACAAGGACACCCAAGTCCCTCTGCACAGCAGTGTGCTGCAATTTTTTACCATTTAAAACATAATCCATTTTGCTGTTATTCCTACCAAAATGGATGGCCTCACACTTATCAACATTGTACTCCATCTGCCAGACCTTTGTCCACTCACTTAGACTATCTTTATCCCTCTGGAGACTTTCAGTGTCTTCTGCACACTTTGCTCTACCACTCACCTTGGTGTTATCTGCAAATTTTGACACACCACACTAATGGTCAGAATGGAAATAAACCCACTATGTTATCTGTTAATATTCTGGAATATAGCTCAAGACACGCTGTCGTCTGAGGATGATTATTAAAATAGACCACAAATCATTAAAGGCAGGTGGACAGAGAACATTAATCACAGAGTTATAGAAGTCCTACTGCAATGCTTGCAGCTAATAAAGTTGATCAACACATGTTTTAGATTTCAAGAGTGTATAAAAATTTATACCACAGAGCCAGATCAAAACACAATCAAAAAACTAGCTGGGCCGAAGTTGAGATTTTCCTTTTAATGTTTCCTTTTGTGCTGATTAAGGGAAATGCTTCCTTATTTTGGAAACAGTTATAGTATTCCATACTCTTTTCAGAATATCACATCAGTTAAGCCATCCCTTCATTTGTAATGTTGCCAGAAATAGATCAGCCCAAAAGTGAAGGAAGTTGGCAAATCTAAACCAAATGAGGGTAAGATCTATTAAAGATGTAAACACAGGGTGTTCTGGCAAACAATGGCATCAAGTCCAAATGAACTCAATATGCAATATGTGTAACAGAAGCCTGTAGTATTTACAAGGAAGGACTGTAATTGAGGAACACAATGTCTGAAACTGTATTCTAAAATCAGAAACTAGGATTAAAAGGTACTGGATCCTAAAAAAACTTACCCAATTCATTAGTTAAACAAGGAAATGTAATCTTCATGGATTAATGATGTAGAATCATGTTACCAGAGGGCAGTAATGTAGGCTGGACGCAACGAGAAGTTTTAACAATAATCTAAAGGGAGGTTAAAGAATTTATTCTGCAATAAAGAGAAAGTATATACTGAATTATGCAAGACCAGATCAAATATGTAAATTGAAGCCAGTTTGTTAGCTTCACAAATCATTTATGGGATATTTAGATTTAAACTGCCAAATATCTGCAATAGAATGATATCCGCCAATTTAACAGAGGCACCAGCAGATTTAAAACAACCTACGCCTCTGTTAAACCAGTGGTGATGGGGCTACTCCACTGCTGTAAAACTAGCGCAAACCCCACATTACATTTCTCTGGGAAGCCCACTGCTTTTTTCCCCAAGACAGGCAGGGCACCTACTTGGACAGCCTCACATCACATTAGGCCCTGAGCTGGACAGAAATCCAAACCCCCAAGAGTTGCACATTCATCTGAGGCTCTCCATACCAACCACATTGAGACTTCGATTGCCCTGCAGCTCAGAAGGTAACCTTCCACGCTTCCCTCTCAGAGTTTGACTGCTGAATGGGGAGGAAGTAGGGGCAGGAGGTTGGGAAGGGTGAGGTGAGGGGGATGTTGTTGGGAAGGCAGCAATATCTCCAGCCTGCACCCTCCTGACCAATTACATAAATCCCCCAGACTCCTACTTCCAAACTTCGTGGAGCCTGGTTGCAATTAAATTCCATGCATTGTCACGGAGAAATTTTAGTCCAAAATTTTACAATGTTTTCCATTTTCAATTAAATCATGGAACTCGGAAGAAAAGAAAATGGTTACTCGTGATGTTGAAAATTTACTGTTAATATTAGAACAAATTGAAATATGTGATACAGATTAAGTAGAAAAATATTATTCTGTTTAAAATAAAACAAGTGGGAAAATTAAGACAAGGCATGACTTTTATTTGGTTAAACTGTGTATTAAGTATTTATTTTCAAGTGTATGGTATTACATTAATAAAGTTGATTATAATATTTGTTGTTCTATTGCCGTCACATTGGTAATTTTCACCACAGTTTGCATTCGCTTAAATTTAAGACATGAGGCACAATTGTTATTTCTCAAAAGTGCCAGCGAATTAATGGTTAATATCAACAATTACTTCCAATCCATGCTAGTTATTAAAAGCTGTATGAAGGTATAACCTCAGGGTCATTTCCCCACCCCCAACTCTGAAATAAAATTGTCTGTCAAGGAGTTTTAAAAAATGTACTGATTCTATTATTGCAGTTACAAATAGACAGCCACTAACTTAATAAATCAGCAAGTAGTATCAAACATTCTCATGGAATGATGTGACAAATGCTGACATATAATCTGTAGGAGGCTTTAATGGCCTAAAATCCCCCCTCCCCCATGGCTCTGTTGAGTTTTTATATGGGAAGTAGGTGTGAAATATCTGTTCAGTCCAAAGGACACAGGGAGGTAGCTTGGGGTGCTCATGCTTAAAGGGGCACAATATCAGAACAGTTAATCAGTTTGACTGTAAGTAATTACCAATACCATTTAAATTTCAATTAATCATAATTGCTAAATTGAAATTCTCCCTTTACAGTATTTAAGAGAGATTGTGGTAAATAATTTAATTCATACATTTCCTGATAATGTTAAAATTATCAGTTGAAACCATAATATTATCAAATGCAAAGCGGTAGTCATTAGTTGGGTATCGTAGCCCAGTGGAAAATGGGATTTACATTCAGTTTGTGCAGAACTAAATTTAATCAGTTTAAAAAAAAAATTGCAAAATTTTGTTTTGTAATGTTGGTCCTTAAAAGAAGCACTGTCATTCAAAGTAAGGCTACACACTCAGAATTTTACTCCACATATATGTGAAATGTACAACTTCAAACTAAAAGTAGTAGGAAAACTCTGTCAGTGTTATGCTGCAATTCATATTTGTAATCTTTACGCCACATGATGTAAAACTTAAATCCTTGAGAGCATTCATAAAAACTGTACATTTTTAAAACGAGCTTTTCGTGGAAAGCCGTTATAGCAGAGGTCAGGATTTTAAATGTGAACACATGCTATGAAGGAAGCCATGCAGGAATTAAAAAAAAACTTCCTTGTTTTGTTAGTTTAGATTCTGAAAGAAGCTTTTGTGTGTAAAGATGTAACTTGAGTCCAGGCCTGGAGCTATGCCCTGTGGTACACAGGCCACTATTTCTGTCCCAGTACCAGTGTGAAAGAAGCTAACAAGCCTTGTATCTCCAGTCTGACAGCAACTTATGTATGAAATAATTTACTTTAACCATGGTGATTTTAAAAAATCCTTTGTGCCATTACACTTTGTTTATTTAATAAGAATGACTGAACACTGCTGATCATGATAATGCATTAAGATCTATTTAGATAAGATTTTTTCAGTCATTGAAGCCATATTCAGTGATGTTGTTCAGAAATTGCCCGCTTCATTTCCGATTCCCATCTGTTTCCCTCTTGCTGATTTTATTTGTTAATATGGTTTAACCAGCTTCATTGATTACCATGCCACCTTGACAGAAGAGTCATATTTGCCATTTCGAGCTGAAGAAAACATTCATTTTGACCTAAAAGGCCAGAATTTTCTTTGCTTTCCTGCAGAAGTTACAGGTAAACCATTCAGAGTAGCTTGTTTTGTTTTTTTTTTGAAAAGGAAGCAATGTCAGGAGAGCTATTACGCTGCTTATCTGTCTTTTTGCTTTGGCACGTGAATACTCCCAGCTCAGCATGCCATGTGTCAAATCTATCATTTGATATGTCAGCAACCATAATTCCCTCTTTTGTCACCAATTTTGACCAAAGGATGAAAAATTGCTGTCACATACCAGCAAAATTATTGTAGAAAAGGGCAAGCCTGTCTTTAGGTGTAAGCCAAGGTGAAACACAGGGAAACTCTCTTTAGATTAGGTTTGAGCTAAGAGAATATTGATCTGTATGCTGAAAATTGTTGATTCCTGGGAACAGGAGATGACAAATGGTAGCAAACAAAAAAATCGAGTCTCTCCAAGGACATTCCAGATGTACTGTGTTGACTGGAAGTATCTGTTTAGTATTAGTAGAACCTACTTGTCCCCAGCAGGAATTGAACTTGGCTTCTGCTGGGCTTTTTTTTGTCTGTAGCTTTCCAATTCAATCTAATTTCCTCATTGCTGTGTTTAACTTGGTTTCACATGAGTTTTTTTTCTATTTGCGAATGAAATAAAGTGGATTAATTGGAGTCATCATCGCAAGAATATTCAAGCATTTATTAAGAAGAAACTAAGATCTTTCTTCTTTACAGATTTGAGAACATGTTGGTAGTTTTTCAACAAATGATAATTAAAATGAAATGATTATATATTGTTGCACTAAAATAATCAAGAACCGCTATTGATTAATGATGCAGTAATTAAGATGCAATTATCTTGCTCCCAGGTTTATCCACTGTTTATTAATTTCAAAAACATATACAGTATAATTTTGCTTAATTTTGACCAGGTGCTTGATAAATACTTAGACATTGGTATTTCGACTATACATGTGTTGTACAAGTCTTAAAGGATCTGAATTGTTGAAATGATGTATCATAACAGTCTGTGTTGCCCAAAATGTCACTGAGCAACTACACTGTGATAACATTTGGAACTGACTACAGCTGTAATCAATTACGTATCAAACAAAATTCTGACCACTTTTTAAATAATTTCCTGAACAACAGGCAATAAAAATAATCAAATATTTGAAAGAAATTCTTATCTAGAGAAGGTGGAATAGTGGATGGTACTGCTGAAATGTTGTTATTGGTGAGATTTGAAAAAAAAAAGACATAATGAGGGGAACTCCCATGTGATAAAAATGATTTAATTGGCACAGGGTAGTGGAGATGACTGTAGATAATCTATTATAGTGATAATGAACTTGTGTATTAATGGCTTGAGTTTGGGGAGATGTTAGCTTATGCACAGTTATGCCTCTAAATTTGCAAAAGATCTGTAGATTTTCTCCCATGCATGTTATTTTTTATAATAATTAGTAGACTGCCTGTAGTATTGTTTACAATGAATTGGAGGACACACTGACTTACAGTAATGATGTTATCAACAAAGCGTGACACACAAAGTGCTACATAATTTCAATGTGATACTTAAAGGAAATATGTCCTACACACAAGACTTTTAATATATAGTCAACAGCTCTTCTGTGATGTTGCTCATTGTTAGTCAGAGGAAACAGTTTTTAAAAACAGTAAGGATGTCACTGGACATTTCTTGTTGAAAGTAAATTTGATACTGTAAAGGAAATATGGTACATTTATAAGAAGTTTTCTATAATAAAATACATTGTGATTCTAGGCCTTGAATATTGCTGTTGTTAGCTGAAATGCAATCTCAAAGCTCCTTGCCATTTTGACTTTGTGTTCAGATAATTAACCACAGTCCACAATTAAACATAGGCACCTCTCTCCTTTAGACAGTGACACAAGTAGCATTCTAGACAGTGTAGATGATAGCCTATCAATATTCCTTTGTAATTTTATGCTAAGTGAATGGGCAAAACTGTGGCAAATGGAGTGCAACGTTTGGAAGTGTGAGGTTATCTATTTTTGACCAAAAAATAATAGATCAGAGTACTTCCTAGATGGTGTGAAGCTAAATATAGTGATAGCCAAAAGAGACTTGGGTGTTCACGTGCATAAAATGTCACAAATAAGTACAGAAATTAATCAAGAACGCTAATGGAATGCTGGCCTTTATAGCTATAAAACTGCAGTACAAGAATGTAGAAATTATGCTGGAGTTATTCAAAATCCTGGTTAGATCCCACTTGGACTACTATGAGAAGATGTGGGCACCACACCTTAGGAAGGATATATTGGCTTGGAAGGAGTTCAATGTAGGTTTCTCTGGAATTTCTTGAGAAGATTAAGGGGTGGCTTGATTGAAGTCTTTTTTATATTAACGGGAAAAGACAGGGTAGATAAAGATAAAATATTTCCACTGGTTGGGGATTCTTGAGCTAGAACATAGACTGAGAACTTGAGCCAGAACATTCAGGAGAGACATAAGGAAGCACTTCTACACACAAAGGATGCTGGTTGTTTTGAAACACTCTTTCCACAAACAGCAATGAACCCGTTGTTAATTTTAAATCCAAGATAGATAAATTTTTGATAGGCAAAGGTATTAAGGGATATAGGCCAAAGGCAGCTATATGGAATTAGGCCAGAGATCAGCCATGATTGCATTGAATGGTTGAACAGGCTTGAGGGGCTGAATGGCCCACTCCTGTTCCTGTGATCCTGTGTTAATTAGCTCAATAGGGCTTGAAGAGCAACATAAAAGTGTGGACCAAGTCAAGGAGGCACATCTCATGATCATATACAACCAGTATGGGACTTAATCTGTGCTGATGGTGTCACACTGTTGGCATCACACTCTAGCCATCTAGCCGACTGAGGTAAACAAGCCACCAGTAGTTTTTTTTAGAAATGGAGTAAGCTGCAGGTTTACAGATTACTCTGTTTGCAGTTTCTATGATCCTCAGATTATCAAAACATTGTGACTATGTTTTATACAATGGATTACTAAAATCGTAAGAATGACTTTGCCATTGCACAAACATGCCTCAGTGATAATATAACAGATGCAACTCCAGAACACACAGGAAAAAAAAGTAAGCTATTTTACTTAATGAAGGCAATAATGTCTCAAAGAAACAGCTATGGAATAGAAGACAAAGAGTTGGGATAAAGGAGCCATTTTCAGTATGGCATTTTGAGGATGACAACTTGTAACTGGTAGAGTGCCATAGGGATCAGTGCTGGAGCCACAGTTACTCTTTCTATCCATGCTACAATAGAAACCAAGACATCAAGTATGGCTAAGTCTGCAAGCAATGTCATGGAGTTAGTCACACTGGAAAAGATAGCCCCCAAACTCTGCACAAAGCTGTCTGCCCCATTGGAACCAGACTCTGTCACAATCAAGCAGAGTGGAAATGGGATATGCAAACATATGAATTAGTAGTAGTAAGCCAGACAATCCCATTAGTCTGATCCACCATTCGATTTACTGACATCTGATTGAACTGTAGCCTCGACTCCAGGTTTCCACATGCCCCAGCACTCTTTAACTCCCTTGTTGTGTCAAGAATCCGTCTCTGTCTAAAAAAATTCCTTGATTCTGCCTCCTCTCTGCAGAAGAAACTTCCACTGACTCATGATCCACTAAGACAAAAAATTCTCATATTCACCTCAAATGTGAGACTCCCTTTTTAAAAAAACTGTGGTCCCTTGTTGAATTCTCTCCCATAACATCCTTTCAGCATCCAATTTTTCAAGACCCCTCAGGATCTTGTATGCTTCAGTAAGATCATCAGAAGGTTATTCCTTGAAGTTCCAAAATATCCAGTCCAAATCTGATCAACGTTTCCTCATATGATGACCCACCCTCGCAGGGATCAGTCAAGTGAACCTCCTCTGAACTGCTTTTAATACAGTTATGTGCTTTCTTGAATAAGAAGACCAGAAGTGTTCACAGTATTCTGGATGAGGACTCACTAATGCCCTGTAGAAACATACCATTCCATTTGTCTTCATAATCACTTGCTAAATCTGGATTCTAACTTCAAGATTCATGTTCTGGGACATCCTAATCCCTCTGTACCTCAGAATTCTGCAATCTATTTAAATAATATTTAATGTTTTAAAATAATATGCTTCTAAAGAAATTCTTCCTGCCAGAATGGACAAGTTCACACATACCCACATTGTATTTCAACTGCAAAAACAATTACACACTTACCTAACTTATTTATATCCTGTATTCATTCCTTACGTCTTCTTCACAGCTTATTTTCTGACTGGTCTCTATATCATCAGGAAATGCAGCAAGCCCAGACACTCAGTCCAAGTTTTTGGAATGGTTTGCAAAATGTTGCAGCTCCAGCACTGATCCAAGTGGAATAATACATCCTGCTCACCCCAAAATAACTTGGCTTGCTAATGTACCAAGAATCCATATGTACATGACCGTCAGCATTCTCTTGTATGCTGCCCAATGAGGCTGTCAACTAAATTTTCTGCCACAGAACTCATGAGTAATCTTGCACGTCAGTGAACTTGCTATCCTCCTCTTGTCCAGATTTCCCAGTCAGGCAAAAAACGCTGACCCCGACGCTACATCGAATGTACATGCAGAGCCAGTATCTTAGCTGGTTGCTGCAGTGATGGTGCTTCTTAATCAGAAGCCTACTGTTGTTTGCACCCTTCATGATGAGACTGCACTGGTCAGGCCAGTTGGCAATGCTTTGTTTTTTTTTATGGTTTGTAAGCATTACCCGTAAGGCCAGAATTTGTTGCACATTCCTAGTTGTCCTCAAGATCATGGTAACAGGTTGCCTTCTTGAACGCTGCAGTCAATCTAACGTGAGTACACGCACAATGGTGCTGAAGCTCCAGGATTTTGAACCAATGACACTGAAGAAACAATATATTTCTAAGTCACAACAGTGAGTGGCTTAGAGGGGAACTTGTAGGTGGTGGGGTTCCCATGTATCTGCTACCCTTGTCCTTCTAGATGGTAGAAGTCATGGGTTTTAAAAGGTTTTGTTTCAGGATTTTAGCCAATAGGACATTTGATGCTCTATAACAAAGGAATGGAAAGGTAGGGAGTTGTAAAACAATAGTGATAGAGGAGAGAAATTTCAAGGGAACTGGGATCTAAGTAGGTGCTCATGGATAGCCAATCTGGAGTGAAAGGGCTCTTGGACATCATCTCCTTCCAACTTCTTCTCCGCTAAAGGTCTCCTCTGAAGACTAGCTGGCAAAGGATGCGCCCTCAGGAGACCAAAAGTTTGAAAAAAGTGTTCACTGCACCAAAATGAAATATAATGCTAATGCCTTTTAATAATGTTAGTTATGTTAATTATTAATTAATCAATCAAATTAATTAATCAAAAAGAAATCACCCATCCAGATTTCAAATATTAGTGAAATAATAAGTTTGGATTTTCAGAACAAAATTTGTTAATCAAAACTAATTGTATAATATTTCAGGAATTTTAACTTATTTCAAAAGTTCTTCCTCGATAGGGTCTGAAGAAGGATCTAGGCCTGAAACATCAGCCTTCCTGCCCCTCTGATGCTGCTTGGCCCGCTGTGTTCATTCAGTTCTACACCTTGTTATCTCTCTTCTTCCTCAATAGTTGGTTAAAACAATGCTGGCAGAATTATATTCATTTAAAATATTAAATGTCAGGGTGACACCTTCCTTTACTGTCTCATTGCAGCTTAAAATGTTTGGTATCAAGAAATAATGAAGCTCTGGTATGCAGCAGCATATACCAGGCATCCTTTCCTTGTCTGAATAAAAATTAAGCTGCATTTGTAATGGCAGTCAGGTGAAGAACGGATGAAGGAGAATATTGAAAGTTAGGACAAAAAAACCTACACCTTTCATTTAAAGTATTCGCCTTAAAATATAAAAAAAATGTATTAATGCCCCCTATAGGTGGTTTTGAACTCAGATTTTTAAAAAAAATACTTAATGCTGAGCGCAGGCACAATGTTCAAAAGGACAGAACAATCTGGGTGGTGGTAAATTGATGTGCATGACTGAATTCACAACTTCCTCATCATTTAGATGAGGTAATGTATTAGATTAATGTGAAAACGGTTTTTTTTAAAACTAAAGATCTGGAACCTCAGTATGAACCTCTCATTCTTTTAGCCGAGTTGGAGCTGAGCCAAGATTCTGGAGGGTTTGTCACTGTGAGGCCTACTGAGTTCTAATGCCCTGGCTTGCCAAACATACCTCATTAATTATCTAATATGCACCAATAGCATCCCTCACAATTTCTGCCTCCATTTTATCACGTGCCATTCCTGGAACAACTCGCCACTCAGCAGGTATCGCAGAATTCATCAGCATCCTGTGTGATCGTTCCATCTTTAAAAAACCTATTGTGCACCCAGACAAGCACTATCAGTCTACAGCTCCCTTCACCTTTGCTGACCTTTGCTCCGGACTTGACAGCCAGGTGGAAATTGGTACACCGCATTCTGGGCAGGGTCCTGGAAGTCCTGTTGGACGGGATGGTGCCAGCGTGAGATCAGTAGTGGAGGCCACTACGCCAGACCATGTTCTGAGGTTGCTACCTGGGTAGAACTACTAAACACTAAGAAGAAAGTCAATGTCCTTCTCCACTGTGCAAGTGTAAACACCACAATCTTCTCTCCAATATCTCACACTCATTCTCTCTGCTACTGTAAGCGCCTCCAATTATGGTTAATGCTGTACCACTGTCACTACTGCCATCAACATCTTCACCACACAATCTCATCCACCCCAAACCCGACACCAGGAAACATATATGACATGTATACACTAGGTTATAACTGGGTTATACCAGATATCAGCAAGCATCAACCACAATATGGTCACAGTGGACTCAAGACATTAACACTATTTCTCTCTTCACAGATGCTGCTAGATGTATTGAACTTCTCCAGCACTTTCTGTTTCTATTTTGGATCTCCAGGATCTTAGTTAGTTTGCTTTTATCAGTCATAAGATACATTGGTACATGAGTTAAAACTACATTCAGGTCTTAGCAAGCTTGATTCACAAAAAGATTAGATAGGATTTATGCTGGTGAAGTGGGCATAAGGATCATAGAAAGGGATATAGATAAGTTAATTGAGCGGACAAAGAATTAAAAATCTGGATTACAATGTAGTAAAGTATGGAATTGTCCATTTTGACAAAAATACTTTAAAAAGAACATATTATCTAAATGGTAAGAGATTGCAGAGCTCTGAAATGCAGAGAAATCTTGGTGTCCTTGTGCACGAATCGCAGAAGGTTAGTATGCAGGTATAGCAACTGATCAGTATGAGTCACAAAAAGTCCAAGTTCGGTGGATAATAGGGAAGGTAAATGACTGTTGGCTTTCATTTCAAAGTAATTGGAGTGTAAAAATGGGGAGATTTTGCTAAAACCATACAAGGCACTGGTCAGATCATAGCTGATCTGCTCCTATATCCTATAGGCTTATCTTACAATTGTTTTTGCCTGCTTAGTAAGGATAGATACCCAAGTAGAACACGTAAAAAACTGTAGAAAAGTTAATCTTACCCTTATTTGCTGTCATTATACAGTTTGATTTTACGAGATGCATCCATCCTGAACTTAAGCACTTGAGATCATGTGCATGCACATCTGTAGGCGGCCAGCATGTTTATTCATACAGCCAATCCCTTTTAATCTGCATTTGTACGCGTGAGCATTCTGCCATACTCAAACATGTGAATGTACAAACATATGAAATAGGAGCAGTAGACCTGACAGTCCTTTAAGCCTGCTCTGCCATTCAATAAAACCATGGCAGATCTGTTTGAGCTTCAACTTCCATCTATCCCTGACAACCTTTAATTCCATTCCTACCAAGAATTTTTCTACCTCCACCTTAAAAATATTCAGTGACCTGATTTCCATTACCTTCTGAGGCAGAGGGTTACAAAGACACAGAACTTTCCAAGAGAAAATAAATTACCTTCATCTTAATCCTAAAAGGCCATTCTCTAATTTTAAAACAGTTGCACCCTATTTCTGGACTCACAGGAAATATCTTTTCCACCTCCACCTTATACCGCTCATTCCAGGTATCAATCCAGTAAACTCCCTTAAACTATCCCCAGTGCATTAATCAACTTGTTCAGGCACACGTCTGGAACAGATGGGACTTGAACCTGGACTTTCTGATCCAGAGGCAGAGACACTAGCCACTGTGCTACAAGTGCCCTCCCAATGCATTTCTATCTTTCCTTAATAAGGAGACCAAATTGCACAGAGTATTCAAGATATAGTCTCATCAATACCCTGTATAACTGAACATAACATGCTTACATTTATGTTTAATTCCTCTTGTAATAAAGGACAGCATTCCATTAGCCTTTTTGATAACATGCTGGACTTGTACGCTAACTTTGCCACTCAGGCACCCTAATACCTAGCTTTCTCTGCACCTCAAAAATTTACAGTAGTTTTCTGTTAAGGTAAAATTCTGCTTTTACATTCTTCCAAAGAGAACAAATTCAAATAATACTGCATCTGTGAGATTTTTGCTCAGTCACTCAACTTGCCTACATCCATCTGCCACTTCCTTATCTCTTCTTCAGTCCATACTTTCCTACTAATTCCTGTGTTTTCTGCAGATTTAGGTACCAAACCTTCACTATACTTAGCTAAGTCACTGATATAAATTGTAAAATGTTGAAGCCACAGCACAGACCCTATCAGACCCCACTCATCACATCCTACCAACTCATTATTAGATTTTATTTCAAGGGTTCACTCAAGAAGAAATGAATAAACTGGTGATAAAGTACCTACCAGTTCCCATTGTGCAGGCCACATTGGATCACTGAACTGCAGTGCATTTTGATCTTTATGTTCTGAGTTCAACACATTGAAGATTGCTGTGGGAATAGTATCATGCTTTTCTCGATCTGGAAACCACACAGAAATATTAGTCATTTCTCTCTTATTGGGATTCAAATTTAGCAAAAAAAAAAGTTCCCAATTAACGTTAAAAATACTTTAATGAACTGACACATTTCTGTTGCTATTAAAATGTCCCAGAATTTTAAAAATTCACAACTTTCCCACTGGGCAAACAAAATATTTTTCTTTAATCATATAAACTAGAAAGGACAGTGTCCTGTTACCATACAAATGTTGAACATGCTGGTATCAATTCCCTACCAGCACTTCTTTTTTTTAAATGGACAGTAAAATACTTTCACTATAAAAAGTTTTGAGAAAAAAAAATCAGTGTCATTTAGGTGAGAATGGATTACTAAGGAAAGCCAGCATAGATTTGTTAAGCAAGTTGTGGTTAACTAACAACTGAGTTTAATGATGAGGTGACTGGGAGAATTGACATGGTGTATATGGTCTTCCAAAATTGTTTTCATAAATTTCCACAATAGGCATGTCAGCAAGCTTGAAGCCCAAGGGTAAAAAAGAGACAGTGGCAGTATGGATATGAAATTGGCTAAAGGAGACAGAGTGCAGGATTGATTGGATGCTTTATGAACTGATATTTCTAGGGGTCCAAGAACTTGGATTTGGATGCATATGGCTCCATTTCAATATTTGTAGATGACTCAAATATGCAGGTGATGCATATTAACTGGTGTTTCAGTTGAACCCATATGTAAAAAAATACACAAATTAAAGCAATGGCTGTTGGGTCAGGAAGTGTATGCCTGTGGAAGTTGACTGCTGTTCCAAACTTCACTTGCTGGCTTGCAGGAATAAAACATGTTGTGAATATGGTCATCTAAAAGTTGAAGATTGAAAGTAAGGAAAAGAAAAATCAGGTTGAAGACTACAGTTCTCATAGTCATTGTGAAAAATGGCAGAGCATAAGAGTACAGTGTCCAGGTGTGCTAACTCTCTCAATTTCAAAGAGTCTGAACCATTTGATCAGTGTAAGACTAAAAGTTCATAAATGGACATGGGCTATGTCCCTGCCAACCAGAAAGCAAATCACGGCCTTGACATTGTCACATCGGACTAGAAATAAAATCAGAAGGAAAGCAGTTTGTGAGCTGAAGGCCCATTGCTGGGATGCTGAAGGAGGTTTGGTCCTTCTGCTAGGATTCTTGGATGCAGTTTATGAAAAAAAGATAAATATAGTCTGTGGAAATGGTAATGAGGAACAACAGAACACTAAGGAGGTCATGTATTCCAACAGGGTTGATCACAGGCTGGTGGAATAGGTGGACATATGGTAGCTGAAATTTCATGCACAGAAACAGGAAATAAATTTTTGAATGAAGGAAGACCCAAAACAGTATGAAATAAACAGTGCGATTCTACAGGGGGTGCAGGACCAGGGAGAGCTGGGGTAGACGGGCACAAATAGCTGAAGGTGGCAGTTCACAAAACCATTTAAAATTTACATAAATTAACTGCTTGTGACACAAAAGGTGCACACATGTACCTTTGCTAAAGTAATCCTAGACTTCTAAGTTTTTCTGAAAATGCTGAGCATTTATTGAAACCTAGATCACATAAAATGATAGGATCTTAATTTCTTTCTCCTTCCAATTTTTTTCATCCATGCCTGAATACACGGATTCATGCTGTATTACATGTATATTGATCTAGAAAGTCTTCCATGATCTTAGTGGTCATTCTCCATGTCAGTTAACAATCTTACTGTACAGGCGCAAGTCAGCTTCTGGCCTCACCAACATCTACACGTATGCTTTCCCGAACCAGAATCCAAAAATATGAATAGAGGTATTGAAGAATTTTTACCTTCTCTAGTCTAACTACATTGGTATATAGTAATTCACCTTTTAGCCAGGCCAGTCTGTACTGCTCACCAAGATCAGGTTAGCCTACTGACACCATTCACCTTCCATTGCTCCATACGCTTTAATAGTTTCCTCTCCGACAGTGTGTTCAGGGTCA
The DNA here is from genome assembly GCF_021869965.1 of Rhincodon typus. Taxonomy (NCBI): domain Eukaryota; kingdom Metazoa; phylum Chordata; class Chondrichthyes; order Orectolobiformes; family Rhincodontidae; genus Rhincodon; species Rhincodon typus. The sequence goes on from NC_063337.1 coordinate 47,698,837, forward strand.
AACAGGAGAGGTTAGAATGAGAGTTCAAGGCAGCCTTACAGGTCTGGTTGCTTCTCTAATTTGCAGGTTCACATTTAGAGTCCACATTTAGAAATATATATCAAAGTGCAACATAACATGGACGCACTGTGTTGGGCGGGGGGTGGGTTGATTTGTTGGTGATTGTTTACTATTCATTCCATCTTATAGACTTTAAAGACAGTGTGAATAACAGTTGAGTCCTATCTTATATTTTTACTTCAAATTTATTATTACGAGTAAGATGCATTAAGCATTATTAAGGTGTATTCATAGTAGTAGGGTTTATTTGTGTTGGTAAACCTTCATTAATATGTGTAAAGTAATATGCATTGATAGGATTATTGATTCACAGATGAATGCACACAATTTTGAATGTGTGCATCCTGTCTATACAGAGATTCAAGGATACTTTTATGTCTTGGATAACCATTTCTGCAAGAAACATTGTCAGTTGCAGCAAATCAAGCTCTGGCTTTCAGCAATTCCACAGCAGCTGGCATTTACTGTAATGCATCCACGAAATGGAGAACTTCATGGATAGCATGTTTAAAAATGTGACCACCTTGCAGCAAAACATCTTACAGAGAGATGGGGTATGAGTGACCACCAAAAAGTCGAAAAGAATAGGGAAGAGGTGTAGCAGTCCGATGAGTACAACCGCAGTCCAACCAGTATTCTGATGAGAGTGATGGTTCATTTGTTGATTGCAGCTGGAGTCAAGGGTCTGGCATCATAGACGGGTACAAGGAATATTGCAGGAGCAACATGATAGGTAATTCATCAGTTAAGGGGATAGAGGAGTGTTCCTGCAGACATGAATCCAGGATGGTGTACGGCTTTCCTTATTTGGATCAAGGATGCCACTGAGTAACTGCACAGGACCCTGGGTGGGGTATAACATGTATATCAATCAACAGTGATGATGCATATTGGCTTCATTGACATTAGCAGAAAGAGGGATGTGGTGCTGCAGTCAGACATCTGGGAGTAGGTAAGAAATTAGTAAGCAACACTGCCAAAGTAGCAATCTCCAGATTGCTCCCAGTTCGAGGCACATGTGACCATGGCATTAGAACAATAAAGCAAATGAGTGACTGGCCAGAAAAAATGGCATGTCAGGGGGAATTGGGGTGGGGGGGCACTTTAGATTCTTGGAATATTGGGACTGGCTGGGGGCAAGATGGTGTGCACATGAATAGAATCAGGGCAGAATTCCTTCTGGGTGATTTGCTAATGCAATTGGGAGGAATTAAAGACTTACAAATTAATACCAAACAGAAATATTTTTTACACACTGAATGCAGGGAGAGAAATTATTATCGAGCTATCTAAATTAATAGGTGGGGTCAGAGTAAAGGAGAACATAATAAAGTCTAAATCAGAGTTACACTGCTTGTATGTGAATGCATGGAGTATGTAAAGAAGATTCACCAGTTGAGGCAGAAATTGTCATGTGGAAATGTGATTTTGTAACAACATCAAAAAGCCTGGCTTAAAGGGCTATTGAATAGTCCCAGATACAGGACGTTCAGGAAATGAAGTAAACAAGGAGAGTTGACAAAATTGATTAAGGTGAGCAATACAATGTTGGAGAAAGAGATCTGTCCCAGAGGGCCAAAGGACAGAATCTATTTGACAAGAGCTAAGGACCAAAATAGATACAATTACATTGCTTGGTGTAGTCAATTGGCGGCCAACTAATATGAAGGATGTAGATGAACAAATTCACAAAGAAATTACAGAAAAATGCAAAAATTATGCAGTAGCCATAATGGGAACTTTAATTAGCCATATATACACTGAAGTAAAAATTGTTTAAGGGCAGAGAAAGGCGATAGTGCCTGGACTGCTTCAGAGAAATTTTTGGCTGCAGTATACGTCAATCCAACAAAAAAAAGGCAGATGTTGCTGGTTCCTGGGAATGAGTGGACCAAACTGATCAGGTGTTAAGAAATAATTTAGAGTAGAGTGGTCATATCATTAGATTTAGGCTGATTATGCATAATGACATTGAACAATGTAGAGCAGGAACAATAAACTGGAAGAAAGCCAACATCAAATGGGGAAGAATGGATCAGAGCTGATTAAACTGAAGCCAATGTTTGGCAGGAGAAACGGTAGCTGAACAATGGGATACTGACAAGGAGATGGTCTTGGTGTAGTCAAAATCCTCTCAAATGGAAAGGTACTGCAACCAAATCCAAAGTTTCCCAGATGACAAAAAAGACAGAAATAGAAAAGAAGAAAAGTGAGCTTGTGACAGATATTAAGCAGAAAATGCAATGAAGATCTAGACTGAATATAGAAGGTTCAGATGGGAGGCGAAAAGGCAAATTAAAGAAGCATAGAGGAGGCACAAAATGACACCGGCAGTCAATAAAAAAAGGGAAGCCAGGAAAAGACACGATTTCAAAATTTGTGAATGATACAAAACTTGTAAGCATTTTAAACTAAGAGAAGGACAGTGTAGAACTTCAACACGACAAAAACAAGTTGGTGGAATGGGTGGCCATCTAACAGAACAACCTCAATGCAGAGAAATGTGAAGTAATTCAATTTGTAAGAAAGCACATGGAAATATGATGTAAAATACAGGGCACAAATTTAAAGGGGGGGTTCAGAAAAAATATATATATACTTAAGTCATTAAAATGGCAGGGTATTTTCAGTAAGTGATTAATAAAGCAAGCGGCGACTTAGGATTTGTTAATAGGAGCATAAAATACAAAAGTAAGGTAGTTATGTTGAATTTGTACAAAATGCTAGTTTGGTTTTAGCCAGAGTATTGTATCCATTTTGGGGCAATACACTTGAGGAAGGATGTGAAGAGAGTGAAGAGTTGGAGAATGCAGAAGGGATTTATGATGCAGTCCATCTGTCCTGGTGTTGTGCATAGACAGCCAAATATTGCTGGGTTGTGAATGGATTCTGTTCTTGAGTCCGTTGGCAATCAATTTGTATGCAAGTCTGAACATGATGCATGAAAATACAAGGGAGCTGTTCCTAATTACAGGAAGTGTTCTAATGTTGGATCTTTAAAATTACAACAATCTCATATCACATTTATAAGTATGAGCTTTCGTAAGTCAAATGTTTTTAGATCAGGAACCCCGGTACCCATCTTTATCAATTGTAAAACCCACTGGGAACTTCAATTATGAAGACATATTGGAGAAATTAAGACTGTTTCCCTTGGAGAAGAGAAGGCTAAGAGGACATTTCATAGAATTATTCAAAATCGTAAAGGGGTTTGGACAGAGTAGATGGGGGGGGAAAATACTTGTTAGTCATGAAAGGGTTCAGAACAAGAGATCACAGATTAAACGCATCTGCAAAGCGATATGAGAAAAAGTATTTTTTCATGCAGAGAGTGCTTAGAGTCTGGAATGCACTGTCTGAGTGTGTGGTAGAGGCAGGAACAATTGATGCATTCAAAAGCGAGTTAGACTGTTATTTCAAAAGGGACCGTGTGTAGGGTTGTAGGGAGAGTACAGGAGAATGGCATTAAGTCAATAGCTTATTTGGACAGCCAGTGAATACACAATGGGCAAAACAGACCTCTTCCTGCAGTGCTGTAATAATACTATACCTGAAGAACTCTTTTTAAATCTTTAAAATCTCAAGCAAAGCATGCCTTAATCTTCTAAATCTTGGGGATTACAGGCTGAGTTTGAAGTCAAACCTTGACATAATTTAACCTTTTGAATCACAGATAGCATTCTTGTCAATATATTGTATTCCATATATGCTCTCTAACATGTGAAGCCTAGAATTGCACACATAACTCAGATGTATAACTCTGGTCACACTTCCTCCCCCTTTACATTCTAGCCCTCTGTAAATGAAAACTGACATTGCATTATCATTTGATTAATTTTTATACTTGACAACTACATTTTGATGACTGGCATACAGGAACGCCTAATATACACTATTTGCAACTTCTTGAAATATAGAAAGAAATATTCAGTTCTATTCTTTAGTCCAAAATGGATGACCTCACATCTACATGCACTAAAATCTACCTGTATCAGTTTTACCCACACACAATCCATCACTGTTTCCTTGTACATTTAAGCTCCAGTCTATACAACTTGCCATGTGTTCTATTTGGATCTGATGGCAATTCCAATATCCAAGTTCAGATCAGCCAACTCAGCAAAATGTGTACAACAAACTGCAAACCAGCCTGATTCTATGGCAAATGTAGTCACGTCTTTACCAACTAAACAGCGATGACATTTACAAAACCTTTCCTACTTAAGTGAATCACCTTTTCAAGTTGTCTACTAGTACAGATTCTTTTGGATGTCATTCAATAAACAAAAGACATCTTGGAACATAAACTTCTTTTTTTAACAACTGTAACATTCCTCAGCCAGTGAAAACAGGACTTAATAGGTATATAGTTTGTGAAACATTAATGAAAAGAAATCAATGAACAACTGTATAATGTGATTGATATATGCATTACATTAGAATAAAAAATAATCATCTCAGAGATGAAAGGGCCCTGATCAAAGTTTAAGAAATATTGTCATCAAATTAAGAATCAGAAACAAGTTGGCCAGAACATGCAGAGTTTCAAATTAAATAGAATTCACACACATTTTTCTTCAGCAATTGCTGATCAAAGAGTTCTTGTCAAGGTACAGATAAATTACTAAAAATATGTTCCTTTCTATGAAAAAGGAGCTTGCACACTGTAGCCAGAAACCTGATTTTTTAAACAATGTATTTTGCAAAGACAAAATATTAAAACCTATCAGGTAACGATCAAACAGTTTACAGTAAGGGAAGGGAGGGGACATATTGTTGATATGTGTCCATGTGTGCCATGAATTATTTCTGCTGTACAATCATAAATAACTAATGTGGTTTTGACATCCAGTCTTTCAAATAGAGAACACAGAAAAATAAACACAAAAATTCTTTCCTCAGTTCCATTCCAATAAGAAAAATGTTCCCAATTGCACACAAATCGTGAACCAGCCAAATAAAATATCACTGTTCCACTAGGAAATGGCAACACAAACAGAAAGCACTATGAATCTGTAGTTGATGAATATGAAGAGATCTCTGCTTCTCTCCTGTGCCCAAAACTCTAATAGAGGCTTTTTGTAGCTTAGAGTATTCCCAAGGCTAGTTTCTTATAGTATGTACAAGGAAAAGACCCAGATGAATTATGGTTAGAGAGAGAAAATGCATTAAACATACATTTAGATATTAAACATAAAATAGATTTTAATACTGTGCAGAAATGCAATGCTCTCAAAGGATGCAACTATCACCCATAAAGAAATAATGGTAAAAAAGAATTAAACAAAAATAATTGAATTTGATACAGATATATATTTTTATTTTCAGCTGCATACTAGTGTTTTTAAAAGCTATTGAGATTGCACTTTGCTATTTGCAAAGCTTACTTTTATTTAAGTTACACATACATTTTGCAGTGCATCGTTTTAAAAAGAAGTCAATGTTACACAGCGAGTCTGTCACAATTTCTGGAGATGTTCCTGTGAATTTTGGAAGTGTAAACTATTGCACATTGTCAGTTTCTTACAAAATCAGTTTTAAACTTTGGAAGGGAAAACAGTTTCTATATTTTGTCTGCAGAACATGACAAACTGCCTTCTTATTAAAATCTTTTCAAAGTAATTTATTTAGAACATAGAACATAGAACAGCACAGCACAGTACAGGCCCTTCGGCCCACAATGTTGTGCCGAACTTTTACCCTAAACCTAAGGTCTATCTAACCTCCAACGCTACCTAATAATAGAAAATTTATTATTTGTAACTGAATTACAATTTTTTTCCCTGAACATCTGCCACAGTTGTATGCAGTTACAGGTAAGTAATGCCTTTCACTTTTGCATACACTTCCCCTTAGTTTGTTTTGTATATGCAAGGTGAGGTTTTACTTAATGCTGTCCTTTCTGTAGTATTTATCATTCTATCAGTTGACACTATAATTTTAATTTAAAAATTAATGATGACACCACTCAAGGATAAAGGAGGGAACTTGTGCTTGGAGGCAGAGGATGGGGGTGAGATCCTAAAGGAGTATTCACCCAGGAGAAGGATATTGAGTGTGGAGTGTGCTAATATATTAGGGCATTTTGAGATCAAGAGAGAAGTGTTGTTGGATCTCTTGAAGAGTTTTAAGGTGAATAGTCCCCAAGGCCCGATGGTATTTACCCTAAGTTATTGAGAGAGGCAAGAGATGAGATTGCTGGGGCCTTGACCAAGATGTTTGTATCCTCGCTAGCCACAGGAGGGGACCCGGACAACTGGTGAGTAGCTAAATGTTGTTCGTCTGTTCAAGAAGGGAAATAGGGATAATCCAGAAAATTGTAGACCAGTAAACCATCGGTGGTTGGGAAGTTATTGGAGAGAATTCTTAGGGATAGGATTTATGCGCGTTTGGAAAAGCATGTCCTAATTAGGAACAGTCAGCATGGCTTTGTGCAGGACAGGTCATGTATTACTAACTTGATTGAATTTTTTGAGGAGGTGACAAAGGTAATCAATGAGAGTAGAACAATGGATATTGTTTACATGGATTTTAGTAAAGCTTTCGACAAGGCCCCTCATGGTAGGCTCATCCAGAAGATTAAGATGCATGGGATCCATAGTGATTTGGCCGTGTGGATTCAGAATTGGCTTGCCTGTAGAAGACAGGGTAATGGTGGAAGGGTGTTTTTCAGGCTGCAGGTGCGTGACTAGTGGTGTACTGCAGGGATCCATACTGGGACCTCCTCTGTTTGTGATTATATATAAATGGCTTGGATAAAAATGTAGATGGGTGGGTTAGTAAGTTTGCAGATGATACAAGGATCAGTGGAGTTGTGGATAGTGTAAGAAGGTTATCAAAGGAGACAGTGGGATATAGATCAGTTGCAGATATGGGCGGAGAAATGGCAGATGGAGTTTAATCCGGGTAAGTGTGAGGTGCTGCGTCTTGGGAGATCAAATGTTAATGAAAAGTATACAGTTAAGGGCAAGACTCTGAACAGCATTGATGTACAGAAGGATCTTGGGGTTCAAGTACATGTACCTGAAAGTGGCCACACAAGTAAATAGGGTAGTAAAGAAGGCATATCATGCGCTTGCCTTTATTGGTAGGGGAATTGAGTAGAAGAGTCAGGATGTCATGTTGCAGCTTTATAGGACTTTGGTTAGGCCACACGTAGAGTATTGCATTCAATTCTGGTCACTACATTACAGGAAGGATGCAGAGGCTTTGGAGAGGGTGCAGAAGAGGTTTACCAGCATGCTGCCTGGATTAGATGATACGAACCAGAAGGAGAGGCCAGGAAAAACTCTGGTTGTTTTCTCTAGAGTGGTGGAGGCTGAAAGGAGACTTGATAGAAATCTATAAAGTTATGAGATGCATACACACGGTTGACGGTCAGAATCTTTTTCGCAAAGTTGAAATGTTTAATAATAGAAGGAAAGTTCAAAGGAGACTTGAAGATCAAGATTCTATTCCCCCCACAGAGAGTGGTAGGAGTCTGGAACGCACTGCCAGGGGTGGTGGTGGAAGCAGATACAATAAGGGCATTTAAGGGACTGAGAGATAAGCATATGAATATGCAAGGGATGGAGGGATTTGGACCAAGGGCAGGCAGGAGCGATTAGAACAAAGAACAAAGAACAAAGAAAATTACAGCACAGGAAGAAGCCCTTCGGCCCTCCAAGCCTGCACTGACATGCTACCTGACACAACTAAAACCCCCTATCCTTCCAGGGACCGTATCCCTCTATTCCCATCCTATTCACGTATTTGTCAAGATACCCTTTAAAAGTCATAATCGTATCTGCTTCATTTAGCGTCATGTTTGGCACAACATCGTGGGCCGAAGGGCTCGTTCCTGTGCTGTACCGTTCTACCGTTCTATCTGAAAGCTGCCACCCAGGTGGATAGAGTTGTTAAGAAGGCATATGGTGTATTAGCTTTCATTAATAGAGGAATTGAGTTCAAGAGCTGTGAAGATGTCCAGCTATACAAAACCCTGGTTTGGCCACATCTGGAGTATTGTGTCCGGTTCTGGTCGCCTCATTACAGGAAAGATGTGGAAGTGTTGGAAAAGGTGCAGAGGAGATTTACTAGGATGTTGCCTGGAATGGAGGGAAGGTCTTATGAGGAAAGGTTGAGAGAGCTAGGGCTTTTCTCTTTAGAACGACGAAGGATGAGAGGTGACTTGATAGAGGTGCACAAAATGATCAGAGGTACAGATAGACTGGACAGCCAGAGATTTTTTCCTAGGGTGGAGGTAGCTATTACAAGGGGACATCGTTTTAAAGTGAGTGGAGGTAGATATAGGGGAGACATCAAAGGTAGGTTCTTTACTGAGAGTGGTCGGGGCGTGGAATGCATTGCCGGAGAGGGCAGTGGAGTCGGCCTCATTAGGGACATTTAAGCGGCTATTAGATAGGCATATGGATGATAGTGTAAGGTAGGGGTGGAGGTTAGATAGACCTTAGGATTAGGGTAAAAGGTCGGCACAACATCATGGACCGAAGGGCCTGTACTGTGCTGTATTGCTGTATTGTTCTATGTTCTATGTTCTATGTTCTATCATTGGGTTACTCTTTGTATAACAGTGTTGTATAATGTTTACAGCCCAAAACCAGTGAAGGCAAATATTCGTTCTCAATTCAGTATTTCACTGCACTGCCTTAGTATCATAGCTAGAAAATTCTGAAAAGGAGAAGCGAGGACAGTGCTGAGATATTTAGCCGTGGAGTGGGATCAATGATGGTGGTAGTTGGGACAGGGAAGGATGGGAGGTTGATGGCATTGTTGGTAGGTTTAAGCAGGAAACATCTCACGCCGCATCTCCACTCTCTGTTGATGGACTGGATATCTGAAGACTAAACTGCCACTCATAACAGAATTTTGGTACCAGGAGTCTTGGCACATCAGCATACAACTGAACCAAGAAAGCAGAGAGAATCTGCTTGCCTAATATATCTAATTACCTATATAAGTGCTGTTCCTATTGAAAAAAGTACTGCAATTTCAGGTGTGTGTTGCTGTCAAAGCTTGGAGTGAAATTAATAATTGTCCATTACTGGCTTTGGCTCTCTGCTCATTACAGCGGAGAATTGAAAAAGCACGTTAAAATGGTTACATCACAGTACTGCTTGCTGAGGATTTAATGCAACTCAATAACAGTGGGCAGGTGCATCCATGTGATTCCCAGTCTGCAAATTAACCCTTTCCCTCATGTCATTGTAGGAGAGATTAAAGACTCCATGCCCTATATCATAGGCAAAAAGAACAAGTTGGTTGAAGAACCATCCGAAGCGGCAGTTGTATAAAACCCTATGGCAAGTTTCTCCTTGGTTGGGAGCCCTATTTATACAACCACCCACTCAGCAAGGGTCAGCGTGTAGCACAGCAAGATCTGGCTTAGGAGAAAAAGAAGAAAAAAAAAATGCCCTTATAACCACTGCTTTCAGATCCGAGTGTGCTTCACAGCCAATGGATTTCTTTTCAAATGCAGTCACTGTTGTACTGTGAGCAAACACTGGCAACCACTTGTACTCAGCAAGCATCCACAAACACCAAATGAGAAAAATGATGGTGTGTTTGAGGAATAAATATTGGTTTTGAATGGTGCGACATCTATTACATCCACCTGAACAGACATATGGGGCTTTGGTTTGACATCTCATCTAAAAGTCACTTCCCTCATTGCAGTGTACCCAACCAATGTGGCATTTAAACATTGTTATTCAGAAATCTGTGTGATATCATCAGTCAAACTGAAAACTGAGAAATAATTCTGAAGGAAGAAAACATTTGCTATAACATTAAGATTTTTGTAAGCCATCACTACTGCATTTCATGCACTCATTAAACCAAGCTGCCACACCAGCAGCTTCTGAGAATGAAACACTTAATTCAAATGATATGCCATTTCAGATTTTAAAAAGAACGACAAAATACAATCAAAATTAGTACATTATTTCCTCGAGTTCTCTTTATCAATAATGTACGTTGATGCAGAAATTATGGAATAAACACATCATGCCAATTGCCACGATAGCAGCTCTTGGCACCAGCCATCTCTGCCAGCATGTAATTAAGAGCAAGAGTTAGTTGAGGTAGTTTCCTTTGTTCATTCTTTGACTATGCCCTGTCTTATAACTAGTGGTAGAGGATACGCTATTGGACAGTTTTTACTTTTACAGATGAGGCACTACTTTACGTTAAAAGTTCATTGTTTATTGCATCACAGCACTAAGTACAATTAAATTACTCATCAGAAATAATTACTAGGACCCTCAGGAGCTGTACAGAATAATTTCGAACCTGCAGTGACTTGTGTAGAACACTTTACCTCCATCCACAGACTGTGTGTGACATCACAGGATGGAGATCAATGTAATCTGATTATTAATTACTCCACAACCATGAGCTTATAAGACAGCTTTCCACAACTGAAATGCATCTTTGCTTGCCTAATATTTTGGGCACTTTTCGCATTAAGCCCAGCATCAACCAAGAATTGCTTGTTATTGTACAACTCTATGACTCTTTAAAAGGCATCTTAATGGGTACATGAATAGGAAGGGTTTAGAGGAATATGGGCCAAATGCTGGCAAATGAGACCAGATTAATTTAGTTTATCTGGTTGGCATGGACGAGTCGGACCAAAGGATCTACTTCTGTGCTGTACTACTCTATGGCTCTACTGTAGGCCAGTTTATTAGTTACATCACATGCTCTTTTACATGGAAGGTGGTAGAAATAAGCAGTCCAGTGCATAAGAATCCAAACAAATTAATGAAATGTAAAATGGACAAGTGAACATTATTGATGATTTTGGCTAAACTACAGTTTGGCCCTTCTTTTGAATAATTGTTATTGGCGCCATTTGTTTCCCCAGAATAGATTTTATAAAACATCTTTCTGACATATAATAAACCACTGGAGAAAGAAAGAAGTCACTAATGCCTCACTCCTGTGATATAATGTTGAGAATTTATTGAAACCTTGCATTATGCAATATTATTAAAACAGTGGAGAGAAAAAAAAACCAAAAGGTACTTCAAAGAGATGAAAGGGAACAAGCAATGCTAAGCAGATGCTATTACAAGGAGTAATGCTATTACAAGGAGTGTCCTAAACAATATTCAAAGAGATACCATTTAAGATGTGTTTTAAACATGGTTCAACCCCACTTGCCCTGCTTGTTATAATCATCATAACCTTCTGCACCCTCAGAGAATCAGAATCCCTTTGGTAAAGAATTTAATAGAAATTAGTTTAATTTTACTAGTTTTTCTCTATAACATAGAAAAGTTAGAACTTAAAGCATGATGAACCCTCATTTCCATGTCAAGGGAGGGTTACTGTCTGAGTAATCCAGCATGCTGTAAAATACCACGTCCTCTGACTCACCATGATGCAGTGGAGGAATCAGTATTTACTTGCACTGCACATGAAAAGCTAAGACCATGTTCAATGTTCACCTTATGTAGAATCCTAGACATAACGGAGGAGTGGAGGTACATAAGGAGTAAAGTGGGGGTGCGCAGACAGAGAGATAGGCAGATAGATAGATCGATAAATTAATAAAGAAAAGACAAGGGAATGAGAAAGGAGTTGCAAGAGAGCAGGAGTAGGGAGTGAAGGAAGGGAGACTGTGGCACTGAGCCAGGGCGTACTTCTTCATTTTGCACCCAGTAGGGGTTTAGTTTCTTGCTGATCAAAATGCACAGTGGACAGCCTATTATTCCCAGGTGAAAATTTTCAGTCAAAGAGTAATTGTTAATCAGGTGCCATGTTAATCCATTTACCCCTTGCCTAAGGTTAAAAGTTTTGGTGCATGGGAGGTTTGGATCTATGAGACTGTCTCACTGCTGTCAATGTGAAGGTGATATACTGGGGAAACTCAAATTGTAACGTATATATAAATTCTAAGTCATTACACAGAAATGAGAATGTCATCTCTCAAATGAAAATATGCTGGAAAGCTTGTAAAGCATTCAACTACTCAATACCCTGCAGGTACATTCACCCTGAGGTACATGCAGAAGCAGAGGTTGTGGTGGGTAGGTGGAATTAGCTCGTTCTACAACTAAATTATCAAATCACAGCTACTGACACTTTCTACACTATTCTGAATATGGAATGAATATTTTCAGGATAAACACAAAATGTGCAAAACCATTTTCTCTTAAAAACGTACATTTGGAGTACTGCGTAAAATTCTGGTCACCCTGCTATAGAAAAAATGTCATTAAACTGGAGAGAGTATAAAAATGATTTACAAGGATGTTCCTGAAACTGGAGGGTTTGAGTTATAAAGGAGAGACTGGATAGACTGGGGCTTTTTCCCCTGGAGTGTCAGAGGCTGGGGGGTGACCTTACAGAGGTTTATAAAATCAGAAGGGGCATAGATAAGGTGAATATTGACGTTCTTTTCCCAGGGTAGAGGAAGACATAGGCTTAAGGTGAGAGGGAAAAGATTTAAAAGTGACTGAGGGGCATCTTTTTTCACACAGACAGTGGTGCATATGTGAAATGAGCTGCCAGACGAAATGGTAGAGGTGGGTCCAATTACAACATTTGAACGATATTTGGAGAGGTACATGGATAGGAAATGTTTAGAGGGATATGGGCCAAATGCAGGCACATTGGAATAGTTCAGTTTAGGAAAGCTGGTTGGCACGGACAAGTTGGGTTGAAGGGTCTGTTTCCATGCAATATGACTATATGATTCTGAAACCTAAATTGCAAGGAAATAAATTCCTCTCACTGCTACGTTAGAGACATAGTAAATGCCTTTGTGAAAACTTCTGCTATGCAGTATTTCTCAAAAAAAATGAAGAAATTTGTAAAGCACGTACTGCAATGATTTTGCTATCAACATGTCGAGAGGAAATGTCCTTCTGTTATCTATCTTTATCATACATTTACTGGAAGGGGTATTACTTAGCTCTCCCTAACAATTTCTGCAGCATGTATGCACGTGTAGTTGCTGGGGTGTTTTCCCCATTCCGTTCTCAAAACTGGTACATCATTGCATATGGTGTTTATGTGGTGCATTTTTCTTTTAACAACTGTTTGCTACATGTGAGCATTCTCCTACCATACTAACCATTTCCCAAGACCACCAACTCTATTATCTACTCAATTAATCTGGTTCTGATTGGTCAACTTTTCAGCATTAGGCCGACAAGCTGTGGTGTGCCAACTGAACATCCCAACGCAGCTTTCCAGATTGAAACCTTACCAATACCAGGCCGTTCTGGCTCACAGAAAGAATTCAGCAAGTGGTGGTGGGTGGAAAATGACAATAGCCCAGATTATTTTTTGGTGCCTGAAATAGCATGCCTGCTCCTTATCCCACAAAAATATCAAATCTGTCCTTGCAGTGCCTCTTCACATTACAGCATGCATTATGCACAAACCATTAAAAACTAAAATGGCAATTGTTTACTTGAAGCCCTGATTTGAATCTTTAAATAGCTCTGTTTCTGCATTCAGGCACCCTGTGGTGGACCTCTTTGAAAATGATGCTGTAGATCATTATGGGGTTAAATGGGAAGGAAGGCCACAAAACCCATCAAAGGCCATTACTACTCCCTTGACACTAGGTGATAAAAGTTAAAAATCAACTTGGAGGTGAGAAGACTGTTCTAAAAATAAAAAGTCAAATAAAATGATCAATTCTTCATGTGGTGCATTGACTATTGACATTAATTGTATTGAAATGTTGTTCTTTGCATTTACAGAGCTTTAGCCTTCCTTATTCATTGTTCCTTTCTCTCATTTTGTTTTCCTTTTATTGGCTTGCTCTGCTTCTGTGATTTTCACACTTCAGTAAAGACACAATGTTTCTTGGTTCTTCTTGTCAAACATTAACAAACGTGGCTGTAGATTCTTGGGGATGAGGTAACAGATTTCAAACATGATCATTAAACTTGGCAAAATACTTTCGCACCACATGAGAGAAATGCAAGCTGCATCAAAATCCAAATTTTTGGCTTCCAGTCAAAAGTTTGAAAGCTGCACAGTGGAGCACATTTATCAGCTCTGAAGACAAAGCTGACTCTACGAGGACTCTGTGGATAACTGGCCACTGGAGAATCAGAATCTTACTTAAAGATCCAAACCAAGTTAAACGTGTCTAAAGCCTAACTGAATTTATTTTGGGGTCTAAAGTATTGTGAGTGACTCAGATGTTAGCATATCATAATTCTGTTTCCAGCAATGTTTTATGCATTGCAACACTGACACTTTTACTACATCACTATAAATCAGACAAGGAAAATTTCTGCCATCTAAAAGGATGTTGTTGCCATGGTATGCACATGTCTTATGTCTATACATAGTGCCGATCCACAACACGATGAGGTCATTCCCTTAAGTGACTGCATCAAGCTCCTGGAGTTTAATTTTACATTCAGTTGAGAATAAGAAAATGTGTCACCCACTTCCAGTGAATATCAGTCTTCTTAGGCTGGCTATTTCAAAAACAACTCTCAAATTTTAGTTGTAAGGTTTCTTATATGTTACATGTATAAGTATCACCGTAAATTAACAGTAGTTATTATCTAGTATGATAATGTAAGTACTACATCTGACAACGAGCCATATCAGACTTGAAGTAGTAACTCTGTTCCTTTCTCCATAGATGCTGCCCGATCTGCTGAGTTCCTCCAGAATGTTTTGTTCTTATTTCAGATTTCCAGTATCTGCAGCGCTTTGCTTTCACTGTAAATTTTTGTCTGGTCTTTCTTTCTTCTGTCTTGCTCCCTTTTTTAAATTCACGCCAATTTTACTTTCGAACTTGGTAGCTCATTCCCGGTTTTAAAAGAAAACATATATGAATTTCTATAGCATCTTCCATAACCTCAGGGGCCTAAAGTGCTTTGCAGCCAATGAGCTCATTTTGAAGATGGGGAACTGGTAGCACTGTGATGTCATCACTGGACTAGTAATCCATTGATCCAGGATAATGTTTGGGGGGTGCAGGTTCAATCGTACCACAGCAGCCAATAGAATTTAAATTCAATTATTTTTTAAAAGTCTGGATTTGAAAGTTAGACTTAGTAATGTTGACCAGGAACCCATGATTGATTGCTGCAGATATTTCAGCAAGGAAGTCTTGCATCATTGCACACATGTAACTTCAGAGCCACAGCAATGTGTTGACTCTTAACTGCTCTTAATAACAATTAGGAATGGGTAAGAAATATTTGCCTTGCCAGTGATGCCCAAAACACAAACAAATCGAAATGTGTTATAAATTAGGAATTTCATTAGCCAATTTGCACACAGAATTTGCATACCTTTCTTTAAAACAAAATTTGCATTTATTTTCCTTTAGTTTGGTCCGGTTCTTTGAGGACCTGCAGTCTGTTTTAGACAACACACCCAGATCTAAACCAATTTGACTTTAATTGATCAGCAACCATTTCTAAGAGCCTCCTTTTCTTCCCAGCAAGGCCTAATACTTAAGGGGATTGATATGATCTTTTAAATACTGTAATCAAACTGATCTCCTTCATGATGGCAGCAGCATGCATGTACCCAGTTGAGGTAATTCAGGTTATGAACAACATTATAAATGTTTGCATTGCAGCAAGATTATAGTCTGCTGCAACACGAACATATTATGGCAACCACTGAGGCAAACTAAAATAAAACATTGGGCCTGAGTATGTCAACTTAGTCTTCAGCATAGAAGCTTGCTGCTTTATGTAAATTAGACAGAGCAGGAGACGCCATGTTTATTTTAACCTATGTGATAACAGGGAACTCAGTAAATCGTATGATTTCTGTGAGAGAAATTGTATTTGATAAACCTGTTAGTTTTTTTGAGGTTGTAGACAAGGGTGGACAAGGCAAAAACCATCGTTTGTAGCATATTTGGATTTTCAAAAACAAAAATTGCTAATTTGTTACAAAAAAGGATGCTGCATAATATTAGAGTTCATTGAATTAGTTATATAAGTATTGAGGGTTAGTTAACAGATTGAAAAATATAGGTAAAATATGAGTTGGCAGGCTGTAATCAGTGGCTTACCACGAGGATCAATACCTTGGGCTCAGCTACTGACAATCTATATCAAGATGAGGGAATCAAGTTTACTTAATCCAAGTTTGCTGATGACACAATGTTAAGTGGGAAAGTAAGGTGTGATGGGGACAAGTAACTAGACAAGGACATGACAACAAGTACATGTAGATGGAAAATGAAGCAAAGTTATTAACTTGTTTAGGAAAAAAAAAATCTGTAAAGCAGTTTTTTTTTAAATTGAGAGACTGGAAAATAAATACATTTGCCTTAGAAGGATGCAACATAAATTCATCAGATGCTCAATTCATGACAGAGACTAACAGAATTTTGGATGCTAACAGTATGAAGAAATACGTGGATATTCTGGGAAGATGCAGTTAAGGTACAAGCTCAGTCATGATCTCATTGAAAGGTGGAACAAGCTTGGAGGATTGAATGGTATATTCTTACTTTTGTTTCTCATGTTTTCAAGTTAAAACATTGGTGGGTTAGTCTTCTCTGCCATATGTTTTTAAAGCTTCAGTTAAAATAGAGTCAGAGCTGTGCAGCACGGAAAAAGACCCTTCAGTCCAACTCGTCCATACTGACCAGATGTCCTAAATTAACCTAGTGCCATTTGCCAACATTTGGCCCATATCCGTCTAAAGCCTGTCTATTCATATACCCAGCCAGATAGCTTTTAAATGTTGTAATTGTACCAGCGTCCACCACTTCCTCTGGCAGCTCATTCCATACTCGCAGCACCCTCCGTGTGAAAAACTTGCCCCTTAGCTGCTTTTAAAATCTGTCCCCTCTCAACTTAAACCTATGCACTCCCCTACGCTAGGAAAAAGACATTGGCTATTCACCCTACCTATGCCCCTCATGATTTTATGAACTTCCAAACCCAGCAACATCCTTGTAAATCTTTTCTGAACTCTTTCAAGCTTAATAATATCTTCCATAGTAGCAGGGAGGGCCAAAATGCTTCCATAAATTACTGGATGTTGTTGTTTTAAACTGAAGAGCAAAATATATTAAAATCAAACAGGCAGATCACCAGTGGTATCTGGATTAACCAGGGCGTTAAAAATAGTGCGAGAGAAATGGGTCCCAGGAAAAAAAAATCAGTTGTACATCCCAAGAATATTCAGTAGTTAAGATGCTCATGTCACAGTTCAGTTACTGTGGTTTCTCAGTCCTAGACCTGGCTGACAATAGACTTTCCAATACGTGCGATATGAGCTTTGCCAGGAACCAGCTGGATTGCTTTGTAGGAGATCCCACCTCAAGGAAGAGTGATATGTGATTGGTGTATTGTGGAAAGAGCCTCTACCTCAAAAAAATGCAGAACATCACAGGTGTCTGTAGCCCTTTCCCCATCTTTTCAGTCACTGGTTATCCAGAAAGTTTTCATCCATAGAAAACAGCCTTACAACAACACTCAAAATCTAACTCATGTACATTAGTTGTACAAATTAAATGTTGTATTTTACTGAATGAGGCAATTGTTTATTGACAATAACTAAAAGAAAGGAGTTGGCCATTTGGCCCTTCAAGCTTGTTCCACCATTTGATAAGATTATGCCTGGCCTGGTTGTGGCTTTAACTCCATTTTCTTCTCTATCCCCATGTCCCTAAACTCTGTCTTGATCAAGAATCTGACTATCTCAGACTTCAGTCTATTCAATGATTCATAGAACTGTACAGCATGGAAACACTCCTCAGTCCAACTTGTCCATGCTTACCTGATACCTTAAATTAATCTAGTCACATTTGCCAGCATTTGGCCCAGGTCCCTCTAAACCCTTCCTATTCAAATACCCAATCTTTAAAATGCCTTTTAAATGTTGTAATTGTATCAGCTTCCACCACTTCCTCTGGCATTTCATTCCATACACACATCACCTTCTGTGTGAAAAAGTTATCCTTAGACTCTATGACCTTGTGCTGGATTTTGACTTCATTAATATCAAATTAGTAAATTTTACAGCCTCCACTCCTCTATGTCAAAGTGAATTCCAAGGCTAGCAACGCTCCAAAAAAGATATTCCTTCTCAACCCATCTTAAATAGCCAAGAACGCCCTCAACCGTGTCTCCCACATCTCCCGCAACTCATCCCTCACACCCCGTCCACACAATAAGAACCAAAAAAGAATTCCCCTCGTCCTCACGTACCACCCCACCAACCTCCGGATCCAACGCATCATCCTCCGACACTTCCGCCATCTGCAATCCGACCCCACCACCAAAGACATCTTTCCCTCCCCACCCTTATCTGCTTTCCGGAGGGACCACTCTCTCCGTGACTCCCTTGTCTGCTCCACACTCCCCTCCAGCCCCACCACACCCGGCACTTTTCCCTGCAACCGCAGGAAGTGCTACACCTGCCCCCA
>NC_063337.1:47717384-47770052 GCF_021869965.1 Rhincodon typus
CCCAAGAAGACTTTCCACATCAAGCAGATGTTCACCTGCACATCTGCCAATGTGGTATACTGCATCCGCTGTACCCGTTGTGGCCTCCTCTACATCAGGGAAACCAAGCAGAGGCTCGGGGACCGCTTTGCAGAACACCTACGCTCGGTTCGCAATAAACAACTCCACCTCCCAGTCACGAACCATTTCAACTCCCCCTCCCATTCCTCAGATGACATGTCCATCCTGGGCCTTCTGCAGTGCCACAACAATGCCACCCGAAGGTTGCAGGAACAGCAACTCATATTCCACTTGGGAACCCTGCAGCCCAATGGTATCAATGTGGACTTCATAAGCTTCAAAATCTCCCCTCCCCCTACTGCATCCCAAAACCAGTCCAGCTCGTCCCCGCCTCCCTAACCTGTTCCTCCTCCCACCTATCCCCTCCTCCCACCTCAAGCCGCACCCCCATCTCCTACCTACTAACCTCAACCCGCCCCCTTGACCTGTCCGTCCTCCCTGGACTGACCTATCCCCTCCCTAACTCCCCACCTACATTCACCTTTACTGGCTCCATTCCCGCCTCTTCGACCTGTTTGTTTCCTCTCCACCTATCCTCTCCTCTATCCATCTTCTATCCGCCTCCCACACTCTCCCTATTTATTTCAGAAACCCCTTCCCCTCCCCCTTTTCTGATGAAGGGTCTAGGCCCGAAACGTCAGCCTTTCTGCTCCTATGATGCTGCTTGGCCTGCTGTGTTCATCCAGCTCTGCACCTTGTTGTCTCGGATTCTCCAGCATCTGCAGTTCCTACTATCTCTGATTAAATAGCCAAAGCCTCATTTTCAATTTGCATCCTCCAGTTCTCGGATCCCTCATGAGAGAAAACATCATCCCAGCATTTATTCTTTTTAATCCCCTCAAGATCTTAGAAGTTTCAATCAGATCACTTCTCATCTTCATAAATTCCAATGAGTATAGGACTATCTGAGGAGAATACATTAAGTTTAAAAAAACTAGGTCAAAGCAGTATAAGTCAACATGCTCTAACCATAAGAAAGGAATTCCTGATTTTACGTACAAAGATTTAAAACATAGCTGACATTCTGAAATTCTGGTGAAAATGCACTGGTTAAAATTTGTGATTCCAGACACTATAGAAAATGGAAGAACAAAGTTTTGGGTACAAACTTGACACTCATCGAAGCTGCATTCAAGATGAGGATCACTGAGTAAAAATGGACAGATATCAACTGCCCCTAAGAATTTGCAAGTACATCAAGAACAATGTGAAACTGGAACCAGATCAGTGTTACGATAACAGCACCATTGAAAAACTGTAACAGAGACTAGATTTAATAATGTAAGATAGAATCATAGACTCATACGGCACAGAAACAGGCCCTTTGGTCCAACTAGTCCATACCAATCATGTTCCAAAACTAAACTAGCCCCACCTGCCTATGCTTGGCCCATATCCCTCCAAACCTTTCCTATTCATGAATTTACACAAATGTGTTTTAAACATTGTAACTGTACCTGCATCTACTACTTTCTCTGGCAGCTCACTCCACACATAAACCACTCTCTGTGTAAAATAAGAAGTTGCCCCTCTTGTCTTTTTTAAATCTTTCTCCTCTCACCTTAAAAATATGCCCCCTAGTTTTGAAATCCCCTACTCTCGGGAAAAGATCATAGTCATGCACATTATCTATGCCCCTCATGATTTTATAAACTTCTATAAGGTCACCCCTCAACCTCCTACACTCCACTGAAAATAGTCCCAGCCTTTCCGGTCTATTTTTATATCTCAAACCCTCCATTCCCACTAACATCCTGGTAAATCTTTTCTGAACCTTCTCCAGTTTAATAATATCCTTCCAGAACAGGACAACCAGAATTGCATACAGTACTTCAGAACAGGTCTCACCAACGTCCTGTACCTCAACATGGCATCCCTACTTCTCTGCTCAAAGGTCTGAGCAATGAAGGCAAACGTGCTAAATGCCTTTGTAAGCAGCCTGTCTACCTGTGACGCAAACTTCAAAGAATTATGTGCCTAAACCCGTAGGTCTCTCTGTTGTACAACACTATTCAGGGCCCAATCATTAATTGTGTAAGTCCTGGCTTTGTTTGTATTACCAAAATGCAATACCTCACATTATCCAAATTCAACTCCATCTACCACGCCTCTGCCCATTGACCCAATTGATCAAGAGCTCTTTGTACTCTTAGACAACCTTCTTCATTGTCCACTATACCACCAATTTTGGTCTCATCTACAAACTTACTAATCAAGCCTCTTATATTGTCATTTATATAAATGATTTGGATGAGAAACAAAAGTGGACTCAACATCAATACCTGTGGAACACTGCTGTTCACAGGTCTCTAGCCTGAAAAACAACCCTCCACCATTACCCTCTGTCTCCTACTGTCAAGCCAATCTTTCAACCAATTAGGAAGCTCACTCTGAATCCCATGTGATCTAACTTTACTAATTAGTCTACCATGTGGAACCTTGTCAAAGGCTTTACTAAAGTCCAAGAAAACAACATCTACTGTTCTGCCCTCATCAATCTTTTTGGTTAAAAAACTTAATCAAGTTTGACAGACATGATTGCAGACTATCCTTAATCAATCCTTGCCTCTCCAAATGCATATAAATCCTATTTTTAAGAAACACCTCCAACAACTTAGCCACCACTCATGTCAGACTCACAGGTCAATAGTCTCCAGGCTTCTCCTTACAGCCTTACTTAAACAATGGAATGAGATTAGTCACCCTCCAGTCCTCCACTACTTCACCCATGTTTACGGATGATAAAAATATTTCTGCTAGGGACCCCGCAATTTCCTCCCTAACTTCCTACAAAGTCCTGAAATACACTCATCAGGTCCTGGAGGTTTATCTATCTTTATGTTTTCAAAGACCTCCAGCACTTCCTCTTCTCTAATGTGAGCTGCTTTCAAAACATCAATATTTTCCTGCACTCTCTAGCCTCCATTTCTTTCTCAACAGTAAAAACTGACGTGAAATATTCATTTAATATCTCTTCCATCTCCTGAGGTTCAACACAAAGATAACCTCATTGATCTTTAAGGAGTCCTGATGTCTCTAGTTACTCTCATGTTCTTAATGTATTTGTAGAATTTTTTTTATTATCTTTAACCTTATCTTCCTCAGCAATTGCATAGCCCCTCTCCAGCTTCCTGATTTCCTTCAGAATGCCCCTACACTCTTAATACTCTTCAAGAGATTCACTTGATCCCACATGTCTATATTTAATGTACGATTCAGTTTTGGTCTTGACGAGAACCTCAATATCCTTTATTCATTTACTGTTTCCGAATCTTACCAGCCTTACCCTTCACTCTAGCAGGAACATAATGCCTCCGAACTCTCATTATCACACTTTTGAAGGCCTCCCACTTATCAGTCGTGCCTTTACCTGCGAACAGTCCACTCCAATCAACTTTTGGAAGTTCTTGCTTCGTACCCTTTAAATTTGCCTTATTGCAATTAAGTACTTTGAACTTTCCAGTAACTATTTTAAAACTAATAGTATTATGATCACTAGTTCCAAAGTGTTCCCCTACAAACACTTTAGTCACTTGCCCTGCCTTATTTCCCAGGAGAAGGTTAAGTTTTGCTCTTTCTCTTGTAGGAATATTTACATATTGAAAAAAAAAAAAAATTTCTTGAACACGTTTAACAATTCTTCACCATCCAAACCTTTAATACTATGGAAGTCCCAGTTAATGTTTGGAAAATTAAAATTCCCTACTATTACAACCTTAGTATTCTTACATATATTTGGGCTCTCTCTACATATTTGCTTCTCAATTTTCCTCTGTACTTTAGGTCCCCCCCAATAGTCAATCTCATCAAGGAGATCATCCCTTTCTTACTTCTAATTTAAACCCATATATTTTCACGAAACAATTCCTCAGAAATACCTTCTCTAATTACAGTAGTAATGCTTTCCTTAATCAAAAAGGCCACTCCCCCTCCTCTCATGTCTCTCTTTCTACCCTTCCTATAGCATCTAAAATCTGGAACATTGAACTACCAGGCCTCTCCTTCTGTCAGCCAAGTTTCTGTAACAGCTACGACATCTCAGTCCCATGTATCCAAACATGCTCTGAGGCTATCAGCCTTACCTGTAAGACCTCATGCATTGAAACAGATACAGTTTAATTCTTCAGAGTTTCTTCGTTTTCCGTATTGCTCTTGTCTGTCTTTTCAATAAACTTGCTCTTTTCTGAATCTGAACCACCTTCACCTTTCTTTCTATTTTCACTGTTACTTAGGAAGCTCCCACCCCTGGCCTCTAAACGTTTACAGGCTCCTGAAATAGAACTAGCAAATCTACCCGCCAGGATTTTGGTCCCTTTCTGGTTCAGGTGAAACCCATCCTTTTTGAACAGATCTTTTCTACTCCAGAAGAGTTCCCAAATGCTCCAAGAACTGAATCCCTCTATACTGCACCACCTCTTCAGCCACTGATTCATCTCCCCTGTCCTTTTATTCCTTCCTTCATTAGAACTTGGCACTGGAAGTAAACCAGAGATTCCTACTTTTGATGTTCTGTTTTTTAACCTTGTACCTAACCTCTTATATTAGCTCTGCAAAGCTTTAAGTTTTTCCCAAACAATGTCATTCCTACCAATGTGTGGGACAACTTCCAGCTTCTCACTCTCCCCTTTGACAATATGCTTCAGATGTTTTGAGACGTCTTTAACCCTTGCACTAGAAAAGCAACATACTATCCTAGATTCATGCTCACTGCCACAGAATCTCCTGTCTGTGCCCCTGACAGGAGAGCCCCTATAATAAACATTCTTTTAAATCTTGACAAATCCCATTTAACATAAGATTCATTTTTAGTGCCTAAGATCTGACTACTACTTCTGTTTTCCTCTAAGAGACTCTCTTTCAACAGTACCCAAAACAGAATATCCGTTTAAGAGAGGAATAGCTACAGTAGACTTCTGTACTACCTTCTTAACTTTCCTGACAGTCAACCATCTATCTGACTGATCCTGCTGTGCAATTGCTTCTCTAAATCTACTAGTCATTGCACTGTGTCTCTTGTATGCAGTGACATTAAGCCTAAAAAGAAGCAAATCTCAATAGCACCTTATATATAAAAATAAACTACCTTTCCTTACCCACAGATTTAAAATTAAGCATGCAAAAAAAAAAGGAAAAAAATTTAAATATTAAAAAGAAATCAAACACATAGCTGAATGAAAAAAAAAACTTGTCCTCAAATAATCCAACAGTCAGCTTTCAATCTCCAGATTATAAAAAACTCACTCCAGAGCTGCCCACCTGTAGGTCTTGCCACAAGCTCCACATATGAATAATCTCTCCTTCACGGTTTTTTAAAATGTGAATTTTTTAGTGAAAAAAAATCACTGTGGATTGAAACAACAAACATAAACTCCATTGAAAAAGAACCTCTATTGGAAAAAAGAAATCTCTCCTTCTTCACCATTGTGAAAAAACTCTTTGCTTTTTTCTTTTCTTCAGATATATATTTAATGAACCTTTATGGCTCTTACGATGGGAAACTCTTAATGTATATCATCTGTATGACAGAGTTTGGGTATTTATTACTTACCTAGTGTTTCAAAGAATGAGCTGATGCTATACTCTTTGGAAAGGAATGGAAGATCAGGCAAAAGAGCTTTGTCCCTTTTTTCCACTTCATGGATATCTTGTTGTTCAGCCCACTTGACCTAAATGGAAGAATCAGTGCTTAAAATTAGGATAATGTATAAAACACATCAGTTTTATTCTTTCTGTTATGATCTGGTTTATATTATTAATTTGGGACTAATTTGCTATTAAACAAGAACATACTTAACATCTCCCATCCTTTTATTTCCTAAGTGTAACCATATTTCAAATTTTAAATCAAATAAGAATCTACAATAAATGTGTAAGCTGTACATTTTTACTGTGGTACAGTACATCAGTGGTAAAAGATCAGATACCTGTCCACCAATCAGATCGCTGTATTTTGTGAGCTGAAATACCTTTTGTTACCTTTGAGAGCGGCCAATCTACAACCATTGTCACAGAGCCCTCTAGTGATGTCACATGGAATTTGTTCTAAACAATAGCTTCTGAAACAACCACCAATATTAATGGCACATCAACAGAAATATCTCTCTCAAGGCTAACTTCAATAATGTTATAATATTTTCTGTTTTCTTTAAATGAATGGACCTTTTTGTCACATAGACAAGATACATTTTAACTATTTTCCGTTTTGTTGTAAACCTTTAAACAACCATGTTTATAAAGCTCACATTTTGCTCCCCACCATTATATAGTGTAGTACTGTGGTACAGAACTGCTGACTCTGCAGTCATTAGACAGTTTTATTAAATCCCGCATATAGAAACAATGATGTGATCCAATGTATAGATGACATTTTGGGCCCAGCTTTGCGATGTTTGTTGGATCCCATATCAAATTTAAATAATGACAGTGCCAGCCTACCTTGAATTAAAATGATATTCCTGCATCAAAACAGTGGAACTGATATTACCGAACAAATATTTAACCTGGATTACAATAAAGGTGCCACATTCCAGGGTAACTAAAGGAATAAGGAGTTGTTTATTTCATTTAGCATTTATCATATCCTTTGGTTAAATATTTGTCATCTCACTATTCAGAGTCTTAAGTTACAAAATAGAAGTGAAGCTTTAACTTTTTCTTAGTAGTGTTATTGAAATTGCAGGAACACATTTCTTGAAATATGCAATTTCTAAGTGTGCCATTTGGTTAGCAGGTCATTAATTGTGTGGAACCAGCCATTCTCTTAGTTTTCATTTAGAGAAATGTTATTCACATCATTGTCTTTTACAAGCTGCAGACCACTGCAGGCAGAGATGTAAGAAATGGCTCCACTTAATCACTGCCATCTACTCTCTTCTCACTCAATGTTATTTTATTTCCATACGTTCTCTTATCATTTGACTATTTTTTGTTTAACATACATTCAGGACTCAAACTAGAGTTTTTTTTAAAAATTACATCAATAGATGAGACCATTGCTGGATGGAACAGCATTTATCGCCCATCTCATGTTGCCCGTGAGAAGGTGGCAGTAGGCAGCTTTCTTGAACCACTGCAGTCCAGTTGGTGGAAGTAAATTGACAATGCTATTCAGCAGGAAGATCTTGGATTTTGGTCCAATGAAAGTGAAGCAACAGCGATACATTTCCAAGTCAGAATGGTGAGTGGCGCTTCCACATATCCACTGTCCTTGTAGTTTTTGATGGAAGTGTTTGTGGGTTTGGAAAGTGCTGTCTAAAGTGCCTTGGTGAATTTTTGCACCGCATCTTCTAGATGGCACACACTGGTGCTGCCCTGGAGGGTATGGAAACACAATTTAATACCTAAATACTGCTCAAATGTCATGAGAGCTGCTGCCTTAATTACTATTTCAGGCTGCATTCCAGACTCCCACTGCCCTCAGGGTGAAAACATTTCTTCTAACATTTCCTTTTTGCCTTCTACCTAACTTAAATCTACGCTCCCTCGTTATTGACCTCATCCACTAATGGAAAAAGTGCTTTCATTCACATCATGTTTCATAACCTAAGATACCTCTATCACATAAAAACATAGAACATAGCATCACGGAATAGGCCATTTGGCCCTTCGAACCTGCTCTGCCATTCATTACAATCATGGCTGATTACCCAACTCAGGATGCTGTCCCTACTGTCACCCCATACCCTTGATCACTTTAGACCTAAGAACTACTTCGTGAAAACATTCAAAGTTTTGGCCTCAACTACTTTCTGTGCCAGAGGATTCCACAGGTTCACCACTCTCTGGATGAAAACATTTCTCCTTCTCTCAGTTTTAAATAGCCTACCCTGCATGTTTAAACGTTGACCTCTGGTTCTGGAGTCACAGCTGGACAGGATTGTGAAGGTGGCTTTCATCGGTCAGAGCACCAAGTTCGGGAGCTGGGACATCTTGTTGCAGCTGTACTAGATGTTAGTAAGGCCATGTTTGGAGTACTGCATGTAATTGTGGTTGCCTACTATAGAAAGGATATTATTAAACTAGAAAGAGTGCAGAAAAATATTTACTAGGATGCTACTTAGACTAAAGCGTTTGAGTTAGAAGGTGAGGCGATTTATAAAGCTCCTGTAATAACCTCCCTGCTCTTGTATTTTATGCCATGACTACTAAAGGCTAGCATCACATGTACCTTTTTAACCATCTTATCTTCCTGCCCTATGACATTTTACAGATCTATGGTGATGCACGTCAAGGTTCCTTTGATCTTCATTACCTTCCAGGGTCTGCCACTCACAGTGTATTCCTTGTTAGCCCTCTCTGAATGCATTATCTCTCACTTTTCTGGGAGGAATTCCATTTGTCACTTTTCTACCCATCTGTCCAGTCCATTGATATCCTTCTGCAGGTTATGCCCTCCTTAATATTTATCACCTGCCAAATATTCGTGTGATCTGCAAGCTCCCTGGTCATAACAGTTACATTTAACTCCATGATGTCTCATGGCTTTGGGTTAAACATGGATAAGGAAACCTCCTGATGACCAGATTATGGTCCTCCCTCAATTGATGAGTCAGTACTCCTCCATGTTGAGCAACCCTTGGAGGAAGCACTGAGCGTGCCAATGGTGCAAACGTACTCTGGGTGAGAGTTATCAGTGTCCACCAACAAGAGTGGCTTAGCAGCAGCACTACTGATCGAGCTGCTTAGGACTGAAAGGACTAGACTAGGCTTGTCGCAGATCGTGAGGGAATTAATACAAGGGAACACACTTGATCTCATCCTTACCAGATGCAGAAGCGTCTATCCATGACAGACTTTGAATAGATATAACAATTCATGACATCGGTGAGGCACTGTGGACCATCAACAGCAGCAGAATTGTACTCCACAAACTGCAATCTCATGGCCTGGTATATCCCCCACTCCACCATTATCCATCAAGCCAGGGAGAGTCAACGGAGAGCACAGGAGAACATGCCAGGAGCAGCACCAGGCAGACCTAAAAATGAGGAGTCAACCCAGTGAAGCTGCTAAACAGGACTTCTAGCATAAACAGCAAGAGATAGAGCTAAGTGATCCCACAACCAATGGATTAGATCTACGATCTGCAATCCAGCCACATCTAGTCATGAATGGTAGGGGTCAATTAAACATTTCAGCGCAGGAAAAGTCTCCCCATCCTCAATGATGGAAGAGCCAAGTACATAAGTGCAAAAGATAAGGCTGAAGGATTTGCAAGCAATCTTCAGCCAGAAATGCCAAGTGGATGATGCATCTCAGCCTCCTCCAATGGTCCCCAGCAGCACA
The DNA here is from genome assembly GCF_021869965.1 of Rhincodon typus. Lineage (NCBI taxonomy): Eukaryota > Metazoa > Chordata > Chondrichthyes > Orectolobiformes > Rhincodontidae > Rhincodon > Rhincodon typus. The sequence continues at coordinate 47,726,730 of NC_063337.1, forward strand.
GAGATCAGTCTTCAGCCACTTCAATTCACTCCATTTGATGTCAAGAAACGGGTAGAGACACTGGATAATGAAAAGGCTAAGGACCCTGATAACATGCTGGCAATAGTCCTGAAAACTTATGGTCCAGGACTTGCAGCTTCCTAGCCAAACGCTTCCAGTACAGTTACAATACTGGCATCTGCCCAACAACTTGGAAAATTGTCCAGGTATGTCCTGTACAGAAAAGCAGGACAAATCCAAATCAGTCAATTGCCGCTCCATCAGTCTACTCTCAATCAGTGAAGTAATGGATGGTGTCATCAACTGTACTATCAAATAGCACCTGCTCAAAGTTTTGGCAAAGATCTGTAGCTCGGGTTGTGGGCGAAGTTGTTGACTTGCTCGCCGAACTGGCTTGTTCTCGTTCAGACGTTTTGTTCCCACAACATGCAGAACCAACGTGGTTTACAAATTACCATGAAACGACTGCCACAAACATTACATTGGACTGACAGGAAGGAAACTAGCCATCAGAATACATGAACATCAGCTAGCAGCAAAACGGCACGATGAACGTTCCTTAATATTGGTACACTCCAACAATGAAGGCCATCAGCTTAACTGGGACAAGGTAACCATAGTAGCCCAAGCCAAACACAGACATGCACGGAAATTCCTAGTGGCGTGGTTCTCCACCATAATGCATTGGACCCCATATGCAAACCCATACAGATCAAAACCAGAAATGACAGTACTCACCTAAGCGGACCGGACAGTATAAATTCCAAGCGAAGTAAGTTCCAACATTGCTTCATCGGAGGCTCCACTGATGATGTCACCTAGCATGGTGACTAAACATCTGAACAAGAACACGCCAGCTCGGGAGCAAATCAACAAGCTCAGTTTGGGTCCTGCCAAGGCCGCTCAGCTCCTGACCTCATTACAGCCTTGGTTCAAACATGGACAAAAGAGCTGAATTCCAGGGGTGAGACGAGAGTGACAGCCCTTGACATCAAGGCCGCACTTAACCGAGTATAGCATCAAGGAGCCCTAGCAAACTGGAATCAGTGGTCAGAGAGAGTATAATTGGAGAGTTATACCTGGCACATAGGAAGCTGTTGTTGTTGTTGTTGTTGGCAGTCAGCCAACTCTAAGACACCTCTGCAGGAGTTCCTCCAGGTAGTGTACAAGGCTCAACTACCTTCAGCTGCTTCATCAATGACCTTTCCGCCATCATGAGTCAGAAGTGGGTATATTTGCTGATGACTGCATAATGTTCAGCACCATTTGCGACTCCTCAGACACTGAAGCAGTCCATGTTCAAATGCAACAAGATCTGGACAATATTCAGGCTTAAGCTGACAAGTGGCAAGTAAAATTATCAGGCAATGGCTATCTCCAATAAAAGACAATCTAACCACCGTCCCTTGATATTTAATGGTGTTACCATCATTGAATTCCCCACTATCAACATCCTTGGAGTTACCATTGTCCAGAAACTTAACTGGACATGCCACATAAACACTGGCTACAAGAGCAGGTCAGAGGTTACAAATATTATGGTGAGTAACTTACCTCATGACTCCCCAAAGCTGACCATTATCAAAAAGATACAAGTCAGAAGTGTGATGGAATACTCCCTACTCGCCTGAATGTGTGCTCCAACAACACTCAAGAAACTTGACATCATTCAGAACAAAGCAGCCTGCTTGATGGCACCACATCCATAAGCATCCACTCCCTCTACCACCGAGGCTTAGGAAAAGCAGTGTGTTTTATCTTCAAGATGCACTGGAGAAATTCAACAAAATCCTAACACAGCACCATCCAAACCCATGAAACACTTCCATTTAGAAGGACAAGGGCAGCAGATAGATGGAACAGGACCACCTGCAAGTCTCTTCCAAGTCATTCACCATTCTGACATTACCGTTCTTTCACTGTTGCTGCGTCAAAATCCTGGATTTTCTTTCCTAACAACATTGTTTGTCACCGTACAGCATGTGGGCTGCAACAGTTCAAAAAGGCAACTCATCATCATCTTCTCAAGGGAAACTAGGGATAGACAAGAAATATTGGCCAGCCAGGGATGCCCACACTCCACAATTTGAAAAACAATTAATATATATACCAGAAACTGAAAGGGCCCAAGCACTGAGCTCTGCAGAACCCCACTGGGAACAGACTTCCAATCACACAAATGTTGCTCTACTGTCAGCTTTCTCAGCCACTTTGGATCCAATGTGCCACTTTGCCTTGTATCCCATGGGCTCATTTCCTTGACCAGTCTGCCATGAGGGATCACATCAACAGCTCTGCTGAAGTCCAATTCAAATGTATCAGATCCATTACCCTCACCCACATTCCTGGTTACTTAAAAAAAAAATCAAGCATAACTTTACCTTAACAAAGCTAAGTTTCTCCAAATGCAGATGTATCTGTCCCTCTGAATTCTTTGTGCTAATTTTAGACTAACTATTCTGTAATTTCCTCATCTACTCCCTTCCTCCCTTTTTTAAATAATGAGACCACATTAGTGCTCCTCAACTGTTATCATAAAGGATCTGAAAATTACTCTCAGGGCCCCCAAATAACTCTTCCCTTGCCTCTCTCAACTGTGTGAGATACATCTTATCCAGACCTATACATTTATACACTTCTAATGATGCTAAAACTGTTAGTTGTTGTTATGTCACCATAGTCTTATCATAAGGCTGCTCTCTCATTAGAGAGATGACTCGTGGTGATTAAATCTGAGGGTCACCACACCTCAGGTGAGTGGAGAGGTTGAGAAGGAGAGTCCTTCATGGTAACCTCAGCCAGTGTAAATACTGAGCCCACACTGTCAGCATCACACTGCTTCGCAAACCAGTAATCCAACCAACTGAGCTAAGCTAGTACCTCCTCCCTTTCTGCATTAATTTCTTCTCGTAATATACTAATCTTCCACCCTCATGTTTGTATCATTGCATTGGCTGTCACAATGGGAACAGACAACAATGTAATCACTGAGGACTGAGCCCATGTTTTCCAGTTCCATGGGTCCTACTCCTAAATTATTCTCTTGCTCTTTGTATAATTAAGCAACTCTTTTGGATTGCCCTTTTATTCTGCCCACCAAAGTTTCTGCATGCACTCTCTTAGTTCTCCTAATTTCCTTTAAGTTCCCTCCTGAATTTTTTTTTAAACTCCTCTTGGGATTCTACCAGACCAAGTTCTCAATTGTGTCCAATATGCATAAAGTTAGCCTTTCCCCAGTTTAGAAATTTTATTCCTGCTTAATCTTATCCTTTCCCATGAATATCCCGACTGAGTAATGGTCACTACAATGTTCCCATAATGTGTATTCTTCTTGCCTGAGCTTCTTTCAGCTATGATATCCACAACATTTCCCCTTGTGTGTTTTTTTACTGCCAACCATAAGCTCTTCTGATGATTCTCTTGAGATATTATCTCTCCACTCAGCTATAGTTGGTTCCTTCATCATTATTGTGAATCGTTCCTGGTCTTCTATTCCCCTCTCTATCACATTTCAATATCCTATAACCAGGAAAGTTGAGCTGCCAATCCTGCCCATCTTTCAGTGAATTCTCAGACTTAGCCTGATATCATATTCCCACATGCCTACCTGTGCTGTCAACTTATCTGTCCTCTTCCTCAGGCTACTTGCATTAAAATAGACCATTTAAGCCTTGCTAAACTGACTTCATTCTTCTCTAGCTTATTTCTCTTGTATCTTCTGAACTCTCCGCTGTTTCAACTTCTAATAGTTTTTTTAACTTCTCTTACCCTGAAATACTTGTCAGGCTCCTGTCCCCTTGCCTTTCAATCTGCCTCAAAAGCAATAGCAAATCTCCCCATGGGGGTGTTGATCCAGTTCCCATTCAACGTAACCAGTCCAGCATGTACAGGTCCCACCTTCCCCAGAAACAATCCCAATGCCTCAGGAAGCTAAAACCCTCCATCCTGCACCATCTCTCTGGCCATCAGCTGCATTATTCTATTCCTATAATCATTACTGTGTGCAATTGAGAGATTACTAACTTTGAAGTCCTGCTTTTCAATTTCTGACCTAACTCCCTAAAGTCTGCTTGCAAGACATCATTTCTTTCTTCCAATATCATAAGCAAAATGACTATGACCGCTGACTCTTCACCATCTCCCTTCAGAATGTCCTGCAGCTATTCTGTGACATCCTTGAGACTAGCATCTACAAGACAACATGCCATCCTGGAGTCATGTCCAGAGCTGCAAAAGTGCCTGTCTACTCATCTCACTAATGAAACCCCTCCCAATATTGTCCTTCTGTACTTCTGCTTCCTCCACCAGCAGATGAACCACCTGCTGTGCCTCAGTTTTGGCTCTGGCTGATTTCTCAAGGAATCTGTCAATCTCATTATTTTCAAAGGCCAAAAAATAGTTTGAGCATGAAATGCACTCAGGTGATTCTCTTACTACTGGCCTGCTCCCACACATTATATCTATAAAGCTTTGAAGCTGTATTTACAGACTTAAATCAGTATCCAGTCAGTAGAGACTATGGGTAGTCCAGTTCAGTTCCTTTGCAATAGTAACCCTAGGCTGTTGATAATGGGGGAATTCAGTGATGCTAATGTCATTGAGCATCAGAGACAGGTTATTCTCTAACATTTGTATGGTATGAGTGATACTGGTCACTTGCTAGCCAGAGCCTGGATACTGTCCATGTCTTGCTGCATTTTAACACAGACTGTTCCAGTGTCTGAGTCGTCACAAATGATGAACATTGTGCGTCATCAGTAAATATTCCCATTTCCAATTTTATGAAGAAGGGAAGGTCAGATGAAGATGGTCAGCCTGAGAAAACTACATTCAGGATCTTCTGCAGAGGTGTCCTGGAACTCAGATGACTGACCTCCAACAATCTTGGTATCATTTCAACAGGAAAAGACCTGCTTGCTCCAACTGGATTCTCAGACTCCTGTTTTACTAGGGCTCCTTCATGCCATACCCTTGCTAAATGTGGCCTTGAAGTCAAGTATAATCTCACTCATTTCCCCTCTGGAATTCAGCTCTTTTGTCCATTTTTTTTGAATCAAGGCTAAATGAGGTCAGGAACTGGCCCTGGCAGAATCCAAACTGAGCAGTAGTTAACAAGTTATTGTAAGGCAAATGCTCTTTGATAGCCTGTTGATTACACCTTCCATTGCTTCACTGAGGATTGAGAATAGACAGTTGGCATAGTAATTAGCCATATAGGATTTGTCTCATTTTTTGTGGACCCATTTGGGCAAGATTCCATATTGTCAAGTAGGTGGCAGTGTCATTGTTGTACTGGAACAGACTGGCTTTGAATGCAGCTATTTCTGGAGTACAAATCTTCAGTAATACTTCCAGAATGTCGTCAGCCAGTAAGGGAGTTAAATGCACACTGTTAGCATCAGTCTGTATTGTGAACCAGCCATCCAACCAACTGAGCTAACCAGCCCCCTACTGGCATGGAAGTAGTCCTATATTGTAGCTTCACAAGATTGGTACTTTCTTTTTAGGTATACCCGATGCTGCTCCTAGCATGCCTTCCTGCACTCTTCATTGAAGAAGAGTTGATGCCCTGGCTTGAATTAAATTGAATTGAATGAGCTTTCTTGTCAGATGGTAATATTAGGGTGGGGAATATGCCAGGCATTGAGGTTTCAGAATGGGTTGCTTTGCCCAAAGAGGGCATGCCAGGAGTTGCTTGAGGCATGCCTAAAAATAAGGTGTCAATCTTGTGAAGCTATAACATGAGACTGCTTCCATTCCGGACAGTATAAGCAGTGAGTGATAGACACAGCCACTTGATTCCACAATTAATGGGTCCAATCTAAGCTCTGCAGTCCTGCTACATCAAGTTATCGATTGTGTTAGAGTATAATTATGCTGCTGCTGTTGGCGCACAGTGCCTAATGGATGCCTAATCTTGAGTTACTAGATCGGATCTATCCCATTCAGCATGGTGGTAGGACCACACATCACAGTACACGATATCTTCCATGTGACAGGACTGGTCTTCACAGGGATTGTGCAGTGGTCACTTCTACCAATACTATCATAGATAGATACATCTGTGGCATCTAGGTAAATTTGAGAGGATGCAGTCAAGTGTGTTTCACCTTCTTATTTGTTCTTTCACCACCTGCCGCAGACCAAGTCTAGCAGGTGTGTTGTTTGGGACTTGACAGATAAAGTCAGCAGTGGTAATAGAGAACAAATCATGGTAATAGGCATTGAAGTCTCTCATTCACCCAGAATACATTCTGTGCCCTTGCCACCCTTAGTATCTCCTCCAAGTGGTGTTCAACTGATTCATCAACTAAGGGTTTTCTTAGGGGCGGGGAGACTAGAAATTTCCACGCCCATGTCTGATTTGATGCCATGAGGCATCATGGCTTCTGGAGTTGAGGATTGCCACAGCAGCTCCCTCCTGTCTGTGCCACCACTTCTGCTGGGTTTGTCAGTGGGACAGGACAGAGCCACAGTGTTGTCTAATGCATTGCCTGCAAGGAATGATTCTGTAAATATGATTATTTCAGGCTGATGCTTGACTAGTCTGTGAGACAGCTCTCTCAATTGTGGCATCAGTCCCCAAAAGTTAATAAGGACTTTATAGCGTCAAAAGGGCTCGATTTGCCACTGTTTTTTCCAGTGCCTATGTCAATGCCAGATAGTCCATCCAGTCTCCTTCCTTTTTTGAGACTTTCTAGCACTAAGATACAATTGATTGGCTTGTTAGGTCATCTCAGAGGGCACCGTACAATAAGCTATTATCTTCATTTTGCTGATTAAAAACTTCAGAAAAATGGTGCATTGTTTTTGATGGAAAAACACAAGCCAAAAAATCTATTTTCCTGTAAAAGAGTATGAGGTGTCTAGTTCCCGATAAATGCTTCTTGTGATGAATTTTCACTTCATTGATGCGAGAACAGAACATTCTATTATTAAACCGCTCAAACTCCACAATAATGGCAGTTCCAATGATATCATAAAGCTGCAGCTTAATGTTGAATTGTGCCACAGTGGGCTAGGCAGTTCATTTAGATCTCTGTGTGCTTTAGTTAAATTCTGCTCGCTCAATTGGATGCAAGTTTCCTCACTATCTACTTGTTTGGCTCTAAGGTCAAATGAGGTAAGGTACTCTCAACCTTGTTTCAGAGGCCTTAAAGGACTGGACAAAATGCTATAATTTTGAACTTTATTCACTGTACTTAAAAGGAAAGAATATTTGTACAGATGGGATTTCTTTTAGGACTTGGAGCAAATCAAAGGGAGCTTTATTATGAAACTTTTAACAGAAGGACAGAAAAAAACAACTTTCCACTGAGCTGTGCTTTATCTGGTCTAGGATATTGTGGGAAAATGAATGCAGTAAAGTTATTTCATTTTTCAGCACTAACATCATTATCTTTGAGTAGGCACAAAGGTTCAGTACGCATACATCATTTATTGCAACTGAGATGAAAGGAATGCAATGTCTTTCTCTAGTCCCACTACTGCACAGGTGACAACATAAAATGAATTGTTTTACCCTCTTCTCAATATGACATTTGTATACTTTCTCAATAATAGCCTTAGAAAAAAAAACAGGTTTCTTCACCAAACAATAATGATTTGCTCATATAAATCTAAACTTGTTTAACAATGATGCAAAATTTGCCCACATACACACACAATTTGAATATGGAAGTACAATAATTTATATCTTTAGATGTCCCAAAACACAAACCAGTCAAAGGAAAAAAAAAGTACTTCTCTCTACAGAGATTTATTTTTCTATGAAAAGAAAACTTCAGCCAATAAGTCCTAGATCTTGAAGGCAAAAAAGATAAGATTTATCTTTCATTTACACAATATAGTAAACTTTCTTTTTTAATCCAAAAAGAGGACATCCAGTAGGAAATGAAATTTTCTGAATGACACAGAATGATCTTTTCCTGAATTTCAGCAGAATTGATAACTCAATACCACCTGCATCCTCTCAATTATGACTTGAAAGCATGGAATCCGTACAGTGCAGACAGAAACTAATTGGCCCATCGAGTCTGCACCTCTGAAGGGTATCTCACTCAGACCCACCACTCTATCCTCGTAATACCACATTTATTGTGGATAATCCACCTAGCCTGCATATCCCTGGACCCTAAGGGCAATTTAACATGGCCAATCCACCTAACTTGCATATCTTTGGACTGTAGGAAGAAACCTGTGAAGACACAGGCAGTCACCTGAGGCTGGAATTGAACCAAGGTCCCTTGCACTGAGAGGGAGCAGTGCTAACCACTGTGCCAATGTACTGTCTCAAACTGCAATTCTTATTGACAGCATTCTGAAAGCTTGTGCACAACACTGGCTGGAATCAGTGGAAAAGATTTGTTGTGCTAATAACTTTAATTAAATATTGCAATTTTAAACAATTTAAAGTTCTGAAATTTCTTCAAGATCATTTGCATTCGTTCAAAGTTCTGTGCCACTCTATTTTCAAATGTCTTAACACAACAAAATTAATTGTAGATCTTAAAAAAATCTTGCAGATAACTTATGAAGAAATTCAGATTTGTGGTGTAAAAGTATTTGTCGATGTACCTGGAGCACAACTAAGTTAGCACACATTTTATACTGTGCAATAATAACATGCTCATTAAGATGTACTGTCAATCCTACAGCAAATAAGAAATCATTAAGGCATTGAAGTGTAATAATGTGGTTTTTTTTGGGTTCTGTAAATGACAAAAAAATATAAATTCCTGCCTGGGAAGGAGGTTGTTCATTCAGTTATTGCTGCTGCAAGTGTCAACAACTTTCATTAACTTAATTCTCCTTCATTTTTTTGTTGTAGTTCCTAAGTAATCCAGAGGCTGAAAAGCTGATGGTCATCTAAATGCCCAACAGTTCTCGGAGCCAGTGTTTTATCCCTCAAAGTTGCAGGAGAGCCAATGGTAGGCATTTAATTGACTACTACCGGAAAATCAGGCTGGGGCTCCCGAGTGGCCAATCTTGGCAATTTCCAATATTATGGCTAGTGGAAAAGGCGATCATTGTCTGTGTAAACCCAGTCAAAGAGACATTAGGATGAATGAACAAAAGCTTAATCAAAGAAGTAGGCTTTAGCAGCACCTTTGAGGGGGAAAGAGAAGTATTAAGGTTATGAAGTTTATGGAGGAAATTTCAGAGCTTAAAGCCTTGGCAGATGAAAATCGGGGTAGGCAAGAGGCCAGAATTGAAGGAGTACAGGTTGAGCAACCAGAAGAAATTACAGTGATAGGATGAGGCCATGGAAAAATCTGGAAGCCAAGACGACAATTTTAAGACTGAGGTATTGCTTGACCAGAACTGGATGGAAGTCAGCAAACACAGGAACCCCACTGTAATATATTGCAAAACCTGAGTATTTTGTTAAACGGCCCTGTCAGGGAGCTGTAAATAAAGTTATTCAAAAATAGCTAACTGTTGTGAATCCAATGCTGTGAATCCAAGAAATTCTCTTGTCATTACAGGTAAGTGTGAACTTAGCAAACAACATTAAAGACACATTTGTAGGAGGTCTAAGGAGCAATGAAATTCAGGCCAAGTTCTCAAGCAAAAGCAATAAACTGATGTAGGAAGTCTGCGATGAGGTGACAGTAATGGGAATGACAGAAACAGAGGTTGCAAAATACAAAGGAGCTCTTTTCATGAGGACTTAGTTCACAGTCTCAGAGTTAGAACTTCAGATGCTACCATTGCCATTATTGGCTCCAACCATTTAAATGCCCCCATTTCCAGTCAAAGCACAATGCCCTGAAAAAGGCAGACATATTCAAGTGGCATGCAGGAGTGAACCAAACTATAAAGCACAGTCATGATAGATCAGGAGTCTGGAAATCCTCAAATGCCAATGTAGAAACAGAAGCTGATGTTACTGAGCAGGAAGACCAAGAGTTGTGCTCATCAGAGCAAGAAAAGCACAATATGGAAAATGAGAGTAATAGGGCTACAATAGTATTTGCAATCCCAGTAGAAGTTGTTGTTAAACGCCAAGTTGCTCCAATAGCACATTTCAGCATTGGAGGTGAAGTTTGTGTTCAAATGGAATATGATGATGTATCCAGTGGTAGAAGTAGGAGGGGAGAAATTCTGCCTGATAAGAAGAAATTATACTTATGATGGTAAGATTAAACCGTGCTGAGTATTTTGTAGTAGCAATCAGGAAGCGAATAGATGACATTGAAAAAACACTAAGAGTACATATGTAGAATTCAGCAGTGTAGATCAAGCCCTTCTGCAATGGGGTTTAAGAGTTTTTATTCCATTAAGATCTAGAGAGAGATTGTTAGAGGAACTTAATTAAGAGTACACAATTATAGTCTCTATAAAGTGATACCAAGGAGTTTTTTTTAGTATCTGAATACTGATAGACATATTGGAGAATTCATGAAAATTGTGAAGTGTCTCATAATGAGAAATAATCCAACAAAGGTTTGCTTTCAGTCTATGGTCAAACACAAGAAAATTGTGGGAACAAGTATATGTCAATTTCTTTGAACTGAAAGGGAAAGTTTACTTGGCTTTCGTTGATAGCTGTAACAAATGGATACATTTTGAGTCAATGACCAAAAGCACATGTGGTAAGAGTATTGAGGCTTTGAGACATTAGCTTACAATTTTTGAGTTAAGAGATTTTGTGTCAGATTAGAATTCTGAGGAAGGGTCCCTGGACCCGAAACGTTAACTCTGATTTCTCTTCACGGATGCTGCCAGACCTGCTCAGCATTTCCAGCAACTTCTGTTTTTGTTTTATGGCATTTAGAGAGTTTAGTGCTGATCAGAGTTTCATGGTGAACACCAGCAGGGTGATGAGGCATTGTAGGTGACTGGGGTAATTGTAAAGAAACTTAAGCTCATTAAGATAACAGAGTGAAGCTGATGGAAATGGAAGAAAATATCCAGACAGAAGGAGAAAGAAATCAGATAGTTAAGTATGTAGGAAGGGAGAAGTGTTTTTTTCATAACTTTAAGTAAAACAATGATATTTCTGTCAAATACATGCTGATGAAACAAATATATTGTTCATACAGTCAAAAAATACATAAGAATGTGTTAAGAACCATCCTGGACAAAGCAGGCACTACATCCACAAACATTCACTTCCTACACCACTGACGCTCAGTGACAACAGTGTGTGCCATCTACAAGGTACGCCATAGAAATTCAGTTCAGCTCGTCTAGAAGCATCTTCCAAATTCTCAACCACTACCATCAAAAAGCATAAGGGCGGTAAATACATTCATCCTGATTTGGAAATATATTGCCTTTCCCTCAGTGTACCCATGTCAGAGTCCTGGAATTCTGTCCCTAGTAGTATTGTTGGTCTACCTACACCAAGTGGACTGCAGCAGTTCAAGAAGACAGCTCACCATCATCTTCAAGTGCAACTAAGGACAGGCCACTACATGCTGGCCCAGCCAGCAAATCCCACATACCATGAACAAACTCTTAAAAATTGGAAATACATACATTTTAATGGAGGAGATATTTTTTAAGTCAGAAAGTGTGTAATATAAAGTAATAGCTGAGCATTTTGTTCAACTGCCCTCTTTGCTCAGGGCGGTATAGATAAAGTTGTTGAATAATGGTTGCCTCCTATGTATCCTCATGGTGAGTTTTTTCAATGCAATTCTCAATACCCACTCCTCACAATGCTATGATTGCAAATCTGTACTGTAGAGACTGAATGGTACTTCTTAAAAATATTCTGATTAACTAGTGTCTAAGTGTAGAACATAGCTTCAATTCCCAAATGTTGTAGGAATTAGCTTTGTGTGTTTACAGAGACATCTTACTGACTGTAACAGTTGTTACTTGATTTAAATAGCTATCTTGTAAAGACCAGGCTGTATCCCTATCTTATATCAAAACATGCAGCGTTGCTTGATATCAGTTTATGGAGTAGGCAGCTGAATATGGTAGGTGTCTTAGGATGCTATATTTTCTGTTTTCTGACAAGGTTTCAGGAAATGTTTAACTCATTCAATTAATGTCAAGCTGAGCATTTTATTAAGCATATATTACATCTGTTTATTTAATCAGGAGGAGTTCCACTGGAATTTTTGTTCACATTTAAGATAATCTGTGTACAGCTAACTTCATTTATTTTAGTTTAATATTTATAAAATGTTCATGATAGTGTGTGATACTTTATTGGCTGATGCATTCAAATATCAGTGAGGGTTAGGACATTGATTTTTAATTATGACAAAGACATGCACTGGTCAAATTTGGTTTGGGGTATGAAGTATTTGGATTAATACTCAACATCCGTTCAACGATGATGAGGCATTCCAGTAAACTCATCGGCCTACCGAATGTGAATCAAGGGCAGAAGGATTAATTAGCTCCAAAATTTTACAATACCAGCCTAAGTGCACACCTTCATACAAAATCCGATTTTACCTCAGGTACTAAACGAAAACATAATGCTGATACCTGATGTACAAAAATATAAACATACAAAGTTTAAAAAAAACTGCCCACTCAGGAAATAATATAACAAGCACATAAAAAAGGAGACTTTTCAGAACAGTAAGATCAATTCTATATCAATGTTGTCAATTTTTGTTTCACACAACACAAAATGAGTATTATGAAATGAGTGTGACGTTGCCAATCTCAATGTAATTGATATTCCAGCAAGTTACGTGGGAATACTTGAGAATGTAGTCTTTCTGTGATTCCACTACATATAATACAATTTCTACCATTATGACATGAATCATAGTTCTAGCTAAATTTATCTTGCAATCCCTAAATGTTGATTCCAGAAGACACTGGAGCACTTCAGTAATTTAACCCCTTAAGATGTGCCACTTTGTCAACAAGACCATGTGTGTCCTTTGAAGTCTTGACCTGAACTTGCAGGAATTATTTTTGTCTGTTGCCTTGTGAAGGCCATCCTGATGTAGCAAAGCATCAAACATTTCCAATAGTCTGTTAACCTTTAAGAAACAGCAAATCTTGTGAAGCAAGCATGTTTATCAAGTGGATAGGTAGAATCCTGGAAAGTGGTAATATTTTCAACTTTTACAGACTTATTTTATGCAACCTTGATCATGCATGTGTGATAAAATCTCGAAACTGATGATAGCACTCGGTCTAGTGCCAAAATAAATGCAGCCAAAACACAAACTGCAATAAACATGAACCATCCCATTCATTTTTGCATCACTATTATAAAGTGACTTAATATTAACTCAATCCAAACTTTAAAATGCTCATGTTATTTGTTATCCTCAGGCCATTCCCTTTTATTCCCACTGAATAAACAACCATTAATAACCACGTAAATCAAATTTTATATTTTTCACACAATTACCAAGAAGCAAATGCACTTGGACTCGCACTTCATTCACAGGCTGAGCACCTGTAGTTTGCTTGAGTGCAGAAACACAAAAACTACAGGAAGTGTTTACTCTAACTTGGATTTGACACTGGAAGAAAAATGTATTCCTGGCCCATGTATTGCTCGTTACAGCCGAAATCATCTTCATTTCTTGCTCGCATTAGTAAACAAATCATGTATTTTTGTTGCAGAAGGCTGTCACAACTTTCAGGAACTAATTAAAGCACACAGTCACATCTTTCAAATGGGCACCTTTTAGAAATGATCTAAGCATTGTTTCTAGCTGCTGGACCACTGGGAGTTTTCTAGTAGAATGGCAGATGAGCTAGGTTATCAATCACTTGAAGTTCTATTAATTTTATCATAATTTTGATGGCTGCTGATATTAAATGACATGGATTTGGCCATAACAATCCCGAGGGTAGCTCAACTTGTGTGCCTGTTCAAACGCTAATCATATTTTGACCTTAAGAAACAGCTGAAAAAAAAATGCAATGCTGGAAAAACCCACACAGGACACTTTTAAAAAAAAAAAAAATGTTTGTTGGCTGACCTCCCTGTTTTCCTTGCAGACTCATTGCTGCAACATCCCCTTATAAGATTTCAATAAATGCTCTTGTACCGAATGATCCAAAATAATGCTGACACCAGCTTTCACTGAGATGAAGAGAAGAGAATGTGTGATGATGAAGACATTTCAAGGACACCCACACTATGTAACAGCTATCTCTCTGGGTCAGTCAGTGTTTCAGATTGCTTAATTACTGAAAACTCATGCAGGTAGCTGTGATGAACACATGGAAAGCCATTAGGAGGTCCAATCTATTGTTTAATTACTAAAAGATAAGACTACATTTTTAAAATTGAAGTTCTCTGATGAAAACATTTTTATATTTATATTTAGGTTAGAGTGGCACAGTTAGAATATGTAATAATTTTCAAGACAATCTGTTTTGACACAATAATAATTGCTTGTATACCAATTTCTTGTAATTTACATTCATTCATTCCAAGATGGATTAGTCCAGAATAACTAGATTCTAAATAGAGGTGAACATGAAGACATTGCTGTTTTCCATGCAAATTTCCATCCACTTTTCGTCCATTCTAATGTAAATCAAAACCTCAGTACATGTATGAAGTAAAGGTTGGGTAAGTGCATTATTGCATTTAATTTTGCTCAGACTAAACAATGAAGGAAAATATACAGTCCTTACTTTCAAGTATTGGTCATAACTCAGCCACAAGTTGATTTCATGACATAATTTATTCTGATACATTTTTATCAATGCAGTAGTTAGCATGTAAGAGCTTCCATGTACATTTACCTGCAAATGAGAGCTCCACGAGGCAACAAATTGCTTTTTTTTCATTTCTGTTTCATCCAACTGCAGGGATTAATGTTGTTTGTATTACTTTTGTGAATGATGATTGATTATTACTATTCCAAAAATATAAATTACCTTTCCCAAATTGTTCTCACGTGAATGCCCAGAACAATCTTGGCATAATCCATCTTCACAAACGGTATCTTTCAATTATGAATGGACTTTGCTTAACTGTCTCAACCATTAAAAACTAAGAGGCAAGGACTGTATAGCAAAACTCAATTAACACTGAAAAGAACAGAGAACTTGAGCTAAATGGAAAAGTTTAGGTGAAACAATGCAATGCTTGTGTTTTAAAAATATATAGTCTAATACATATCACAAGAAAAGCATATAACTGTAATCCATTACTAGGTTCCAATGCCATTATAGTGGAATATTACAGCACATAAGGGCTGTAAAGGGCTTTTAAATGTCCTATTTGTCATAGAGTCATATTGTAAGAAGCAGACCCTTCATCCCAACTCGTCCATGCCGATCAGGTTTCCTAAAGTGAACTAGTCCCATTTGCCTACGTTTGAACCATATCCTTCTAAACCTTGCAAGTCCATGTATCTCTCCAAATGCCGTTTAGATGTTGTAATTGTACCCACCTCTACCACTTCCTCTGGTAGCTTATTCCATATAGGCACCACCCTCTGTGTGAAAAAAGTTGCCCCTCATATCCCTTTTAAATCTCTCCTTTCTCACCTTAAACCTATGCCCTCTAAGTTTTGGGCTCCCCTACCCTGCGGTAAAGACCTTGGGTTATCCACCCTATCTATGCCTCTCATGATTTTATAAAACCTCTATGAGGTTAACCCTCAGCCTCCAATGCTCCAGGGAAACAAAGACCCAGTCCTGTCCCTCCCTCAGCCATATTTCTGTAATAGCTAAGATATTCCTGTCCCATGTTCCTATCTGTGCCCTGAGTTCATAGAACAAGAACAAAGAACAACACAGCACAGGAACAGGCCTACTACGCCAAAACATTTTGCCCTTTCATACTAAAATTGTCTTTACCCACAGGATCCTGTATCCCTCTATTCCCTTCCTATTCGTGTATTCATCCAAGTGCTTATTGAATGCTGTTATTGTGTCTGCTTCCATCACCTCCTTTGGTAGTGCGTTCCAGGCACACACTATCCTTTGTGTGAGAAACGTGCCTTACACATCTCTTTTAAACACTACTCCCCCACCCCACACCTTGAATTTGTGTCCTCTAATATTTGACCTCTCTACCCTCAGAAAAAAGCCTCATACTTTCCACTCTATCCATGCCGTTCACAATCTTATGAACTTCTTTCAGGTTGCCCCTCAACCTTCTGCCTTCTAGTGGACACAAACCAAGTCTATCCAACCTTTCTTCATAGCTAAAATCCCCCATACCAGGCAAACATCCTGGTACCCTTTCCAAAGCACCCACGTCTTCTAGTAGTGTGGTGACCAGAACTGTACGCAATATTCCAAGTATGGTCTAACTGAAGTTTTACAAAGCTGCAGCATAACTTGCCTATGCTTATACTCAATGCCCCTTCCAATGAAGGCAAACATGCCATAGGCCTTTATCTACCTGCATTGCCACCTTCAGTGATCTGTGGACCTTCACTCTCAGATCCCTCTGCATATCAATACTCCTAAGGGTTCTGCCATTCACCGTATAATTTCTACTTGTACTTGGCCTTCCAAAACGCATCGTCTCACATTTGTCCGGATTAACCTCCATCTACCATTTTTCTGCTCATGCCTCCAACTGGCCTATATCGTGCTGCATCCTCTGACAATCCTCCTCACTATCTGCAAACTCAGTAATTAGACCAGCTACGTTTTCCTCCAGATCATTTATGTAGACCACGAACAGCAGAGGTCCCAGCACTGATCCCTGTGGAACACCACTAGTCACAACCCTCCATTCTGGAAAGCATCTTTCTATCACTATCCTTTCTCTCCTATGACAAGCCAGCTCTGTATCCATCTTGCCAGCTCACCCTGGTACCATGTGACTTTACCTTTAGTACCAGTCTGCCATGACGGACCTTGTCAAAGGCTTTACTGAAGTCCATGTAGACAACATCAAACCCTTTTCCCTCATCAATCATCCTTGTCAACTCCTCAAAAAACTCACTCAAATTAGTGAGGCACAACCTTCCCTGCACAAAACATGCTGTCTATCACTAATAAGTCCATTTGCTTCTAAATGCATACAGATCTTGCCCCTGAGAATCTTTGTCAATAATTTCTCTACCACCAAAGTGAGTCTCACAGGCCTGTAGTTTTCTGGAATATCCATGCTACCCTTCTTAAACAATGGGACAACATTGACTATTCTCCAGTCCCTGGGACAACACCTATGGCCAAAGAGGGTACAAAGATGTCTATCAATGCTCCAGTAATTTATTCTCTTGCCTCCCTCAATATTCTGGGATAGATCCCATCAGAACTTATCCACATTAATGCTTTTTGAGACACACAATACCCTGTCTTTTCACGAGCAACTAGGTTCAGAAATTTGACACTCCCTTCCCCGAGATCATCCTCCACCAATTCCTTCTCTTTGGTGAAGACCGATACAAAGTATTTGTTTAGGACCTCATGTACCTCTTCTGGCTCCACACATAGATTCCCCTCCTTTGTTCTTGAGTGGGCCAACCCTTTCCTTCGCTATCCTCTTGCTTTTTATGTACGTATAAAAAGCCTTGGGATTCTCCTTAATTCTGTTCACTAACAATTTTTCATGACCCCTTTTAACCATTCTAATTCCTTGTTTAAGTTATTTCCTACTTTCCTTATCTGCTTGAAGTGTTTCATCAGTTCCCATCCTCCTAGATCTTAAGTAGGCTTCCTTTTTCTTTCTGACCAAGGTCATGACAACCCTGGTCATCCAAAGTTCATGTAACTTGCCATACCTATTCTTCATTTCATTTTTGCAGGAATCTACTGCTCCAGAACTCTTATAAACTGTTGTTTGAAATATTCCCACATATCCGATGCGGATTTACCCTCAAACAGCTGCCTCTCATCAGAATTCTCCAGTTCCTGCTTAATTTTGTTGTACTTCACCTTACCCAATCTAACACCTTCACCTGAGGACTGCTGTTATCCCTACCCATGAGTATCTTAAAACTCATAATATTATGGTCACTACTCCAAAATGCTCCCCTACTGAAACTTCACTCACCTGGCTGGGGTCATTTCCCAAAACCATGTTCAGTATAACTCCTTCTCTAGTTGGACTGTTTACATACTGTCTCAAGAAACCCTCCCGAATGGTCCTTACAAATTCTGCCCCATCCAAGCTCCCAGCACAAAGTGAATCCTAGTCAATATCGGGGAAATTGAAATCACCCCCCACAACAACCCTGTCTTTTCTTACATTTTTCCAAACTCTGTCTACATATTCTCTCTTCTCTCTCTTGCTGGCTGTTGAGAGGCCTATAGTATACTGCCAGCATTGTGATTTCACCTTTCCCATTGCTGAGTCATACCCATATTGCTTAACTGCACGAGACCTCTGATATATCCTCCCTCAGTACAGCTGTAAGATACTCCTTTACCAGTAATGCATCTCCCCCACCCCTTTTACATCCCCTTCTATTACACCTGAAATATCTAAAACCGGGCAAATTCAACTGCCAGTCCTGTCCTATTTCAGCCAAGTCTCCATAATCACAATAGTATCATAGTTCCAAGTACTAACCAAAGCCCTAAGTTCATCTACCGTGCCTATTAATACCTCTCACATTGAAACACATGCGTTTCAGACCACCTCCACTGCTCTTTTCAGCAGAATTTCCCTGCCCGTTCTTGTTCTTAGTCGTGTTTGCTTGGTTTCTACCTCTCCCTCAATTTCTGCACCTACTACCCTTCTTCTCTGGTTCCCATCTCCTTGCCACACCATTTTAAACCCTCTCCAACCACTCGACCAAGTACCCCCCACCCTCAAGACATCAGTCCTGGTCCTGACCACATGTGACTCATCCAGTTTGTACAGGTCGCACCTGCCTTACCTGTCAGGCCTCTGGTTTGAAACAAATGTAGTTTAATTCATCAGTCTTCCCTTGTTCCCTGTTGTGCTCTTGCCTGCATGCCTATTGAACTTGCTCCGTTTAACTTTTGTACCAGCCTCAACCTTCACTTTAGTTTCACTACTGCTTAGGGTTCCATCCCTTGCTGGACTAGTTTAAACCCTCCCAAGTGGCTCTAGTGAATGTCCCCACCAGGATATTGGTCCCCTTCCAGTTCAAGTGCAACTCATCCCCCTTGTACAGGTCACTTCTAACCCAGAAGAGATCACAATGATCCAACATTCCGAATTCCTGCTCCCTGCACCAGCTCCCCAACCATGCATTCATCTGCCCTATCCTCCAATTCCTACTCTCACTAGCGTATGGCACTGGGAGTAATCCAGAGATTACTGCCCTTGAGGTCTTGCTTTTCAACCTCCTGCCTAACTCCCTATATTCACTCTGTAAGACTGCATTCCTTTTTCTATCTATGTCTTTGGCACTAATGTGTATAGCGAGCTCTGGCTGTTCATGCTCCTCCTTTAGAATTTGCTGCAACTGCTCCGAGATGTCCTTGACCCTGGCACTAGGATGTGACACACCATCCTGGTGTCTCATTCAGGGCTGCATAAACGCCTGTCTGGCCCTGACTATACAGTCCCCTATTATAATTGTTCTCTTGGACTTTGCCAAACCCTGCTTTACAGCAGAGCCAGTCATGGTACCAAAGACCCGGCTGCTGTTGCTATTTTCCCCTGAAAGGTTATCCCTCCACAACAGCATGCAAAACCGTATACTTGCTTGAGAGGGGGATAGCCACAGGAGACTCCTGCACTACCGGGCCACCTCTCCTGGTGGTCACCCATCTACCTGACTGTACCTGTGGTGCAACCACCTCCCTGATGCTGCTATCTACCACACTCTCTGCCTCCTGTATGCTCCTTAGTATGTCCAACTTCCACTCCAACCTATCCATCTGGCCTGAGAGGAGCTGCAGCCTGACACACTTCCTGCAGATACAGTTGCCAGAGACACTCGACTGCTCCCTGATCTCCCACATTTTTGTGAAAGGTGCGATAGCGATACATCTTTCTTCTTTCATCAACATTCTAATTGGTTTGATAAATCACCAACATGCCGAATTGCTCAAACATCAGATAGTATCTGGGAAGTTTAAAGTTATGAGACAAGCAACTAGAAGACTCAATTACCAATCAGGAAGCATCAACTCATACCAATCAAATTGTCCATTCTGTTCCCATTGCAAGCAGTCAAGATTCATCAACTACCCCAAAGTGAAGTCACCAAGGGTGAAAGTTGCCCCCAGTGGAAGATGCCTTATAAAGTTCATCTTTAAATATGGGTTGATTACTTGGTCACATATAACATGCAGTGCAGGTCTTTGTCCAGTCAATTTATTCAAATTTCCTTAACTGTATGGAAAAAAAATGTACTTCAAACCAGCATTTCCAAGAAGGAACGTAACAACAAAATAATTTATAAAACAATATTTTAACTTGCTTATAAAAAACTTGTTGGAACTCTGTCTTTGGGGTTTTATGAGGCTCAAGACCCAAATTTTGATGCAATTTTGCAGCTAGATTTCTTTGGGAACTTGTTTTTAGGCTTTTGCACATACATGACTGTAAACCCAGGAATATTCCAAATTCAGCTGCAAGATTACCTTTAGTAGATCATTGGATTTTCTGCAAAATCATTCAGGGAATTTAATTGAATCTGTCTTTAATTAAAGTCAATCATGACTTTCAAAGTAGGATTTGGTAATTATTTAAACAAGTAAACTTTGTTGGGCTACGGGGAAAAGGTAGGAAGTCACACTAGAAGAATGACTGTTGCAGAGGACATAGTGGGCTGAATGGCCTTCTTTTACACTAAGATTCTAACGTTCTACAAATGCATGGCACAAGGTAAGTTTCCGCAGTTAACTTTTCTTTCCTGTGAAAGGCAAAATACTCCTAAATGGCACAGACGTATAACAGATTAGTAATGACGAGCCTACAGTAAACACTTGGATGTTTCAAGAGATCGAGTTAATAAAGTAGGACATCACAGAAATGTGAGCAGTTGACAGGTATGTTATATTCTGCTCAACCATATCCCATTTTGTATTTTCATGTTTGTGAAACCATCTACTATTAAGCCATGTGTACTCAAATGTGTAAACAACAGTTATCAGTAATTTCAGAGTCTGATTTGTTACCCAGTATTTTTACTGCATAATCTAATGAAACAAAAAACTAGCTTATTTATCAAACTCATGAATGCACCCAGTTCTTAGAGACTTTCTACAGGGTTTTACTTCACGACTCCAGATACTCCCAGGCATTATAATGGTGGTTTCACTGCCACCAATCCTTCTTGTTGGTGTCAGTCTAAGATATTGTTAGCATGTCGGGGAAGATACCCACATTAAGTCTTTGGCAGAAGGTGGGCTCAATATTGATTATCAGTAAACATGTATTACATTTGGAAAATCATAATCTCATCAAGGAGAGTCAGCACGACTTCATGAAAATGAAATTGTGTTTGACTAATTTATTTGAGTTTTTCAATTAAGTCTCAACCAGAGTAGATAGCAGAGAACCACTAGATGTGTTGTATTTGGACTTCCAGAATGGGGGCGGCACAGTGGTTAGCACTGCTGCCTCACAGCGCCAGGGACCTGGGTTCGATTCCAGCCTTGGGCGACTGTCTGTGTGGAGTTTGCACGGGTTTCCTCCGGGTGCTCCGGTTTCCTCCCACAGTCCAAAGATGTGCAGGTTAGGTGGATTGGCCATGCTAAATTGCCCATAGTGTTCAGGGATGTGTAGATTAGGTGGGTTACAGGAGGATGGGTCTGGGTGGGATGCTCTGAGGTTCAATGTGGACTTGTTGGGCTGAAGGGCCTGTTTCCACACTATAGGGATTCTATGATTCTATGAAATGCATTTAACAAGGTGCCTCACACAAGACTAAGTCATAAGATCCCACGATGTTGGAAGTAGCATATTGGCAAGGACATAAAATTGGCTAATGGGCAATTGGGGATAATTTTTTTTCAGGTTGGTAATCTGTAATGAGTGGGCTTCCACAGGGATCAATGCTGAGACCACAAATGTTTGCAAGATATATATTGATAACTTGGAGGAAGGAAGCACATGTACTGTAGCCAAATTTGCATTCAACACAAAAGTAAGTGGAAAGGCAAGTTGCGAGAGAGATACAAACAGTCTACAGAGAGACACTGATAGGTCAAGTAAATGGGCAAAAAGTTGGCAAACGGAGTATAACATGGGAAGATGTGAATTTATTCATTTCGGAAGGGAGAGCAAAAGAACAGAATGTTACTTAAGTAGAGAGAAAACCTTCAGAAAACTGCAACACAAAGGGACTTGGGGGTACTTGTGCATGAACCATAGAAAGCTAGCACACAAGGGCATTGGAATGTTGGCCCTTATTTCAAGGGGGTTGGAGTATAAGAGTAGGACATCTTACTGCAATTGTACCACATTGAGACCACATCTGGAGCATTGTGAGCAGTTTTGGTCCCCTTATTTAAGCAACAATATTAATTCATTGGAGTCAGTACAGAAAAGGTGCACAAGAATGAGCCTGTTACAGGTAACGATTGTCTTATAGGACGAGGAGAAATTTCTTCTCTCAGGGCTTAGAGTGTTTTTGGAACTCCATGCCTGAGAGAGCTGTGGGGGCAGAGACCTTGTGTCTATTTAAGACTGAAATAGATAGATTCTTGATCAGTCAGGGAATCAAGGGTTATGGGGAAAGGGCAGAACAGTGTACATGATGAATGTCAGATCAGCTATGATCCTATTGAATGGCTTGAGGGCTGAACAGCCTACTTCTATTCCTAATTATACTATTAAATATCTAGTTACATTAAATCTGAGATACACAATGGTCTCTTGCAAGACATTAGGCTCAACTTAAATGTAAGTTCACGTTACAACTAAAACATTCTCACACATTGGCAAAAAAAACCAGAGCTGGTTACCTCCTCCAAAAAAAGTTTATAGCCTGATTGGAGCTTACCTCTTGATGGTCAGAGCTAATCTCATGATGGTCAGTTAATACTTTCAGGTACCAACAGTCTTATACAACATGAGGTGTCATCTTGCCCAAGAAAAATACTTCAAACAAGGTAATTGACCAAAATACAATTAATGAAAAAGTGTGATTATTGTTTCTCTTATGCACCGATTTTCAATCTAAATACTTTTTTTAAAAATGATAAGTTATAACAATAAACATCTTGGATGGACGTTCTGCACCATGTTGCCATTTTTTTGATAGGTGACTTACATTCCTGTCAGAACAAATCAGAGCCTCATTATACCAACTGACTTCATAGGACATTTTTTTTTGCTGCAGGAAAACAAATATTACAGTGATTTTTCTGGCAGCACTTGGTGTCCTTTGCACTCTTAGTATTGATAAACATGCTCCCTCAATTGGCCTTTTCAACACTTTCTATTGTTGCAAGCTTGAAAACACAACCTCCCAGCACTGCCAATAGACCAGAACAATGCATTCCTTTCATCGAGTCATACAAAATGGAAACAGACTCTTCATTCCAACCAGTCCATGTTCCCAACCTAAAGTAGCTCCACATGCCTACCTTTCCTATTCATGTACTTATCCAAATGTCTTTTTTTGTAACTGTAGCTGCATCCATCACTTTCTCTGGCAGTTCATTCCAGATACGAACCACCCTCTGTGTAAAAAAGTTGCCCCCTCATGTTCTTTTTAAATCTTTCTCATCTCACCTTAAAAATATGCCCCCTCTTTTTGAAATCCCCCACCGTTGGGAAAAGACCCTTGTCATTCACCTAATCTATACCGTTCATGATTTTATAAGGTCAACTCTCAACCTCCTATGCTCCCAGTCCCAGCCAATCCAGATTTCTTAAATGAGATTTCTTAAATTGAATATTTTCCTAGTGATTGTTCACAAGCGCTAACATTTATGTTTTTATTAACTTTGAAGAAGAACACATTGGGGTTTAATACTGACCTTGCATTGCAAGAAACAAAATTATCTTCCTGTTCAAATCAGCATATCCATGTTAAAGAAGGTACTTACTTTCAAGAAATCAAACATTGCAGATTTTGAATTGAAATAGGAAATCTAACACTAACTCAACATTTTGTTTTGTTTTAAGTATGGTTGGGTTGTTTCTTCTCTGACTTTAGTTCATGACATTCCAAGTTGATGGCAAATTTGGGAAGGATTTGGGGAAACAAGCTATGTAACATATCCATAGAAGATAAATAGTTGTCTGAATGTTAACATCGCAAGCTCATGTAAAGGGGAGAATAAATTTTAAAGAAAATCTTGCTTGAAATGTTTCTTGCTACTTCTTCTGAGAATATACTAAAGAATACTCACATTGAAAATGCAGGTGATATAATTTATTCAGACTTTCAGAAGGCATTTGATAAGATGCTTCAAATAGACTAACGAATGACTAAGGCTGGCAAATGCTGAGTCAATGATAAGTGGAAGAATGGTTTGCTAGCTGGCTTGAAGACAGAAGGCAGAGATGGGAATAAAGGGTAGTTATTCAGAGTGGTAGAATGTGGAAGTGGTGTTCCACAAGGCCATTAATAGAAGTTAATCGAGATGACGGGTGACCTTATAGAGGTTTATAAAATCGTGAGGGGAATACAGAAGGTGAATAGTAAAGGTCTTTTCCCTTAGGTGGGGTGAGTTCAAAACTAGGGGGCATATTTTTAAGGTGTGAGAAAAGGAAGATTTAAAAGGAACCTTAGGGGCAACTTTTTCCGCAGAGTGTGTTTCATACGTGGAATGGACTGTCACCAGAAGTGGTACATGTAGGCACAGTCACAGACACTTGGGCAGGTACGTGAATAGGAAAGGAGGCAAGTTTAGTTTGGGAAACTTTGTCAACGTGGATTAGTTAGACTGAAGGGTCTGTTCCATGCTGTATGGCTCTCTGGCTCATCACTGACCTAGAATACTGGGTGGAATCTTTTCAGTTTGGTTAGTGCCTTGCACACTGCTGACAAAATATTAAGATACCTGTACTAACTCTTAGGGGTACACAGGAATCAGAAACAGCAGAAGCGTACTTAGTCCTTCAAGCTTGCTTTGCTATTCAGAAAGATCATGGCTAATCTGGTTTTGTTTTCAGCTCCAACTTCCTGTCAACCATTCAAACTTTAACTCCATTATCTATCAAAATCTATCAAACTCAACCTTAAATAAATTCAGTGACTCAGCCTTCATTACCTTCTGGGGAAGAGAATGCAATAGATGAATGAGCACTAAAGAAATTTCTTCTCATCTCTGTCTTAAAAGTAGGACTTCTTATTCTTAAACTGTATGCTGTAATGATTGGCATTGTTACTAGACTATTAGGGACCCCAGTTCAATTCCACCCTCAGGCGACGGTCTGTGTGGAGTTTGTACATACTCCCTGTGTCTGCGTGGGTTTCTTCCGGGTGCTCCAGTTTCCTCCCGCAGTCCAAAAATATGAAGATGAAGTGGATTTACCAGGCTAAATTAGCCATAGTGTCCAGGGGATGTGTAGATTAGGTGTGTTAGCCATGGGAAATGCAGAGTTTTCAAGGAAAGGGTAGGGGGTGGGTCTAGGTGGGATGCTTTTTGAACGGTTGGTGTGGACTCAATAGGCCGAATGGCCTGCTTCCACACTGTAGGGTTTCTTGGATTCTAAGACATCGGCTGAGGGGGCTCACTTGTCATTGGGCCTTGGGAAATACCAGCATATTTTCACCAGCTGCACACATACCAACAGCTCAGTTTGGATTTCTAGCCTTGCGGGAACCTTCCTTTGGGACACCTGGAGGGGGAGACAGGAGATTCAGAGGTGGTGGTGCTGGGGTTGTGATTGTTAGGCCAGCAATATCCCTGAACCCTATCAGAATGACTACTGTTACACCCCTCGACTTACGTGAAGAAAGTTAAAAATTTACACTTTATACTGGCCACTTAGGTTACAACAAAACCTGTGCAGGTATACCCGATGCATTCTTCACTCAGTATTGACCAATGAGACCAGAGAGAACTCACACAAATATCAGACCACTCATGAACTGTTGTATGAGATCCAACTATATTTTAGTCTGCTACCAGAGTCGCCTGAATATTGTTATGTACCGCTAAGAATTTTAGCACTTTTTAACCCAATTATACAACCAAGAAATGGTGAAACTGGGTTAAATATCGAATCCAGTGCATCCTTCAAACTGTGGCTTTCAAGCTGAAGAAATCAGCTATGGAATGTGTTTTTGGTGTTGAAGAGTTTGAAATCAGACCAGGAAAACTGTCTGTCTGCTCAAGTTGGATAGTTTATTGTACCTTCAATGTTGTGAATCAGAGGAAATGCCAGAGTAAACTATTGTTTCCACAAGTCAAAAACAATCACAATTATCCTCCTCTGACATAGCAGAATTAAATTTTATTCAACTGTAACAAAGCTTGGTATGGTCTATCCAGTCTATGGTGTTGGGATCTGTAGAGTTTAGCTGAAATGTAATCGTTGACATCATTAGCCCTTTCAGAACATTGCATGCATCTATATTTGTGTATTTCATTTGTTACATTTTTTGCTATTGCATGGAAATGTATGGGTTTTCAATAACTCTCTATACCATTTGCACAAACGTACTGCACCATGGTCTGTTAGCTAAATCCCATTTGTTTGAACTGACAGATGTACTCTTCATAACATGTTTTAAGTGTATTACCATTTGGTGCAGCCATATCATGTTACTTTAATTTGTCTTATGTACTTATTCGTCAAACATTACTCAAATAATATTATTATATAATGACAAAGTCTCAACAAGTAATTTAATTCGGCTATTTACACTTGTAAGCACCAAATTCATCAAATATAATATAGCAATATACTCTTAGCCAAACTACATCATTCAAGTTAAGTGCAATCTATTGTGAGTGATAAACATGGATTGCACCTTATTTTCAAGCTCAATCTGTCAGTATCCACTACAAAAATCTAAGGTGTGAAAATTTTTAGCTCCAAGTAATCCATGTAGAATGTCTTGAATGTTTGTTATCAAAAATGCATCTGACTGTGCAAACTCACTCAAGCATCTGTTGTTCATGGAGAATCAGTAACTTTCATCTTTCTTCTCTGCATTTAATACCGGAGCTGTCTAAGGCAATTTAGATGGTTCAATAATGATTTGTCGCACCATTCTACAAATCTATTTTTTCCACTCTCCTTTGGTGAATAGGCATATGGGCATGGATATCTTCACAATACATTTTCTGCACTTATGACATATTTAATATTTGCCATCTGTCCCACCTGATGAGAAGTTACATTAGAATAATGTTGTGAAAATGTGTTTTTTCTTCAAAAGTCAGTCTTGATGCTTCTTCACCTTGCTTCTTTCATATTTTGAATGTCCTCTTATACCTGTGATTTCATTCAATTTTAGATGCAACAACTTCCTTTGCTTTTCAAGATTCCCAAAGCAGCTAGCAAATCAGGTTCAATAATAATATCATCATTTGGTTACACTCATAAACCACGCTTTTGATGACTGAGCCACAGTCAGAAATACCGTGCAAGAAGGTATAAATCTAACTGAACTCAAAAATGACACTATCACAGAGGGTGACTTGGATTTGGTATAACACCATGTTCAACAGCTTCAGAGAAGAAAGCAGGTTTCGATATGAGATGGAAGATAGCAGGTCATGAGTGGTTTGCTTTTGGGAGAAGTATGTCCTAATTATAGTTTTAAAAGAGACTGTGTAATAATTTCAAAAGGGAGAGGGCAATAAGTGTAAAGTAGAAATCATTTACAAATCTGGCCGAGTAGGGTATGGGTATGTTCAAGGCATTCAGGGATCAGAAGTTTGGTTGGAATGGTATGAAGGGTCCACATGGTGAACTGGCAGAGCTTCAGGGAAACAAACTAGGGACAATTGCTGGTTCAAGTCTAGGGCCGAAAGAAGCTTGAAAGAGACTTTGTTTTGTGGGAAAGGGAAACCAAAATAGTGCCCCAACAGACAGTCACATCATTAATAACAAAGATGCTCACTAAGTCTTTTCAGTTGCTGAAATAAAGTAGTCAGGACGATCTTTACTCTTTGGGATGATCCTAAAATAATGTTTAATTTTGGTCAAGAAAGTGGGGTACAGCAGTGTTTTATGTGGTCCAGTCAGATCTGGTGATAGATTGCTAAATGAACTGCATGCTATTAAAGCTCGAGCCTCAGTCTCTTGAATTCGAGAGAGTAAAAAATGGGTGTTATACGAAGGGCAACAGTTAGGATGAGAAAAACTAGAAGTCTTGCTAAGACAGTTTAAAGTGGAGGTGGAAATGACAAAGTGGCTAAGCAAATCAGTGGCTACAGGAGTATCATAGAGAATGGAAAACCAAAGATCCTTCATCAGGACCTTCCAAATCCACAATATCTACCATCTAGAAGGACAAGGGTGCACCACTCAAGCTTCCATCCAAGTCACACACCATCCTGACGTGGAATTATATTGCTATTTCTTTCCTGTAAGAATCCTGGAACTCTCTCCCCCAGCAGTACTGTGGGTGTACCTACAATTCTTGGATAGCACCACCTTCTCAGGGAGAGTTAGGGATAAGCAACAAATGCTAGCCTTGCCAGCACTGCTCGTATCTGTCAAATGGAAAGGAAATCAATTGGAAGTTCAAAATTGCAGTTACAAATAAACTTGAGATTATATTTTCCCCTAAGAATAGCAGAAGATGGCTTGGTAGATGGTCACATGGGAATTTACATGGATGGAGCAATGCGAGGACAAGAGAATACCGAATTCTGTAGAGAGAATGCCCATTGAATCAACTATTGAATGCTCACAAACTCAGCTCTTCAAATGCTCCCAGATCTGAAAACTACCTCCTCGCTATACCAAAATCAAACAAATTCCTTTTTGTGCAGAGCTACAAGCCTAATACCCACTAAAACTCACTGCATCATCTCGAATGAGCGTCCTTGAATTTTTAAAAGTAGTTCAGCCATCAATTTGATTACATAGCAAAACAAACACAATCATTATCATACAGGAAACCAATTTGCAAAATTCAAGAAAACAGAGATGTATTAATATTTGATCTCAAAATAGTCCAAACTTTCCCTGGTAACCACAAAAACTCTAAAGTACATCTGCTAAATATACATAATATACACTATACTATATGGGCAATGGTAAAGTATATAAAGTCATGTTTAGTTTGAAAGGATGATTGGGCAAGAATGTATATAAAATTTGAAATTTTGTGACCAGAAAATCTGCAAAGATGCAATCTCTTGAAATACAGTGGCATTGTTTCTATGGGGTTCTCCCTG
Organism: Rhincodon typus; assembly: GCF_021869965.1. NCBI lineage: Eukaryota > Metazoa > Chordata > Chondrichthyes > Orectolobiformes > Rhincodontidae > Rhincodon > Rhincodon typus. Next base: position 47,755,833 of record NC_063337.1, read on the forward strand.
TTACCTTTATAGCTTTAGCAGAAGATCAATGGAAGTCTGAAAAAAAATTGTTTGAACAGCCATTTACATGCTTTCCCCAATTTCCACTATTCTTCTGCTGGATCTATAGCAGGAGTGGGAAGACTGCTGTGCAAATTTTGCCCCATGCATATAAGAAAGTAAATATATACTTAAATTGAAAATACATAAAAATAATCAATAATATGGAGTTAAAACACGGTTGAAAAATGTCAAGGAGTCTTGAAGTTGAACAGTTATAATGATAGTACACTGAGTTACAAACTGTGGAGGTTTTGTAATGGTCATTTCTTTTCTGAGCAGACAGCAAAGTCTGAAAATGAGGAACTGAAGTTTACTCAGCCTGCCAATAATAGATTAATTATTCTAAATACCAAGCCCAATTGTCTCATTTTCGCACCTTCAACTGTTAATGAAAGGTCTTCTCTTAGGTACTCAATATACGTTGGGTGCAGCAAATGAGTGATATTTTGTATAATAGTGATTTCACAGTCATTATCAGGTATATTCTTGATGTGATATCCTTCAGATAAACATTTCACATGTCTCTCTCAATACTTCTGTTATTGTTTGTGTGGACGTTCATCAATTCAGGCTGCATAATAAGAAAGTGGGAGAAACACCGGGCTTGAAATTTCTTGGGATTTCTGTCAGTCTCAAGTTAGGCTGGAGATTGATGATATCCCTACAGAAAATTGCAGAGATAAAGTTGCAACAGGTTGCCACCATTTTCTGGTTGTTTAAGGATCTGAACTTTCCTTCACCAAATGAAACCAGGGATGGTGATAAAAACAGGGACCCCTTACACTAGGACTGAATGTTGGCAGTTCATGGGTAAGAAAGTTTTGATCTTTTAGCATAAATTAAATTTTGTTTGGAGTTAGCATTAGTTAGTAGTTACCTGAAATCTACTTTATATACTAAAATTCCCAGCCAAAGCAGTTTTAAAAGGATGCCCACTTGTCGAGCAGTTGGGCTTAGTTAATTAAAGAAATGATTAAAACCAGTTCCTCTGTAACGAGGTCAGCATTGTGTTAGGAATGTAAAAAAACTAGCCAACTCAGTGCAATTTACAACTGAAATCTCGGGGAGGGGGGGGGGGGAAACGGGGTTTGGTGGAGTGTAAAGGAAGGAAGTAGTCCCGAACTTCTGCTTTTCCTGCTCTACAGGAATTGGGTCGTAATCTCCGACAAGAGAAAACGCTAGATATTTGGTAAGTGATTAAGTCTTATTCTTAATTCTGTTGAAAATATGCAGAATACAGGATATTTAAGACAAAGAGGAAGCTAGGAAGATGTAGAGGGCTGATACTGTATGTTAATGATGATATTAACACAACAGAGAGGGACAACCTAAGTTCAGATCATAAGAATTTCTATAAACATATTAAAAAGTAGTATCCAAATTGAGGATTAACCCCAAAGAAGGCAATTATAAAGAAGTGATAATGGAGGATAGATAAACTGAGTAAAGTATTTTACATCAGTTGTCACTTTTAAGGATACAAATAACACCTCAGAAACACCTTTAAGTCAGGAAAATCACAATCTCCAGAGAAGTGGTACTGGTAAATTGCTGGAGCTGCAAGTTGACAAGTGCCTGGGTCTTAATGGATTCGTCCTCAGGTCCTAAAAGCAGTGGCATGTGAGACTTGGTGCTCTGGTATCAATTTTCCAAAATTGCCCAGATTCTGAGATGTCCAATAAGATTGGAAAGCTGCAAATGTAATTCCTTTATTCAAATTGTGAGATCAGGGAACTATAGACCAGTTAACCTAATGTTTGTCATACGGAAAATATTGGAAGCTTTCATTAAAGATCTTATAGTGGGGTACTTAGAAAATCCAAGGCATTCAGGCAGTGTCGACATAGTTTAGTGAAATGGAAATGATGTTTAACCAATCCATTGGAGCTCTCTGAAGAAGGAACATGTGCTATTGATAACTGATGGGGATATACTGTACTTAGATTTCCAGAAGCCATTTGATAATGTGCATTATCAAAGGTTGCGAAAAAAAAATCTCATTGTATCGAGGTAATATCTTGGCAATGTTAGATTGGTGAGCTAACAGGAAGTGGAGAATAGGCTTAAATAAGTATTTTTCTGATTGGCAAGATGTAAAAAGTGGTGTATCACAGGGATTGGTGGTGGGACTTGAACTACTTCCAATTTATATAAGTGACTTGGATGAAAAGACCGAAGGTATAGTTACCAAATTTGCTGATGACATAAAATAAATAAAGAAGGCTTAAAAAAAACGGATAGGTTAAATAAATGGTCAAAGATGTTCCTAATAAAGTATAATGTGGGAATCTGTGAAATTGTCCATTTAGGCAGGAAGAGAGAGAAAAAGCAAGGAATCTAATTTGTGAGAAATTACAGAACTTTGAGTTGCAGAGGGATTTGGGTGTCTAGTGCATGAATCTCATAAGGTGAGTCTGCAAGTACAGCAAGTAATTATTAAAATTACCACGATGTTGCATGGGCTGGAGAATTTTTGTTATGGAGTGAGACTGAATAGATGGGTATTGTTTTCCTTGGACACAGGAGACTGAGGAGGGACGTGATTGAGGCGTATAAAATTGTGAGGGGCAATGACAGGAGAAATGGGAAGAAACATTTCCCCTTGATTGAGGGGTTAATGACCCATGGGATTGTAGGAATCTGGAACTCACTGCCTGTAAGGGTGGTAAGGCAGTGACCTTCATAACATTCAAGGAATATTTAAATGTGCACTTGCGTTGCCAAGGCATATAAGACCAAGTGCTGGAAAATAGGATTAGACTATTTTCCTTTTATCTAGGTGGTTGTTTTTGACTGGCACAGACTCAAAGGGCCGGAAGAGCTTTTTTTCTGTGCTTTATACCTCTGTGGACCTCTATGACTCTAATATTATCATCTATTCCTAAGAGTATTTAATACACAAGTAGGGAGGTTATATTTCAGTTATATTGGGCTGCAGTGAGACTAAAGCTGAAGTACTATGTACAGTACTGGTCATTTTGAGGAAGAATGTATATCCAATGTAAGCAGTTCAAAGAAGATCTACCAGTCTAATATATGGAATGGGTGGATCGTCTTATGAGGAAGAGTTTGACAGGCTAGTCTTGTATCCCCTGGAGACTAAGAGATGACTTGACTGAAATATATAAGATTCTGAGGAGCCCTCAAAGGGAAGGTATAGAGAGGATATTTTGTCTTATGGGAGAATATAGAACACGGGATCACTGTTTAAAGGCATGGTATTTCCCCTTTAAACAGTGATGAGGCATTTTTTCTGCATAGATTTTCATGACCGTTTGGAACTCTGTTCCTAAAAATGTGGTGGAATCAGTCATTGAGTCATACAGCACGGAAACAGATCCTTTTGTTCAACCAATCCATGCCGAACATAATCTCAAACTAAACTAGTTCCATCTGCTTGTTGCTGGCCCATATTCCTCCAAACCTTTCCTATTCACGTACTTATCCAAATGTCTTTTAAATATTCTAACTATGCCCATATCCACCACTTCTTCAGGAAGTTCATTCCACATGTGATACTCCCTCTGTTAGAAAATTTGCCCCTCATGTCTTTTTCAAATCTCTCTCCTCTCACCTTAAAAATATGCCCCCTAGTCTTTAAATCCGCCATCCTAGGGAAAAAGACACCCACCATTAACTCTGTCTATACCCCTCATGGTTTTATAAACTTCTATTAGGTCACCTCTCAACCTCCTATGTTCCTGTGAAAAAGTCTCAGCCTTTTTAGCCTTTTTTATAACTCAAAACATCCATACCCGGCAACATCCTGGTAAAATTCTTCTGAACCCTCTCCGGCTTAATAATATCCTTCCTATAACTGGACAAGCAGAATTGGACAAAGTACTCTAGAAGAAGCCTCATTAAAGTCCTGTACAACTTCAACGTGGCTTCACAACTCCTATACTAAAAGGAATGAGCAACAAAGGCACAAACTTCAAAGAATTATGTACCTGAACCCCTAGGTCCCTCTGTTCTGTTTTTTGAATATTCTAAGGCAGAATTTGATAGATTATTTGTAAGCACGTGGGTGAAAAGTTATGAGGAATAGGTAGCAATGTGGATTTGTAATTACAATCATGTCTTATTAAATGGCAGAGCAACCTCAAGGGGCTGAATAGCCTACTCCTGGTCCTTGTTCATATTCCCTTCTTCACACCAGATGTTTCTACTCCTTAGGTTCCAGTGCTCGTAAATGGGCACAGAAACATTTCTAAGCCATCATCTCTTTGACCGCAGTTTCTGTCATATTTTAGTAACTATATTTAAGTGGGTTCGCATGCAATGTTAGTGTAAACAAGTGGATTAGAATTAGAATCACGTTTATGGGCACATGCACTCAAGTTACAAAAGAACAGGAGCAGACAGAAAAGTGTGCAATGTTGCCAACACACAGCATCAGCTTAGGTACAAATCTTAGGTATAAAGAAAAGAGAAAATAAAGAAAAAAATTGCACTACATCACAGATATACTTAGTATAGGTTAGGAAAAGAAAAAAACAAAGCTAAAAAGATAACATTACTGTCTTTTTATATGGTTAGGTAGACAATGCCTCAACACGACCCCTATTATGAACATCAAGTATGATCATGACCTTCGCTGATACAAGGTGCAGTATTCACAACGTGTGATGCCAACTGCAGATTTCTGTGACTGTCGCTGGAAATACTTTACCCCAGCTGTTCTGTTAGACAAGGTGACTGGACCTTGAGTTATTGGGCACAATGGTTCCCATTGGAATCTGAGCCACTTCTCAGTCCTGCATCTGTACTAACAATACAGGGCTGTGCACATCAAGTACATTCAATTTACAACTAGTTGGGCATTGTTATTACACCAACTCAGATGTGGAAACTATTATGCGACTCTCTTTAACATCCAGTGAAGGACATCAGAAGTGAAACTAAATAGCCTTTATAAAGTGCTTAATTGGACTTATTGAGCTATGGTTTGGTTTCAAAGCCATTTTAGTAATGATAAGTGCTGGGTGGACTGGACCAGCAGAGAATAACAGTAATCGAAGCAGAAATGCAGCTAATGCATTTCTCACATTTACCACTCATTTTAACCTTTACAATTGTCAAGATAATGGATCAGCAGAAAATATGTCTGTTTTTAAAGTCCAGAACTCCCAAAAATGGTTTTCCAAAAGATCATTAGTATAAAAGAATCATAAAAGCTGGTGTGAAGCAAGTTGTCAAGTGTTCGGAAAATCAGTCAGCTATTTTTAAAAGTTATCAAGGTATAATAACCAATTACTATCAACAGTCTTTTCTCATAATCAAACCAATTACAGGAATTCACTGGGGGAGATATTAAATTGACAGAAAATGGAACAAAACAAAATCTTAGGTCAGTTAAAACTTGACCTAAGAAGCAGCTATTGGAGGGCGATGGGTGGAAAAGGAAATCTTGAATTAAAAGTTTGAGAAAGCAAAAAGATAGAGGCAAATGACTGGTAACAGTGCAGTAAGGGGAGATATGCCAGATATTTGCAATGCTGTTGACAGCCACATTGGAGGAAGTTTTTTTTTTGTACTCAGGTGGTATAGATCTGGACTCTGTATGGGTGTTAAATAGGTATTAGCAAATTGGCAAAAAATTTTCCATTGCCCCTGACTATTATTTTCATTGGACATTAAGATCAGGAGAAATATAGAAGGTGCTACCAATTCACTACCTACTTTATAATGCCATAAAATTAAAGTCTGTTCTAGTATGTGCAAATGGGCTATGAGAGTTCTACTGTCCTTCCACTGGAGTTATGCCTGTGGAACAAGAGCAGTTCCAAGCATTTTCCCCGCTGATCTGTTGCTTTAAAGCTGTAGCTCACTAGTTTCAGTCCATCTTCTGTGGAGAAATAAAATTCTCAACATGTTAAGCATCACACTTAAACAGCAATATTACAGCGTAATGGTTCACTTCCAGTTCTTTACTGTTGTTTATCCATATATTTGGCATCAATTTGATATATTCTATGTAAGAAGGCATGCAACAGTCCATTTAGAGGAGTGACTATTGATACTGAACCCAAGAGAGTAGCAAATACAAAATTATAAAGATATGTTACAAATATAGGTAGGAAAATAAGATGTGAAAAGCACCTAAGGAGTCTGCAAAGGGCCAAAGATAAGTGAACGAGCATACATTTGACAGATGGAATATAATGTGGGAAAATGTGAACTTTTCGGCTTTGGCATTAAGGATAGAAAAGAAGCCTTTTATTTAAACTGAGAGATTGTAAAACTTCAAGGTGTACAGAGATGTGGATAAGCTGTGGCGTCCCATGTCTAAAGGCACTCAATTCCTGACTGAGGATCCAATGTCGGGAAGTGGTAAGGGGAGGAGCCTGAAGGCTAAACCTCTGCCCTTTCTCTCCCCTTCAAAACACCCACCCTGTCCTGAGTCATCTTTGCCTGGAAAATCCCAGTAGACCTTTGCTCAGAGGTGGTTGCATTACCAGTATTTGCCACCACAGTCAGATCACTGTTAGCCTCTGATTGGCTGGCAGCTCCTAGGAGTTGTGATCAGTTCTGATGAAGAGTCACCAGACCTGAAACATTAACTCTGCTTTCCCCTCACAGATGTTAATAGACCTGCTGAGTTTCACCAGCAATTTCTGTTTTTAATGCTGTGTAAGCTTTTGTAACTTTTGTCTCAATTAATAGGGCCAGGATTCAACTTTTTTTTTTAAAACCACTTTCTTTGACAAGTTATGCACCAAGCTCTATGGTCCTTGCCCCAGTCATTATGAACAGTGCCCTTTATTTTAGATTGCCACTCTTCATTCTATCTGCTAAACCTTACCATTTCATAGATTTCCTGCATTAAATTTCATGCGGCAAACGTCTGTTCAACCCATTAGCCTATGTTCTCTTGAAGCCTTCCATTAACCTCCTCAAAACTTTTAGTACTACCAAGTTTTGTGTCATCTGCAAACTTTGAAATTGTGCTCTGCACATCTATGTTTGGGTCATCAAAAGTACAAGAAAAGCAACGGTTGTAACACCATTTTCTGTAAAATCTACAAAATGTGAGAAACCAGTCTCCTGTGTTGATGTGTTGCAATCCTTACTCTTCATTTATAATGAAAATTGTCATTAGAATTAACACTCCTAATGTCATGAACTTGTAAGTAAACTTGTTAGCTGTAGAACTAACAAAAGATAAACCTGCAAAAGCAAAACAAAAGAATTTATATTCTAAATCTCTGGATAGTTTCTTTTCCAAAGTTGTGGGAAAAGCACAATTAACAATGTACTCAGCAAAAGGAACACAATTTACATGCCAAATACTAATTTGCATTTATAGTGAATTTACAGTTATACTGAATTAGTTGAGACAAATTGAAGCTAGCAAACTTGTCTGCTGAGACTTTATTGTAGGATAAAATTTTCTAGTTTAAATCTACATATTTAATTTTGCATTTCACCAAAGCAAAACGATTTAAACTTGTTATAGCTCAGATATTGATTTGTAAACAGATGCAGTACATGGATTTATGGTGAATTTGATCATCCCAGTTCCCAAAATGGTCATATCCTGAGTTGAACGTGTAGATATTCCAAAGTTAAAGCTGATTTTCATTTGGGTAGTACTTTTTAACAACACATTTCAAACTGTTTACGGCTATTGAAGTCATTCTAAGAATTGTTACTATTATGGCAAACTTCCACAACGAGGAACTGTCATAAGTACAAACTGAAAATACTGGAAATACTCAGGTCAGGCAATAACTGAGGACCTGAAACACCGGGTTGAATTTTCTGTCGGCACGATGAGATGCATTTCAGCGCACAAACGGCCACACTTTGTTTTGTGACGATGATCCAATTTTTGTCTGTATTCATGATCACACACCATATGAAGTGGATACAGAGAACTGAGAAATCTCCCAGCTTGGCACATTCACCTCAGAGAGAAAGTGCCCTCAAGGAATTTTTGATATCTGGGGGAGGGCAGGTGTGAACACAGTCAAGCCCACTGACTCCAGGTAGTTTGCATTGCCATGAAGGTTGTGGCTTGAGATTCTATATTGCACATCAAATAAATAGCTATCCTTGTCTATTCTGATCGTATGTGCCTTATAATCATTTTCCCCTTAACTTGGAGTGACTGCCATCTAACTCTGCTAGCTTACTACAAACTCCCTGAGCTTTACATAAATCTGTTCATAAAATGTATTGCTCATTAATACATATCATTCCATCCTTTCATCACAGTCTCTTGCCTATGATGCTGATGTCACTGTTGTATCATGATATACACTACCAGCTCATCATCACATTCCTTTCGATTGTGCTACACTGCATGCAGATCAGAGGCAGCCACAGGAACACTGGGACTGACACCTCTAATGTCTTCTATGGCCCCCTTGTGAACTTAATATCTGCTCATAGCAACCCACCACACAGCACCTTATAGCGCCAATGACAACTTAGTGCCAAATTATTCTAACTCAAGTCCCGCACCCACTCCTATAGTCCCTCAAAGCTCCAATGCTAACTCATGCACATACAACAATAGTAACTATGACACAGTGCCAACTGATACTAACCACGTTCCCAGTCTCCCCTATGGCCTACTGCACTCCCCGCACACTACCATGAGACCTTCCATCCCCTTTTCCAGCTGTTCCAATATCCCCCATGGGCCAACCATAGGAGACATACAGAGATTAAATGAAATCAAGTTTAATTAAAAATTATAGTCATTGTAATGTAAAAGAAATTCCTATTTAGAAAAGTCCATTTAATACTTTCAAATTTCTAGCATTTAATCCCATATAAGAAGAAACATTGGTATTCTTGGCCCCACATCAAAGGCAATCCTTTAATAACATTGAGACAACAAGGTGCAGGGCTGGATGAACACAGCAGGCCAAGCAGCATCATAGGAGCCCTTTGATAACATTGCTGGGATGTTCAGAGATAGCACGCTCCAGGATGTGGTCACTCCAAAGCTTAAGGAAATGCAAACAGAAAGGAAATGGTTGATCACTGGGCAGAAGGAGGGAACCAGGCAGATAGCGGGGGATTTCCCCGAGTACATCTCACATGCAATCCTTGGAAAATGGTGAGAGTGACAGTTTCACCACTGTGAAAGCCAGCCAGAGCCAAGGCTGTAGCACTGGGTGCGGTCAAGCTACAAGGAGGGATGCGGGGCGAGGTTGTTGGGGGGGCGGGGGGGTGGTGGTGCATGCAGTGTCGAAGGCCGATGTGGATTTGTCAGTGGGGGAAGTAGACAGACACTCCTGTGGTCAAACATGTGCTCCAGGGTAGTAGGCTGCCTCCTGGATGCTGGGGGTAAAAGGTGTTATAAAACAAATGCATGGCATTCTGAAATAGGTGGGTATAAAGAGCCAGAGGTCATGGTCCACATTGGATCCAATGACAGAGGAAGAGAAATTAAGTCTTGCAAACAGATTTTAGGGAGTTAGGTAGGAAACTAAGAAGCATTCTGGTGTCATGCAGTAATGAGTATAATAACAGGCAGATAATGGAGATGAACGTGTGACTGAAGAGATGGCACAAGGAGGAGGGCTTCAGGTTCCGTAAGATTTGGGACCGTTTCTGGCAGAGATAAGACCCGTACATGCTGGATGGGTTACAGTTAACAGGATGGGACTAGCATGCTTGTGGGGCAGTTTTAAATTAGATTAGATGGAGTTTGACAAGTAGTTCAGAGGGGATGGAAGCTGAGACCGAATTAGAAATTAACGTACATGTAAACCAATCCAGAAAACAGAGAAATCATAAGCTGGATAAGGACAAAAGTAAGTTTAGCAAGGCTAAATGGAATTTAATTTATATCCACAAAGCTTGAGGAATAGGATAGATGAGCCGATGGCAGGGAGGGGCACATGGGAGTATAATAACATTGCTATATTTGAGAATTGGCTGAAAGATGGGCAGGATTGGCAACTCATCATTCCTGTTTACAAGATATTTGTATGAGATGGAGGGGAATATAGAAGAGGAGGTGGTGTTGCAAAGTTGATTAAGGGATCAATTATCGCAACGAGTAGAGATAATATCTTGGAAGGATCATCAAATTTAAAAGTGAAAAAAAGGGGCGCACATGTTGCTTGGTATGTATTATAGACCCCCCAATCAGTCAGGGAGAAATAGAGAATCAAATCTGTTACCAAATTTCAGAGAAGTCTAGGAACAACAGGGAAGTAATAGCAGGGATTTCAACTGCCCAAATATTAACTGGGATATTTTGGTGTGCAAGGTAGAATGGGAACAAAATTCTCAAATTGAGTCCAGGAGAGCTTCTTATGCCGGGGCACAGGAAGTCCAACAAGGGACGCGACAGTTCTGGACCTAATATTTGAAAACAATCACGAGTAAGTAGAAGGTGTTTCTACAGCAGCATTTTGGAGAAAGTAACCATAACTCAGTTGGATTTTGGATTGTTATGGAAAGGTTAGGATGGGCTGGGAATATCAAGTTTTAAACTGGGGAAAGACTAATTTCAATATGACATGATTTGGTCCTAGTGGCCTGGGAGTAGATCAAACTATGTCAGAACAGTGGGAGGCATTAATGGAGGAAATGTCAAGAGCTCAGAATAAATATGTTCATGTAAAGACAAAGGGTAGGAACAAGACTGAAGAAGCCTGGATGCAAAGGGACATAAAGGTTATGATTAAGAAAATTAAGAAGTTTATGGCAGATATTCTAGGAGTATACAAACAACAGGGGAACTTAAAACTGAAAATACACAAACTAAGAAAGCAAATGAGAAAGTATTAATGCATAGGATAAAAGAAAACTATTTTTTTAAAAATCTGCAAACAGTAAGAGAATAATTTGTAACGAGTAGAGCCCATGTGTGACTATGGAGGTATTGAGACACAGAACCTGGAAGATTTGCGTATAGTCCTCAATAAACTCTTTTGTGTCGGTCTTCACAATGGAAAAGGATGACGGAGGCATCATTGTGGAAGACTGTGAAATATTAGAAAAAAAATCAACAGCAATACTAGGTATTAATGGGTTTATCAGCCTTAGAAGTGAATAAATCATAGAAGAATCATTATAGTGTAGAAGCAGGCCATTCAGCCCATCGAGTCCACTACCGCCCCTCCAAAGAACATCTCATCCAGTCCCACCCCCCGCGACCCTATCCCTGCATTTCCCACCCTAGACAATGGGCAATTTAACATGGCCGATCCATCTAACCTGCACATCTTTGGACTGTGGGACGAAATCAGAGCACCCAGTAGAAACCCATGAAGACACAGGGAGAATATGCAAACTCCCTACAGACAGTCACCCGAGGGTGGAATCGAACCCGGGTCCCTGGTGCTCTGTGGCAGCACAGCTAACCACTGGGCCACCATGCTGCCCAAATCTGTAGGGTCCGGATGAGATACATCCCAGGCTGTTGAGGGAGGCAAGGGAAGATATATCAGAGTCCTAGCAGGAATTTTCAGATCTTCTCTGGCTACAAATGGGACACCAGAGGACTGGAGAACTGCAAACTGTATCCTATTGTTAACAAAGGGAGGAAGGTATAGACCAGGCTGGTTGATCTAACCTCGGTGTTGGGGAAGTTATTTGAAAGAACTCTGAGGAACAGAACATATCTGCACTTTGAGAGATATGGATTAATAAGACATAGTCAACATACATTTGTTAAGGGGAGGTTGTGTTTGACAAATTTGATCAATATATTTGAGAGTGTATTGAAGATTGTTCATGAGGATAATGCATTTGATGCAGTCTATAGGGACTTGAACATAGCTTGTGATAAGGTCCCTCATGGCAGATTGATCAAGGAAGTAAGAACTCATGGGGTTCAAGGCAAAGTGACATGTTGGATGCAAAACTGACAGAGGCAGGAAGCAAATGGTGATGGTAGAGGGATGTTTCCATTACTGGAAGTCTGTTTCTAAGTGGGGTTCTGCAGGGCTCACTGCTGAGCCCTTGCTGCTTGGGGTGTGCGTTAATGATGTGGGTTTAAATTTAAGGATATAATTAGGAAGCCTGCAGATGGTATGGAAGTCAGTGAGGAGAATAACCATAAAATGCAAGAGGATATCAACTGACTGCTCATGCAGAGCAGTGACAAATGAAATTCAAGCTGGAAAAGTGAGAGATAATACACTTGGAGAGCGCTAACCTGGCAAGGGAATACACTAGGAATAGTAGGATCCCAGAAAATTCTGAAGATCAGATGGGTTTGCATATCTATGGATCCGTGAAGGTAGTTAAGGTGATTGAGAAGGAATATGAGAATCTTACCTTCATTAGCTGAGACATAAAATACAAAAGCAACAACATTATGCTGGAACTGTATACATCACTGGTTAGGCTACAACTGGAGCACCACATGCATCTCTGGCCACTACAATATAGGAAGGATTGACTACATTAGAGAAGGCGTAGAGGAGATTAATCAGGCTGCTGCCTGGGTCACAGGGTCTGAACTGTTAGGAAAGATTAGAGAGACTAATGTTGATTTCCTTGGAGCAGAGAAGGTTTAGAGGGGACCTGACAGAGGTGTATATAAGATCACGAGCAGCATTGATAGTATAGTTAAGAAGGCATCATTTCCATTAGTAGAGGGATCAAAAACCTGGGGGCACAGATTGAAGGTAAACTGTAGAAGTTTAAAAGCAGAGTAGAGGAAACCTTTGTTTCACTGATAGGGGGCTATGAATCTGAAACTCACCGCGTAAAAGGGTGATTGAATCAGAAGTATTCATAACATTTAAGCAGTGTTTAGATTTTCACTTACATTGCCACAGCATCCAGGGTCTATGGGTCAAAAGCTGAGAAATGGGAACAACGTAGTCAGATCTTTGTCATCTGGCATAAACGCAACGGGGTGAGTAGCCTCCTTCTATCCTGTTAAGTGTCTATGAGTCTAACCTCATTGAGCTGTCAATGAAATTGTGAATTCACCATCTGCCCTGCTCTGATAGCGAAAAGCAGTTGAGCATTTGTAATGCTATGATATCAACAAACATCAACTGAAACAGTTGGAACAGAATTTTTCACTCTTCCAGACACATTATGTCTGTTTCCGAATTTTAAAAAGCTGGACATTTAAATAACTTGACAGTTCCAAAGACCTTGTTCACTTTTTAATGAGTGTTTTGGTTTTTTCTAAAAATTTGTAGCTTAAGACCTTACTCCTGGAAAGTGAGATCTGATAAACTAAGCACTGAGTTTTGTACCAACAGCCCATGTACTATCCAGCATGACCCACAACTGCGTGGCAGATCTAACACAAGTGACAGATGAAAATGGCACGTGAAGGCATACATGGGTACGGTGAGCAATTCAGGTTAGGTTCTCTCAAGACCAGCGAAAGATTCAGCTCAGTAACGCTCCTCAGATGATGCTTCATCTGCTGAATGTTGCCAGCATTTTCTATATTTATTTTATATTTCCTGCATCTGCGATATTGTGCTTGGAGAACGTCTTAGTTGTTATTTGATGCATAAATATTGGCTCGAATTCTAATCCTCTTCCTCAAAATACTGCTAAAGGAGCTTTAGCATTCACTGTAAGGACAACAAGATCTTAGTTTAATATCTCATTTGAAAGGTGACACCACCAAGAACACTTCTCCAGTACTGCAGAAATCACAGTGCTGCAGTGTAAGGTTAGATAACCAGGTTCTGACATCTTTCCCTCCCCACCCTTATCTGCTTTCCGGAGGGACCACTCTCTCCGTGACTCCCTTGTCCGCTCCACACTCCCCTCCAGCTCCACTACACCCGGCACTTTTCCCTGCAACCGCAGGAAGTGCTACACCTGCCCCCACACATCCTCCCTCACCCCCATCCCAGGCCCCAAGAAGACTTACCACATCAAGCAGATGTTCACCTGCACATCTGCCAATGTGGTATACTGCATCCGCTGTACCCGGTGTGGCTTCCTCTACATCGGGGAAACCAAGCGGAGGCTCGGGGACCGCTTTGCAGAACACCTACGCTCGGTTCGCAATAAACAACTGCACCTCCCAGTCGCGAACCATTTCAACTCCCCCTCCCATTCCTCAGACGACATGTCCATCCTGGGCCTCCTGCAGTGCCACAACGATGCCACCCGAAGGTTGCAGGAACAGCAACTCATATTCCACTTGGGAACCCTGCAGCCCAATGCTATCAATGTGGATTTCACAAGTTTCAAAATCTCCCCTCCCCCCTACCGCATCCC
>NC_063337.1:47770452-47783380 GCF_021869965.1 Rhincodon typus
CTTCGACCTGTTTGTTTCCTCTCCACCTATCCTCTCCTCTATCCATCTTCTATCCGCCTCCCACTCTCTCCCTATTTATTTCAGAACCCCCTTCCCCTCCCCCTTTTCTGATGAAGGGTCTAGGCCCGAAACGTCAGCCTTTCTGCTCCTATGATGCTGCTTGGCCTGCTGTGTTCATCCAGCCCTGCACCTTGTTGTCTCAAGTCTATAGAATGGATTTGAAACCACAATTTTTTTGACAGAGATGCAAGTGCTTGCCAAATGAACCACAGCCGATGCATAGAAGCAATAGAAAAGGGTGAGTCAACTAAAATCTTTTTCAGTGAGTTCCGCATTAATGATAAAAACTACTGGCCCAAAATTCTGATTGCTTTGCTCTATCCCAAATAAACTATTGTTGTATTAAATTCCCATGGCAAAAATGCAAAGTTAAGAAAAATCGCTGAAGGTTATTATGATAAAAATGCCAAAATCGGAGTTACTCAGTTCGGGCTAACTGTTTAAAACAGGGTTCTAATCGACCTAATGATTTTGGGAAATAATAAATGAATATCTCTCAAAATGCCTAATTTGATTATGTCAAATTGTCTTACTGAAAACTGAGACATCAACTCATATCTTAAATGGTAATTACTCTTATAGTAACACAGCTCACCATCATTTGCAGGCCCTATAATTAATCTACTAGCATGCCAAATCAAATTTTCAACACTTTTATTACTTTTTTACCCATAGAATGGTTGGAATGTAGAACTCAAATGTCAAATGGTACATTTGATGTAAAAAGCAGAAATGCAATTAAGGGTAACCTATATAAATACATGAAGGAGAAAGCAATAGTAGGTTATTTTAATAAAGTGAGATGAAGTGGTAAGTGTACAACATAAACCAGAAGAGTACATACAGTATGGAACCAGCTTATGTAAACATTTATGGTACTTTAAAATTTAAAGCAAAGTTTATTACAAAGACTCTAAGAAATTGTATCCTATTCTTGAAGGATAGTTAGCATAAAAGAATGTTTCAACTTTAATGACCTTAAAGAAAAGTTGTTCAATTCGAAGTTTCAAAGCACATTTTTTAAGTCAGAATTTTAGAAAGTTGATACAAGTAAGTTTTAAAAGAGACCAGCTGCAGAAACAACTCTGAGCAGACCAGGCTGGCCCTCAGGTATTCTGGGCTGTTCCATTGACACTGGCATACACACGCCAACGTCTGCAGAAAGGTAGCAAACCTCACCTTGCCAGACATTGTTGGTGGATGTTCTTTCCTCTGTAACAGCTGTGTCAGTAGACCTCCTGCTGGTTTCACAATGAGCCTGTCTAACCATTGTGCTGGAAGCTTTCCAATCACAGCATGGCATAATATTGTATGAATGAAGATGCGTCAGGGTGATCAGGAGTTAGCACTGCCACAGAATGCAAAGATGTCACTTTCCATAGGCCTTGGGAAATCCACCTGGGAATGAGTGCGGTGACCTCTCCTCTCAGAGTATGGGTCAGCAAAGGCAAGGATGTTAAGCTCTGGTATCTGCAACTGAGGCATTCACAGCCGTCATGCAGCAGAGAGCAGGCCTGTATGTAAGGACAGTAAAAGTCAGCTTTGACTTGAAAGCCTGGTCGCCCCTCCTCATAGGCATTTAAAAAATGCTGACCCATCAGATGGTACTATAGAGCAGCACAGAAGAATATCCTTGTTGTAAGCTTCTGAAGCTGCCAAAATGGTGCACTATCACTTATCTGCAGGCTCATGACTATATCTACATACGTCAATCCCTACATTTTCCTGTGTTACTTGTTAATCCAACTCAACCTAGGCAAAGGTCAATTGTTGAGATCAGGGAAGAACTTCATCCACACCGCCACACCCCACACCCCCCACCCCCCAAACTGAAGGTTCTACTTGAAATTTTCTTAAGGGTTAATTTTTGATTTTTGAGGGCTACTCTTTCATTCTTCCTGACTAATTTATGAGGTTATGTGGTCACAATACCCTTAAACCCTGCTCAGAACTTACTTCTTCACTGATCCCACTGAGCCTTTCTCATCTCAACTACTCCCACGCAACCTAGCAGAGCTAACTCCTGACAGAGGGCATTCTTGCCCCAACACCCCTCATCCCTCTCCTTTATGGTCTTGGCCCTACAGCTCCCCAGCTCCAGCCTCTCCCTCACCCCCACCCATACCCTCGCCCCGTTCTCTTACTAATCATCACCATGGCTGCATTATCCCAAGATTTTGGAGATTTTCAGGGGCATCTTCACCCACTTCCCCTGTGAACTTTCAGCATTGGTTGGTTGTTACTTAGCGCTGTCCAAAACCTTTCATTTTTACATTCTTTACATATATATGAATTAGGAACAAACTGAGGGATTTTGGGCCCTCAAACCTGCTCCGCCATTCAATAAAGACAAGGCTAATTTGATTGTGGCTTTAACTCCATATTCCTGTCCAACCACTTCATCCCCCTTGTTAATCTAGAATTTCTCTCTGCCATAGCTGTATTAAGTAAGACAGACCATTCAAGAAGGGACAGAGATTTAGGGAGGGGATGTCATTTGTAACTTCTGAGCCACATCAGTACTGTGACAAGGACAGAAATCTGCTAAAGGGATTCAAAAATGTACTTCTAGAACAGGTGGACACAGATGTAGGAGGTACATCACAGTCACGGATTTTGGAGAAGAAAGGGAAATGAAGCAAAGACAGAAATTTCTGGAGAAAATCCAGAGGTTTGAAAGCATCTGTGGACAGAAAACAGTTAATGTTTCAAGTCCAGTGACCCTTCTTCAGAACTGATTACAATTCACTATTACTCCAAAATGTCCTGTAGCACCCGAGAGGCAATGTACCACCTTGAAGTCTCATTTCTGGCCATAGAAACTTTATCTATTCTCCTTACAAAGGAATCTCCCTACTACTGTAGCATTCCCACAATTATTCCACCTCACCTATGCAGCAGAGCCAACTTGGTGCAACAAATTTAACTCTTGCTATTTTGCTCTGAGAGGCTATTACTCTGAACAGTACCTAAAGTGATATACTTATTTTTCCTGGAAATGGCCACAGGGGATTCCTGCACTGCCTGCCCAGTTCACTTTCTCTGCCTGGTGATCATTCATTTCCTCCTTGCCGGAGGAATCTTAGCTTATGGAGTAACCACCTTTCTGTACATGCTATTCACTATACACTCAGCCATGCCAATACACCATAGTGTTCCCAGCTGATGCTCCAGCTCCGAAACTTTGGCGACTGGGTCCTGCAGTTTGAGACATTTCCCGCACACATGCTGGTCCCGAGTACTGGAACTGTGCCTGACTTCCCACATAGAGTAGGAGAAGCACACCATTGCTTTGATCTCTCCTTCCAGGCCCTACCATTTTAAATTAAACCGAGACTGCCAACATTCGCAAGAATAAAATTCTTCACCACTCTCTAGCCTTTTATCTGAATTAAGTAGAAAGAGGTTCAACTTATATAATGTTCATTGCAGAGGTATCAGTTGATTTCGGTACCAACTAATTACTTTTAAAGCTCCATGTTAAAAAAAATACACATTCTCCTGAAAGCGAGCATCTTCATTAAAAGTTGACTAGTGTAATATGATAAAAGGAATAACATTTGACTAGGGTTAAAATTGTGCTGCATTGTGGATACATCAATGCAAGCACATAACACTTTGTCTTCTGTAATTTTAACCAAGGGGTTAACATATTTAAAATTTAACAAGTTTAAAGCTTTGTTTTGATAAACAGTGGACAGTCAAAGCTCAATGCATTAACAGTAATTCCTAATGTCACACTGAGATTTCAATCCTATGCTGTGAAATTTGATCAGGAGGAATTAATTGTATCTTGAAAGTCCTTAGAATCTGGAATTCTACTTAATTATTTCAGCATTATTTTGTTGTTGCTTTATAACATAATTTTCTGATACTAATTTAAACACAATATCCTTAAGGAGTGGAAGCCGTATTTCTTCTAAGATGGAATTCAAATGTATTAGAATTCCAGTTTATTGAAGCAAAATGTAAATAAATAAGTTTTATTCAAAAATAGACAGAACTTTTATTAAAATGTCAAAAAAACTGTATGTAGGAAATATTTGCATCAATAGAAGTCGTGCTCTAAAACACAAAAAAAAACAATTTTGGAGCACAATCAACAATTGTGCACAATGTACCAGCAAAAGATTTAGGTTGGTAGAACTTTACTGTTATCCATGTGTGTCAGCAGGTGTATTGATTCTTATCTGTGAAAGCTTTTCAAATAGCTTTCACCGTGATTACTTTAGAAACCAGCCACTAGGAATTTGAGAAATCTTGTAGCAAGGATATCACTTCTGGAAGGCTATATAAAGTTGAGGATCAACTCCTTAAGGACATGCAAGTCTTTACAAAGCACTTTTCAGAATGTTTCGCTGTGTTGATAGAATTGTGCTGTGTACTAATGCTACCTTAAAAAACTCAGCTAATCTCATGTCTAAATCTTGACATGTTAAATTGTGAAATGTGTTTGTAATAAAACCGTGTTCATGTTTCTCTACATCATGTTGTAATTGCATCATTGTGTTATCTGCCTTGGAAGCTTATACCTGTTGAAAAGCTATGCCTGATATCTAAGGCTTGTGCTAACTTTTGACAACATTTACCATTTGAACATGTTAACCTTAAAGTGAAATGGATCCAAAAATCAACTTCACAGTCTCATCATTTCTAACACATGAGGTTTTGTCTACTTTTTGCAACACACAACACTTGTAGCTTCCTTTATCCTTAACTTATTTTGTGCAGGCTCATATATCACTGCTGTCCTTGCACTTCAGAATGGGCCTCTTATATCCACTAGATTCATATAAACCTCATATGATCCAGCATTCCCTTCATTATCATTTGCCATACAAAACATGAGCATTTGCTTTTACCATTAAGTTTGCTTTTCTTGCGTGTTTCACCTATATTAGCATTTTCACCCCACTTGCAGAACATAAGAAATACTGCACTTTGATGCAAATTGAAGATAGCCACAAGTCCACTTCTTCTTGGGATAAGAAAGAAAAGATTTTTTTTTGATCATGGAATGCTGTATGATTTTAAAATTCTATATTAGATCAATCAAAGGAGAATGCTAATCTGAAGAAGGCTCATAGAGCAACAGGTTGATAAAAGTCAAATACTGGTGGGCCAGAATTGAAATCATACCACAAGGGATGTAGTTGAGAGGAGAAATCAAGGAGAGAATAGTGATAAGAATAACTGATTACGTTTCTGTTTACCATGGGTAGAAAGTGCAGAAAGAATCTGTGGTGTTTTTGTGGTCTGTACTATACCAACTCATCAGATCTGTTAGACTACAGCGTCTTTGTTTCAGCAGCCTGACTGTCTTTTTAATTAAGCCTCTTATAGAGACATGAGTGGATGGGTTAGCTCTCACCACCAAACATTCAGCCTCTGATTGGCTAAACAGATTTAAAGTTTGGGGCGGGGGGGGGGGGGGGGGGGGGGGGGTGAGGGACTGGTATAGTATGAAGGCATCACCACAGTTACCAGGACAGCCCATGGCTGTGTCCAAATTCTTTCTGCGGTCTGCTGGTCCGATAACCAGCTGCACTGTCCTGAGCACCAAGACTAATACACCACTACCCTTCGCCAACCTCCACCCCCCCCCCCCACCCGAAACAATTAACACACCAGAAAGCCCATCTTTGCAGAAATTTCTCTTAAGGTGTGCAGGCCAAGCTCAGTAATTTTTTTGACTCCTGCCAACTATCTAAAGATGAAAATTTATCACTTAGTCTTGTAAGAGCCATGAAAATGCAATATCTTGTTGAATGAGAATTAACTGACTTTATCTGTACTAAGAATATAATTACAGATAAACAGGTTTATTGACCCCGAAATAGTTATTTTATACTTAATGAAAACCAAATATCTCCAACATGATAAGAAATTTCATCTTTTTGCAAGTTAGAATGTTATATTTGCCATGTTTTAACATCCTGACTCTATGATTCTATGACTCTATTAATCTTATGTGTATACATCAATCATTAATTTTGCTGTCTATAAAGTGTAATACTTACAACTGAAGGGATTTCATGGGTTTTTTTTCCAGGATTACTATGTAATTGGCTGCTTACTCTGCTCAATGAGATCACTGTTACTGGACCCATGGAGATCCCCTTTACTTCATGTCAGATTCAATATAATATTAATATTTAATTTAATATGTAATATATAATATTTAATTTAATATATAATTTAATATTTAAAATGGGAAATGCGTGTCACAGATTGCTAAATCTTTGTGGGCATATTTCTTTGAGGTTGGCGGAAAATGTTGTTGCTTTGCCATTGACAGAAAACTTCTGCTCACTGATAGTAAACTAAAGCAGTAAAGAATGCCTTAAATACTCATCACAGAACTGATTCTTTTAAAACGGGGGCAAATGATCCCAAATTAAACTGCTTTTTCAAGACAAGGTAATATTACACATTGGCACTCCTAACAGGAAACCTCACTTCGAGGTTGAGCATTTTGAACCATCCACCATGTATTCCAGGTTCTTCCGAACTCAATGGGACACACGCAAATTTCCATCACGTATCCCAGAGGCAAAGGCCCAACTTATAAGAGATAAGAATGAAGCATTTGCAACAATCTTCAGCCAGCACTCATGAATGGACGATCCATCTCAGCCTCCTCTAATGTCCCCAGCATCACGGATGCTAGTCTTCAGCAGATTCTATTCTCTCCAATGTGATAAAGAAACAGCTGGACCCAGCAATAACAGTGAAGAGCTGTGCTTCAGAACATGCAGTGCCCCTCGACAAGCTGTTCCAGTACAGTTACAACACTGGCATCTATCCCTTAATGTGTAAAATTGCCCAGGTACATGCTGCACACAAAAAGGAGGACAAACCCAACCCAATCTATCAGTCTATTCTCGATTGCCAATAAAGAGATGGAAGAGCTAACCAGTGTTATCAAACAGCACTTGATTGATGTTAACCTGCTCACTTAAGCTTAGTTTGGGCTGAGGGTCACTCAGGTCCTGAGCTTGGTTAAAAAAAAGCTCTTGGTCAAAACAACTGAGCTCCAGTGGTGAGGCGAAAATGACTGCATTGGCATATTTGACCTAATGCAGCATCAAGGACCCCTGAAGTCAATAGGAACAGGGGCTAAATCCTTTGATGGTTGGAGTCATACCTGACACTTAGGAAGGTAGTTGTGCTTGTTGGAGGTCATTAATTTCAGTTCCAGGACATCAATGCAGGAGCTCCTCACAGTTGCATCCTAGGCCCAACTGTCTTCAGCTGCTTCATCAATGACATTCCCTCCATCATACGGTCACAAGTACGGATGTTCACTGATGATTGCACAACGTTCAGCACCATTCACAACTCCTCAGATACTGAAGACGCCCATATCGAAATGCAGCAACATCCTGACAATATCCAGACTCTGGACTGAAAGTGACAAATAACATTCATGCCACACAAGTGCCAAGCATTGGCTATCTCCAACAAGCGTAAATCGACTCATCACTCTTTGACATTCAATGGCATTATAATCACTGAACCGCGACTAGCAATATCTTTGGGATTAACAGTGACCAGAAATTGAATTGGACCAGTCATATAAATACCATTGCTACAAGAGGAGCTCAGAGGCTAGAAATCTTGCAGAGAGTAACTCACCTCCCGAGTCTCCAAAGCATATCAACCACCTGTAATTCACAAGTCAGGAGTGAATTAGAATACTCCCCACTTGCCAGGATGAGTGCAGCTCCAACAACACTCATGAAGTTTGATACCATCCAGAACAAACCTACCCACTTGATTGCTACCACATCCACACACATTCAGTCACTCCACCACAAATGCATAATGCCAACAATATGAACCATCTTCAAGATGCCCTGCAGAAATTCACCAGGACTCCATAGAACATTGCCTTCCAAACCTCATTACCACCTAGAAGGATAAGGGCAGCATATACGTAGTTACACCTGCCATCAGCATGTTATTCCCTAAACCATTGACTATCCTGATTTGGAAATATATCTCCATTCCTTCAGTGTTGCTGGGTCAAAATCCTGGAACTCCCTCCTTAACAGTATTTTGGGTGTACCCACAGCAAATACACTATAGTGGTTCAAGAGGCAGCTTGCCACCACCTTCTCAACAACAATTCAGAGTAGGCAATAAATGCTGCCCCAGTCCCTGAATGAATAAACAAAAATATTGCCAGGGATGCCCACAATGGCATAATGAATGTAAATTTTAAAAACTGAAATTATGAACAGAATCAGGCGAGTGAAAGAGGGATAGCTTTTGTGCTGAATTGGAACAAGAAAACTAACAGCATGTTATCTTAAACTAAAGAAGTCTAATGCTAAATGAAATTTATGAAATAACAACTCCACACTTAAGAACTGCTGTCTGCTAATTAGTGTAATGAATGGAGACAGTTACAGTACTAAAAGGCATCTGATTTACTAATGAGTGAAGGGCTACTGGCTTAGTGTTAAACTCAATGAGATGAAAACAATCTGAGCAGGTAGGAGTCAGATAGGAGTCTGTGCAAAAGGTCAGGTCAGAAAGGTTGTTTTCCTCTTTTTCAGTTTAATCTTCCCTTGTTAGAATCATGGAAATCAGGAGGCCTTTTCAACTGTGTCCTTTTATAAACATTGTTAAAAAAATATTTACCAGATTCCTATTTTGAATTATATATATATTGTAGTCTTTGATCAAAGATACTTGTGGTAAAGTGTTCTGATAATTATGTCAAAGCAATTTTTATAATGTCCTTTATCCCGGGGCGGCACAGTGGCTCAAATGGTTAACATGGAGCCTCATAGTGACGGGGACCTAGTTTTGATTCCACCCTCAGGCGACTGTCTGTGTGATGTTTGCACATTCACCCCACATCTGCATGAGTTTCCTCCAGGTGCTCCGGTTTCCTCCCACAGTCCAAAGCTGTGCAGGTTAGGTGAATTGGCCATGCAAAGTTGCATATAGTGCCCAGGGATGTGCAGGCTCAGTGGGTTAGCCATGGAAATGCAGGGTTACAGGGATGGGTGAGACGCTCTTCGAACAGTCAATGCAGACTCAGTGGGCTAAATAACCTACTTCCACACTGTAGGGATTCAGTAAACATCATTTCTTTGTGTACATAGCATCCTATCTGGATACATTGCAGTGTGTTTTGGCAACTGCTCTTCCCAAGACCACAAGAAAATACAGAGAGTCAGTTAGCTGTTAACTCATCAAGATAGCGGCAGAGGAAGACGCTCCTGCCAGTGCTCCTCTGCTCTGCCTGTTCTTTTTCTTTTTTTCTCTCCCGTTAGTGTCAGAGGCGAATCTTGGAACAGCGGCAGTCACGGGAAGCGAGTCCCGGAGCACCGTGTGGGTAGCGAGCTCCGGATGGAGACTGGCACAGGTTAGGCAGTCCTGGAACTTACCTCGGAGCAGCTGAGTGCCAATACAGAGTGGACTGGAGGCTTGGAGCAAAGCAGGGGACGGTTTTCTGACTGGGGTCTGGTGCGGATGATCAGATCATGTGCAGAGGCCCTGGACTGAGCTGCTACAATGTAAATGTTTATTTGAAACTTTTTATCTGACTGTAATGTCAATCCCTTTAACAATGTCTTATTTGTAACTTATTTTTAAACTCTGTAAAGTAAGGCAACTGCTTTTTATTCCTCTTTCATATCCAAGATTTGTATCAAGGTACTCGTACCTGAGATGGCACCATTAGAGGCGGACATTGTAAAAGCTTTTCACTGTATTTCTACAATGGAGTACATGCGACAATAAAGGTTATTCCGAATTCTGAGTCATGAACACAGCCTAGTCCATCACGCAAACCAACCTTCCTTCCATTAACTCCATTTATGCTTCCCACTGCCTCGCGAAAGCAACCTACATAATCAAAGACTCCTCCCACCTTGGTTATACTGTCTTCCAGCCTCTTCCGTTGGACAGAAAACATTAAAGTTTCAATACGTGTACAAGTAGATTCAAGAACAGCTGTTTCCCCGCTGTTATCAGACTTTTGAACAGACCTCTCAAAATGTTAATTCTAATCTGTTCTGGTCAAAGTACTGTCATTATTTTCTCCCAAAGAATCTGGTATCAATGTAATCTGCTGCACAAACTTCCACAGCAGTTTCACATCAATAACTTAACCTCATCGCAAATTTATTTCCAACTGATCATTCATGGCTAGCATGGAAGTCACAAGATTAATACTATCCATGTGATTCTGCCATTATGGAGACATTCTTGTTAAAATGAATCGTGGCTAAATTGATGTTGGCCGGTAAAACAAAATGGTTCTGCGTGAACTGATTGCAAAAATCTGACAGAGTGTAAAATGGGCTACTGTCTCATTATTGATAGTTGTACACCATCACTCTGGACGCATTTCTACTCCAATGCTTCATGTGGAAAATATGTAAATTTTATATTGAAGGAACAAGGAGAACATTTTGGTTTGCTTCACTTTACGACACTATATGAAAGATTTTGAGTAACACAACTGCAGTTTGGATCTTTTGAAGCAGTCTCAGTAAAAGGTTATATAACAGAGCAGATTATCCCAGAAAGATTTTCTGCACCATCCTCATTAAAGTCAGCTTTTAATATCTCCCACCCACTACTGTGGAGAAATCTCTCAGCTTCTTCCACACCTAATATAGTCAATTCAACAGCTTCTGTTCACACCTGACATCTACATCCATTGATGTTCACAGTCTACAAGAGAAACTTCAATAGGTTCCATTCTGAAAGCCAATGTCTAAATTATTATGATATGCACCTACCTCATTAAATAAGCTTTAACGGATAAAGTCAGATTCTAAACTTCACCACTCTTAATTAATGACTACGATAGCAATCCAAATAAAAATCATGTAATTAAATGTGTTAACATTTGAAAAGGGAGAAAGCAAGAAAATAAAATTTCAAGTAGACTTCAGAATCTGTAAAGTTTATTTTCACAAACGAAATTTCTTAAGACTATTGTTTGATCTGCATCACACTTTTCTACAAAATATATTTGAAAAAGGGGGCAATAAATGATCCAGTAAAAACAGTGTAACATTTGTGTTTACCTCAACAGTGATTTCCAGTTCAAGTGAAGGAAAATTTAGTTTAACTTAGTGCCTTTTTTTTGTAAATTTGCCTCTACATTTTGGAACAGCAGTAGGTCATTCAGGACCTCAAGCCTGCTCTGCTGTTATGTCTGACGATGGCCTCAACTCCAGTGTCCTGCCTTCCCCACTATTCCTTAGCTCTTTTCTTCAATCAAGAATTTATCCAACTTGACTTTAAAAGCATTTGAGAACTGGGTCTTCACTGTTCTCTGGGGAGGAGAATTCTACAGACCAATGCCCCTCAGAGGCAAAAATAATCAGGAGATCCCAGTTTTTAAATTGTGCCCCCTACTCTCTAAGACTGTCTGAGAAGGGTAAACATTCCCTCAGTTTCCAATATTTCAACAACTCCCAGGTTTTTGAACTATTAATAAGACTAGCTCTCATTCTTCTAAACTCCAGAGTCACTAAACCCATAAGGTACAGGAACAGAATTAGGCCATTCAGTCCATTGAGTATGCTCCACCATTTGATCATCGCTGACATATTTCTCAAACCCATTCTCCGGACTTCTCCCTATAACCCTTGACCTCCTCACCAATGGAGGAACTATCTTAAGTACACTCAATGACTTGGCCTCCATAATCCACTGTGATAACGAGTTCCACAGATTCACCACCCTCTAGCTGAAGAAATTCCTCCTTGTCTCAGTTCTAAAGGGTCATCTCTTCACTCTAAGGCTGTGCCCTGAGGTCCTAATCTCTCCTACTAATGGAAATATCTTCTCCATTTCCATTCTGTCTAGGCCTCTCAGTAATAAGTTTCAATCACGTCTCCTCTCATCCCTGGGATCATTCTTGTAAACTTGGACTACCTCCAACGCTAGCACATGCTTCATTTAATACGGGGCACAAAACTGGTCACAATATTCCAAATACAGTCTAACCAGAGCCTTATACAGCATCAACAGTACATCCCTGCTCTTGCATTCTAGTCATCTTGAAATGAATGCTAAACTTGCATTAGTAAATCTTAACAGAATCCTGAACTCGAACACCCGAGTCCCTTTGTGCTTCAGATTTCTGAAGCCTTTCACCGTTTAGAAAATAGTCGACATGTCTATTTTTCCTAAAGTGAATAACCTCACACTTTGCCATATTGTATTCCATCTGCCACTTCTTACCCACTCTGCTAGCCTGTCCAAGCCCTTCTGTAGTCTGCCTGCTTCCTCAACACTACCTGTCACTCCACCTATCCTTGTGTCATCAGCAAACTTAGCAACAATACCTTCAGTTCCTTCATCCAGATCATTAATGTATAACGTGAATGGTTGTGGTCCTAGCAATGACCCCTGTGGAACTGCACTAATCACTGGTTGTCATCCTGAAAATAACTTCTTTGACCCTGCTGTCTGCCTTCTGCCAGTCAGCCCATCCTCTATCTATGTATACCTTGCCCCTAACACAATGGGTTCATCTTATTAAGCAGCCTCCTATGCAACACCTTGTCAAAGGTCTTCTGGAAATCCAAATATATCAAGTCCACTCGCTCTCCACTTGCTCATTACCTTCTCAAAGAATTCCAACTGAGTTTTCAGGTATGACCTCCCCTTGATGAAGCTGTGCTGACTCAGCCCGGTGTTATCACGCATTTCCAAGTACTCCACAATCTCATCACAAATATTGGACTCTAAAATCTCACTAACGACCAAGGTTAGGCTAACAGGTCTACAATTTCTCGTCTTCTGCCTTCCTCTCTTCTTAAATAGGGCTGCTACATTAGTCATTTTCCAGTCCTCTAGGACCCTCTCTAACTCTAATGATTCTTGA
>NC_063337.1:47783480-47801715 GCF_021869965.1 Rhincodon typus
AGGGGGGAGTAGTGGTGGTGGTGGTGTTGGTGGTGCAGTTCATCTGGTCCCGATGATTCATCCACCTTCAGACCTTTCAGTTTCTCCAGCACCTTCTCCTTAGTGATGGCCACGACACTCACCTCTTCATCCGGCTCTCCTGAAGGTTTGGTATGCTACTGGTGTCTTCCATTGTGAAAACTGATGCAAAGTACCTATGCCAATTCTTTGTTCCACATTATTACTTCTCCAGCTTCATTTTCCAATGGTCCAATGTCGAATCTTGCCTCTCGCTTACCTTCTAAATATCTTAAGAAAAACTCTTGCAATCTTTGTTTATATTATTAGCTGGCTTACTCTGATATTTCATCCTTTCCCCCTTTTTCTTTTTGAATTATCCTCTGCTGGTTTTGGTTTCCCACAATCTTCATCTCATTGTTTTTTCTTTTGTTTTTGCTATCCTGACTTCAGCCATGGTTGCCTCAGTCTCCCCTGAATATGTTTCTTCTTCCCTGGGGATGAATTTCTGCTGGGCTTCCCAAATTATGCCCAGAAAACCCTGTCATTGCTGCTTCACTGTCTCCTCTGCTAGACTCCCTTTCCAATCAACTCTGGCCAGCTTCTCTCTCATACCTTCGCAGTTACCTTGACTCAACAGTAACACCATTAAATCTGATTCAAGCTTCTTCCTCTCAAACTGCAGAGTGAATTCTATTATTTTATGGTCACTAATCAAGTCCGCCTCATTACACATCACCGAATCCAGAATTGCATGTACCCTAGTGGGCTCTACCACCAGCTGCTCCAAAAAACCATCATGTAGACATTCCATGAATTCCTTTTCTTAAGATCTGCTACCAATCTGATTTTCCCAGTCTGCCTGCATATTGAAGCCCCTCATGATTATTGTCATAGTGCCTTTCTTAAATGCCTTTTCGGTCTCCTGATTTATTTTCTTCCCAACAACCTGACTACTGCTAGGAGTCCTGTATGTAACGCCCATCAGGGTCTTCTTTCCTTCGTGGTTCCTCAACTCTACCCACACAGATTTACACCTTCCAATTCTATATCGCTTCTTGTTCTCAATTTAATTTAATTTCTCACTAACAAGGCAACCCCACCCCTTCTGTCTATCTGCCTGTCCTTTCAATAGGACGTATATCCCTGGATATTTAGATCCCAGCCCTGATCCCCTTGCAGCCACAACATCATACCTGCCACTTTCAATCTGGGCTACAATCTCATTTACCTTGTTTTGTGTACTACATGCACAATACCCTCAGTCCTGCACTGACCACCACCCTTCTAATTGTTGTCCCCTTATCTGCTGTACCTGAAGTTAGATTCCTGACCCATTCCATACTCTGTCCTAATATTTGTTCAGGAAATTTTAATAACCTTTGCTGAACTCTCCCCACTTTAACATTTCCATAATTTTCTATGCACTTAACCCATCCTCCCCGCTATTTAGCTTAACGCCCATGTCCAGAGCACTAGTTATGCGATTCTGGTCCAACCTGCCCTACATGTCATCGTTAGGTAATAGTCTCATCTTCTTTAAACTAATCCGAATGTGATATATTTTCTCAAGCGTGGAGACCAAAACTGTATACAACATCACAGATGTGATTACCCCATTATCTAATGATAGTGAAATTTTCTTACTTTTATTTTAATTTCTCTTAAAATAACTGAAAATATTCTATTTTCTTTCCTCATCACTCGTACCTGCATGCTTACTTTCCATGGTTCACACATCAGGACACTGAGATCCCAATATACCACAGACTTCTGCGATCTTTCTTCATTTAAAGAAAATAATGCTCTTATAGTTTTCCTGCTAAGTAGACAAGTTCACATTTTCCCACATTACACTTCATCTGCCATCTTTTATCCCCTCACCTATCCTATGTAAATTCCCTTGCAGGCTTTATGACTGCCTCTTTAAATTAATTTCCTACCTATTTTAGAAGTCAGCAATGTTGTTCCTCACAAGGTTATCCAAACACAATCAAGGGTACAGTTGTCTTACCAAAGACATGGAAGTAATGCAAACTTTTATGGTAATGAGAAAAGAGATTTACTTTGAAGCCATTAGCAGTGAAACAATCTCTCATATTTGAGAGGAAGAGCTTCAAAAACTAATATAAAGTGGAATTAAATGTTGTGATACTGACAAGATAAACTGCTTCATAGAAAATGTGATCACACAGGGGAATAATGTTACTTGCACTGTATATAATAAGTTGTGTTAAATGTATAGAGTATTACAAGTTGTTGCATTTCAGATAGTGTGTTTATAAAACTCATTGCTATGGTGATGACTTTCATTCTTTGGGAAGAAATGTCACAATTATGCCCATTTACTTCCAAGATAAAAATATTTGGCATCTGAAGAATAGCTAATCACCATTTCCATCTGTACATAATCCATATGATTCACATTGTCATGGAGGTGACGGGTGAGGGGAGGGATGTGGCCCTGCTTGGATTAAAAAGCCCTAATTCAATATGAGTTTTAACGGATTTGTGAGAAGAAACATCTTAAATGCCTACATGGGGGGGGGGGGGGGGGGCCGGTGGGCCGGTGGAGCGGTGGTGGGGGTGATAAACCTCATTACAAAAGGTTATTCAAACTTAATAGAAATCTTGGGAGCCAAGATCCATCTCGGACTGGTTCCAGGAGAATTCAATGTCTATTTAAATGACACTGTGAAGCATATCTATGTAGTGTGTTTTCACTTGTACTAAAAAAAAAGGATTGTTCTGCTTTGTGGTTTAAATTACAAGATAACATTTAATGAATAATGATTTTAGCATTTTCGAGCAGTATCTGTCTTAAAACATGAATCTTAATGTGTCATCCTTTCAACTAGAAGTTTGAACTTTTAAAAAAATCGTTATCTGTCTCTGGAAATTGTCATAAGAATTAGCAGTCTTGCCTACTAGCTGTGTCAGGTCACTGAATTTAGGTGCAATGTTGTCATGTTCTTGGGACAAGACTTGAGTTCAATTCTTTGGATATCCATTCCTTTTGGACAGCATTACTTGAGGGTTTCCTGGCTCCCTTTGAAAACATGACTTCCCTCCTCCCTTTAGCCTCCTAGATTAAGAACTCCAACGTTGTATGGGTGAATGCGAGAGCCCTCTCTTTTCCGGACATTCATTATTTTTCTTTCCAAGTAGAAAATCACAGTACCAGCAGTTAGCAAGAACTTACACTTGCCGAGCTCAGCTTCCCTTTGGAGAGAGGGAGACCGCCCTTAAGAACCAGAAGTTTTCTGGAACTCGTACAAGACTTGCATGCTCATTGACAGAATGCTTAACAGGAGGCCTATGAGCAGTTCAGGTCACCTTCAGTGAAAGCAGGAATTGAGACGATCAGGAGACGGCATAAAGTTTATATGCTACCTGCTTCAACTGGTCTGGGCACAAATCATGCCCACCACATCCTGAAGTTGAAGAAAACAATTTTTCTTCTCATATGCCTCACCTCAGCAAATACTTTATACTTACATTCTACCTTTTCTGTAAGAGCATCTGCATTTTGTCTACAAAGGCTGCTTTGAAAGGAGACAATCCCTCAGCAGGAAATGAACAAAATTTAAATAAACATTCACCCAAAATTCTATCAATTTTTTTAACCTGACTTCCATTGAGATAAGGGAGACTTTCCTTTAATAAATCAATACAGATTCAAAAGAAAAGCAGTCTCTTGTCTAGTAAATTTCAAAACAAAGATCAGGTGCCCAAATGACTGCTAAGCATAAATGCCATTAAATGATCATCAGCTGATTTGAACATAATCCAGGTAGCAAAATCCTTAGGATTCCGTCAATTAGCAAAAAAAGTTTTGCAACACTATTGGGAATAAATCCTCCAGCTATCTTATTTCACATAATCATTGTTCACTTCTCACTGGAGAATTTCCCATTATTCAACTACATATGGACCACTAATTCCTTCAGCAGACATGGGTGATCACTTTTTCCATGGTTATAGAAGAAATTATGTCCACAGTAAACTGAAATTATGTTTTAATATTTAGAAAGTCAATTAATTTGAATAATATAGAATGCAAGGTCAGGCCTGTATTTCATTACATTTTGCAGTCTGACATATCTGTAAAATATTAAATAATAGCTCTAATGGAAAGATTTACGCATTTCCTGCATAAAACTGATATTTAAACAGTTTCTGTAAAACATGAATAATATGGCCCAAATACTGATAAGCAAAAAAAGGAGGTTGGAAGATTCCATTTAAACAATACTGCTAGATCTTGGAGACAGCCCCAACAAACAGAAACATATACCGAATATATTAAAAAGTAACCAAAACAGAAATCCTCCCTTGTTTCTTTAAGTGCATCTTTAGAAAAGTCATGCAGTGTTTTCTACCCATTTAGAGACAGCTCCCAAATGCAGCAGGAAATTAAAATGTTGACATTTACAATATCAAAAGTAGTTTTGAGTTTTGAAATATTGATAAAACACTGCATGTGAACATGTTTATGACACAGTTTGATCCTTACGGTGCAAAATTAATGAAGAAAAATTCTCCTCCATGTTTTTCTCACTGTGTCAAGACTCAACAGCATCTGGAATTTTAATTCTGAACAGAGAACACCACAGCCTCAAGTAATTATATGATCCAAATACAGGTGTCAAAGTATTGTATGTGATGCTGTTAACAAACATTTTGTTCATTTTTTTCAGCAGAAGAAAGCAGAATGATTGACTTCTCAACTTTTTGAAGGAAAGTAACCTTCACAACTTTCAAAATAAATAACAGTAGTACATAAGTGAGATGGTCACATTGTTATAAGGCCCCTGGAGAAGAAATCCTCTGCCTGTACTTGAGAAAGTTAAAAATAAATCTGTTCTAGCAGTTTCAATTGTTGCTTGATGACAACCTAAGTGTTTTAATAATAGCTATATTAATGCTTGGCTGCTTTTCACAAGCTGTCATTCTTGAAGTGGGAGAGTTATATGTTCACATTTTGACTGATAGCTTAAAGGCATTGTTAAAGGATGAACTGTTTTTGATGTGGGGTCATAAATGCAAACAGGTATTTTTTATTAAGAGATGAAGTATTTGAGTGATTTAAATGTATTGAATAGGCTTTCTTGAATGGGACTGTTTTGCTATAGATGATGCTGTAACATGGTGATCTGTTGAATGATAATTTATTTATTGTCACTTGTATTTACAATGAATAGTACATTAAAATACAGTGAAAACCTTCAACAGTTGCCACAATCTGACACCATTTTGATTAGTTTAAGGATGTAACTGGAAGAGAGCCTTGAGACAGCTCACTAACAATACCTGCATCACTATCCCGCTGCTGCCTCTGCCAGAACCACCGATACAGGAATCACTACTCTTTAGGTGCCATCTCTTCACTTCTGGGCTCACCACACCAACACCACTATCAATGCTGGATACCGTGCTGAACCCGCACTCACCACGTGGCCAGGAGTCCCTGGTTCTGCTGATAGATACTTAATTCTTATCATGTCAGCATAGTTTTTGAGATCTACCTACAGTGCATATTCAAGGAGTGATTATAGAGTGTGGAAGAGCGAAAGGTGGTGTGTAAGAGGCTTTAGGTTTGCATGTCTTGACGATTAGCTGACTTAAAGACTATAAAGGGCCATGCTATGGCTGGGAGATCATTAGTTACCATTAATATATATACGCATTAAGGGCCCATGTGGATGAATGGGGGCATGGGTTGGGTACGGAGGGCATGGGTAGCTGGAAGGAATGACTTGACACATGAAGAGGGTGAGAGATTTGAAGACTAAGAGGCCTAGAACTAAGGTGGGGCATTTAAGCAGTCCATCTTGACACTTAGCCTCCTTCGCCACATCTGATCCGTGTCTGGGTACAGCAAGACCAACTCCATTGCACATCAGTACCTTTGCATCTTCGGTTCAAATCCGTAATATGTGACCTTCTCTCTGCTCACTGCAAGAATATGCAATCTAAAATGGAGGAAGTTACCATCTATTGTCTAATGGATATAATGTTACGTAAAGCAAAAAGTTACGCACTTTATGGAGCTAACTGACAACTGTTGCCAGCCAGGAGCACAAAACTAATTCTAATTTGTCATTAGCGATCACTGAATAGTAAACAAATTATTTAAATTTTTTGAGAAGATTTGTAGTTCGGGTTGTGGACGAGGTTGTAGACATGCTCGCCGAGCTGGTGGGTTTGACTGCAGCCATTTTATCACCCTGCTCGGCAACATCATCAGTGCAGTTCCGGTGAAGCGTTGGTATTCTGTCCTGCTTGTTATTTATATGCCTCATTTTGCTGGGGCGGTTGGTATTACTTTGGGTTTGGTTTCTCAGTGGTTTGTACACAGGGCCTAAGTTCTGGAGTTCTGGGCCTCCAGGAATTCGCTGGCATGTCTCTGTTTGGCTTGTGAGATTGTGGATGTGTTGTCCCAGTCAAATTTACGTCCCTCATTGTCCGTGTGTAGTGAGACAAGTGAGAATTGGTCGGGTCTCTTGGTGTTCGTGTATCCGTATTGTCAATTTTCTTCCGGTTTGGTCTATGTAGTGTTTCTCACAGTCCTTGCATGGTATTTTGTGTATTTCACCGGTTTTGCTGATTTTGGGTATGGGATCCTTTACGTTCATCAGTAGCTGTCGTAGGGTGGTTGTTGGCTTGTGGGCTACTCTGATACCTAGGGGCCTGAATAGTCTTGTGGTCATCTCCGAAATGTCCTTGACGTACGGCAGGGTGATTAATGAGTCTGGTCATGTTGTCTCTTCCTGTTGTGGTCTGTCTTGGAGGTAACGGCGGATTGTGCTTTTCGGGTATCCATTCCTTTTGAAGACTCCGTATAGGTGGTCCTGTTCTGCTTTGCGCAGTTCCGGGTTGCTGCCATGTGTTGTGGCTCATTTAAATAGTGTCCTGATGCAGCTCTGTTTGGGGGCATTGGGGTGGTTGTTAATGTAATTGAGTATCTGGTCCACATGTGCGGTCTTTCTATATACACTAGACCAATCCTCACTTGTCTCACTACACATGGACACTGAGGGACACAAATTCAACTGGGGCAACACATCCATAATTGCACAAGCCAAAAAGAGACATGCCAGCGAATTCCTGGAGGCCTGGTATTCCAACCGAACTTGATCAACAAACACATTGAACTGGATCCGATATACAAACCACTGATAAACAGAATCGGAAATAATACTGACCACCGCAGCAAACCAAGGCATATAAATAACAAATGGGACAGAACACCAACGCTTCACTGGAGGCGCACTGACGATGTTACCAAGCAGGGTGACGAAACATTGGCAAGCAAACCCACCAGCTCGACGAACAAGTCTACAACCTAAACAAAATATTGGTTTAATCTTGACCTGATATCTTAAATATTAACTCGATAATTTGTTTACTTTGCAGTGATGGTTAATGACAAATTATAATCAGGTTTGTGCTCCTGACTGACAATAATTGTCAGTTACCTCCACAGTGTGTGTAACGTTTTGCTTTACATAACATGATATCCATTAAACAATAGATGGTAACTTCCCTCAATTTCAAATTGCATATCCTTGCAGTGAACAGAGAGAAGGTCATGTAGCTCTGGGCTGGACGAAAACCTGGTCTTTCAATTCTGATTTAAAGATATTGTTCCTGCCACAAATAATTTTAGTGGCAAAATGAAATAAGGAAATACATAAACATAATATTTAAATATTTATCATTGGATGCATTTGCACACTCATGTTACTTCTTTGTTTTGGACCATTACTGGGCTGTATAATAGATGTGGAATTAGGGTCAAATCTGATTTGAGAGCTGAGCAAATAAATTCTCTGAAGTTTTGAGTTTCACTTTAATTGGCTTCAGGTCTAATTCTGGAGTAAAATTGCAATCTCAAAGTGTCAATGTGAGACTGAATCAGTTTAGTAACAATAGAACAATACAAATGTATCCTTATTACCGAGATCAAAAATATTATTGTTGACTGCCCTTACTTTCAGAAAGGATGAGGAATCAGTGCATTTCCAGACCATAATAGACAGTTACCATCATTGTATCACCCTGACTAAATGCAACAACCTCAGATTCAGCTGTCCATTTGTGAAACAGTGAACAAGAGTATCACATTTAATTTTTTTAATGGCAGGAGAAAACCACTTAAAATAAATGAGTTACAGACAGCATTAAAATATATCTCACTGGAAAATCTTGACTTGAAGGTCATAGATGAGGAAAACTCTCTTCTGCACCAGATATAACAAAACCATAAATATGTTTGTAAAGAATGTCTTCATAATTTCACCACACTTAAGATACAGAGAGGTTTGTTTTCATTACATGTTACTTGGATATGATTGGATATCATCAGCCCTGCAAGGTCTCACAGAACCCACGACCAATGACATGGAATTTCCTAGATGGACAAGCATAGGCATAAGTGAGTGATTGCTGACGACTTGGCTATCATTTTGTATAGCAATTTCTGGGATCAGGGTCTATTATTGATCTTCAGGGAATAATATTAAATCATATAAATGCAACAGCATTCTAATTATCTAATACTCAACAGGATGCATTGTGTGTAAAATCATTGTTGAAAGAACATGGAATGTAAAATGTGGATCTCGTGTTATCATCATGCCATGTGTATTTATTTACCAGATAGTGGCTATGCTATGCTGAGTAATAGCAATTAATCGTCTGATGATTTTGGGTACGTGAGACCATGAGTGGCTATTTCTAATCTATGAAATACATCAATAATTGCAGGCTGGATTCCTTTGCACTTTCTAAATGCTCAATTTATGTAGTAATCAGAACAGTTTTTGTTTTACACTTGGTTCTGGTACTCATTTATAAACAATGTCAAAGTATGTAAAGTTATGGGATTAATAGTTTGGGAAACAGATATAGCAATATTTTACTTGTTTTTTTTTGATAACAGAGCTAATGTAACCTACATAATTCCTATCCGAGTGTTGCTGATTTTGAGTGTAAAATCTAATGATATAACAATCACCAGAAAAATTACTCCATTGAAGAGAAATACATGAATTATGTACAATTAGACATGCACTTGAAAAGGATTAATTTTCAGGCTTACAGGGAGAAAGCGGAGGTGTGGAACTAAATTAGACAACTTTTTCAAAGAGGTGGTACAGACACAGTGGGCTGATTGGCATTCTTCTGTGCTGTTAAGATTTCACAATTCTATAATTTGCAAAGACTTGGCCTTAATTAATTCATTGTTGACTGAGTGAAACATGACTGATACTGAAACTGATAACTTTGGGAATCAGAATACTTTTGAAAGGGATTATTAACCCTTAGAATAGGTTATCAGCTTGTGCAGTGGATACAGGTTTGCTGTCATATTCAACGATGAACTGGACACGTTCCTAAAGGAAACTGATGGCCAGCAAATAAAAGGCAACCAGGTTTAAGATAACGTACCTAATGCTCACTGTTATCTCATGGAAGAAATCACAGTATTCTTAAATGTATCGGAACAGCAGCATTCTTGTGAAAGTATATGCAAATTACATTAGTCCACTGAATAACAGTCCCAAAATGTTACAATAGTTTAGTCAATATCCACTTCTTTGATCTGTTTTACAGGAAGATGAAGTGAATTTTAATAATAATTGTGTTAATCTGAACATACTGGTTTACTGACTGCCTTTTAGACATGGCTGAGTTCCCTGTGTTCTCTAAGTACCTGTAAAACAATTTGGAGAGCACCACTGAAGAACCTTCGGAATAGTCACTGACAAAATGCTAACAATTTACCCGGTTCATGCTGGTTTCACATTCAGTCTTCTCCAATAATGGCTATTAAGTTGAATTCAGAAAAATGCTATGTTAAAGTAAATTATAAACTAAATAAAAATAACTGAACATGAAGACTTGTATCCTGATCATTTTGTTATTTTTGAAGATCTGAGTGATTAAATTTATACATGGTTATGCCAAAACAAAGTCATACATCTGATACTGTAATAGCTTCATCAACATTATTGCTACTCACACATTTGCTGATCAATGTGCATTCTGCACTAAACAGTGTCAAGAATGTGGAGTGGAAGTGGAGTGGGGGAGGAAATGGGAGAGAGAGAAAAAAGGCAATATTGATAGTTGATACTGTGTGCTATGGAGGTGACAGCAGAACATAACAGGCAGAGAATGAAACGTTGTTCTTCTCTGCAGTGTTAACAAATCTATACAAGCAGACTCCGAATGTAGCAGAGCTGGAGTATTGCATAATCATTCACGGAGCTAAAGCAGGCATTTCCCCAGAGCAATTAATACACTGAGTCGAAGTTTCTGTGTGGGCAGTCACAATAGTTTGTCTGTAAATGCATAAAACAGAAGGCGTAGTTCAAATACCCAGGATGATTCATTTAGATAAGCATGATTAAGTTTTAAATCCATTGCAATACTAATGGGTAGCGCATCTTAAGATTGAAACAACCATTATAAATTTTACTGTACTCTTAAGCAAATAACACTGATAACTGTTTTAAATAATAATAAACCTTATAAATGTACTAAAAGTGATACAAGCAACTGGTTGGTCAGGCACCATCTTTTTATGCTCACAGCTGTGGTTCATGGAGTGCCAATTGTTCAAGACTACCTTAAAATTGTTTTTTAACCTTCATTAATACAATTTACTTATGCTGCCAGCACCTCAATATGCAGCATGTAAGTTTCAAGAAGAGATATATTGGGCTGCTCATCTCACCAACACTGACCTCAACAGAAGTTCAGTGAAAAGGGTTGCAGTGACAATGGAGGTGAGGACAATCATGAGAATTGTGGACTTGGGGGCACTCCTGTTCCTTTTAGCTTCACAGGAATTTTAGAAAACCATCTTACATTTGGGGAGCAGGCCTTGCTAAGTCTTTGTGGATTGCAACAGACAACAAGGCTAGAGGTCCCACAAAATGAATTAATTTTGTTCACACAGGTCCAGAAAATCAAAAAAAAACTTGACAGATTAACATTTTATAATATATTTTAATAAGCTATGTTTCCTGTCACTTTGTTACTAGCAATAAGAGAGGTCAAATCCTTATAATGTTCGTTATTGATACTTTAAAGGTCAAGTTTACTGACACTTTTATAAGCTCGTAACAACAGCATTTTTTTAAAAAAGAAAATTGAGATTTTTTTTTAAAATCAACATACAACATTGGTTCTGTATAGAATGAATATTGGATGAATGGGCATGGAAATGCCATGAGTTGGCATCAAGGAAATAAGAGACATTAGGGGGAGGTGAGGGAATGAGTTGGCATGGAGGGTTTAAGGGAGTGGCATGGGAAGTGGGTGGCAGAGGTGATGGGATGTAAGAGTTAACAGGCCTAAAGTATAACTAAAGAACTGAGATGTAGTGAAGTGAGCTTTTTGACTGGACCGCCTACATGCTAAATCACTGGAGTGGCCACCTTCATCCCACTTCGAGAGGTGGCAGACCCAACTCTATCCAGCCTGTAAGCCCCAGAGCAAAAATTGAGTCCGACAAGGATTCTGCTACTGAGGCTTGTTGAGTTGAGAAATTTCTCAACTTGAGGGGCTCACTGCAGTCATGAAAATCCAGCCATCAGGTTGTATCTGGCTGTGCTCTGTGTGACCTGGGGGCTTTCAGTGCCTGTAATTAGAAGAGATCCATTGCCCAGCACTGACATTCATCACTTTGAGGAGCAGAAGAACAACTGAAATACTGAACAACTGAAACACTGTTTGACCAAGCATGTCATTTTGTAATGGGGAAATGTTTAGTTTTAATAAACTGTTAAACTATACTAAAGTAATAATAATTTAACAAGTAAACTCAAAATGGACGAAGTTAAAAAAAAGCACCATTGCAATTGTTACTACCCAAATTTTAATGCTTCAAGCTTCAGTTTATAAAAATGGTGCTTGTATTGGCACTGCAGGATCTAATCTAATTTAGGATTTGGGTTTGTTCTCTGCCTCATATCATTTGAGCTCACAACTCACCATCCCTAATTCAGTGCAATTGATAAGATGCTTGAAATGGATGCAAAAAATGAATTTAACATGTTAGAAACCTGTCTGCATGTTTTCTTAAAGCACTAGAAAGACTTGCATTTACTCACCAGGGTGGATAGAATCCCTACAGTGTGGAAACAGGCCCTTTGGCTCAACAAGTCCACACCAACCCTCACAGCTTCCCACCCAGATCCATCCCCCATAACCCACCTAATCTACACATCCCTGAACACTATGGACAATTTAGCATGGCCAATCCACCTAGCCTGCACATTTTTCGACTGTGGAAGGAAACTGGAGCACCCGGAGGAAGCTCACGCAGACACAGGGAGAACACGCAAACTCCATACAGACAGTCACCCGAGGGTGGAATTGAACCCAGGTCCCCGGTGCTGTGAGGCTGCAGTGCTAACCACTGTGCCACCGTGCGGCCATAAATGTAGCACAATGTTTTCTTCAATGATAGCACTACTTTTTGTACTTAATTTCCTGCGCTAGTGCCTGTTTAACAGGTGGTGTAAATTGACTTGTTGGGTATTCTTACTGATGGGATCTGTTATTCATTTTAAATGGGTTGATGCATTTTAAAATATATGCAACCACACAACACA
The DNA here is from genome assembly GCF_021869965.1 of Rhincodon typus. NCBI lineage: Eukaryota > Metazoa > Chordata > Chondrichthyes > Orectolobiformes > Rhincodontidae > Rhincodon > Rhincodon typus. The sequence continues at coordinate 47,796,110 of NC_063337.1, forward strand.
TGAACACATTAAACATTGGGTTAACAGAGGAAAATAACCCTTCTACTGACAATGAGTTAAACTGAAAGTCACAATTTTCCTATTAAAATGCTAATGAACTAACATAGATAACCAACTTGTAAAGTACGGTTGAAATGACATGACCAAACTTTAAACATTGTATTTGCATTGTGAAAACCAACGTACTCTCCAGAAATTTCAATTATATTTATGCATTAAATAACCAATAGACAAAAACTGAAATTGCTGGATAAAACTCAACATGTCTAGTAGCATCTGTGGAGAGAAATCAGAGTTAATGTTTTGGGGCCAGTGACCCTTCAGAACCACTTGTACAGTCTCCTAAAAAGCAGCTATAGTAATTGCTCTTGCCAGTCCTCCAAGACAATGAAGGTCCCCAACCACAAGCTTTCATTGTTAAGCTCCTGCCATGCACCCAAGATTCCATATTGTGCCTACTCTCAAATCTCAAAAGGTGACTGAGAACTGGATGTAAAATCAAATACCTCACATCAAGTTTGTGCAGAAGTAAATGGGCATCTTTTGACTAAAAAATGTAGACACGAAAATCAGAAAAACACTCAGGATCTAATTAAGAACGGTATTATTTTCCTGTCCAGATTAAATTCCAAACAAAATGCTATGCCTTCAGAAGAAAACAGAAAAAAGAGCAACTCAAATTACATTCTTCACATTGTTTTTGGCCAGTACGGAATTATATTTCATTTTAATGCCTTTAATGTAGAAAGATCAAAAGATCACATCATCGAGGATCTTTTAAAAAGCGGTAACAGGGAAAGGACATTGAGTAATGATGAAAGGAAGCAAAGACCTAAAGGCAAAGGGACGGGTTTTGAAATAATCTTTAAAAGTGGGGAGAGATAGTTACGTGGCAGCAGTCAAGGTGGGTGGAACTAAAACAGAAGATGTTCTGTTTTTGTTCAGATGAGTGGAGCTAAAACACCATCTTCTGATGTCCTTCCAGGAAGTAAGTCTGTCATCCTCACCTGGTCTGACCTGTATGTGATTCCAAACCTGCTGTAATATGGTTGACTCTCAACTGCCCTCTGAAATAGCTGAGCAAGCCACTCAGTTGTACCAATCCCTATGAAGTCTCAACAAAGAAATGAAACTGGATGGATCACTTAGCATCGATCCAGGCAGGAACAGCCTTGTCGACCCTCCAAAGTCCTCTTTATCAATATCTGGTGCCAAAATTGGGAGAGCTGTCTCACAGACCAGTCAAGCAACATCCTGACATAGTTTTACTCATTGAATCATACTTTACAGACAATGCCCCAGACACCACCATCACCATCCCTGGATATGTCCTGTCCTACTGGCAGGACAGACTTGGTGGTGGTATACAGACTGGATCTCATGAAGTCTCATGGCATCAGGTTAAATATGGGCATGGAAACCTCCTACTGATTAACACTTACCAATACTCCTCAATTTGAATGCTTGAAGGAAGCACTGAGGGTGCAAAAGTGCAAAAGTGCAAAATGCATTCTAAGTGCAGGATTTCAATACCCACCACCAAGAGTTCTATTGTAGCAGGACTACTAATCAAGCTGGTTGGGTCCTAAACAACATAGCTGCTAGACTGGGTTTGCAGCAGATGGTGAGGGAACCAAGAAGGGGGAAAAATCGTACTCGACCTCATCCTTACCAATCTGCCAATTGCAACTGCATCTGTCCACAACAGGTATCAGTAAGAGTGACCACCACAGAGTCCTTGTGAAGACAAAGTCCTGGCTTCATATTGAGAATAACCTCAATCATGTTGTGTGACACTATCACTACGCCAAATGAGACAAACTTCAAACAGATCTAGCAACACAAGGCTGGGCATCCATGAGGTGCTGTGGGAAATCGACAGCAGCAGAAGCAAACACAGAATTTGCTGGAAAAAACTCAACAGGTCTGGCAGCATCTGCGGAGAGTAATCAGAGTTAACATTTTTAGGTCCAGTGAATATTCTTCAAAATTGATGATAGCTAAGAAAATTTTGGTATTTGTGCAGAACATGGGGTGGAGGAGGAGGAAATGATAGGTGGAGATAGAGCCTAAAAACAGTTGGACAGACCAAGGAGTGGGTAAAGGCAGTCTGGGAGAATGAACAGCTCTAATTAGGCTATTAGTAGCTGACAACGGGTTGCGTGTGGTAGCAGCCTATGGGATGACCTGCAACGGAACTGTAGTCCAGCACAATCTGCAAACACACATGACCTGACATTTCCCGCACTCAACTATTACCATCAAGCCAGCCAGGTGATCAAGCATGGTTCAATGGAGTGTGCAGGAGGGCATGCCAGGAATAGCACCAGGCATACCTAAAAATGAACCTGGTATTGCAGCCAAAGAGAACTACTTGCATGCCAAACAGTATAAGTAACAAGAGATAGACAGAGCTAAGCAATGCCACAATCAATAGATCAAATCTAGGCTCTGCAGTCCTGACATCCAGTCATGAATGGTGGAGGACAATTAAACAACTCATTAGAGGAGGAGGCTCCACAAATATCCCCATCCTCAAAGATGGAAGAGCCCAACACATCAGTGCAAAAGATAAGGCTGAAGCATTTGCAGCAATCTTCAGCCAGAAGTGCCAAGTGGATGATTCATCTTGGCATCCTCCAGTGGTTCCCAGCATTACAGAGATTGGTCTTCAGCCAATTCGATTTACTCCATGTGATATCAATAAATGATTGGAGGCACTAGATAATGTAAAAGCTATGAGCCCTGACAACATTCCAGCAATAGTACTGAAAACTTGTGCTCCAGAACTTGCTGCTCCCCTAGCCAAGCTGTTCCAGTACATTTACAACAATGTCTTCTACGCGACAATTTGTAAAATTGCCCAAGTATGTGCTGTACATAAAAAGTAGCAATAATCCAAGTCAACCAATTACCATCCGATCAGTGTCTTCTCAATCATCAGTAAAATGATGGAAGGTACAGGGAGGCGATGGTCTAGTGGTATTGTCACTGGACTGTTAATTCAGAAAGTCAGATAACTGGGGACCTGGGTTCGAATCCCGCCATGGCAGATGGTGGAATTTGAATTCAATAAATATCTGGAATTAAGATTCTAATGATGACTGTGAATCCATTGTCAATTGTCAGGAAAAACCCATCTGGTTCACTAATGTCCTTCAGGGAAAGAAATTGCCATCCTTACCTGTTCTGGCCTACATGTAACTCCAGACCCACAGCAATGTGGTTGACTCTTAATTGCCCACTGAGCAATTAGGGGTGGACAATAAATGCTGCCTAGCCAGCAATTCCTTCATCCCGTGAATGAATAAAAAGAACAAAAGTGTCATCAACAGTGCTATCAAACAGCACTTGCTCAGCAATAACCTGCTCAATCACACCCAGTTTGGGTTCCACCAGGGCCACTCAGTTCCTGACTGCATTACAGCCTTCATTAAAGCATGGACAAAAGAGCTGATTTCCAGAGGTGAGGTGACAGAGACAACTTCTGACGTCAAGGCCACATTTGACTGTTTGAGAAATCAAGGAGCTCTAGCAAAACGGTATTAGGGGGCAAACTCTCCTCTGGTTGGGGGTCATTCCTGGCACATAGAAAAACGGATGCAATTGTTGGAGGTCACTTATCTCAGCTCCAGGATCTCTCTGCAGGAGTTCTTTTGAGAAGTAGTGCCCTACGCCCAACCATCTCTAGCTGCTTCATCAATGACAATCCTTCCATCTTAAGATCAGAAATGGGGATGTTTTCCAATGCTTGCACAACGTTCAGCACCATTTGCAACTCCTCAGATACTGAAGCAGTCCATGTTCAAATGCAACAATTTCTGGACAAGTGGCAAGTGATATTTGCACCACACAAATGCCAAGCCATGACAACCTCCAAAAAAGAGAAAATCTAACCACCACCCTTTGACATTCAATGGTGTTACCATCACCAAATCCCCAACTATCAAAATCCTGGAGGTCACCATTGACCAGAAACTCAACTGGACTCACTACATAAACACAATGACTAGAAGAGAAGTTCAGAGGCTAATACCACAATGGTGACTCCTGACTCCCCAAAGCCTGTGCACTATCTACAAGGCACAAGTCAGGGGTGTGATGGAATACTCCCCTCTTGCCTGGATCAGTGCGGATCCTAAAACACTTGAGAAGCTTGGCACCACCCAGGACAAAGCAGCCTGCTTGACTGGCACTATATCTACAAACATCTGCTCATTCAACCACTGATGCTCAGTAACAGCAGTGTTTATTATCTAAAATGTGCACTGCAGAAATTCACTAAAGATCCTTAGTCAGCACCTTCAAAATTCACAACCACTTCCATGAAGAAGGACAAGAGGAGCAGATGCATAGGAACATTAACACTTGTAAAATCACACACCCTCCCACCCCACGAAGCCACTGCGCACCTTGACTTGGAAATATATCACTGTTCGTTCTCTGTTGCTGGGTCATAAATCCTTGAACTCCCTTCCTAAGGGCACTGTGGGTCCATCTACAGCATGTGGATTGCAGCAGTTCAAGAAGGCAGCTCATTACCACCTTCTCAAGAGCAACAAGGGACACACATTGAGTGCCGGCCAGAGATGCAATGCCCACACTACACAAGTGAATAAAAAATGGAAGTCTATGATGGAGACAGCAAATGCAATATCAGAGCATCAATGGATAGGGGAAGGGACACAATGTTGAAGGAGGTGGCCGCGAGAAGTAATGCTATTGTGAAAACTAGAAACTGGCCTCAGCATTCCCAGATCAAGGAATGGGAAAAAGTTAATCAAAGTTCTCATTCAAGATACATCTCTAATGATCCCTTGTGGGTTTCTATACGTATGTACATGGATATCAAATCAGAACAGTGTAGGAAATTCAAATGTGATGCCCCAATATTTTGATGCTCAGCCAAAAACACTTGGCACAATCTTTTAGAGATGACAGGAGGTCTCAGCTGCCAGCTAGAATGCCAACAAGTTTCCTCTTTCACTTACTTCTGAGAAGATCTACTGTATCTTTTGTCATCCAAACAATTGGAAGGCCAGCAACAGGCCATCCCCTGTGATCAAGGACCTAGAGGCAAAAGTCTCTGTCAATAGCCAGAGGGTGGCAGTTCTTCTTCGCTCAGCAGTGACACTGAGCGTGGTGGCCGACCGGCCATACAACACAATCCAAGTTCCTGATTGAAAAGGGATGGATGGAAGGAAGATGGTCACAGGGGTTTGGGAGGTGATGGGGAGCATTCGCCAGCAAGGGAACTTTATCACTTGCAATGGATCCATCGTTTCCTATGCAAGGTCATCAATCAGGTATTGAGTGCCTGTGAACAAGGGAGCCTACATTCAAATATGCCAGTGCTTGTTTGTTGTACTTCCCACACGGTGAATCACCAACCCCCACCGATTGCCACCATGGGTGTAAGTGGGGTGGAGGTGAATCATTTTCCTGATTAAAAGCCATTCGCTATGGGGGATGGCACAAAATTCTGTCCAATACCGTGGTTCATACATAAAGAATCTCCCTTAGGCAAGGTCAAAGGCGATCCGGATGGGCCTGTGAAAATACACCCAGCCATGAGTCAACATCTTGAGGAAAGAAATAGAGGAAAT
>NC_063337.1:47801815-47849708 GCF_021869965.1 Rhincodon typus
GGGTTGGGGTGGTGGGGGGGGGGGGGGGGGGAGTGGAATAGAAACCTTAATGCTGGACTGAATAAAAGGAAAAGAAATGGCAATCACTTATTTCCTCCAGAAGGATGCAAACCTCACCTAGCAGTCAATAATAAAGGCATTGCTTCACATCACAAATGGATTAAAGCTGTTTTACGACTTTTTAAGTCAACTAATTACAAGATTGTAAACTTGCAAAAAGTTTTGAGATTTTCTGTTAGGAATTAAGAGACAGAATAAAATGTGGCACACTTTTTAAAAGGGGAATTATTGCACTTTTTACTTGCACTTCTAATTTCGGACAACAAATCTTCATATTTAATCAGTGAATTAAAAAAGACATTAAAATATTTTCATAAAATTACCAGTTTTATCAATTAGTCTTTTTAAAGCTGAATTGCAGTTTGTCAAGCAGAAATAACAATGACTGAATAAATCAACTACTAATTGCCAGTGGTGCTAAATTTAGTGAGAGATCAGGAATGCTTTTGATCAAAACCACTGAATATGAAATCGTCCTCAGCTCTCCAGGCAACTTTATACGCCTTTCTATTTTCCATCTGTCAGTCACCTGGGAATTTGTGAACTATTCCATATGTCAGTCTTGTCAATCACTTAAAAATGTGGGAACTATCTGCCTACTGAATGAAGATTCTTGTTAACAGTTTAATCCATATATGGTGAAAAGTTGTTGCAAAAAAAAATGTACTTGCTTCATTTACAATTTTTAAAAAAATGGAGAGAAGGAATGTCAAAGGACACAGAAACATTTCAAATAACTTTTGTTTGAAAATCTGTGTGTTCAATGATATTCAATGAGATTTTTAGAGCTCCAAATTTCTGCATACAGGAGGTTTTGAACATCCTTCAAGTGGAAGTAAGTGGGAATAAGTGAAAAGGTGAATCAAGGGATTCCTTTACTCACCTGCCACAACTTCAGAGGAAGAGCTACAGGGACCCCAGAAAAAAGTATGACAATTATCAAAATTTTGGCACAAGTGCTAGAATTCTCCACAGACATTCACCCCATTATACAGCGTCTACAAGGACATAAACATGACTATTAAATTGAGGTAATGTACACCCACATCTTCTGCCATTGACCCCGCTATGTGTAAATTGCCAAAGGGCCCTGTGGCACTATAGGCTCATCTCAATTGCTCTGGAATGCTGAAAAATGTAACAATAAATGGACAATAAATGGAAATCAGGAGAGAGTCAAGGAAGTGGGGATTTTGCAGTTTGAAATGCTATAAGTAAAGTTTCCCTTGACTTCTATCATTGAACAAAGTGTTATCCCTCCTTCCATCAAATGTTCTATCTTCTGAAGACACCAGGACCATGTGATGCTGATGCCTTGAGGACTTGAAAACATTGGAATGTCCTGTCTGACCTCAACCACTGCACATCGCTGAACCAGCAAATGGCAAGTGAAGGCTCTGCTCACTACTAGGTCCTGCAAAAATTCCCAGTGTGGGTTACGAGCAGTTAGCTCTTGATGGTTTCACTATCTGGTTCTTCTACTGAATTCTTGCAGCGTTGCAACAGGATTGCACCACAAGGGCTAAGGAACCAAAGTCTCCATTGAAACCATGTTCATTCTTAGCCATTAAGAGCATTTCTATCCATTACTTTTGAAAGATCTTTAATAGATAACCATTAATCAATAGAAAAACTACTGTAAATTGAATAAAACATATACCTCTCTGAATTTAATAAATAATTATTTTGAGAGAACTTATCTGCTAAAAAAAACTGCTTACAGATGGGATATCAGAGTATTAGTTTCAGATATTCTAAAGGCAAGCTGTCGTCACAAGTATACAGAAATTTGGAGCTCCATTCACCCAAGTTCAAATAAGGTTATGATCACTCTCTGGTGCCAAAGTAACACCCTCATCTAAGTTTTATTACTGATCAGCCTCGGCATCTCAAATATACACTGGTGCAAAGAGACCTTGTGTAAATTGGAATAAGATTTGAGATGCATCTTTCACATCTATGTAATATAACACCAGCTTTTATGTATGAAATAAATTTCATGAAGGTGCCTACTGCATAGGACTTTCAGGTGTTCATACCATCTCCACAAAGGAACAGTAACTACACTGCTAAACTATTTGCTACATCATACAAATTAAATATAAAAACAATGTTAATCTGAATTATAAAATATAAAATACTAATATTTCAATTATCATTTCTTAATAATCATGATCATATCTTAGAAAATTATAAAGTCTTAATATTTCATGTTAAAGCTCACTCTTATGCCTTTCAACCAAAAAAACCATCAAAAGTATCACAGGTTATAAAATATGGGTTCAATTACAACTGGTTTCAATTATCAAAACCATTCGCAATTTTGGGATAATATTATGATCCCAGCTGATATCAAACTGATTATAATTTGTTTCTTTTTTGTTTTAATAACGTGGTCTCTCACTGAAATATAAACATACAATTTTTAGAGACAACAAGGTGCAGGGCTGGATGAACACAGCAGGCCAAGCAGCATCATAGGAGCAGAGAGGCTGATTTTTTAGATTTTGTTTCAGAAATAAAACATAAGTTAATTAACCAAAAAACTGAAGGTTAAATAGAGCAAAACAAGTGACTTACTTATAAAACCAATTCAAATAGTTTCAAACAGAGTATGAGTCAATCATATTAATTCCAAGCCATTTCTCTATAAATTTAAAACAAAAATAACACTCCTTGTGCAGTACCCAAAAGCACCCCTTGTACAATATATACATGACATAAAAGTCTTTCTCAATACCTTGATAGTCTTAAGGTAAATGTGACTAATTATTAGACTGGAAACATTGATAGCTTCTTTGTGGATCTATTATACACATTAGTGTACTCAGCCTCAAGTAATCTCTTCAGGGTTTTATCCCAATACTTCTGCTTTTGGGACTGTCACTAGCTCTTCATTATAAGATAATTTTGCTTTGCTACATTTTCTGACTCTACTCTTTACAACTGTCTCCAAGCAAGGACTGCACAAAGTAAACAGTTTATCCCTCTCAGCCACAAGAGTTTTCTTTAAACCTCAAAAACAAATCATAAGTCTATAAATTTCCAACAGTTCTTAAAGCATAATGGGTAACCTTGCCAAGTCATAAAACTTCCTAAGGTAAACAAAAGTTCATTAGTGCTGCCTAAGTAGCTCTCTCTAATGGTTTTAAAATAAAACATCATGATTACAGAAATACCTATGTGTTAACTATTAACTTCAGACAAACTTAAAATAAATTACATTAAAATGACAGTTTATATCACAACGCAATTTTATTACCAATTTAAGACAGGAGATAAAAACCATTTAATGTGAAGCATCTTTGTCCAAATAGTATTGTATGAGTTATATTGGGCACCTTCATGATTTTTTCCTTCACACATTAATGAATTTGTATTTCTTGAATACCCAAATAGGCGCTTGATAGGAGCAGCCTCTGACGATGTTCAAAACAACAAATGGAGCCATAGAACATTTTGAATTCTGTGACTCTATTCGAAGGGTGTGTTCATATATAAAGTTAGCAAGTTTTGAGACGTCAGAATAATATTTGCAGCACACAGCATATGATAGTGATGTGATTATGATCATACAGTGGTAACTCAGAGACTGTAAATTCAAATTCCACCATGGTGTGAAATCAAATGCAAAAAGGCATCAGATAAAATGACCTTCAAAAAAATAGGACTGTTATCAGAATCTAACTGGTTAACTCTTGTTTCTCAGGGAAGGGGCCACTTAGCCTACCCGCTAGTGTACATAACATCAGTTTCCTTGTCTTTGCTCACATCACAGAATTTTATGGCAAGGAAGACCCATCATATACGAACCAGCTTTCCGAGCATTTTACCTTGCTACCGAAGTCCTGTTTTTTACCCTGTAAAACTGTACTTTATTTTTATTTAAATAACCATCTTGAAAGCCTGCACGATATTCCCAGCGGTGTATTCCAGACCCTAACTATTCAATGTGTGAAATAGTCGCTTTAGCATGCTGCATTGCTTCTTTTGCAAAATACCTTAAATCTGCACTCTCTGGTTCTTGATTTGTTTATGAATGGGAACAATCTCTCCCCTATCTACTCTGACCAGACCCCTCATGATTTTGAAAACTTCAATCAAAATTCCTCTTAGCTGCTCCTTTCCCATGGAAACAGACTCAGCTTCTCCAATTTTTCCTAAGAAGTGAAGTGCATCATCCCTGCTACTATTCATGTAAATATCTTCTGCACTCTCTCCAATGCATTCATATCCTTAATATAGTGTGGTCTGGTACCCAAAAATCCAGGTCAGGTCTAACAAGTGTCCTACATAAGTTCATCATAACGTCCCTGCTCTTCTCCTTTATGCCCCAGTTTATGAAGCCTATGTGCTTTATTAACAGTTTTGTCTACATGTCCTGCCAACCTTGTCTAACTGTCCTGCCAACATTAATGACATGTATATTTACAGCCAAGTCTCTCTGCTTCTTCACACTCTTTAGAATAGGACCGTTCATTTTAAACTGTCACTCCATATGCTTTGCACTAAAACGCATAACCTCATTCTTCTCTACATCAAACTTCAGCTGCCTGCTAACTGTCTAACATGTCAACATCCTTTTGAAGTTCCAAAATATCCTCCTCACACTTTACAATTCTCTCAAGTTTTGTAGCATCAGCAAACTTAGAAATTGTACCCTGCACACCAAGACCTAGATCATTTACAGAAAATGTAAGCGTCCCAAACCAACCCTGGGAACTCTAGCACAAATTTTCCTCCTGCCTAAAACTACACGATAACTATTACCGCTTCCTATCCCTCAGCTAATTTTATCTCTCCAAAACTTTTTTTTTTAAACGAAGTTCAACAGTATAACTATGAGCAATTTTTCCCGAAAGAGTAGGTGACAGGATATGGAACACCAGATCTAAATCTGTTGGTATGCAAGATTAAAACATAATCCTGAGATTAGTAACATTTCAGATAATATATTGATAAGGATTATGAAGTCTAATCTAAATCATACGCTTGTAAAACCAATCATTTTGGCTATAGGCAATTCTCTTGGCTCAACTCAAATCTGAATTTATTAACAGATGGGAAATGTACAATTTTTGCTCATGGAGTTCTTAGAATAAAATAATATGAATTAATTTCTGAATGTGTGTAAATGTAGTGCTGACAGTATGGTAAATCACTGTTTGCTAAAATCTGCAGTTATTCTGATGATGTTAAGGCTTTAACAGGTGTGTTTTGACGTGGTTTCTTTTAGAGAGAGATTAGGGAACAGGTACCAAGCAGTCTAGGAGAAGATAAACAAATTGAGAAGCCTGGGGTGTTTTTTTTAAAATGTCGGAACAATAGAAGCAGCCTGAATGGGTACCGTCAAGTCCTAGCCATAGAATCAGGGCTTTTAGGTTTAGCTTTCAGCAGTTGTTGTCGGTATCTTGAAGAAGTGGAAGTTATTTTCCCCTCTCTCAATTACAGCCAAAAGCCAGGGATTCTCTTCCTGGGTGGCTGGATTACATTGAGTCAACCTGTTTTCTGAATTTGCCTTTTGCAATATAGTGTGTCTATGGGATGGTCCTATATTGGAGCAGCTACTGTTAAAATAATCTATTATTCTGTTAAATTTTCCAACTGAGTTAAGTTATCTCAAGTTCCTGATTCTTTTGCTCTATTTTAACTGTCGTGTTTGAATAAATTGTGTTTTGCTTAACATGGAGTAGTTTGAGCAGTTGAGTTGCATCTGGAACACAGCACGTCACGATTACCATTAAAACAAGAAAAGGTTCTGGTCTAGCTACTTTCTTAATATATTTTGAGGGGGTCAGTTCTAGTCCATAACATTATGATACTGATCCCTTTTTATTAAAGCACAATCCACATTGGTATATATTTGACTTGTGGTTAGAATCCCTTCAAAAACAACTTTCAAAATCCTTTACTGTTGATTTTCTTTGTCTAAATAAATAGTGAGCAACAGCGTCTTCAATTAGTTGATTACAACAATTTCTTTCAAAGAAGTTTCTTTTGGTTCAGTTCCAAACTTAAATCAATGGACAGAAATCAAACACAAACAAAGTTGCTGGAAAAGCTCAGCAGGTCTGGCAGCATCTGTGGAGGAGAAAACAGAGTTAACGTTTCAGGTCTGGTGACCCTTCCTCAGATCTTGGATTCTGGTTTAAACTCAGGTTTCAATGAAGATAATGGTGGCATTGACTGAGGCTTTCGGTTTAATTCAATCTGTACTTGGATTTCACGGGCTAAAGTTTTGCCTGATCAGAAGACAAAACTTTAGCCCATGAAATCCAAGGAGGCAGGGAGAAATGGAGCCGTCTAAAAGTGTCATAACTTTGAGAGCCTGACTGCCCTTTTGCATTGCAGAGAGGTTCTAGTTGAAGTTGTAGAATGAGTATCAATGATTATAGGATTACTGCTAGTCGTAGGCAGGACATTCAAGATGTTTATTGTTACCAACGGAATGGTTAAAATTCAGGTGAATGAGCCTCTTTTATAGAATTAAGCTACTGCAATGCCTTGAAAACAAATGATGGTGTCAAACATAGAAATAAAACAGAACAGAAAACTTTTGAAAAGTTTGCCCATTGCTCTCATCTACATATTTGAAAGACCATTCAAGATTATTCAAAATTCTTTTATAAGGTGGTTCTATCACGGCAATATAATTATTCATGGAAATATTTAAATTATGAGAAGCATGCATTCCTCTATGGCATATGGTATCATCCTATCTCTGAAGTAAACTCAAATCACTTCCAAAAGTTCTGGTTTTGCTGCCATACTGGGCCAGTTAATATGTTACTGAAATTCCTACACAAATGTATACTGAAAAGTTTCACCGTACAGTGAGTCTACATCAAGTGGATTTACCGCTCTGAAAAAGCATGTTAAAAGTCATCCCACTGGAATATGATCGGAAATGACTGTTTTTCTTTAATTTTTCTAAATCAATGTTTCTAATGTCAGACTTTCACATTTGCACCAACCGCCAATAGATTATAAACATTATAGCAAAGAAACATTTTACTTAACCTCTAAGGCCATCTCAAGTTCAAATGATAGTTTATTTATAGAATTCTTCAGACAGAAAAATAGCTCTAGTAGAAGAAACCAAAGAGGGATTGCGGTGTCAATTAGATTTGTTTATTATCGTACTTTCTGACTAACTTCAGTTTTTACAGATCTAAAGCAACGTTAGCATTGATTCGTCACTGAAACCTGATGGGAATCAGTGCAACTTGCAGTGAAAATGTTGTCATCTTTGTTTCTCTATTGGTTTTACCAGTCACAAGAAGTGCAATAGCTATGGAAAAGCACAATGTGATTTCAACACATATTTACATTTCAGTGTGAACAAGCCGAGTTGGCAGGTAGTGAGGTCTATCCCAGCAGGTCTTTTACTTCCCATTCCATAAATTTCTTTGTAGAAATGGAGTTTCACACCTTTCTTCTTTCCATGTGACTTTCTTCAATTAACTTACAAAAAGTGGAGAAATTCATTTTACAACAGCTACTGTGAAGACAGATTGCTACCCAATACTTCTTTTAAATCATAGTTCATTAAAATAAGAATTTTATGCCCAATTTCAAACAGAATGACTGAAAAACATCAATACATGCCAAACTTGAATTCTGTTCAAATTTTCTCTGCATGCCAATTCATTAAAAAATAATTTTTAAAAATCTTATTGTGGACACTGATCACGAGAAAAACTAAAAGGAAGGCTTTTTACAATCGTCAGGAATTTTCTTTTAAACACAGAGAAAAACAGTTTCATTGATACAGTTTTGAATTTTTAAAAACCGTACAGGACTTTTCCAGACATGACAGAAAATATCCTGCTAAAGTTAGTTATAATAATCAAACAGCCCCATAACCAAATATCTGTTAGGCTATTATATTACTATTTTTGTTTGAAGAAAAAAAAATGCATTGAAAATGATCCTTGTTCTACTTTTTTTTAATTTTTCCCAAATGTATATTTTTGCTTTTGCTGGCTTCCTGACTATTTTGTAATGTGTATAGCATTAAGTTTCCGACTGATCAATGCACAAACAACACATGTGCAGAATGCACAGCAGCTGTATTGTGCATTAGTTCTGACTATACCCAAACGAACATGGAAAACTAGCAACTGTTTAAATGATCTTAGAGTGAAAGAAATGAATTTTTGACAGTTTATTTTGACCTGATGCTACGTAATAGATCATTTCTTTGTGGGCAATTTGTAAAATTATTCTTTCTTGAGAGGTGGGCATCTTTGGGTCAGCAGTATTTATTGGTCATCCCTAAATGCCTTGCAATGGAATGGGTTGCATGATCTGGCAGTTCAGTGGATGGGGAATCTGGGACTGCATTAGGACCCAATCACAGTCCCAAAGAAACTATCCCTGGCAATAAGGAAGCTAGAGTCAGAGAGCTAAATCTGACTTTTTTTTTTGGCTAGTCCAAGTTTAGTTGAGATGTTTTTGGAGGGTGTTTAGAGTTACAGTCATAGAGTTATACAGCATGGAATCGGACTCTACAGTCCAACTCAGCGATGCTAATACAATTTGCCAAACTAAACTAGTCTCATTTGCCCACGTATGGCCCATATCCCTCTAAACCTTTCCTAATCATGTAGTTGACTAAATGTCTTTTAAATGTGGTAACTGTACCTGCATCTACCACTCTCTGTGTGAAAAAGCTGCCCCTCAGGTACCTTTTAAATCTTTCTCCTCTCACCTTAAATATATGCCCTCCCGTTTTCAGCTGCCCCTCTCTAGGGAAAAGACCTTTGCAATTCATCTTATCTAATGCCACTCATGATTTTATAAACCTCTATATAATCGTCCCTCAACTTCCTATGCTCCAGTGAAAACAGTCCCAGCCTACCCAGCCTCTCAGAGTCATAGAGAAGTACAGCATGGAAGCAGACGTTTCAGTCCAGCTCATCCATGCCGACCAGATGTCCTAAATTAATCTAATTCCATTTGCCAGCATTTGGCCCATATCCCTCTCAACTCTTCCTGTTCATGCACCCATCCAGATGCCTTTTAAATGTTGGAATTGTACCAGCCTCCAACTCTTCCTCTGGCAGTTCATTCCATACATGCACCACCCTCTGCAAGAAGTAGTTGTCAGTTAGGTCCCTTTTAAATCTTTCCCCTCTCACCTTAAACCTATGCCGTGTAGTTTTGGACTCCTCTACCCTGGGGAAAAGACCTTGGCTATTCACCCTATCCATACCCTCATGATTTTATGAACTTCCATAAGGTCATTCCTCAGCCTCGAACACTCCAGGGAAAATAGTCCAGTCTATTCAGCCTCTCTTTATACCTCAGACCCTCCAACTCCCTGGCAATATCCTTTTAAGTCTTTTCTGAACCTTTTCAAGGTTTACAACATCTTTCCTATAGCAGGGAGACCAGAACTGAACAGAGTATTCCAAAAGTGGCCTGACCAATGTCCTGTACAGCCACAACACAACCTCCCAACCCTATACTCAACGCGGACCAATAAATGGAAGTGAACCAAACACCACCTTCACCACCCTGTCTATCTCCGATTCCATTTTCAAGGGACTATGAACCTGCACTCCAGGGTCTCTTTGTTCGGCAACATTCCCCATGACCCAACCATTAATTGTGCAAGTCCTGACCTGATTTGCCCTATCAAAATGCAGCACCTCACATTTATCTAAATTAAACTCCATCTGCCACTCCTCAATCCATCTGATCCAGGTCTCATACTGATGTAACCTTCTTTGTTGTCCACTACACCACTAAGTTTTTCTGTCATCTACAGACTTACTAACCATACCCCTTATATTCACATCCAAATCATTTATATAACCCAAAGTCTCCAGTCCCAGCAATATCCTTGTAAATCTTTTTCTGAATCCTCTCAAATTTAATAATATCCTTCCTCTAGCAGGACAACTAGAACTGTGCATAGTACTCCAAAAGTAGTCTCACCAATATACTGTACAAAGACCTTCTGAGATTTCTCCACTATCTTACCAAACTTGCCGCATTTATTGTCTACTGAACCCTACGGCATCTCTCACATCCAATTTCTACCTCATCTTATCACATGCCATTCCCACGACTCAACACTCAGTGGATATTAGCCGAAAAACCAGTATCCCAGTCTCCACCGCATTTTAAAAGCCCATTGTGCATCCAGATGCACGCTGGCGTTCCAAAGCTGCCCTGCTCCATCAAGGACACAGGTCTGAATGCGTCAGAGAAGGGGAAGATGGCACTGTGATTCTCCAGCAGGAAGCTGGGAGGTCCTGGTGGAGGGTGTGGTCCAGAGGAGATGCCTCTTCTTCCTAAAGGACCAGCAGTGGAGGCCATGCCACCAGACATTTCCAGTGTTGTCTGAGGTCACCAATCAGGTCAGTGCCATCTCCAAAGGATTGGCCAGCAATGCAAAATGGTCAATTCCCTTCTCCATTCCACCAGGTGACAGTCCTCCCTCTTCTATCACACAGCCCCAACAAGATGTGCTCACGTCCCTGACTGATGACAATACATTTTGCTGGCCACATTAGCCCTAGCCATTGGACTTCGTAGCACAGAGCCAAAGGACTTACTGTGATCCACACCCTGGAGTCCAGGGGCAAGGATCTTAACAAAGCACAGTCTAACCAGATGCCTGACTGTGGCTAAATCCCTTCACTGGCATCGGGGGGGGCTGCCTTTAACTAACTGCGTTAGGACCTCCTGACTGATGGATTTCAGTGAGGAATATTACTCTAAGACTTTGAGACATTGTTGCCTGTTTGTTGCACATGCTGTGCATTTGCACACAAGCTACTGGCACAAGGAGCAGGACTGACATAGCACACCTCCATACAACAAGATGTATGTCCCCTAGACCGAGGGCTACTTAGCAGCAAGACAAGCTGCTGATTTGATGACTGCACTAATTGACACGCTCAGGCAAAGCAAAGCAGGGATGCTGTGAGAATGCAGATGGGCGCTAAGTGAGCTAGCACTAATAGAGAAAGTGAGCATCCCTACACTGCAGCCTAGTCTACTAGGTTAAATGGGTATGTGCTCTGTGTGCCAAGTGTCCCTACTGAAGTCTTTCAAGTGTTAGTTGCAATGCAAATCAGTCCTTTCCAATGCACACTATTAACGCATCAGAGGAAGTGTCAAGATGGTCGTGGTGGGTTGCTTGATGCCAATGTGCATTGGAGGAGGAGTGCAGGAGTCTGGTCCTGTCAATCATGCCTGAGGCTGCAGTGTAATTGAAGTCACTATAGATTTCATTCGGAGCAAGCAGTGAGCCAAATCTACCAAGTGCATGATTTGGTTTCCTCGTCAAATTTTCCAGACAATAAGTTTGTTTGATGAGTTTGGGTGGCTGGGAGGCTGAACGTTAATGAACCGAGTTGTGTCATTAACAAGGCATTAATCCCCATCAATTTTCATCTCACCACTGCCTAGCAAGGATCTTGCGCCATTTGTGAAAAGCACAATCTTGACATCAAGGTGGACCTGGCCGTACTTGTTGCCTAATTCTGCCACAAATCTCACCATAGCCCCCGATGCTCAGAATCCCAGAATATTCGAAAAGGGGTAGCTCAGCACATAAAAACAGGATGGTATGGTTGTAAACTTCACTCCAACCCCTTTATTTCCAGGAAGCAAACTGCAAACCCAATTAGAGGTACTGAGTTGGCAACTGTAATACTTGCATCATGCAAGGCAATGGCCTGGTGGTATTATTGCTATTCTGTTAATCTGGAGACCCATGTAATGTTCTGGGGACCCGGGTTCAAATCCCACCACAGCAGATGGTAGGATTTGAATTTAAGAAAAAAAAAGTCTGGAATTAAGGGTCTAATGATGACCATGAATCTATTGCCAATTGTTCAGAAAAAACATCTGGTTCACTAATGTCCTTCAGGGAAGGAAACTTCCATCCTTACCTGGTCTGGCCTACATGTGACTCCAGGCCCACAGCAACATGGCTGATTCTCAACTCCCCTCTGGGCAATTAGGGATGGGCAATAAATGCTGGCCTAGCCAGTGATGCCCACATCCTGTGAATGAATAAGTAAAAGGCTACTTGCAGATTTCCAAGTCTTGGAGAAACAGCAGCTCAAAGATGACAACATTTAAGGAAGAAAGTAAGTGTGTTATAATGCTGTTGGTGGGCCAGAAGAGTACAATCACAGCACGCCCTACCCTAATCACAAACTATCTCTCGCATTAGATCCCTCCCTGTACCCAAGCCCCAACTGATCATCTCTACTGGGCTCAGGGCCAGGACACTGAGCCCCTGTCCACTCTTTATAAACCCAGGTCAGGGATTAAATTTGCCTGCTATTGCAGCATGTTCTTAAACTCAGGATCCCCGGTTTTATCCCTCGCCTTGCCTATATAGCCTTGCCCTATTAATATCCAGGCTCAGGTTGATTTGTAGCGCCCACAGGAACAGTCTTGCTTCTTCCTAATTCTTCCACAACTACAAATAGAATGTGCTTCTTAGCACTCAGGCTGACCCACTGTTTATAAATTACAAGTGGATTAGAAATTAAGCATTCTGAAAAATATCCTGTGCATGTGAACTCAATGTTTAGAATAAACACACAAATGTATCTAGCAAATTAGAAAGACACACCACCTTGAAACATTTTGATTACACCATTGTCCACTGTGCGGAATCTGAAGTCTACACTTGAGTATTTCTCTCATACAGTCCTCAAGGACCAAACGTAACGTGTGCATAAGAACATAACTATCAGCAGCAGGAGAAAGCAATTCAGCCACTTGTTGCTAAACTCATGACTGATCTCATCTCGGCCTCAAATCCACTTTCCTGACCTCTGGCCATATTTCTTCAACCCATTGTTTATTAGAAATCTGTCTATTTCCTCCTTAAATTCACTCAATATCAGAGCATACCCCACACACTGGAGTAGTGAATTCCACAGATTCACGACCCTTTGAGAGAAGTAATTTCTCATCTGTTGAAATCTGCTAGCCATTAGCCTAAAACTATGGCCTCTCATTCTAGATTTCCCTACTAGAGGAAACATGTGCTCTGTGTATGCTTCATGAATCCCCTTCAGTATCATATATACCCGAATTAGAGTTCCTCTCATTCTTCTAAACTCCAAGAGTATTGGCTTAAACTGCTCAATCTCTCTTCATAACACAAACCCCTCATGTCTGGAATCAATCTACAGAACCTCCTCTGAACTGCCTCCAGTACAACTACAACCCTGTTCAAGCTCGGGAACAAAAATTGTACGCAGTACTCCATGTACAGTCTCACTAATGCCTTGCACAGTTGTAGCAACACTTCCCTACCTTTGTACTCCACTCCTTTAGGAATAAATGTCAAAATGTCATTTGCCTTCCTTATTACCTGCTGTACCTGCATACTAGTTTTCAGTGATTCATGTACTGAAGTACTTTGAATTTAGATACGTGACCTTTTCTATTCTTCCAACCTCACACTTATCCACGTTAAACTTCATCTGCGAAATTTTGGCCCATTCACCTAGCCTATCCATATCCATTTGTAAATTTATTTTAACTTCTTGCCAAGTAATGGTGTCTGCTACAATGTGAATGTCATGTCATGTTTGCTCTGCTTGAACCTAACTTCCAGCTCCTACTCCCAGCACTCTAATAATCTAAATAACGATATAACATATCCTGTTGAGCATAAGGGTTATTACAAAAATATTGGGCATGTGATCTACGAGCCTAACAAAGTGTCTTTTTTTTCTCATTAAGCTTTGTAATGCCTCATTACAAAACAGGCTGCAGAAACTGACTAAGGATTCTTTGTCAGCATTTTCTAAACCCATCTCGATGACCTAGAAGGACAAGAGCAGGAGACACATAGGAACACCACTACCACCTGCAAATTCCTCTCCAAGCTTCTGAACATCCTGACTTGAAACTATATTGCTGTTCCTTCAATGTCACTGAGTAAATATTCCTGAGCTTCCGCTGGAGCCGAACAATGGGTGTGCCTCCACCATGCAGCTCACTATCACGTTATCAAAGACAATGAGGATGAGGACTAAATGCTGGTCTCCTCAGTGATGTCCACTTCCCCTGCACATCAATTAAAGCGATATCTTTATCACAGCCTTGGCTAGACTATGAAAAGCAGTTCACTATCTCTTCATGGGAGAAGAGTAATCTAACACCAAAGCAAAACGTTTAATAACTTGGAAAACATTCACATCTCTGAAAAGGCTTGATGGTTTTAACACTTTTGCTTCAACCTCCCGTGCCCCAACTCTCACTTCTTCCAATTAATCGCAGTGGCATAAAAAGGAATGAGAGAGAATATTTGCAAAGGCTATGAGATGACAGGCAAAATTATTACTGACCTGACCACAGGAAGCAATTGGGTTAGTAGGTCAAGTATGGGAGAAAACCTACAATTGTGAATTTCCCCACTGGCCATAGAATTAACATGTCCCTCGGCGGGGGGAACAGGTTGACCCAGAGAGGAGGGGGATGGGTTGGTGATCATGAGGCCTACCAATCCTTTGGAGCAGATTTTGAGCCTGAGTGGAGGCTGAAAGGTCAGATATGGGGATCCAGGTCTGGTGTTGGGCTGAGGGGGATATCAAGGCTGTGCGGTTGTTCAGAGGTCTTGGGTGTGGCTGGGCTAGATTGTTTCAGTGAGGGTGGGGGATTGGAGAAGAAAGACCCAGTGGTTTGGATGAGGGGGGGGATTGCAAAGTAAAGAATAGGATTGAGGCCTGGTTTAGGCAGAAGATCGGGGGTCTAGTCAGAGTGGTGCAAATAGTATTGTGGACTGGGGCTTTGCAGGAGTGGTGGAGGGGTTGGGGACAGTGAGATCAGGGCTTGATAGTGGTGGTGATGGTGATGGTGATTCAGGCCTGACTGTGTGTGATCAGGCTCAGTAGTGGCGTGTGGAAATTTGGATTTGATGATAATGGCTGCAGTTGAAGCCTGAATACCAGGCACTATTGGGGCATGGTTGATTGTATGGTGGAAGAGGAAGTCCTTGGTAATGGGATGTGGGGGTGTTAGAACTGGATTTTATGGTTACACGTACTCAAGTATAGGAATACATAAGGAGAAAATGTACAAGTGTAAAAAGTCGCCATTCGCTGTCACCATCTTGGTTACAAAACCAGAATTTTAAAAACAGAAAAAGCTTTTCAAAAACCGCCAAAAGGAAAAAAAGTGTCCAGACCTTAAAAAAAGTAAAGTATAATCTCCATAAAGGTGTTTGGAATGTTTAGCCACTGATGCAGGTACC
The DNA here is from genome assembly GCF_021869965.1 of Rhincodon typus. NCBI lineage: Eukaryota > Metazoa > Chordata > Chondrichthyes > Orectolobiformes > Rhincodontidae > Rhincodon > Rhincodon typus. The sequence goes on from NC_063337.1 coordinate 47,817,120, forward strand.
CGGGCCTAGCCACAGCCTGGAGCCTAGGTCAGCTTGTGACTCTTGCATCAATCGCCAGGAGGAACTGCATTCTTGCTGCCAGTGACAATGTCACTGCCCCCTCTGATCACCACGAGGAGCCATATCGTTGTTGTCGCAGACACCGCTGCATCCAAAATCTGGGACCAGCGAGAGGCTGCCACCATTACACAAAAGGTCTGTTCTCGCTACTGATGTCATTACTGCTGCTGCCTTTGATTGCTGGGAGGAACCATGACCGCCACCGCTACAACGGCCCATTCTCGCTGCCAGTGCCATGCTGCCACCGCTCCCCCCACCCCTCACCCCCAACCCCGATCGCAGAGAGGAGACCGGGAAGGCCGCTGCCTCCAATTGCGCTGCCAACTCGTCCTGACATGAGCCTGACACCTTTCCATTCACAGCCCGCTCTCACTGCTGTGCCAATTCCACCAAATCGCACAGAAGGCTTTAAAGGAAGGAAAACTAAGAATAAAAACAAAAAGGGCAAAAGTAAAAAGGGGGGGGGGGGAAAGAAAGAAAGTGGACAGAAGCGGAAAAGCTTCAGGCATGTGGGACATGTGTGAGGTGATTTGATTTGATTTATTATCGTCGCATGTATTGGATACAGTGAAGAATATTGTTTTGTTTGTTGTTCAAACAAATCATACCTTACATTAGTACATTAGGATGCAGAATATAGTGCTCCAGCTACCGAGAAAGTGCAGAGAAAAATCAACTCTAATATATGAGCAATCCATTCATAAGTCTGATAACAGCGGGGAAGAAACTGTTCTTCAATCTGTTGGTATGTGTTTTCAAACTTTTGTATTTTCTGCCCAAAAGGAGAGGGTGGAAGAGAGTATAACTGGGGTGGGAGGGGTCTTTGATTACGTTGGCTGCTTTCATGAGGCAGCAAGAAACATAAACGGAGTCAATGGAAGGAAGGCTGGTTTTCACAACGGACTGGGCTGCATTCACAACTCTATGTGATTGTGGTCTTAGACAGAGCAGTTGTCATACCAAGCTGTGATGCAGCCAGATAGAATGCTTTCTATGGTGCATCACAATCAATTGGTAACAGCCATTGTGGAGGTGTCAAACTTCCTTAGCCTTCTGAGGAAGCAGAGGTGTTGGTGTGTTTTCTTGACTGGAGCATTGATGTGGATGGATTAAGACAGATTGTTGGTCATATTTACTCTGAGGAACTTGAAGCTCTCAATCACCTCCACCTCAGCACCATTGATACAGACAGGGGCGCGTCTTCCACTCCACTTCCTGAAGTCGATAACCAGCTCATGTGGGATGCGTGTATGCGAGTGAGTGAGTGTGTGTGTGTGTATGCGGGTGAGTGTGTGTGTGTGCGTATGCGAGTGAGTGAGTGTGTGCGCGCAAGTGAGTGAGTGCGCGTGCAAGTGTTGGAGGGGGTGTGGGTGGGAGATTGTTTCTGGGTTTACACCATCAAAGCTCCACAAGCAGTCACCTGGGTCCAGGAATCAGATATGAAGACATTTGGAAACCTTGCTGCACTGTTAAATTTCAACAGTCCCATTATCATTTTCAAACTGCATCCCTCTTTCTTGTAACAGGTTGCTTGGCTAACTTCCATCTTCAGTTATGACCAGAAATAAGCAGGTTGGAGATGGTTTGGGTCAGAAAACAATTTACAGGACTTTGACTACCAGCAACATCTGGTTCAAAACTATATGTTTTTGACGTTCACATTCTGTTCAATTTGTGAGCAACACCTACACATTTACATGTAGACCTGCAAATCTTCAGGCGACTCAACACACTGTTTTTTACTTTCTGCTCGAGGTTAGGTCTTCAAAATTCCTAGAATAAACATAGATCCAACCATTCTGTCAGGAATATTCACCCAACATCGTTGTTGGTGAGTTTTCCAACCAGTGCTAAGATGAGGTGTTGCCGTGTGGTTAAAGAGGGCTCCCAAAGCTGGAGGGGCAATAGGGGTCCCCTCAAATTATGTTACATCAGCAGCCCCTCCATTCACGATGAGAGAGAGAGAGACAGACAGACAGAGAGAGAGAGAGACACATGTGCAGGCTCCCTTAACAGAGCAGGTTTAAAAGGAACATTTAGAAAGTGGCCATAGTTGCTAATAAGTGAATGTGCACCCCCCCAAACACTGGGGAGCCACAGCTACAGCAGTGGTTGGTGCTGGGGAGGGGTCCTCGGCAGGACATTAACCTCCTCCAGCCCTATCCCACATTGGGAGACCACTTCCTGCTTCTGGTTGTGCTTTGGCTACAGTATGGGGTTCGCCTGCCAACTGGAAAATTAATGTCACCACAGAAAAGTGGTCTTCATTACCTTTAGGGGAGGTGATGACCTAATGTTACAATCACAGGTCTGTTAATGTTCTGGGGGCCTGGGTTCGAATCCCACCACAGCAGATGGTGGAATTTGAATTAAATAAAAAACATCTCGAAACCATTGTTGATTGTCAGAATAAAACAAACCCGTCTGTTTCACTGATGTCCTTTCGGGAAAGAAACCTTCCACCCTTACCTGGTCTGGCCTACATGTGACTCTTAACTGAACCTCTGGGTAATTAGGGAAGGGCAATAAATGCTGGTCTAGCCAGTGTTCACCCTCATCCCATAAATGAATAAAGAAAACTTATTTAACTGACACTGCGTCGATCTGGACTTCTGGAAAATAGCTCACAGGCAGAACGTTGCCAGTAAACTGGCATAACCTGTCCATACCAGAGGAAAATTCCAGGGCGGAACGGTGGCTCAGTGGTTAGCACTGCAGCCTCACAGTGCCAGGGAACCGGGTTCAATTCCACTGCCTGTGTGGAGTTTGCACATTCTCCCCGTGTCTGCATGGGTTTCCTCCGGGTGCTCCGGTTTCCTCCCACAGTCCAAAGATGTGCAAGCTAGGTGGATTGGCCATGCTAAATTGCCCGTAGCGTTCAGGGGTGTGTAGATTAGATGGGTTATTGGGGGATGGGTCTGGGCGAGATGCTCCGAGGGTCGGTGTGGACTTGTTGGGCCGAAGGACCAGTTTCCACACTGCAGGGATTCTATGAATGATGACTTGTCTTTCTCTGGTACCTTCCCCTGAGCAATTCCTGCACTTTCTTCGTACCTGTTCTGACCCAGCCTACATTTCAATGGTTTTTTTTTTGATATTATACGTGGGAGCCAACTTACACAAAAATACTCTGTTCCCTCTTCTCAAGATACATATGATTTATGATGAAGTGTTCATAAACAATACTATTCTTCAGTTCCAGTAGTACAGTGTGATTATTCAACAAAAATAGAAAATGTTAAATTTGATCAGGAAGCTCCAGTATTAAGTCCTCTTTGCCAACAGCAGCAGGAAGCAGTTGCCTCGAAAGGTAATTTACTGTCATTAGTTTTTGAGTCATGCTGAGTAATTCTGCTGGTATTAATAACTGAATACAGCTCATCAGGTCAATGGTTTTCTGGTTTCTCCTATTTTTCTTCAGTCATTATGTAGCTGAAGACTGGAAGTTCCTGAACCATAAACTGCTCACGCTGGAAGTACGAGAAAAAAATGATTTTCACCGTACTCCTTTCTCTGTGCAACTAAATAAAGTGATGGAATAAATGTACTACAAAACACAAAACACCTCTGGAATTTTTTTTAATTAACAGGATAAGGGCATCACAGGCTAGGCCGTCATTTATTGCTCATCCCTAAAAGCCCAGGGGGCAGGTAAATGTCAACCACATTGCTGTGGGTCTGTAGTCACGTGTAGGCCAGACCAGGTAAGGACAGCAGTTTCCTTTTCCTAAAGGATATCAGTGAACCAGATGGGTTTTCTAATGATCAACAATGGATTCACAGCCATCATGAGTCTCTCAATTTCAGGTTTTTTTTTTAGAAACTGATTTCAAATTCCACATTCTGCCATGGCGAACTTTGAACCCAGGTCCCCAGAGTATTACCTGGGTTGCTGGATTAATACCACTAAGCTATCGTCTTTTTCTGCAGCCATAGACCATGAACAATCCATATTACAATGGATTGTACTTGAGCCTTTTTAATTTGCCAATTTCTTCATTTAAAATTGCTCTGAAAACGTAAAGATAACTGAGAAAGAAACAACGTAACTCCTACACATCCCTGCATCTCAATCATTTAATACTGTTGTTGTCCACCCGCTACAACAACACATGAACCAATGGGGACGAAACACCATTTTAGCAGCAGTATAAAGTTGGCAGTAGCAAATAGATGTCAATGGAAAGGACAGTTGCACAAATGTAAAGACATAGAAACACAGAAATAGGTGCAGGAGTAGGCTATTCAGCCCTTCAAGCTGATGAAAAGCTGGTCAAATTGTGATGTTCTGTTTTGTTTCTTGCCAAAGTTGAAAATTGAGGATTTGAACAACTCAGTCAATACCTATACCTGTGTGTTTTAATACCATTCTCAAAACCAGCCTGCCTTCTACTTAGCACAGCAAGGGTGGATTTAGATTTAGTGAGGAAACTAAATGGCAGCCAGAGAATAGATCTGGAATTCCTGTCCCCATTTCTGGCACTGCCAAGTGCCCTTGGTGTGGGAAAGCAAATGAGTTAGGAGCTTGCAGGCAACACAAGAAATGTTATCACCGCCTAGGCATTGGAGTGCTGAATCAGTAATTTTTGAGATTTTCACAATGTCAGCAAAGTTCTGAAGGCCATGTAAACCAGCATCTTGCAGTTGAGAAAGGAATGGAACACCATTCTTAAGGATGGAAAGTTCTAAGAAGTGTCCAAGTAGGCAGACCTCTTCAGGAAAGTGAGCTCGGAAACGGGGATGCATTGGAGAGGGTGAGAAGAGGTAGAGTTGACCTTTGTGGCAACTTGGGTGTTGCTCAAATATCTGGCACCAATGGGGCATTCAGCCAGGTTTGCTATCCCAAAGAAGGAATCCTGCCATGAAATAGTGCAGCTCACTTGCAATTGGTTGCAGTTGAGGCAGTGCAACAACAACATTAGCCAGCCTGAATAAGGGTCCCTGAGTAGGAAGAAGAATAACCTCAGAAGATAAAGTTATGGACGAGGTCCTGAAAGTATCCAGAAGTCAAGGCTCTAATGAAACTGGCTTACTTCTCTGGAAAAATCTGAGTGTCATTGCAGGAGCAGACTGTAACTATACAGAATGATGATAACACACTTCCTTGATAATGACCTTTCACCTTCCATACTCAAAGGTCTCTGCAGCTAGCACTGAAACTCACGGGTGATAATCAGTTTCTTCATTGCGGGATCATTTCAGGGCTCTGTCACTGACCCAAGTGGTGTCTCTCTGTTGGCTGCTAAACATTGGATTCACACTGCCATAGATGCCCATTTCACAAGGGCAGCTGTCTTCAAAGGTTTCCCAATAGACGCAGCCTATTAAGCACAGGCAGTGAACGGTTGCACCACTAAAGGTGGATTGGCTCAGGTACAGAGAAAGATTGACTGCACTAGTACTGCCAGGATACAGGTGAAATCATGGCATTGGGAAGTTCCCCAACTCCTATTTCTCACCACCAAACATGAAATCTAGCCCAAAAAAGAACTTCCTGTCTTCACTGATATCAAACCCTAGTACACTTTATCAAATTTTGCTCTCTACGGATTATTTTAATTTCCAAGACCATTGTCTAGTTGGTCACACAAATTCAGCTACAACAATAATTAACTCTTTAGCATATCCAGATTTATCACTGATCCAAATCCCTTCACATTAGCCAATATGATCATCTGTTTCTGGCATCTGGCAGACAATTTTTGTTAATCTAGGTAAGATTATAACAACAGAGTTGTAAACCAGGATAATTACAAATGTCTAGTCAGTAAAGCTCAGTCGGTATTCAAAAGGCAAAATGAGGAACTGAGGTTTTATTACTAGTTTTAGCTGATAGAAAGAATCATGACACTTAACTTGGAAATTTGAAAATTATTTGGTCAGTGGCAAATTCCATACGGCAAGTAGCAAAATATTTTAGGAGCAAAAAGATGTTACATTCATCTGCTGCATTATAGTAATTACATAAAATGTTGGATTCTCCCAGTTGGCTGGCTATTCTGCATCATCGGTTTGACTTTGTCATTTTGTGACTCAACAACACAAGCATTTCAACAAAACCAAAGACAGCAAACAATATTTTAAACAGAATTACCATTAAATGTTAGTGCCTATTAATCGAATGAAAACATGATCTCTCATATTTAATCTTAAAGTGTCGATCACAAAATGAAGAAACACATTAAACATATGAAATTGAGTAGGTAGCTCTCTCCATGTTAAAAACTGGGAATTCTTTCAAAAGATGACCATATGCATCTTTTAGTAATATTAGTTGGGAGCCGTTTTAAAATGAGCACTTTTTAAAATTTGGCTTTGCACCAGATTGCTATGATACTGCAATGGGTGTGAAGGGCAAACAGTGTGGAACCTTATACTTGTGTACCTATATTACACTAGCTGTTGAAAAGCTAAAGCTGCAGTGCAACAGCAACTTTATTATGACAGCCCATGAGATTAACGGTTTAAAAAAGGTTGAACAGAAAATGCTGCACACACTCAGTAGGTTGCACAGCATCTGTGCAGTAAGTAAGGGAGGTTAATTTTTCAGGTCAATGATCTTTCATCAGAATCCTACAATATTTGTTTTTAATTTTTAAAACCTGAACTGGATTTTTTAAAGAAAGCTAATGTACTGGTTAGTAATTAATCTACAGATTGCAAGTCAATTTAAAATGCCATATTAAACACATGACGTTTTAAACAAGCATTATCTGTGTGTACGGAACTGTTTGAGCGCCATCACTATATCATTTTTAGGATTTGGTACAATTCTTATCAGTTTCAAAGGCTTTAAAGGTTAGCATTTACACAAAAACCAAAGAATAAGAACAAACCACACACAAAAGGGAAACAAATGACTACTCCGTGTGAATGTAAATTAACTATTTTCTTAACATAATTTTAAAATATGTTTTAGAAGGAAAATGTAATGTTATTTAGTACAATATAATACTTATTATTAAGGGTAAATAATAGCCAAATGGTTTAATACTGGGGGACATGGGAAAAATAAACTAGGCTATAATCATGCAATCTGCCATTTTGATCTTAAAAATGACTCAAAACTTTTGTATCTCTATTTAACACACCAGTACTCTGTTATACATCAGACAGCGTTGCTTTGAAAAAGTGAACTCAGCCATTAGCAGAGGTATACATCTCACTTTTCCTCATTTTCCAACACATGAAACCCACCTGGGGATCCTGGGAAAGCTGTTGCAACAGTTGCTCTTCACTCCGTTTTCTGATTCTTTTCCCAAATTGTTTGCTTGTAGGCTTCACGATGTGGAACCCTTTTAGATTTCCAACCTGCATTATCACAAGGTAAGAAGAGACAATGAAGTCTATTAAATCATAATATTGATTATTACAATGTACCCGAAAGGAATATGGTCAACCTTCGCCCAAACTTTGAAGCTAATCAACTGAGGTCACCTCAGCCCATGTCGCAAGTACAACCGTAAGTAAAATGTTTGCTTTGTCTAAGTCCACTGGGAGTTCACAAAACATCATGTGGCGATAGTTTCATCATAGTGTGCTGGTGGGGGGAATGATCAGGAACCTTGCTTACAAAACATCAAAGAATAGTGGGTGAGATGTGGATTTACTTTTTTTTTGAAAGATGCATCAGGGTTGAAATTGGTGTGTAAAGTCGATGCAAAGCTGACTAATTTTGCTGTGTAATGGCTTGTCCACAAGCAACTATGCAGATGAGGTTCAAGGACCAATTCTAATGTGCCTTGGGCCTCTTAGTTTATGTGTGCATCATTTCCGAGGAGACAAGTCCGGATGTTGAAACAGGAGCATATTATTTCCATGCCATCGTCATTTGATGGTGTTGTCAGATCATACGTTTTGATTGTTGCAATATTTTAACAGCAACTGTCATAACTTATTTTAGTTTTGTTGTAACCTTAAGCAATATTAGCACTTCATAATAAAAATGGACTCATGAATGGCTGATTAAATTAAAATTATTCTCCTTTTGTACATTGTAAACTTTGTCTGTACAGCGTAGGATGCATTGCAGGATACTGATATCTGAGGTTAGTGTCATTTACAATCCTTTTGTTGTTTTAAAGAAAAGGTTCTCTATTCATTTCAACATTAATTTACTAATTAAAATATAATGGTATGATTTTTTAAAAATTCAATGAAAATATGCCCTTCAAGTTACAACTTGACAGTTTGATGAACTTCAAAAAAAAGTAAAAATGCTGATGTCAGCTCAATATTAAAAGATATAAGCTTCTTAAATGATTCCTTGAAACTAATGATTTGACATTTAAAGGCCATCCTTATTTACAAACCGACATATTACTTAAGAGTACAGTTATACTAGCGTCTAATGATGAGATGTAGTTGATTTAGACAGAAAATATAGTTCCTAGATTAATGGCAACTGCATCATTAAATTTTTAAAAGGATCCTATAACCCTTCTTTCATTAATGACTTGTTTAACAGTTTAAGTCCACTTTTAATTATCACAGCCTGTCTTTTAAAGATCAAATTTCTGTCTCTAAATTTTACCAAGTCCTTTTTATGGTTTCAATTGTCACTGTAAATGTCATCACTTTATACCTTCACTGAAGCAATGACAGGCCCACTCTTATCCCTGGCTTTATCTCTCTTTCCATCCTTTATTGTGCTACAAAGATCCCTTTTTCATAGTTTACAGCTGTATCCGCTTTCCACACGTGGCAAATGATTGCCTCCATAGAGGTATTTTCTGTTTCAATCTTGCATTTTCCCAAGGGAGAACAAAAGGGACAAGCTTTCTGGAGTTGGTTTCACTGAGAAAATTGTTCAGAATTGCCTCATTCCTCAGCAGATTAACGAATGCATACAATCCCAGCCTAAGTGCTATTGTACAGCACAATTTGGCCATTATACTTTGTCCTTTCCATTTAGAAATCCTCCTTACCAATTAAAGTAATACAGCCCACCAATACCTGCTCCCAATTAAATCGGAGCTGTATTACCTGCCTTGATGCAGCTGGTCACAGATTCCAACCACTTACTTGTATTCATTAGCCCTATTCATCATCAAGGGCTAATGGCAGGAATTCAAGCTTCAGGCTTTATTTCAGGCCTCACCAAAATTATTAGCTTTCAGTTTATGGCCCTGATAAACACCAGATTAAATAGAGAACTGATTCAAATGGGGGCATCTAACATTATTTCTAACTTCTTTCATGTTCCATCTATATTAAAACAAGATATTGCAACCATTGGTATGTTAATCAAAAATCATGCATAAAATGGCCCCTTAGAGTTTTGTCTATGCTACTGTCAGCCTCCTGACCCCTTTTTTACAAGTAAAGGCCAAACTGAGATCAAGAGGGTAGATGGTCATTGATCAGTCAGTTGTTAACTGGTATATACAATCAGACTCCAAAATTAGACACTATGGTTTTACAATTTCCTATCGATTCTTTGAAACAAGAAAAATCATAATTTTGTAGCTATGATTTTCTTTGAAAGGATGCCCTTTAAAGAGCCCTATTAACAATTCCTCCTACCTGATAGATGAAATCTTATTTTTAATCTTCTTCCCAAAGCTCCAAATTGATTCAATATTTCGCTCTAAGGTGGGTAAAGGGCCCCTCATCTGCATCAGCAACCCGTCAGCTATCAGTGAGTACTCCACAGGGTTAACGAGAACCGTTATCCTTTCAGCATTGAATAACCGATTAGAAGGTGTCAGCGCTTTCAAAATTCAGTCCCAGCTGTGTACTGCTTTGTACTTTGCCAGTACGGAGTTTTAAAATCACTGATTTCTCTTGATCAACCCCCAGGACTGAAAAGAATGCTAATTGCTTTGAGCTACATGGAGATACATGTAGATAGACCCACACCAGTGGAACAAAAAGAACTACAGGCCAGATGTTACAAAATCCAAGGTAATAATAACTTGACGCTTTTTTAAACATATTATGCAAGGCATTTTCCCCTGAATTTCTCAGTACTAACCCCTGCTATTTATAAAGCCAAATTTACTGTTATCAAAGAATAGTACTCCAACTTAGACTAAATGATTTTTTACAATGACCTTGAGTAGGTTCTAAGAAAAAAAAGTACAATATCCTTTAATAATTATGCTTAATTTGTCCCTCTTTCTCTAACTACAGGATCTCTGAAAATGTTTGTTGCCTTTAAAATGGCGAGTCAGTTATCAATACATTAATTTACTTAGCATGATACATAAAAATTACATATAACCTTCATAGCATAAATCTTATTTTTGCTTATTTGGTCAGTGTGCAGTTCCTTTCTGAAAGGCATTTCAGTTCTCAATCTTATTTTAAACTAAAGTGTATTAAGTTGGTACTTTATTTGATTTGAAGAGAGGATGGTGGTAATGTTCCCTGTCCTCTTTTTCTGTAGTTGTCATGTGAACGTTCCAGGTCGTGACTTGGCAAGCTACAATGAAGGAAGGAGCATACAGCAAACAGCAGAAGGTGTATCTTGAATCTGAGACACTACAAGACTGTTGACATGTTCACTCCATCTGGCAAAAATGCTTGCTCAGTTCTGTCTATTCAGACCCTGCATTTCCATGGATAATCATTGCTCTTGAATATCAAAATGTAGTTAAACCTCACTCTCCTCTTGGACATCCACAAACTGGGAGAAAGCAAAGGAAAATGTCATTGCTTTGCAAGATTTCTGAAGTCACTTTCTTTTTCTTGAAGTCTTTCATTCCTCTGTGGAGTTTGAGAGGAGATGAGGTCAGAAACTATGCCCCACCAGCTGAACCAATTTAGCGACTTTCTCCTGAGGCTCCTTTGACCTACCTGACCTGACCGAGGTGACCCTATGTACCTTCATTCTGAACCAATGCAGAGTAGGCCCAGCTCATTAGAAGGCACGCCAGTTATAAACCAAGCTCTGTGAAATTACAACAATGTCTGACAAAATTATTGCACACTGCCAGCAACATTGCTCAATCTCTTCCTAAAACTTATTGATGCTTCCTATTCATGACAATATTAAGGCTTACTGTGTAAATTATATTTATTCTAAATAATCTATATCAGCATATATCTAACATATTTTAGATTACAATTAAAATTGTCCAAAAGTTCAGTAAATTAAAGGCCATACTTTAAATGTTTTACAATCTTAGGCTGCCACTGATTACTGAGTAGCCATCAAGAGTTTCAAATGTACAAATAAATTCTGATAATTATTTATTAGTCTTAGCTTCCTTACCATATGGTAAGGAAAATAATTGAAACAGTTTCCTCTCACCTGCAATGAATTATCATAGGATACCAGATCCACCTGCAGTTGGCTCTATGTCATGTTTCATGGCATCTCATTTCTCCACCAATGCAAATTTTTAAAAATTTCAATGCCTTCTGACCCACACATTTTAAAAGAAAAACATTGATTACATCTCATAATGCCTTTCTGGACATTTCTTCACCCATGGAGTTTGTAGCATTCTGGGGTCGTCAAAAGCTGCTTCCTTAATGCAAAATACATATAAAACAAGCTCCACCTCAGTACTCTTCCAATGTTTCACTGCCTGCCACATGCTGATTTTTCAGTCTGTTATTTTGTTGAAGCATTTATAATAATCCTGTGAGTAATTCCTATACTTAGATTAACTCTTGGATTAGAATTGTAGAATGGTTACAGCAAAAGAGGTGGCCATTCAACTCATCTTGATCATACTCGATCTCTGCAATGAAAGCTCAGGAAAGTCCAATCCCTAGCCCTTCCCATGTGATCAAGCACATCATTTCTCTTCAGATGCTTCTCTGATTCCTTTACGAAAGCTGTGATTCAATCTGCCTCCACCACACTCTGGGTGTGCTTTCCAGATCCTATTGGTTCAAAAACCGTTTTCCTCCTTTTGCAGTTAGTTCTTTTCCCTCTCATGTTAAATCTGTGGCCTCTGATTTTCAACTCTTCCTCCATAGGGAGCGGTTTCTCTTTATCTACTCTGTCTAGATGATTCTTATGAGTTTAAACACCCTATTAAATCTTCTCTCAAGTCTTTTTAATGAGAACAACCTCAGCTTCTCCAAACTATCTGCTCAAGTCTCTTTTCCTGGAATCATTTTCATAAATCTTTGCTGCAACTTCTCGGAGGCCTTCACATCCTTCTGAAAGTGATATGTCCCGAACTGAAGGACAATATTCAAATGATTAATATATGCAGACACTTTTCTACCCTGAAATTAAAATGGATCAATTACAATGGCCGAAATCTTTCTTGAGAAAGTGGCAAGATCACAATGCATGCTTTCATTAAAATTGTGAATTGGCCAGCAAGTTAGGTAAAGAAGAAGAGGTATGCATGGGTTGTGAATTGACATAAATTGCTCAATTTGCCATGCTGCTGACGGCCTCACACAAAGGCATCATTGCTCAACCACCCAATTACTGTTCAAAATGTGCTGGATTTGTATATTAAACTCAAATTAATTCACGGCACAAAGTTAAAGTTGGTATTTAACAGTGCAAGTTCCTTTTTGATTATGTGATAATTGTTCAATCTCTCTGGTCTAGAAAGGGAACTACCTAAACTACCAACTTTCATCCTATATGCAGTAAATTGCCAGATTTGTTCCAAAATTCCTTTATATTTCATTCATTTCATATCTGACCCCCTTATCTCTTTCTCAGTCCAATCTTTCTTTCTCCTTTTGCACCCAAGTTGATTCTAACCCACCTTCATTCTCCATTGTTCCTGTTTCCTTCTCAATCCTCAAATCTTATTTGTTAAGGAAACAGATAATTAGTCCTACCGTTCACTAAGTCTTAGATGTCCATTTCCCTTGATGTAGCATTATCAACTCGCACTTAACAGGGCAATGAAATTTTAAATTGAAGGATGCAGGAAAGAAAAATCTGCCGAAAAGCAATGCCGAAAAAATGTCTTGCTGCTGCAAATATGGTCCAATTGTTCAGGATAGAAATAATATGTTTGTACATTAATAATACTGTTGTCTTGATGCCACATTGCACCAAGACTAGTTTTATGCTCTGCTCACAGTCCAATTAGGCAGTGGCTTGTTTACAGTGATTCACTAGATCCTGACCCTTCTTACCAAGGGAACATTTTATTCATTTGTGATTGAAGGTAAATTAAAGGCAATTGGTTGAAAGAATAAGGAAATTACAAACTCCTTTTGGGCACTTTTCAATGCCCAGTTTAATAAAAGTCTGGAATTACATCCCATTGTGGTGTCAAATCCAAGGGCTTCATGTAAAAATTATCTTTATCTCAACTGCAGGTTAGTTTTGGGTGCAGGTTATTTGAGTTTACAATGCACTTCCTTCAGCCAAAAAAGGGAATATTTAGATTCCCGGGCCTGATTGTTTCAATAGGTTTCTCTTATGCAAGGCATGAGGTGGTAGAGAAGTACAATAACATTCAAAAATGGCATTTAATTTAGGTGAAAGAAACAGTTTGTATGTAGGTAGAGCTAACACAGAGTAGATGAAGCATTTGCAAGGAACAATACATAAAGAGGTTGAGAGGGCTAAAGATTCCAGTGTTAATGTATCACTGAAAGTGCACACAGGGAGGTTGTGACTAACTCTAACAAGATATGGGGTGTATTAAAAGAACCATAATTATATAAATCAAAGTACACAAATTTCAACATAGTCTGGTTGCAGGTCAGATCACAACGAGAGTAGCACATCCAGTTTTGGTTCTCCCTCCATGACGAATGATATGGCCTTGACAAACTTACAGAGGAAATCTACAAGATAAATATCTGGCATGGTTTACCTCAGTAACTTCATTACTCTTATGAAAAAGCCCTTAACACCCTACCAGAGGCAACCTAGCAGAGATGAATACAATGATTAACAAGCTACATAATGTTCTTATTACCAGGTCATTCCAGTTTAACAGATCAGGGACAAGCAGAGGAGACAAGTTTAATATTTTGTTTTAAGAATGAGAATAGACTCAATGTTAAGCTAAGTTTCTTGACCGAGTGAGAAATGAGCTTCTGGAATGCTTTGTCAGCTGGTGGGGTGGGTGTTGGCTGTCTGCATGCCTTCAAGAGGGAACTGGAATAATTGCTGACTGGAACATCTTATAGAAAGCAAGTGTCTTCATAGGTGACACTTGGGCCATGTGACCACCCAGATTACTTTCCATTATCTCAGGACATCGAACAGGAATTTTTGCCTCCTTCATCCTGGAGTTTTCTCTTGCCTGTGCCTGTCCCAGGATAATACATTGTTGTGGGGATTGGCACAAGTTAGGTGAGGTGGTTGGAGGAGAGAAGAAACTTTTAGTAATGGTGATCTGACCATTACTGTTTGGGAAAGGTTTGATAAACCAATTGATGCTTTCTGCTCCATCACTTTTGTATACTCATAATTAGTGGGTATGACTTGGAACATTTCTGAAGAAGGGTCTAGGCCCGAAACGTCAGCCTTCCTGCTCCTCTGATGCTGCTTGGCCTGCTGTGTTCATCCAGCTCTACACCTTGTTATCTCAGATTCTCCAGCATCTGCAGTTTCTACTATCTCTGACTTGGAACATGTCCACTTTCAGGGCTGACATTCCAACAGGTCAGTCAGAAATATATCTTTAAAAAAAAAAAATTCACCAATATAAGGAGTCACTAGCCGTAACCATCTTAAGCATCCCCCTTGAGAAATGTCAATCTCTAGAGATGTGTTTACAGAAACTAGGCTGACACTCCATTTCAGCACAAAGAGAGTGCTGCACGGTCAAAAGTTCCCTTCTTTATGATGAGTTGCTAAAACTAAGGCCCTGTCTATGCTTTCAAGCAGACCTGAATATTATCGGCTGCCATGTTCACTACTTTATGACAAAGGCCGCATTTTCAAAAATTCTTACTTGGCACTCAAGGAAATCTTAGAATAGTAAAAGACACTAGGTGGATTCACTTTCTTTCCACTAGGTCTCATGGAGTAACAGCTCAAAGATGGTAGACTGTGGATGCCTTCTTCAAGATAGGTGCTAGAGGCTAATTACTTAGGTGTCAATAGATGTTAATTCAATCTTCCGTTTGTTACTAAATTCATCACATTTTTCACATTTGGGCTGAGAGGCTAAGAACTACCTTGCCTCTTTGGCTGCCAGCTACTGTCTGCCTTTCCTAATTTCAGTTCTCTCACACCTTCATGCAATTCTTCCTATCTGAAGATAATTCTTACAGTTCCTGTGACTCTTCCAGCACCAATACTCTTTGCATAACCATGGGATACAGAATGCAATCTACCACAATGAATATGGACCATTTTAGGGCATGTTGCACTTAGCTGAAATGTCCCATTGATGAGCCTCCCAGGATGAAAATGGCGTGGTAGCCACTAGTGAAACAGTTACAGATTTGCATTTGATGCAGATGACATGTCAGCTTGAGAGTGACGAAGTAATAGCAATTTGTGTTGAGGAAAACTCCAGGATTGTCCTCTGGTTCAGTGATAATTATATGTATCCAATCAATGATCTGCTATACATGAGGAAAGAGAGCCACAGTTGCAAACCCAAGTGGTGTCATTCTGATTGTTAGCATCCATTAAAAAAGTAATGTATTGATTAAATTTCATTTTAAAAAAAAGTATCGGTAAACTGCCAAATGCAGTTGTGCACTGCTGTCAGGAGCAGAGGTAAACCGAGGTGGGCTTTTTAACCAACTGGCCCTGATATATTCTCACTTTCATAGCTGCGTCTGATCTACTTCAAGGGTCAGCCAGTCCAATTTAATCCCAAAGCTGCCTTTCTGGAGCAGAAATGGTGCATGCAGGGACCATTTATGTAGATAGGTCTTCCAATTTTACAATTCCTGCTTACTGCTTTACTTGCAAAAATTTAGCCATATTTACTTTTATTTGAAACTAAAACTCATCAATAACTCTTGCATCCAAACTAGTGGAGAACCCTCATCTACAATGTGACAAAGAACAGAAACAAACAATCTTATTGGGTGGAACATTCAACATTTGCAATGAAGTAACATGGAAAGCAGCAAATGGCAACCATCGTAACACTCCACACATTGTTCTTTTCACTGACTCTAATCCTGTTATCCCAGTAGCTTTACATCCTCAAGGTTAAAGTTCATCAATTGTGCTTTTCTTCACTTCTGTATTGGGAGAAATCTGAAATTACACTGCTCCACAAATCTGTGTTCAAACAATACTTGTGTACAATTTTCAAGTGGCTTTTATTAGAGAATACCAATGTCAGGGTGGCACGATACTCTGCAACTGTATCACTTTGTGGTATGATGTTGTTTTGTGCCTGCAATCCCCCACATGTTGAGCTCCCAATCTGAGCTGTGCCAACACAAAGAGACATTGAATGGAAGCCAGGTGCTTCTCCACAGGGATGAGAGAGATTTGGAGGAAGAACAATTCCCACCAAAACAGCAATTTGCTCCTATGTACCATTTTGTTTTTGAAAATGAGATTAGAGACAAACAGCAAAACCTTTACGAGTACAGGTATGTGATCTCAAATTGCTTAAATCTTATTAATGGAGTTCTTTAATAGATTCTAAAAATATTGCTTCATTTTGATAAATGTGCAACTGTATATTATTTGCAGATTTTGTTTTTGCCTATTGTGGTCAAGTACTAGAAACTTCGTATAGACAGACATAGACAAGACAGTTAACTAAAAATGCACCAGCAGGATAGCACTTCACTGGAACAGAAATTTGTCTATAATTCTCTTTTCTATGTTCTCAATTATAGTTCAATTTGAGAGATCACGGGCAATTCTGCATGTCCTTATACAAAGGGAATGCTGAATAAGTCAGTTCATTAGGCTGCCTGTACATAATGTGTAAATTAGATTTCTAACTAATTTTGCAATTTGGAAAAATATCTGCATACTTCCAAGACACTGCATATAAAGTATGAGTTATTGTACTGGCCTTGAATGGGAAAACAGGAAAAGGCTACTGCATGGCCTACATTAGGGACATTATTGGGCAATCTGAATAAATGAATACAGTTAACTTGAGCATTAGTTCAATTTATTAGTTCATTCTTGTCAGATTAAATCTGAGAGGGCGGTGGTCACTGATGAGATTCATATAAAGTGGGTCAAATTTTCAGCTATAATCAACATTCAATCAGATCATGTCATGAAAAAAATAGGAATAGTGGATACAAGGTACAGATATTCCCCTCAGATGGTAAGTTCCTAGCGGCAGTGTGCTGTCTGATGGGGATGCTGAACAGAAGCT
The DNA here is from genome assembly GCF_021869965.1 of Rhincodon typus. Taxonomy (NCBI): domain Eukaryota; kingdom Metazoa; phylum Chordata; class Chondrichthyes; order Orectolobiformes; family Rhincodontidae; genus Rhincodon; species Rhincodon typus. The sequence continues at coordinate 47,834,387 of NC_063337.1, forward strand.
GAACATTTTTCCAATGAGAGGGAGCAAATTCATAAAAAGTAAACATGACCTGCTCTTTCATATCTTCTTGTGGCTACCCAAACAGCAGCATTGATAGAGGCCTGGGAACAGAGTATCCTTTGAAATGATCAGTCAGTGTTTGTAAAGGAGTCTGAACAGGAGGAGAAAATATAATAACAAACCTAGAAGAAATGTTAAATTAAAGATAAGTAAAGCTACAAAGGGAACAGGTCAGGCCGTCAAAAACTATTCTTGATAAAAAGCAATAGTCTTAATCTGATGAATTTGAGATATCTTTTGAAAATGATTAAAACTTCAGAACACATTCCGAGTGGGCATGAAGAGTGGAAATGCTGTTATGGGTAATATTTGAAAGAAATGCAATCAGACATTAGCAGGGTGAAGGGTGTGCAACATGATACAACTCCGGTAGAAAATAACTAAATAACAGAACGAAACCAATCTAATTTTCAAGGACCTAGGCACTTAATATAACCACTCTTGTAGCTGAGTCTTCAGACTCTTTTTTCCCTCTTACACTAGATTCATGTCAGCTCAACTCAAAGGAATTTCTATCACAGTGACCATCTAAAGTATCACATGACAGTGTCCCATACAACAGAATAGAAATTGAGTAACAGTCTACCACATTCATGTACAAGAAAAATTAGGGGTTGTTGATGCCCATTCCAAAAACCTCTTTCAATATCCTTTTTCTTTGCTCTTAAAATTATTTTTATATTGTACAGCCATCTCTCACTAAGTGATAAAAACTACACATAACTGTAAGGTTATTCAAACAAGCAAATATGGTACACTTTTAAAGAGTGGCACCCATAGGAATGCACAAAATAAAATCTTTGTTTTTCTGTCAAAATCTGTTTCCTTAAATCTTGCTTCCCCCTGCTGGCTGATCAATGTGGAATTGTTCCGAAAATTCTCCCAAAGCAGCAGAGGCACACAAAAGGCAATTGTAGCCAAAGCACTGCCGTTACCAAGGAGTCTTTTGAGGAACTCCATTAAAGCAAAACTGAAATGGTCAATGCGGCAGTCACACTTTAGGTCATCAGTTTACGTTCTGTCACCCCCATTTGTGACCAATTCTGTAAGCTATGTATATGGCGACGGACGTGCAAAATTAAGAGTCACCCTAAGACATACAACATTCTCACTTGAGGAATCAAATGACCCCGTCCTCTTCGGTTTTTTGGAAAGTTAAACCTTTTGTTTGCTTAAAAAAAAAACTTTATTTAGCACGACTTGCACACTCCTGTAGCAATGCTGTAAACCTTTTTGATTTTTGTAGCCTGTTGGTACAGTAAAGCAAGTTGATGGAATTAATTCAAATTGAGTTCCGTCTGTATTGTTAAGGGTGAATTTTAAAAAAAAAAGCCTTTCCTATTATCTCACAATGATGCATTCACGTGTTTTGTCCTTGAGTTGAGTTCACATGGATTAGTTAAACTCTAGAACTGCATGTAACAGATTAGAATAGTCTTCTACCAGGTGGTTATTCACATTGAACATCTTAGCTGAAATGCCTCACTGAAAGTATATTTCAGTGAAGTTATTAAATTACTTCAAGTTGAAGTAAGCAAGGGAATCAGTTCCTTCATGAAATTACTGGCTACGATCATTTCTCTAATGCAATTGCTTAAATATCTTGCTAAATTGGCTACAAAACCAAACTGTTCAGGACAATGCATACTTAACATGAGAGGGTTAAGGTGAGCATTCATTATAACATGTAAGTATCTGATATAGAGCATTCAATGTTATATCATTCTGAAATAATTAACAAAGTGAGCTGGGAAAGATATTAAAAAAAATTGATGTTGGGAAATCTGAAACAAACTGAAAAATCTGGCAACACCAGCAAATGAGGCCGTCAGCACTGCTGAAGATGACGAATGAGTCGAGTGGTTAAGTTCACATTGTAGGCGTAAAGCCCCCCATTTCAACTGTTTCCTGGCCTCAAATTCATGAAAGTGACGTACTGCATGTGCTTCTGTGACTATTCAACAATGAAACTGAATACCAGCAAAAGTTCAGTGCTGAAGTCACTACTGACAAAGTGGCATGTAGGTGGGGCGCATGAATTCAAATGTAACTAGCAATGTCTTCATCTGTACAGTTGGTGAGAGTGGCATTCAGCTAAGCAGAATCAACCAGAATATCTCAAGTTCAACTCCTGATTGGTGCTGAATTAGGGTGACCTTGAGTTTAAGGGTGAAGTAGGGCACAACTAGCCTGTGTGATCTCCCACAACTGATTGCTGTTTGACAACTGCTCCTGAAAAGCGCAACCTGGTAGATTCCAGTTAGGATGGTGGACAACTTAGGGACAATGAATTTCTTGCTTCAATACTTAGATATAAACAATGCTGGAGACTTAACTGCCTCTTGGGAAGTACTGGCCGTAATTTTCATCCCAGTCATGGGGTGCAAATTGAGTGGGTGGGCGGTGAAAATTCCTGTGGCCACCTAACTACCTTCGATCCAACAGGGACAGCCTTCTGTCTCGTAAATCAATAGCCTTGCCACCCATGTCACAACCTGTATACCTGACACCTTACTCTGGCGTAGCAGTCTCTGCTGCAGAGGAAGAAATTGGGCTAAGGTGGTGCACAATTTTTGCTGTTGTTTTTCCTTGGGCCTTCCTCTTGGTGAGCTGAGCTTTTGGTTTCTTCTTGCTTCTTCCAATGTCCTTCCGAACAATCTGTCTCCAGAGGTCGTGACTGTCAATGACTTCGTACCATTTGTCTGTGTCACTATCTGCATTTTTTTAATGCCACTTGCAGATGTCCTCACAGCGGCAAAACAAACTCCCAGGAAGTCATGATCCAGTGCCCACAGTTCACTGGAAACTCTTTGGTTATGCAGCCATCATTCATCAAATGAATGTGACCTAGTGAATGCAGATGTTGCTAACTTAGCAACACGATGGAATTAAAACACTCCAGAACCTCCGAATTGGTGTTCTGCAAGGAGATGCTAAGGATACATCTGAGACAGCAAGGATAGAAACTGTTTAGCCTTTTCTTCTCCAGAGTACATGTCGTCCACATCTCACCACTGTACAGCACAGTTCTGAGCATTCAGTGTTATTAGACTCACAGTTTGGTGTTCAGTCAGGTTACTGTTGTTTCACATGCCCTCATCCAGGTTGGATAGTAACAGCTGCAGCCAGGAAAATTCAACAAGATGATGGGAGTGTTGGAAGTGATACAAATAGAAAAAAAGTTTTTAAATTTTGCTTGCAGAGATTAGAGGAGCAAAAGGTTAATCCTTTACAGTCCACTGGTAAAAGTGAAAATCTGTCCTGTGCAGCATTCTTGAAGTGATCATTATTTGTTTTAAAACTGTCAACTGCTTGAATCAGAACACTAGTAAAAATAGAGTAGTTGGAAGATTATAATGACCAACAGATTTTGGCATAAAACAGAAAAAAATGGATAAACACAGGTCTGGCAATATCTGTGGAATTAGTCACAGAATTAAAGTTTCACATCCGATATGATTCTGCTTCAGAATTAAAGAGAGGCAACATGATTGGTTTTATGCTGTTGAGAAAATTGGAGGGAGGGGGTCAAATGGAATAAAGGCAAGGTCAGGGAAAGGTTGAGGACAAGGGAGATTAAAGAACAAAAGGTGTCATGGAACAAAGGGTAAATGGAGTGACAGTCGTTGTAGCGAAGAAACAAAGCATTGGTCGAGAGAAAGTGTTAGTAGGAGAATAAAGGTCACTTTGACTGAAAACAATACATTTATAAACAAGACATTTCTTTCTCCCAGTGCCTGTGCCAAAGTGTAAAATATCAAAATGGAGGACAGAGTTCATGGTCTGAAGTTGTTGAACTCAATGTTGAGTCCAGAATGCTGACTCTTCTGGTTGCTTGCCATTTCAACACAGCAGCTTGCTCTTACGTTTGCATTTCTGACCTAGGCCTGCTGCAGTGTTCCAATGAAGTCCCACATAAACTGAAGACATGGCGGGGTTTTGTACTCAATTTTATTTCATCTTTCTCAGTCTATTTCTTTTCCTCGGTAATTTGAAAACAATCTCTAAATCAAATAATGTGATATTTTTGTCAAGTTGCAGGATTGAATTTTCAAAGAAAGTAGTGAATGGACCACAGGAATTGTTGGACCGGCAAATCACATCAAGCTGGTTGTTGGCATATCGCTGTTTGTAGGACATTTTCAAAGAGCTTGGTGGGTGGAGGGGAAGGGTGTGGTAAAGACAGCCATCCACTCTCTAGCAGCAGGTAGACAAGCGAGGTACTTTAAAAGGCCAATGGATGTGCAACGCTGAACTGGAAATTTCCAGTTGGCAAACAGACACTGAAACATGGCTTTAGCCTGGAGGAAGATGCCTGGCCTGGCAGCAATGCAGGTTTTAAAAGACGTTTGCTAGGGTCGGGGAGAGGTTATATGGGGGTGGGAGGGGGTGTGGGAGGATGTTGCTCTCGCCCTACAATTTAACACCTTTCTCTGTCTCCCCCTGCAGCCTCCAATGGACAATGGTGGAGGTTCATACTTGTAGCTCCTGGCCATCAGTGCCCCCTCTCTCCACACTGGTGGTCTGGCAGCTGTCACCACCTTACAACTTTACCTTTTCCATAAGTTATCACTGCGTGTCTCCACTTCAAGGTTTCATCTCTTCCTCCACTAATGGCTGGGCTTCTAATCTTTCAACATGGAAGGCCTCCTATTGGCTCTCCAGCCTCAGCAGCAAGACCATTCTAATTTATTTGATGGCAAGGACACAATCTGACTAGAATTGGCTTACAGTTGGTTAAGCAACATGTCTTGTTGGTAGTTGACATGGAGTCAGGACCAAGAAATGCCCCCTGATGTTGCAGCCCCAACCACAAAATAAATAATTGGAGACAGTAGGAACCGTGGATGCTGGAAGCTAGAGTCAATAAATTAGAGCTGGAAAAGTACAGCCAGTCAGACAGCATCCGAGGAGCAGGAAAGTCCCAAAACATGGATGCTGTTTGACCAGCTGTGCTTTACCAGCTCCACGTTTATTGACTGGAAACAAAGAAAGTCAGTATGTGTATAATCATATCATCAAAGGATCATACAATATCTTGGACCAGTGGTGAATTTTTCTCATTTAGTTCAGTTTACATATTTATAAGGAATTAACATCTTAAGGAAATCGGGAAATCACATGGTTTGTTTGGTATACAGTATGAGCTTGTTTGTCATGCCATTAATTAGAAATAGATGTGTATAGTATCTTTGCCATCTGTAAAAATATACAGGGAGGTGTCATCATATAATGCATGAATCTAACATAGATGGTCATATACTGCCTATAGTTAACATTCTAATAAAGCATATTTTACCAATATGTTAAGATTCACATCATTTATCCATTATAATGCGAAATACGCCTAAGGTAATAAATTAGTTACTTACAAAGAAAAAAAATCAGGAAAAATTAAGTTTATGTTAGATCTTATGTTATTACATTTTAAAATGCATGCACTGCTTTTATGTTAACATAAAAAGTCTTATCCATAATCTCCTTTAGGTTATAAATGTATTGGTACTAATCATTGAAATAATTTTGATTGTCGCTGGAATGTTATTTGTCTAATTTATGCAGGTGTGGTTCAATTTCTTATCTTCAAATCTGTCCTCAGAATTACTGCTATCAAAACTCCATACCACTAATTTGAACCATTTGTCTCAATAATACAGCAAATATCCAATTCCACAAATCTTTGAAAAGCAACAGCATATCCCTATTGCTGGCAGTTAGCAGCAAGTGCCAAAATATACACTTCTAATTTTGACACATTATAAAACAATCATCTTATATATTTATTCTACAAATCATGAGAAAAATATCACAAACTATATATTCGGCACCTCAAATACATCAAAACAGGAAGAAATGTAAACTGGCCCTATTAACAGGTTATTAAAAAGATTGGGGCAGAATTTTCCCCAGTCTCTAAATGATGTTGCGGAAATACAGTGAGCAGAAGGTGAGAGTGTCAATGTTAAGAAAAAATGTCCAATTTTCCACTTAAGGTTTTAACAGGGAGAACAGAATCTCAATAGTCAGCAAGTGCCTTGTTGCAACGTATTAACATCATATTATTATTGGAACTTGTTTCACTTATTTGCAGTTTGGTATTTTCCAAGGTACTGGTTAAAAAAAAAAACGAGATGGTTCCATTTCCCAGCCTGAAGGCCAAACTGGTATCTTGGAGACACGAGCTTGTTACCGTCTCCATTGGGCATCCAGCTAGACCAGCATTTTCTAATTTCCCTTGGCACCCTCCGTGAACAGTGACCTCCTGCACTCTCCATCCATAGAGTTTGGTATCAGCAAAACACCAGCCTCACCACACCATCCTGGCACATCTTGGACTAAGTTACCACATCAATGCTAATATCTTACATAACAATACTGTTGTCAGGATGCTTTATGCATAGGGTCAAGCATCCATCTGATGCATTGGAACAGTATGCTTCTAAGGCATCTTGGTTTACTGGCTTTGTGCTCTCTTAAACTGTGGTTATTTAGATGCTCACAACATCTTGTCTTCTAGCACAAACAGAAAGTCAGGCAGCAGGTCATATTGCCAGCAATGATCAGTGAAGGGATGGACATGTTGTTGGATGTCACCTTACTACAAAATCACACCATGTGGAGATACTGTACATTTGCTATGTAAGCTATGTGCTTCAACTAGATGGCTGTATTTGAAAGTCTAAGGCTGTAGTCCTTAGCCAAGAGGGACTAACGACCAGAGACTGACCTATCTTCAGTCATTAGAGTGCTCCGAGTGAGACAGTAGGAAACACAGAAGGCAGGAATGGTTAATAGTTTGGGGTGGACGTGGGTGATTGAGAGCCATTGAAGGAAGATGCTGCATTCAGTACTGAATGGCAGATCATGAGCTTTGGTTGGCGATGGGTACAATGACAAAGTTACAGTGAGTGTAAGGTAGCAGAGAAAAGAAGGTGTCCTTGCCACTGCAGAGTGCAGAAGATCATTGACTTTCTTGACCACAGACATTACACTGGCCTAGGTGGCTACTTCAGACCAGACTGGCAGTGTTTGAAATGGTGTACAGTTGGGTTTAAATAAGCTACATGTGGTGTGAATGCTGGTAGGTCCCAGAATCAGAAAACACCTTCACTTCTTCTGAGCACAAAATAGCAAAAGAATGGCGTCATGGAGATTGGATTCATACTTAATGAAGTGAGCAGCAGAGAACTGAGAGGGGCAAGTGGCCAGGGTTCATGAAGGGAAACCCATGAGTCAAATTATGGGAAAATTCAGTCCATAGTTTTTGGAGACATGTCCAACAATTTTTCAACTTAAAGCGTTGCTGACTTGAGTTTCTCAATTGCAGATAAAATAATCTGAAATGGGTTAAAAGTTGCTTTTGACGTGTACAAGGGAAGCATAATGAAAAATTTATGCACACAGCAGGCCAGAGTAAGTTAAATTTAAATATTCTAATTAAACAAATCACATGTTGCTACCCTTGCCATCATTATTAAATGAAAAAAATGCTTAATGATTCACTGTTGAATGTGCAACTTAGTATCCTTTCCAGCAGGGTTTTTACAGCACTTCTGTGTTGACTAGTAAGTTAGGCTTTATGTGACTAATTCTACATCTTAAGTTCTGAGGAGAGTAACTTTGTATGCACATACAGCAGAATATGTGCCGAATCTTGCATACTGCCATTTAGTGACCTATGACTTATAAGCGATGTAGTTGTAAGTGAATTACAATGCAATTCACATATTTAATGTCAATTATATTATTCATAAAGGACAGAAAATGCTGAAAATTCAGTGTTGGTTAGCAACTGAAGGAGAAATGATAGGTCAAACTTTCAGGTCTACAGCCTTATTCCAAAACAGATCTGGGCTTGAAATCAGAACTGGGAGACCACTGTATATTTAGTGATCATTCTCTGGTCGGATTTTAAATTTTGCAAGTATTATTTTCAATCTCTACATGCTATCATGAATATTACCATTAACGTTTGAATGGAGAGGTTGTTTCAGCAGTAATTACATTTTTTGAGGAAAATAGTTGTTTGTTACCCTCGAGATGCGTGTAACTAATGTACTTTGAGTGATGTAGTAGGTCAAGAATTTAGAAGGAACTTAACGCGACTTATTAAATAAAAATGAAGTTAAATGGAATGGGAGAAATTCTTGAAAGTGGAGATCAAAAACTATACATCATAATTGAAATCTCATTATTGACCACGCTCTTATTTAGAAACTATCGTTCAGACTTTATAAAATACCTACTCAATGTACAAATATGCACATTTAAGTATATAATATTTCAACTAATTCAAATCAGATTAAGGTGCAGAAAGCTAGAAGCTTCAAGTGATATCATAAACTGCTGGCAGAAAGTCCAATTGATTTACATTTGCTACTTGAGCCTTCAGATTATTTCCCAACTTTAACACTCTCCAGTTCTTTTTAAGTCTCTCTTTGAAGTTGCATGATGGCCCCTAACATTTAGGGATATCTTGCCGGTGGATTCAATGAGCACACTTTACAAATCTGTCCAGTTCAGGCTATGGAAGATATTGCATCACAAGACTTGTACGATCATAGTTACAAGGTAATTACTTGCAATGAAGGTTTTGGTAATGGGGTAGAAGTTCATTTTTCTGCCTATGTTCTTGTAGTTTTCCCAAAATTATTTATCTTAATCTGCTTGAATGGTTCTCAGTGAAAAGAGGTGGCTAATGACAAAAAAAAAATCAATTGTGGGTAGATAGAGCATTTAATAGTCTGTGTTAATGATGCATTTTAGACATAATTGTTTGTCATTTCCAGTACAGATATGATATTTTAATTCAGCATCTTTATTTACACTATATCACTCAGAGATCTAAGCAAAACACAATAATGGAAAACAAGTGAAAAGACCAGAGCATTCTGTCTTAATACACTTCACTGCAGATTGATCAACAGGGTCTTTTATAAATATATTAGAACATGCCTTAGCATAATACTTCATGTGGAATATAGTAAAAGCTTCACATAGTGATCCTTTGGAGTCATTTTCAGCTTTTCTGCATTGAAAATGATTTTGTTTCATTTTTTGAAGAAAGTAATTTGATTTGGGGATTATTCAATGATATTCAATATTAAGAAACAACATATAGATGGTGCAATGTTCATTTATTGAGAGTTTCTAAGGATAAGCAGTGCTTTTTGGATAATGTGGAACTGAAAGGGCAAACACACTTGTATGGAATTCATCTGTTTGCTAATTTAACAAAATAATTTATAATTAAAAGTAAACTGGTTCAAATATCAAAAGACATACACATAAATGCATTTGATACCAAAGTCGTGGTCTACAATTTCAACCTCTGCAACTGTTTAAAGCCCTTGGTGTTATTTTGAATAGAGATAAATTTAACTAATAAACATCTGTTTTTCAACATGATGTACTGGTTTGTAGGTAGGTGCAGGTGCACATTTGTTCACTTGGTACTGTAGAATGTACAAAATGGATTAGCAATCTAACACAACTTTATTGACTTTCATTAAAAGTTGCTAGGTATATTAGCAAGTTCCATCATTCCTCAACTTCTAAATCTAAACATACTGCATGTATTTATTTTAACAGGAAGGAATAAATAAATTCTGATTTCTATGTTTAACTTCAGTTTCACACTGATAGAGCTAAAGAACAGACAACAAATGCAATTTATTGTTCAATGCCATAGTAAAAAGCTCAGCTTTTGTATTTGACTGGAGATCATCGTAAACATTTTACAGCTACAGATTCAAAACCTTGGTTCTAACCCAGAAAATGTGATGACTTTTGTTAAGGTAACAGTTTAAAGTTTTTTGGGAAAAAAAGTAACAGTTGAATCACAGCAGATTTATCAAACCAATCTGTTTTGGACTCTGTTCTCAGTCACTATTTCTCATTTCTACTCCAGTGATTCTGCAGTCAGATATGAGCACAATGCAGTCTGTCAGAGACCCTGCCCCATTCCTGGCCACCTCCAAAGGCATTTTCTCCACACTCTGCGCTGGCTCTGCACGTAGCCACTCAAGTTTATGCATGGTTTGTGCTGGACAATGTTGTACAATCAGTTTCAGAACACGATGTCACTCAGTGCTGTCACACATGTGCAACCTCAAAGAGTGAAAGAAAATGGGACAAGGCAGGGGTCAGTGACAAGTGGCCATGCACGATTGGTGTACAGGGTGAAATGGGGTGGAACAAGGGCAAAAGGAACTATAGGATTTTGTTTTCCCATGCTCTGATACCCTCACCAGGAAGGGATTTTCTCTGCCATGTGCACTGCACAACACATATCGGCTTTTCAACAAGACCAAGGTTGGAGGAAAAAAAAAGGCCAAGCACAGCTCAGTTACAGACCTTAGGGCAACATGTGTTCAAGGCATTCATACATAGACAAAACAGGCAGCTGGAGTAAGAGTGCCAGAGAAACCTTGTGCTCAAAACTAATTTGTTATCACTCCCATGGAAGCATTGTGTATTAAATATCTAGAACATTTGGCTTTGTTTTTGTTTTATTAAATTTAAAAAGTGTAACAGGTCTAAAATCAACCTGCTTTGTTTAGTTCCATCTGCACATAGAATTTCAGACAGTATGGTTTTATTGTAATTTTCTCTGAAGAATGGCCCATTGTGAACAACAGGCACAGCTTCACAGCGAACATTCTTTATTCCAAGCCATGAAGAAGCAGATGCTACAGTTCAATTCTTGTTGTTCTCTGAGGGGGTCTCTAAATCATAAAATAAGACTGTCCAAATTGCAACCCAGCCTTAAAGCGTAGGGGTCTCGGTCCAATTCTTTCTTATATTTCCTCTGAACTATTCTGTTCTACTTGAATTTTTAGCAATCTGAACAGAATGGTTTTTAAACTGTTATTTGACTGTCAAATAAACCTGAAATAAGAGTCGAATTAGATTGAGACAGCATCAGCTTGAGAGGGTAGTGTTTCAGGATGAAGCTATAATGTCTACAGAACATTGTGTATTTGTCATTTTACAGGCTTAAAAACTAGATCAATGTAAATGCATCCTCTAATCCACAAACATCAGATAGGCAAGGGACAGAGTAGGGGTGGGGTGATATAATCACTAAATTTAAATGACCTGTTGGGAAGAATCATCCACCAATTCTACAGTCATTTCAGAATCAGTAATCTGCATTTGTCTTTGTCCCTGTTCAACTGGCATGTGATGATCAGGTGTGTGGGGCACTGGCAAATTGGATAACTCATGAAAATAGGCATGCAGATAGTGATGCATGTTTAACCCATACCTGGTGATTGAAATACAAGAAACACAACAACTTTGTACTACCTGTTCATTAGAATGATTGTTGGACACAGCCATTGCTAACTTGTATCTGGAAGATGCTGGTTATGAGCAAGACGGAGAGGTGACTTGAATTATTTAATTTTTACTTCTTTTCCCTTAAGCAGAGGGTTTTGTAATTTTTCTCTTTTCTCTTCCTTTCCCTTTTCAAAATAGACCACAAGCCCTGTGTTTGCGAAAGCCAAATTTTAAATGAACTGCAACAAGCTTGCTTTAGGGTTAAAACAAAAGTAAGGTTTTCTCATGCATTCACATCCAGGGAATTGACACAACATATACACAGACACGAAAGCACACAAGGAAGAAAGGAGGAAAAGAAGGAAATGGGTTATTATAAAACTCAAATTTATGAACATTAATTCACATGATTTTTGACCAAGTCCAGAAAATCAATGGCCTGTGAAAAGTCTGGTCCGCAGGCTGTTCTTGCAGACTCCTTTCCCACAGTGGTTAGTGACATAGCAGTGCAGTGAGTCAAACTTACAGGCAAATGTAGGATTTATCCCACTATTCAATTTTGGCAAAGTTGAAACTAAAAGTAACCTTAGTTCATGCTAGAAGCCTGGTCTTCTGTGGACAGAATCTTGCAGGCACTGATTTTCGCAGAAGAGTTAAAAAGTAGATTTTTTTACCAGACACAGCAGATTAACAATCCCCAAATTAAAGCAGGTCGGACTAGAGCTAACAATTTTTTTTGCCCCAAAGACCAGCAGTTTCAGTCATGTGGTGCCTGGATGAGTCAATTTAGTTATCAAGAGAGAAACCAAGGTAACGTTTCAAGTCCAGTGTGACTCCTTTTCAGAACTGAAAACATAGAACCAGGGTTAATGTTTTGAGTTCATTCTCCATAAATACTGCCAAGCCTGCTGAGTTTCTCCAATATTTTGTATTTGATTCAGATTTCCAGCATCCTCAAGATTTTGCTTCTACTTTAGTTATCAGGGTACTTCTATCTATGTCTCTGGTCCTAATCATTGTTCGTTGGTATAAGATAAATAGTGCCATTAGTGTCAATTCAGGCATAATAACTTTCAATATAAGCCACATGTCTCCACCCCAACTTTGTTCAAAACTAACTCAGGAACCATCTGGTCCACTGGCCTTTTTGCCATTGTGGACAACAAAGTTTACACATTGAGAGGGTGGTGACGTTTCACAAGAACAATGTAAGCCCTGTCTTGGTTACTGTTGACCAGAACTTTCAAGAAATTGTCAACTCACATCATCTGATCAGCAGTGGCTGGGTTTTAGTTTAGAACAGTTCATTTTCAATTTTCAATAATAGAGGATAGCTTTTAAAAATAATTTATTATCTCTCAATGTCTTATAAACACAGCAATGACATAATTTGTACTTTTCTGGAATGTCTTAAAGCTGGTGTTTGTTTTCTTAAGGAAACAATGCTTTCTGGCTGGAGCAGATATTGTTAGTCATGCAAGGAGTGAATCTGACCCAGGAAACAGTGAAGAATGGCATTCCAAGGATTTCCATTATCGCTGTAGTGGGCTTAGTATACCAAGTGAAGAGAAGTAGAAATGGAGACTATAAGACCCTCCATGCATAATGTATCTTCAAATGCCACATCTGACCAACTGCACAACTCGTCTCCAATATTTCTCAATTCACTGCTGTTATAAACCTAGTTGCCGTCATTACTGGAAAAATCAGATATCAGACTAAATCTGGTTTGATAGATCATGATTTGTTTCTGTTGTTGGTATTAACTGGTGATCACAGGTTTAATTGCTAAGGCCAAATCTAAGTTCATCATGCATCAGAAATGAAGATAAAATAACCCAAGTTATTTACACACAAGTTGAAAGACTTTGAAATGCACAATATCATATAATCCCATGAATTCCAAAAGCGCTCCTTTACAATATTCACACTAGAGAAAATCTACAGGACTTGATTTAACTGTAGCTTCAATTCCTCATCCCAAGAACCTAATAGTTTCTTCCTGGAGCCTTCATATAACTGAGCTGAGACTTTCTCAGCATTAAATCATTTGTTCTGGATTATAACCAAACACTTCTGCTCTGGAAATATCAAACAAAACTCCTTACAAAGGAGGAACCTACTTCCTATCAATTCTAAACCCCATTCCTTCTTTAGGTGTAACTGTTTTACACAACTTCAGCCAAGTCCTCTTCAAATCTCCTTAACTGAAATCCAAAAATGTTTTCTTCAATGCTTTAGCAATTATCCCTGATCATAAGAAACAAAAAAAATCTGACCTTGTAAACCAAAAACCTAATGCGCAACTATTTACTCTGTTAATACATAAAAACTCACCAAAGGTAAATAAAACCCCATTACACACCAGGAATTCTCCCTCTCATACTGTTTCAAAAATAAATCATCCTTGCTACAGAGATACTTGCAATTTAATTGTTAAAACCCCTTCAGAAAACAGACCAAAACTCCTTTGCCACATGTATAAATCACATGGCATCATTCACTGACCAATAATCTCTTAACAATCAGGACCTGTGATTAATCAATATATTCTTCAGATCATCTTTACACACTCTGGCTACTCACATCTATATCTTTCAAGTTGCACAAAATGCCAGCTATTCAGTCATTGACACATTTTCGTCTGTCTTGCAGTACAAATGGCACACAACCCAAGGCAGGAGGTGTTAACTACAACCGTCAGAAAGTCATATCTGTGTCTGAAGCCCCATTGAGCAGACAGCACTTACCATTATCGCAACTGCAATCTCTTTGCCACTGGCCAGATGCTATGAGTATCATCCTCCTCCTCCTCACAACTATTTATTTCTCATCCCACAATCTGTTTGCACTAACAAGCAGATGGTGGACATACCTCTCTCTTACTTTCCTCCATTGGAATTCCTCTGAAGGCGATGTAGACGGGGACGTTTACAGGGCTAGCCACAGAAGGTGATGGGTGGTAATGCACATTGATATGCTTTGTACATTGGAAAACCTGCATCCAATGCCAAGGAGCATGCACAAACATCAATTCGGCATCAGGTGCAGAGCCTGGAGTCCATCCTTTTCTTTGATGACCAACTCCATTAGCAATTTGTGGAGCCACTTATGATGCACTTAATGACTCAGCTTCTCTTGTAACACAAGTAGCTTCCACCAGAAATCTCAAGTGCTGCCACAAAGCTCAAAGTGAAGGTATATTTAGATTGCTGCAATTATAGCAGTGGATATCAGTGCTCAAACAGGCTTGCAGGGTGTCTCCAACAAATAGAAAACTTGCTGAGACCTTGGCCCAAGTGAGTGGCAATGGCAGTGTTTACTCTTTCGTTCCTGCCATTCTGTCAGTGCTCTAGCTGCTGCACGTCAGCTCAGAACTTCACCAACCATGGGGAAATGGTGCAACCTGAACCCAGATCTTTTGAGCTCAGGGCCTCTTGAGGTCACCTACAATCTCTCCACTGAAAAAGCCTTCCATTAGTCTTGAGGTAGCCACTGGGACAGCACTGAAAAGGAGCACTAGGACAGGTAAAGGCACACCGAAGACAAGCACTAAATGTGACTGGTTTGCATTATGGTGTGATTTCATTTATAAATTTGGTTTGCTTATGTTTTAGAGGCTTTTATTCTCACATTTGTCAATGAAAGAGGACAGGTAAAGAGTTTGGGGCTGAACAAGAATTAAGGTGAGTGGTATCACATGAAAGAGACTAACTTGTTGCATTCCTCTTCCACTTCCTCAATCATCTTTACCCACTTCACCAGTGTATGACCTCTCTTTATTTTCACACTCTTATACAGTCGTGCTGTACAACAGCAGGCATACATTTGGAAGTAGAGCTAGATGAACACAGCAGGCCAAGCAGCATCAGAGGAGCAGGAAGGTTGACGTTTCATGGCCTAGACCCTTCTTCAGAAAGGTCTAGGCCCGAAACGTCAGCCTTCCTGCTCCTCTGATGCTGCTTGGCCTGCTGTTCAT
>NC_063337.1:47850108-47879082 GCF_021869965.1 Rhincodon typus
CTCCTCTGATGCTGCTTGGCCTGCTGTTCATCCAGCTCTACACCTTGGTATCTCAGATTCTCCAGCGTCTGCAGTTCCTACTATCTCTGAATATATTTGGAAGTAATTGGCTTGTGCAGAAATCTTGAAATCAGGAAATACATCTTCAACACAAGTCATGCCATTCCTCACAGACCATTTGAATGTATATAAGCATCAAACACTTACAGAAATTGCAGTTAATTTCATCAACTACTTACAAACTTGAAAGTAAATAGCACTAACATAGAGTCATTCTTGCTGCTTAATGTATATTTAGTTGGGAGTTTAAGAACAAGCATTGATTGAAGCCTTAAGCCCCAAAGTGATTATCCTAGCATCATATCTACAGTGCATGCAACTTGACCTCTCTGCACTACATACTTCTGGCAAACATGTTATTTCTAGCACAATTTGTGTGTGCGTACATGCATCAAATTCTACTGCTACAAACTAAATGGCTTAAGTCATACCCTTGCTCACAAACAATTTCAAACTTGCGCAATTTTGTTGGTCCCAGCTCCATTGATGGAATTATTGTATCTCCCCAAAAGGAAGTGCACGTGAAATGAGGGAGATCCCAATGAGTGATGTCAGCCCAGTCAAGCTGCAAGAGAAAATGTCCTATAATCACCCACTAATCACCCACATTCCTGCATCTGCAGACCATGTGACTCCAGCCCACTTTGACAAATAATGCAAGCAGAGGCTCTTACAGTATATGCCTCGCAACCAAATTAAAATATTAAATTATCAACATTCAGAGATAACTAACATTAACAATGTGCTAAGAACTGAATTGGTTTTATTATTTGCACTAAGCCACTTTTAATTAGGAGGAGTTTGATTGTTTTTTCAAAGAGAGGTTGGTCATCAAATGAGAGCGCATTCCTAAGCCTTGTGAATGTTTGGGAAGTGGTCAGAATTAATCATTCTTCAGGAGCATAGATAGTAGGAACTGCAGATGCTGGAGAATCTGAGGTAACAAGGTGTAGAGCTGGATGAACACAGCAGGCCAAGCATCATCAGAGAAGCAGGAAAGCTGACGTTTTGGGCCTAGACCCTTCTTCAGAAGAAGGGTCCTCTGACGCGTATTCTGAAGAAGGGTCTAGGCCCGAAATGTCAGCTTTCCTGCTCCTCTGATGCTGCTTGGCCTGCTGTGTTCATCCAGCTCTACACCTTGTTATCTCACATTCTTCAGGAGCGTCCTGGTCACAGTAGGTCATGTTTGCATTGGCACAGCATTTAAGTTATGAAACCAGGAAAAGAAACAAGTGGCATCACCTGATTGGCCATCCTCACCAAGATGCCACTGATCAAATGTGCAGTCCAGTCACACCTATTTAGCAATGTTCATTGGAAATTGTTTGTACAGAGTCAACATGAGAGGAAATCCAAATGTTGTGCAAGTGCTGTTTGATGCCAGGACACCTGCAATCACCATGCAGCAGACAGCTGGCACAGTCAATGCTACTACATGCCAGCTGCAGATGTGAACCTGGCTGCACTTGTTTCCAAACATGCTGCAGTGTGGGCTTACATGGAGATGCTTCTGAATGGTCACCTTCCTTGAGCTGCATTGTACAAAATTAACTATCAAAGAAAGGCCAGTTTTTTCACATCTCGAGACGCATGCCTCGCTTTGAATTGCCTTTCGCCTCATTCTTGCCGGTCAGTTGTTAGAATCCTTACTCTGTCAAATTGATCAAGATTTCCCATATGTGCCGAGACGCTTTTTCAAATCCTGCAAAAGCTGAGAGAATTTTTATCCCCTGACTCTATTATTTTCTTTGAATTGCTCACATGTAAAGTAGTATTTAATTTAGATGATCCACCACCTGGGTAAGGTATTAAGTGCCCTGCAGGATTTGGTGCTGGGACCATTGTTGGTAGTCATTTACATAAATAATTTGGATGAGAATTTAAGAAGCACAGTTAGTAGGTTTGCAGATGACACCAAAAATTGGTGTTACAGTGGACAATGAAGAAGGATATTTAAGATGACAAAGGGATCTTGATCAATTAGGCTGATGGAGCTTAGTTTAGAAAAAATGTGAAATGTTGCATTTTGGTAAGACAAACAAGGGTAGGACTTATACTTTTAATAGTAGGGCCTTGAGGAGTTTTGTCAAACAGAGACACCTGGGAGTTTAGGTTCATAGTTCTTTGAAACTTGCACAACAGGTAGACAGGGTGGTGAAGGTGGCGTTTAGAACGCTTGCTTTCATTGCTCAGATCATTGAGTACAGGAGTTGGGATGTCATGTACAGGATGTTGGTGAGGCCACTGTTGGAGAATTGTGTACAGTTCTGGTCACCCTACTAAAAGAAGGATATTATTAAATTGGGAGGGTGCAGAACAGATTTACTAGGACATTGCTGGGACTGGAGTGTTTAAGTTATAAAGGAGAGACCGGATAGGCTAAGAATTTTTTCACTGGAGCATAGGAGGTTGAGGGGTGACCTGATAGAGGTTTGTAAAATCATGAGGGGCATAGATAAGGTGAATAGCAAAGGTCTTTTCTCTGAGGTGGGGGAGTTCAAAACTAGAGGGCATATTTTTAAGGCAAGGGGAGAAAGATTTAAAAGGGGCAATTTTTTCACACTGAGGGTGGTTCGTATATGGAATGAACTGCCAGAGGAAGTGGTGGATGCAGGTACAGTTATAACATTTAAAAGACATATGGGCAGGTACATGATTAGGAAAGGTTGATGGGTCAAATGCAGGCAAATGGGACTAGTTTTGTTCGAAAAAAACTTGGTCAACATGGACCAGTTGGACTGAAGGGTCTGCTTCCATGCTATATGGCTCTATGACTCTACTCCATAATTTGCTGGTACTAAAGATGGAGAAGTACCCTAATGTATTTACTCTCATTCAATCTCGCCCATTTAACCTTAGTCACCGACTAACCTGCTTCCTCCTTGCCTCTACCATTTTCTACTAAACTTCCCAGGCACTTTGATTTTTATGCAGTTGTTTGTCATGGGGGAGAAAAGTGACTGCAGAATTCCAAGACTCTGATAACCCTCAGAATGTTGATGTGTGAGATTCAGCGATGATAAAGCCATTGAATGTCAAGAGGCAATGGTTAGATTCTCTTTTCTTGGAGACAGTGGTTGCTTCACATTTGTGTGGTATGGGGTATGCTACAAATCAGCCTGAGCCTCAACGTTATCCAGGTCTTGATACATTTGGACACGGACTGCTTCATTAATAGAGGAGTTATGAATGGTGCTGAACGTGGTACAATCATTAGGGAACATTCCTACTTCTGACTTCATGATGGAGGAAAGATCATTAATCATGTAACTGATTATTATTCATCATATCTTTCTTCATTCATGAGATATAG
This sequence comes from Rhincodon typus, assembly GCF_021869965.1. Lineage (NCBI taxonomy): Eukaryota > Metazoa > Chordata > Chondrichthyes > Orectolobiformes > Rhincodontidae > Rhincodon > Rhincodon typus. Next base: position 47,853,482 of record NC_063337.1, read on the forward strand.
GTGTCACTGGGTAGGTCAGCATTTATTACCCATCAGTGATCCTTGAGAAAGTGATGGTGAATCGCTCTAGTCCATTTGCTGCAAAACAGTATATTATTTCAGAATACCATATAGGATGGAGTTGCCAGATTTCGACCCAGTAACACTGAAGGAATGGTGATATATTTCCAAGTCAGGATGGCAAGTGGTTTGGAGGGAAACTTGCAGGGTGTGCTGTTCCCATGCTACCCTTGTCCTTCTAAGTAGGAGTGGTCATGGTTTTGGAAAGTACTGCCTAAGGTGGCTTGATGATTTGCTGCATTGCATCTTGTAGATGGTACACACTGCTGCTACTGATTTTCAGTCGTTCAGAAGTGAATACTTGTAAATGCTTTGTTCTGAATGGCGTAAAGCTCCTTGCCTGTTATTGGAACAGCACTCATCCAGGGAAATGGAGAGTATTCCATTATACTTCTGACTTGTGCCGTGTAGATAGTGAACAGGCTTTGGTGAGTCAGTAGGGGAATTACTCGCTGTAGGATGCCCACTCTTTGACCTGCTCTTATAGGCACAGTAGTTATATGGCTAGTCCAGTTCAGTTCCCTAACCCCCACCCCCCAGGATGTTGATAGTGACATTGACCTGAGCAACTCCTACAGTCCTAGGGCTGAATGATTAGCCCCCAGCAACCACAGCCAACTTCTTTTGTGCTAGGTATGACTCTAACCAGCAGAGAGCTTCCCCCTGCCACTGATTCCCAGTGACTCCAATTTTCCTCCTCGAGGGCGTTCTCAGTCAAGTGATACTGTAATTTCAAGGGCAGTCACCCACACTTGAAAGCAAAGTACTGTAGATACTATAGATCGGAGACAAAAAAAGAATTGAAGTGCTGGAGAAATTCAAAAGGTCCCAGAATCCCTGCAGAGAGAAAAACAGAATTAATTCTGTGTCTGATATGTCTCTATTTCAGTACAGCTTCTTCAGCACTTTGTTTTGTCACCATGATCTCCCCTTTATTTTCACACTTTTGTCCATGTTTGAAGCTAGCCTGTAATGAGGTCAGGAGCTGATCGTGCCTACCAAAGTGAATGTCAGGGAACACATTATTCCTGACTAACTGCTGCTTGATAGCAACGTTGATGATGATTTCATTCTGCTGATATTAAGAATAGACTTACAGGACGGTAATTCACCAGTTGGGCAGATGATTAGGACACACTGGGCAATGTTCCGCATGGTCAGGTGACTGGCAGTGTTCATATATACTGGGACAATTTGGTTAAGGGTGAGTTTGGTGGTGGAGCAAGGTCTTCAGTACTATTGCTGGAGTGTTGTCAGGGCCTACAGATTTTCCAGTATTCAGTGCCTTCGACTGGTTTCATCATGTTCCATGGAATGAATCGAACTGGATGACGACTCTCTGATGCTGGCAACCTCAGGAGACAGTTGTGATGAATCATCCACTTGGCACTTGTGGTTGAAGACTGTTGCAAATACATCAGCTTTTGTCTTTTGCACTGATGTGCTGGACTCTCCTGTTGTTGACAATGGTGATTTATGTGGACCCTCCTGTTAATTGTTTAATTATCTATCATCATACATGACTGCATGTGGCAGGATTGCAAAGGCTTAGATTTGATCCGTTGATTATGGGATTGCTCAAGTCTATCACATACTGCTGTTTGGCACACAAGTAGCTCTGTGTTTTCATTTCACCAGGTTGACACCTTGTTTTTAAAATATGCCTGCTACTGCTCCTGGCATGCCCTCCTGCATTCTTCATTGAACCAGGGTCGATCCTTAACTTGATGGTAATAGTGGAGGGGGAGACATATCAGGCTTACAGATGAGGTTACGGACTTTGGTTGAGTACAGTTCTACTTCTGTCGATTCCAAAAACAGTTTGAACTCTATCCCATCCAGCACAGTGGCAGTGTCATATCACATAACAAAGGGTATCCTCATATGTGAAGGTGAGAATTCATCTCTGCAAGGACGGTGTAGTGATAGCCTTTTTGATACAGTCTTAAGGCAGCTATATCGGGTAGGTAGATCAGTGAGGATGTAATTAAGTACGTTTTTCTATTTGTTGGCTTCATCACTGGCTGCTGCAGATTGATTCTAGCAACTATATCTTTAAGACTTGCACAGGTAGTGATGCTGCCAATTCACTGTTGGTGATGGACATTAATGTTTAGAGTTCTTGCATCCTCAGTGATTCTTTGAAGTGAGATTCAACATGGAGGAATATTAATTCATCAGCTGAGGGAGGGAAGGGGGCTAGGAGTTGTAGATGATAATCTACAGGAAGTGTCTTTGCCCCTTTGACTGAATGCCACGAGTCCATGTGAGGGCTGGAGTCAATATCAAGAACTCCCTTGGCAACACCATCTCTACTGTAAACCAGAGTGTCAGTTGGTTCGGACATACACTCCCACTATCCTTGGATATCTGGGATATAGTATGTATGGTATACTCACAGGACTGTACCCAAATCAGACTTTGTGTCACTAATCCGTGGAACAGCTGTCCCAATTGTGGCACAAGTTCCTAGGTGTTGGTGAGGGGAACTTTGCAGGGTTATCAGGGCTGCATTTGCTGTTGCACCTTTGTCAGTGCCAGATGGTCCATTCAATTTGTTGTAGTTCGATGCAATGGAGTGGCTTATTGGGCATTTAAGAGTCAAACACAATGCTATGGTTCTGGTATCACTGAGTCAGACCAGACGAGGGTACAGAATTTCCTTCCCCAAAGCATGTGGGCTGTTGCAGGATTCCTGGCTTTCAATGGTAGAATGTTCTTTAGACTCATTGGTGACATACATCATCACGGAGGCCCCTCAGAATTCAATAATGGCTCAGGAATTAAATGGGAGTCACACAACTTGATTGCACCCTTGAGAAGCTAGTCAGCAAACTTTGTTGAGTTCAGTGACTTTTACCAGACGTGCTCCCTATTGGCAATTCTGTGCCGAATTTACACAGAGGGGGTAGATACTGAAAGCCCCACTCCTGCCCCTGCCTCTAGACTCCAACTCCACAATCCCTATTTCATCTTCATTCCTGTTTTCTTGTGAACCAGCATGAGTCTTGCCTCACTTTTTTTCCAGAAAGGCCCACTGCATTAAGTGGGAGTAAAGCTCTGCACTGGGCACTGCTAGTCCTTCCCTTGGACCAAGGGCTCTGGCCAAGAGCTGCTGGTCAATAAGAAACGGTCAGCAAATTTATTGCTCATCAGTGCCACCAACAAGGTGCTGACTACTACTGGTATTGCACTCATCCAAGGCCTCGTACCATCAGGACCCAAGAACAGTTGCAAGACGAGGACGAGGACGAGAAGGCCATAATAAGGACAGGAACAGCGTAGAAAGCAGAGGAGGTGTTGAATGGGAGAAAGGACACAAGTTTTAGTGGGCCTATTCCCTTATTCTCCCTTATGACTATTTATGATCATTGACCACTTGATCAGGCATAAAATGCCTTTGAGTGATGAACCATCCCCGGGAGCTAGCAAGCTAAAAACTTGCCGAGCTCTCTAAACAGCAAGCTCCCAGCCTGCCACTTGGGTTAATACCAGCAGCTGTTGGATGAGGCCCTTGAGTGGCCACTAATTATGGACTTAAGACCTCAGTTGGCGATGGGGCAGGAATGGGCATTCTCACCAAAAACTCAATCAGTTTGAGGTTAGTTTGGTGGCAGGGTCCCCACCTGCCACCATCCTGTATGACTAAATGCCTCCACACCACCTCTCCTGCCACAGAGTAGGGCAAAAAGATTCTGCCCAATACTGTTTCAAACCCTCTGAGCTTTACTCCCCTGTTCTTCAGCTCTTCACCTCTCGTCTTTAACTTGTTTTCATCAAATTAGAATGATGCAAAAAGAATGACATCAGCAAGATGATTATTCTAAAGGAGGGTCAATGGACCTGAAACATTAACTCAACTTTCTGTCCACAGATGCTGCCAGAGCTGTCGAGCTTTTTCCGGCAATTTCTGTTTTTGTTTATGATCACCAGCATTTGCAGTTTTGTTTTCATTGAGCAAGATTATTGTGTCGGATATCATTAATGACATTTTCTGAGGAACATTTTCAAAAAATACAAAGAAAATTTGTGGATAAATGGAAATTAAATACACATTAATGATAGTTAACACCCAAGCTTGTATGCAGGTGGAGCATCTTTTGCAGCTTTTTAAAAATGTCATTATATACAAACATTTTACAATGAATTTTATATTGCTTTCCCACTCACTTCTGAAGCATAAGTATTTAGCAAAGTGTGACAGCATTATCTTCAATTCTAAGCTACTACTCAGTTATTTTCATTTGTACAATAGACAAAATAAAACAAATAATCTAGGATTTACCAATGATAAATGGGGGAAAAAACCTGCACTGGAGAAGAATCCAAACATAAGTTCTGAGCAGTGATTTCAGAGATCCATGAATCCATGTTATGTAGAATACACACATAAACTGCTGCAAGATGAATCATCAAAATGGTCAGGACATCCATGCTAAATATTCAAGGAGATACTAGCTACTCGAATCCATCTCCCTGTTTTGCTTCATGTTCTCCCTTTTTACAGACTTATCAAATTACAATGGTATGACTTGCTTCCAAAAACACGTGTTCTGATAACTAAGCAACGTTCGAATAACTAAATAAAGAAATCATTAATTGAAACACAGAAGTTGGCAGTGAATGAATAAACCTTATTTTATAATGTATTATAGTATACATGCAATGTGGATTATATAATTATGCTCAGCAATAACAATGAAACCATTGATTAGAACATTTTGATACTACAGATGGCTGTGAATGAATCCTGTGTAATTATGTTTGCTTTTAAAGTCTAAAAGGAATGCAATACATTCATAAAAATGAATGAATGATTAGGCTGTAGTCGAGTTTGGTCACAGACATACATACAAGTCAAACTGATGAATGTATTAATATTGGTATTTGCTGTGTTCTGATGATGCATGTGAACAGTCTTATTGAAATGCTACAAAACAGTGAATAGCTGGGGCAAGTATTGAGAATTTGAGCAGTGAACAAAGTTAGAAACTAAAAAAAAAGGTTAGGTTTTATTCTGCCTTTGCTTATAAAAACCATAGTTTAGTTTAATGCTGTAGAGATCATGGCAATTGTCTTGTAAAGTTAGCATTTTAGTTAACATTCAAATGAAAGAAAGGAAGGAAGGAACTTGCATTTATATAGTACCTTCCATGGCCTCAAGATGTTCCAAAGACCTGTATAACAAATTTACTTTTGAAGTGTAGTCACCATGTATTGGTGGCCAATTTGCACAAAGCAATGTCCCTCAAGCTGATAAATGAGCAGATAATGCATTTGAGTGATTTTAACTTAAGGATAAATATTGGTCAGAGCATTCCCCTACACTCCTCCTAAAACTGCTATGGGTGAGAAATGCCTGAGAGGATAGGTAATATTTCAGATTAATGTTACATCTGACAGACAGCACTCCTTCATTTAAGTGTAAAACTGGTTAATTTTGCATATTTTTAAAAGATAATATTAATAAACAAACAGAGAGAAAACAGGAATTCAGGACATGGAATATCTCAACTAATAACAAATAATGTTAGGAGACACCACTGGATCAGAAGTTTTTGAAATATCTTTATACATACAGTCCAAATATGTAGTGTTTTGTCATAAAATTATTGCACAGCATATTAGGATTGTTTTAATATTCTTAAAAATGATACTCTCACAATTAACAACATCTTCAATTCATTTTGAATGAAGATTCCATTAGTAAAGAAAGGTGACACTAAATAGAGTTCCTTAATTTTGTGAGATTCCATTTGTTAACAGGTGATTTACCATTTCATACATTTTGAAATCTCTCCCCTATCTTCATCGCTTTATGCTGAGTGTTATTCTGTTGCAGGAGTAGCAGCAACTGGCTGCAAACAATGATCTACCCAACCCTGCATGCACGTGATTTATTAACAACCTCATATGAGCTCATACCTCAGAATTTCATCAGCTATGCCAGCAATTTTCAACTGTCAGAATGGGAGATTAATGAGAAATACTATACATGATGTTGTAAAACAAAGCATATAAACCCTAGTTCAGTCCAGGTTCATAAACGATGCAGACTATTTGTCAGCAATTACACACAAAATGATAACACTTGCACAATGTATCCACATTATTTTACTAAGTTTGTTGTCGAACTTTTATAAACTAACGTATTATAAGTAGACACCTATGTTTTGGGTGCAGCTTCTTTGTAGCCATTACAAGTATCTCAGCACTAAACTACATTACATGCATCCGCAAACAAAAGCAAATCATGAAAATCAAATCATGCAGAACAAGCCAGGAACAAATTTCCTTCATCTTTAACTGTGTTTCTGTACTGTATGATAAATGCATTTTTTTTCATGCTCACTTATAGCTTTTAAAACCAATACCCATTAGAATATCAAGTACATGCTGCTGAATTGCATATTGTATGCATATTACACTGTATAAAAGCTGACTGATTCTGACAGCTACATAAGAAAGATATTTCCAAATAAATATCATCTCATGTTTTCATTTAAATTATTATTATAATTTAATTTTGAGAAATACATAATTTGTTTTGCAAAGTGATGTCATGCTCTTGGTCAGAATTTCTCAGAGATAGGCAAAACGCACCCAATTTGCAAATCTTTTACCACAGTTCATTTAATCATTTATTCAGTAATTCAACAGAAACCAATGCAACAGAAAACAGTTGGCAAAACCAGAAATCTTGCACAAATGTGATCAGACAGCTGAACATACAATGGAGCAGTGAGTAGGTGCTATATATTGTAAAATAGAAGCTTGATACAAGGTTTTCTTTCAATATTTTGCATTAAGTAGAAAACTGAAGCAGTGAGTGTGAAAGAAATTTGGCCATTTCAAATTCTAAGGGGTTAAAATTCTTCTGTTCCTTGTGTGTAAAAATGTAATAAATACAGTCACATGTTTTCTTCTTGAATTACAGCAGAGTCATAGTTAACTTTTACAGAACATTTACAACTTCATTAAAAATAACAAATACAAGCACAAATCTTCACAAATGCACTTGGAATTTTACAACCAGAAGAAATTTTAGCATGTGTCATATTATTTAAATACTTAATCAGACATTTATTTGCTTAACCAAGTGGTAGAAATCTGTAAGTTCACTTTTCTCAGATCTCATTTTAGCTGAACATACCCTGACTTCACCATTCCTCTTTTTGAGAAATCCAACTAAGGTGGAGACAGCTTAAAGAAAATTTCTAATTTTGAAACAAAAAAATGGAAAGCCATTGAGAATACTAAGTTATTGCTTTCGGCACATTGGTCTGAGAAAGAATTATATATTTGAAAACTTTCCCTTTTACATGTTATAGTCTGTGTGTGTTTCAAGCTTTCTCTGCCTCAAAGCTAAATGTAAAAGCTACAATTTAGCACACGGAATGAACCTAGCTCACTGCAGTATACAATTTCAAATATACTGATTCCCCTCCCCCTCCAAAATATAAAAAGAAATAACAACACAATGAATAACTCTGCAAGTGTGATTTATATTCAACACAAATACTGAAGATACACAACTCGTCAAGTTGACTGGTGAACTGAACGTAATGAAGTGAGTGATACCAGTGGCCCGTTCTGCAAAAGATTAAAAAGAAACAGACATTCGTGGGAGCTAGAGCACGATCCCAGGCTGAGAGCTGCTATAAAGTTAACAAGTAAAGGGACGGAAAAGATAGGGACCATGATGTAAGCCAATACAGAGATTGGGAAAACAAAGTAGTTACTAAATTAAAGTGTTATCGGCGACTGTTGACCTTAGACTTAAAAATGCACTAACGACATACAATACATACTAGCAAGTTTTCACAATAACCTCGTGGAATATAAACAGAATATCCTAAAACTGTTTTGCATGCACAATTGTGTGGTCAGAGGCAAGATGACTTTTTAAAGTTGGTGGGTACTGCAAACGTTCAGAGGCTTAAATAATTTAAGAAAGATTCCTCCAGACTTCTGCACTGTCAGCAGCTCCTAGAAATGCAAGTGAAGTTATATTTTTCTTTAACACCGACGGATTTTACTCTTTCATGTAAAATGATGATCAATTTAATTAGCTAATCTAAATCTATTCATTTCAAACTTGCATTGCTGAAAGCTAATCTTCTCCTAGAAACAGGTAAACACTGTTTGTAATGGAATGTCTTCGCTTTCAATATTTCCCAGATTTCATTTTGACAAAAAGTTCACCTTGACATAATTATTTATTGCTATGCAAATGAAAGCATGAGAATGTCACAGTCCATGACATTCAAATACTGCTGTTTTAGAAAATGGAAACAAAACCATTTTCCTGATCTGTGACAATCTATGGATGCAGAATAAGAATAAAAAGAACCAATGCTGGAGGTTACTCAGGAGATATGCCTCTAATTGGTTGTTTCCACATTCTTCATACCTTCATCAATCAGATGTAAATTGTAGCATGCCTGATTGGTTCCCCTTCCACCCTGACTGTTCCCTGCTGACTGGCACTGGCTGCCAACTGCTCCAGGAAGTGAGTGGAACAGCAATTACAGTGTTCTGGTGGGCCTTTGCCATCACAAGTGAGAACAGGGAGCAGCTGCTCCCACAACACCTACAGTGTGGCCAGAGTACAATTAGATAATGCTTGAATTCCACACACAACCTCCCCCACCCGAGCAGCCCCTTCTACTGCAAAGTAGAAAGCAGAGAATCTCTCAAAATAACAGTGAATGCAATTAAACCTTTAACCCCATAATCAGTTACATAGTTTATGAACTATTTCAATGCATTAGTTATGATTTAGCACTCTCAATGTTCTCATTTTTTTCCCCTTTAGTGTGTTTCCATGGTCACCTTTAGTTGCTGATGTAACATATTTGTTGTCAGATATTTGGCTCCTACACACATTAACTCAGTTTATTCAGTGAGGAGACTAACAGTAATTCATTGTGCCTCTCTCCTACTCTCAACCAGACTGGTTATGTTATTTAGGAAGATGAATGGAATTACTTCAGAGCCTTCACTGCAGAAATAAAGCTAACCCCACCCCCCACACCAACATTTACAAATGAGCAGTATTTAAACCTTTGCTCCCACTGATGGACTGTTTTTTTCCACCACCCAGCCATTCAATTCAATAGAGGCATTTCTTTTGTCGTGAAGGCAAAGGGTTAAGGCATGACAAAGTGTCAAAGGCAAAAATCCTGCTCTTTGGTACTGAAGTCTGAAATAAAATGCAAAAAGAAAATATTTAAATGAAGCTACAGGAATCATTTTCAGGAAATAAATATTCTTATTGACCGCATTATTTTTATTAACAGAAAAGTGAAAAATAAGTTGTCAAATTTTGGAAAAGAGTGGGGTTATGTTTCAACATTTCCAACCTATTTACTTCTTCTTCTCCCTCCTTAATAGCCTCCTCCAGTTGGTAATGTTGATGGGAAAGACCAATCCTGGAGGCAATACTTATTTTATTTCTCTTCTTACCAACCTGACTTCAAGGTCAGCAACTTTTAAAATTATAAAACGATCAATGTAATGATGGGACAAATGTATATGCAAACATCGTTATTCACATTAAGACAGACAGACATATCACCACCATATGCAGGCAAGCTCCTGAACCAGAAATCTGAGATTTTCTCGAAATTCTCTCCCCATGTTGAGTTACCTTCTCATCCTACATCAACATGGCTGTCCATCAAATTGGGAAAGTAAGACCGGATTTTACAGAAGTAATAAAGGAAATTATCAGCATGTTACCATTACTCTGAAACAGACAGCAGTGGCTGAAGTGATGGCAAAATGATGCAGAAGTCCACAAATTGCTGGCAGTGATTCTATGGTTTGTCAGAAGATGCAATGTTGAGAAAGTGCCCTTTAATCCTCACTTAGCCCCTCTATCCTAGCTCCCACTGGGACTTGAGAAAAACTGGGAGAGCTGTCCCAGAGACTGTAGTCCATGGAAATCAAAGGAATCAACAAAACTTCTACTCTACACAGTTTGTCCATCACAGAATCATAGGCTTGAATTTTTTTTTGGTCCATTAAAGACAGGCTGTGAGTTGGGAGAACTGACAAAATGGTGAGGTAAGCATCAAGTGGCAAATCCAGAGTTATCCCAATTCTGTGCTGTCTCCTTTAGATAAATCACAGCAGCGTTCCAGGCCACCTCACTTTTGCTTTGAGAGTGCTACACCACTGAAGTTTCCCTATCTTGAAAGTGCAGCCTTAGCAATAGCCATCACTAATGGTGGTGCTGCTGAGCCTATAATCAGGGCAGGCTGCTGTCCTCAACTTGCCTCAGTGAAGGCTGACAGTATTCACCACTCACCAGAATAGTATCACAACCAGCTTTCAGCCCCAGGGTTGGGGCTTCAAAGTAATTAGGAAAACTCAGACCATAGAGTCACTGCAGCACATAAGGGAGCTGAAAAAACCTCCACATAGGATGGCATCCCATCACCAAGTCATGCTTTATTTACACATGGGGAGTCCTTGACAATGATCCAGCTCCCTAAGAGCCAGTTCTCAGAGTGAGCAGGATGTCAAACACTCCTGTTTATATCGGTCAGCCAGGGCTCCGTGATTGGACCAGATTAACAGCCCCAATCAGGGAACTTATATTCTATGAGGTCCACCTTGCTGACCCTCATTACAATTAACTACAGAGGCCGTTCAGCCCATTAATTCTAGGCTCTCTTTCTCTGTAGTGCAATCTAGTCAGTTTCCATTCCCTATCAACTTCCTTCTATTTTCTCTTGACCTCTTCAGAAATGTTATTACATACCTCTGGAGCAGATGGGATTTGAGCTCAAGCTTCCTGGCTCAACAATGTCCTCTTTTTTTGTTTTTATTCAAAACAACCTGTTCAGACTCATTGTGACACATGTTTGGGGCAGGTAAAGACTTGAACCCAGGTCTCTCAGTCCTGAGACAGGGACACAACCATGCTCTTTAGTTTTATTTCCTTAAGGTCTCCGTCCAATTTCATTTCAAAAGATTTGTCTCCACTTCTACTGCACTGGTGCAATTATGTTCTTCAGCACATTCCTTCCTCCAAGATAGTGAGGCGGGGGGGGGGGCCCGGGGCGGGGGCGGGGGGGGGGGGGGGGGGGCGGCAAGGGGGGCGCGCGGGTCCTGGGCCAGCGCAGGAAGGCGGGGCCTCAAGGTTTGAAGCCCTGTGTGGTCTGGATGCTAAGTGATGGCACAGACCAGGGTGAAAGAACTAAGTCGAGTATTTTTTTCCTTTTAATTCTTATGCTGGACTTTTATTATTCTTTCAATTTTGTACTAAATACTTAAGTGTCTGTATGAAGGTATCTTGGTCCTAAGATGGCGCCATAAGCGGCATCATTGCAAACGTCTCACTGCACTGATTTGAGTGCACAAGGCAATAATGCTAATTTATTCATTCATTCATTCAATTCTCCCTGTATCCGTTGCCCAAAACCTCAAGTCTCTGTACCCTTAGTTGTTACATGATCAACTAATTGGAACAGTTCTCTTTTTCAACTCTTCCTTGCTCTAAATATCTTTGGAAATATGTTATATTTTGCAAATGCATTGTATCTGGGTTATCAAAAGCATATCACGTTCATTACTAATACCTCAGTAGCTCCAAAAAGCTAATTTTACATTGATGGAGGGAATAATTTCTTCATTATGATTTTAAAAATCCACTTTTTTAAAACATTTAAACACTGTTAGAACCTTCTCTACCTTTGTTTTAGTTTGATTTTGGTCTGATTACGATCTTTTTACTCACTACATCAAAATTTAAACTAAAAGTCACGCATTCTAAGTTTTCGCTTTCTGGTTTACTGTGTGAATGTTTCAATGAGAGTGATTGCTTTTCTGTTTGCTGTACTCCAAGATGTCCCCTTGTCCCAACACTGGTTTTCAGCTCCCACCAAGAAAGGGAAAGCCACAACACAAGGATCACTAGATTGTTGGGTCTACTTTCCTGGAGGTTGATGGTTAATGATCTTGTTTCACTGCTGACCACAAGATACAGGCCACAAACATCACAAAATTGTGGTCAGCAACGATAAGAACGAACTTATAGCTCACTTCTTGGAAGAATAAGCATTGCGTGTGGAAAGGACAGTGTTTCTCAGACATTCCCAAAATGATACTACATTTTTTTAGTTATACTAAGCATTTCTGACTTTGATTGGCAGTAATTAACACGTTGATAAATGGGTAGTTAGACATGAAAGGACAAGATTTTTGTGCTAAGTCTAGTTTCTAGCCATCAGATAAATCAAGTTTCATTCCATTCAACATGTTATGTTACTGGTTAAGTAATCAGAGAATTTAATTAATAATCAAAAATATGACCTTAAATTCCTTCATGATGGTTCATGAATTTAAATATGGTTTTAAGAAAATAAAGTAAAACTGGAATAAAGAGGCAGCGTGGTGAATGTGAAGAAATTGGATTGTTGTAAAAGTCCACCTGGTTCACTGACATCCTTTAGGGAAGAATACGTTCCTCCTTAATGTGGGTGGCACGGTAGCTCAGTGGTGAGCACTGCTGCCTCACAGCACCAGGGAGCCGGGTTCATTTCCAGCCTCAGACGACTGTCTGTGCGAAGATTACACAACCTTGTGTCTGCACGACTTTCCTCCGGGTGCTCCAGTTTCCTCCCACAGTCCAAAGATGTGCAGATTAGATGCTAAATTGCCCATAGCATTTCAAGGATGTGCAGGCTAGGTGGATTAGCCACAAGAAATGTATGGGATAGGGTGGTGAGATGCTCTGAGGGTCAGTGGTGACTCGATGGTCCAAATGGCCTCCTTCCACACTGTAGGGATTCCATTATTACCCTTATTTCCTTGTATGAGAGCCCAAGCCCAGTAATATGCTCAACCATTAGCAGTTGTAGCAAATTGCCATAAAGATTGCGGAGGAGAATAAAACTCGATAAAACAGCTCAGATTCAAACTCAGTATTGGATTCAGATATAACAAAAATACACCCAGCCCAGTTAAACACATATTTCTCCTCATCAACAATCGAGGACTTGTGTCAAAGTCGGGAGAGCCATCTGTAGACGAATGAAGAAACAGCCTGATGATACATATCATCTTATAGAATTACACTTCTCAGCTAATGTCCCAGGGATCTTCAGCACCATCCCTAGTTAAGTCCAAAAGGTGGTGGCCTAGTCAGGAAGAAGAGTAATCAGCAATGATTCAGAATTGCTTGAAGGCTTATAGCATCAAGTCAAATGTATTACTTTCATCCTGATCTTGTTGATTACAACCAACCCACTCCCTCAATGGGTTGATTGCAACCAATACTACTTTATTTCTTCAAAGGGTGGCAAGGCCACAGAATGTGTGAGAACTTTAATGTCCAGCACCAAAGGCAGCTTGGTAATTTCATTACTGAGCAAGTTAGTCAAACTCTGAATGGGGCTTGCAACAGGGGCTGTGAGAATCAAAATGAGGGAAAAATCGTATTTCATTTGTCCTCATCTGTCTCAGGTGTATCTGTTGTAAGGAACATGGTTTTTATTCACCTTTATTTTGATTGTGGACTGAAATAGAAAAGGAATGTTTTCAAAACCAAGGATTTTGGAAGGTATTCCTGCTCTTATATAAAAAAAGTTATTCGAGCTCATGTTGAGTTTGTTTACACTGTTGCTTTACAAACAGTGTGGGAAGCAAAATAAGACAATATAGTACCAGGGTCTGTGTGCAGAGTGAGATTCATCCAATAGTGATCAGTAGTGGATGCCGGAAGTCATTAACCCGATGACAACTCACTGACTGGCTCCTGGGCGGATGAATAGCTCATGTTTACGATAAAGGGGGAGAGAGCCTTTGGATTGCTGAAGGAGCAGTTTCTGTGTCTCTCTGCAATAAGAGTAAGTGAAGCCTGAAGAAAGACAGTTACTTTCTCCCACCAGTTACTGTAAGATGTTGCTTTTAACCAGTAACTAAGAGACTTAATAATTAGTGTACCAATCACCCTGTGCCTCTTGTGAGGAAGGGAAAGAATCTGGAGAAAGAGACTGAAGAACAGAAAGTCATGCAAAGCAAAAGGAACATCTCATCAATCCTTTGAGTTGGTGCTATTGAACTGAGTTTTCCTAGTATTCTTTCCGCCTCCTATAACAACATTTATTTTGTTTGTGCTTGTCCATATGTCTATAGGTATTTTAAAAGGGGTTAGAATTTTTACCTGTACAATTACATGTTGATCATTTTGTTTAACTGTGGCTAAAACTTTTTAATTTGTAACAAGCAACAGTTCTTCTAAAACACAGGAACCAGGTCACAATTTTCTGTTAACCTGATTCCATCAGACAGACAAACTAGGCATTGTGATTAAATCATTTCACTTTTGAGGGGACAGCAGGATGAGTGGGGCTTGAGAATCAGTGCATTTTCCCCAAGTGGATCATAATACTGTTCATGAGCGTATTCTATGAGCGGCCACTCGGTCCCTATGTTTTGACATTAAGGACATCTTCCATCTCGTGTGACACTACTACTCTGCTGAGTGGGACACCTTAAGGATAGATCCGCTAACTCAAAACTGGGCATCAATAGAAGCAGAGAGATAATAAGCAGTTGCAGAACTACCTTCAAGCACAGAACACAGTCTATAGCCTCATGGTTCAACATCTTTTGCACCACCACTAATCAAGGAGACCACAACTGGGTCAATATGGAATATAGAAGGCATACAAGGAGCAGAATCAGGTGCCCCTGTAAATGGGATATAAACCCCATGAAGTCAAAAGTACAGAACAGTGATTTGCTAAACTCTGAAGATTGTAGCAGTTCAAGAAGGCTGTTCATCATCATTTTTGCAAGGGAAATTAAGGCTGGCAATAAATGTTAATCCAAATGGTGACCTACCCCCACGAATAGAAATAGCAGAAATAGTAAGTTACTGACATAGCTAAGGCATCAGATATGTTTTTCTTACCATAATTGCACAATACCTGTGAAATTGTGAATGGAACTGAATAATGAACTACATCCTACCTCTTTCATGCTAAGACCTGAACAACAATCAGGAAGTTATTTTTGTTATTTCAGTGCCAGACAATGACCATCTCCAATGAGAGAGAATCTAATCATTTCTATGACATGAATATCATTAAATCTCCCACAATCATATCTAAGTGTGACCACTGACTAGAAACTCAATGACACCAGCAATATAAATACTGTGGTTGGAAGAGTAGGTTAGAAACTGGGTATCCAGTGGTGCATGATTTACCTTCTGAATCTTCAAAGCCTTTCTATTACATTCCTGTTAAAAGTTAGGTGTTTTATGGAATATTCTACATTAGTCTTGTCACCGGGTAACACATTGGTAATAAAGCTCCACTATTCCTGGAGACATCACAAAACTTTTAAAAAACTTCACAGAATTCATCAGTTTACCTTTCTTTTCAGACCCAACTTAACAGAAATCATAGGTTCCTGTACTTAATAAAATCTATTTATTACAAACACATATATAGGTTATATACCTGTAGCTATAACCTATGAACTGTTAACATATAACTCTATTAGTTAAAACTCTAACCTTATAAAACTTCCCCTACACAAAAAGACACAGATAGACAAAAAAATGGTGTTATGAGTGGGGAAAATCTGGGAATGCAGTACATAGGCCCACATTTGCTGGGCTTGCTTATCATTTAGATCTTTTTCAGGAGAACAGCTTGATCAGGATTTCAGTTTTAATTGGCTGAAGATTTAAATAACTTGACACTGAGGCTTTTGTAACCTAACAACTGATAGAGAAGGGCTATTCCTTTGTTTTTCGAAGGGCTGAGGACTTAAATAACTTGACACATTCACAGCTCTACAGGACCTAATGCTCCCTTCAAACGCTTTTACAACTACTTGAAAAGTTTGTGGGTCCTATGCTGTGGGGCTAAGGAAAAGAAGTCATTTTGCATGAAACACTTTGTTCAAATGGCGCTACAGAGTTTTGGTTTCAGGCACATGAATTACGCTCTATCTGTCCCCCACCACCACCACTATTTCAAATAGGATCTGTTGGAAATAGGGAAGGAGGGTTTTAAATGCAGGTATTGGCTGCTTTTTTTTTTGAGAAAACGGACTGATGAAATTTTCTTGACTCCACAAAATTCCGGGTCAATAATTATTTTAAAATATAAGTTCTGAAATGAATAGAATTCTTAGAATCAGGACCTGATAATCTTACTTTAGCATGTTATTTAATGACTTTGATAATTCTTGCAGTGGAAAGCTGTTGATAATTAATTTTACGATATTGACAGGAATTAATCAGAAGCATAATAGAACAAGTCAACTTTTAAGACGGAAGTCATTGAAAAGGTGCAGTTGCTTCAGTTGAGCATACCTATTGACTGTAATGGTTCCATAACTACTTCGTTCAGCCATCTTAAAGCTTGATCTGTATTCAACTGAAATAAAATTTAAATAAAGTGTTTGCGTGCACATGAATGCATCTGTCAGAGTTCAAGGAATCCAAACTACTTTGGTCTTGATGTACGACAATTATCCAAAGCAAAACTATTGCATTAATAACTGTGAGAGATCCATATGTTCTCGTTTACAGAAAACAACCTGGAAACTAGAACACTAGTATAAATGCAGAATAGAGTGGATGCAGGAAATCTGAAGTAAAATAAAGTTCTCTGAACCAGGCTCGAATCTTTAACACTTGCTTTTTTTTCTGTATAGATATTACCTAACTGGAATACTTCTAGCAGCTTCAGTATTTCCGTTTTTATAACGGGAATACCAGTGAATAATAAAAACGATTTTATCCTGTATACGATCCCAGACCAATTCAGTTGGTAGCTATCGCATGTCCAAAGTTTCCCCGAGGATAATTCTGAGAATACATTGAGTGAAAAATAGCAGTTTTGTATTCTCAGTTTGTTTTTTTTTTGAAAATCTTCTGATCTTGTAGGCTCAGATTCTTGCCAAAATCATCAGAATTTATGGGGCTAAACTGAACAGCAATGACAATGGGCAGGAGAATTGAGTCGTGATTAATGTACATCCGTTCGTTTCAGTGGAGGCAACACATCAGTTTTGTGCTACCTGCTCATTTGAATAATCTATTTATTCTGTCAATGCTAACTACACTGCTTACTAACCACACTGGTTGGACCTATCAGCAGATGGCCAAAATTCTGATTCACTAGTAATGCATAAAACATGCCAGCACAGATAAAATCCATGCTGCATCTCTTATTTGGGGAAATGTCATGGTTGCTGCAGTATGTGCTGGGAAGCAGGGCTGAAACCTGATCCAGGAAACAACATTGGCGTCATAGGGGAGCGCAGAATTTCAAACACTGGACTGGAGGATTTGTTGGAGGCCCTCCAGATACATAGTCAAAAGGAAACTGGCTGCAACGGATCAGGGAAAGAAAAAAATCAGTGCATCTTCAAATGTAATTTCCTACCAACTACATTAATAATCTTAGCCATTGCTCAAATGACTACAACCCCATCTACCAACAATCTCTAATGCTCAGGCCTCACATCAAACATTCATTACTTCATCCGTCTTTTAATCCCAAACTGTTCAACCTCAGTCACATTGTCCCAGGGACTGCACAAACCCGACTAAGCCAATTCCCTCCTTCTTGTAGGATGCCAGAGGCAACAGGAGCTAAATGCCAAAGAACAGGAATACACATGCATAATGTGTCCCTCAAGGAGGATGCAATGTTAGCCACAAAGATGGAGAGTCAGGAGTCAGTGAACACCAACAGGATATAAAGCTGCAAAAATGACAATTAATACTCCTTTTTAAAATCCTGCACCTCCAATCAATCCACAGTCTTTCCAATATACAAACTGAGGAGGTGCGCACATGCATCTATTATTTTCCTGCCACAACCTTATTGTTGTAACTTTATCCTTTCAGTTAATCATGTCTACAACCTGACCTACTAGCGAAGGTACACCAAGAGGAGAGTAATGAAGAAGTCACAGTACTGTCTCTTGATTTCACACTTGTAACCATGAGCTTGAAAACTGATACATCTTAGAGATCAATGGTGGGATCTATGCATGGTGAGACACCAGGCACCAAGAAGCTCCGG
Source organism: Rhincodon typus (assembly GCF_021869965.1). Lineage (NCBI taxonomy): Eukaryota > Metazoa > Chordata > Chondrichthyes > Orectolobiformes > Rhincodontidae > Rhincodon > Rhincodon typus. The sequence goes on from NC_063337.1 coordinate 47,871,610, forward strand.
TCAGGCCTAGGGAACAAGGATAGTTGGTGTTCTAACTCACGGAAGGCAAGGTTCCATGCTGTTTTCACTGAAAGGCATTCAGATGAGGCTATGATGGGGCAGCCTGCAGAAGAATACTAGTGGATTGCACAAAAACATGCTTAATGCATCAAGAAATTTGCCAATGTTCAATATCAAGTAGTATGGAGGGCTCCAGCACATACTTGACACATGATTTTTCCAATGACCTTAGAAACAATTCTTTCTAAAAAGGTATAAACTGACTTTCTAGATCAAATGTGACAGGTCAGATGGTCACTATCACTGCTTTCATCACAGTACAAACAGCAGTAACTTAACATCGGAGTGCTGTAGTGGAAGCTACCACGACCTGGAAGCTTGTTGCCATGCAAGCTCAGGCTGCGGCCTTCGAGATTACGCAAATCAGTGCAAAAGGGGCTTACTCCGATTATGGAGGTGTCAATGGTAATGACTCAATGGGGCAAAGGCATACTGTCCTTTCTCAGGATGTCAGCATTCGTCCTACTTGTTATTTGCTATTCCACCTGTGGCCTAGCTGTTGCCATCACCAGCCAGTCTAGCCAGGCTGCTGCCGCAATAGCACAGCTAGATACACTTTGCAGCTGGGTCTTTTGGGTTCAGTGCTCATTGAAACATCCTCCATTGTTACCTGCAGTCTCCTCAACTCCTGCCATACTGCAGCCATTGGAGTAATACTGTACTGGAACACTTACACAGTCAAAGGAAAATACCAAAATCAGGTACCAAGAGACAGCACAAAAGTGATTAGTTTATTTTTCATGCACTGTGGCAGAATTTAATTTATAAGTTTGGTTTAGAATGTCTATGTTGTGAGGCCTTTTAATCTTCCATTGTAGCCAAATGGCTGTTTTGACAGTCACTGATAGAGAGAATGTGATGTGGAACTATTCGTGAATGGGGACTTGGGATTGAGTTAGTAGAATTGCACATTGACTAATTCTTCTGGATAGCTTTGGCAGAATGAACATCTTTGGTCGCCTCCTCTTTTCCTGTTCTTTTTCTCCTTAGTCAACTTGTTAGAAGCAGCTTATGAACAAATGGTGAGTGAGAATAGTTATCTTCCAATTCTTTGTAGCTTCTGTGCAAGCAGACAGAGGATGTTGTCTTTTTGAGAGTCTGGAGGCTTTTTGCCTCCACACCCAGACTGTCCACCTGCCCAGAGAATTGTTTTTGTACTGAGCACTCTTGACACACAAAACCTTTGTGCCATCTCAGAGTGCCTGATTTCTGTGTTTTCCAAGACTGTCGACACATTTGAAAACAGTATTACTCTAGTCTGATTGAAAACTAATCAAGAAACTGTGTCTAGGCAAAACTGCCCTGAACACCAAGGCACAGTACCAATGGGTTTAGCAAACCTTCTCTAGTGCTTGCCCCAGCTCACAATCAGTTCCAGTAACTTGTTTCAACTGAAACAACTGTTTTCACAGTCTCTTTGGTTTAAAGCAGTATCCTAATTCCACATTTGGTCCACAATGCAAAAATAAAGAAAAATAAAAAGTTACTGTATTTACACTATTGAAGCTCTGTAAAAATCCATTTAGTTTACTGAAGCCCTTTCGGGGAAGAACATATGCTGTCCTTACTGGGTCTGGCCAAATTTTGATGCTTAATTGCCTTTGAAATGGTCTAGCAAGAAAATGAATTATCTCCAGGGCGGTTAGAGAGGCAGAATAAATGCTAGTTCTGCCATAAAAGGACTTCAAAACTGCTGGACTTTGAGGAAGGGAAAGCACTTTCAGTTCCTGTATTGGACAGAGTTGATATACGGCATCCACAAAACAATATGTTTTAAGTCAATTGCATCCTGTACCACGGAGAAGCTTGCAATTCTAGGGAAATGACATGCTTGCTCCACTTAATGTTCTGCTAGGCGGCAATTAAATGTAGTCACCTCTCTGGATAATAATGGGCATTGATAAACCATATTCAGCTTAGAAAATATCCCAAGGTGCTTCACGACAGAATAAAGAACATTATGTCAAACTATGAGTGACTAGTGAAAACCTGTTCGATAAGTTGTGTTGGGAGAATATTATGTTTGTAATGATAGTATTTAGTCTGAATGAGCATAATGGTCATTAAAGGCTTAAAAATGTTGTTTAAAGTAAATGGAAGACAGTAAAACAAAAGCACAATTAAGGTTATATTATTTCTATCATTGGGTATTACTTGTCACACCATCCTATTCTTGCCTGCAACATGAGAGTGCGCAATGTACATTTTTCTGGTATTACATCATTGTGCTCTCCAACTCAAGACCATCATTGGTTCAACAAATTTTGCACCCACCAGATCATCTGATGTGTCTTGGTTGGCTGCTGGACAAAGACAAATTTAGCAGCCCCAGATCTCTTCATAAATATCTGGACTAAATCATCATTAGACCATTAAGATTGATGGTAGTTACTTTTAAAAATATCACTCTTCTCAGCAGTAATTCAGCAATAGACAACTTAACGAGTACAGATAATAAATGATAGCAAGCTAACGCTGGAATGCATATCATCCTATTTTCATACAGAAATGCTATAGAAATACAATCAATCAATCTCTTCTCTAGAGATTTTTAAAATGAATAGTAAGATACCTCAAAATACTTCAATATCTTTTGTTGCGATTTCAATCTTCCATAAGCTGGCTAAATCTGCAAGTGCACATGCAACAGGTCTGTCTGTTGAAAATGTGATTTGTAGTTCTAAAAAAAACCCTGGAATACAGATGTGCGGAAAATTCAATCCATGATGCCAGTTTGCGGTCATGTCAATATTTCTTGTTATGACCTGTTGCAGCTACAATCTACAATCTGGACTCAATTCCACACTTTTCATCAAGACAAACATACAACCTTACAGATAGTAGGAACTGCTGATGCTGGAGTCTGAGATAACAAGGTGTGGAGGTGGAAGACCAACCCCATCCCAACTGCCTACCTTTGATCACCTTTACCAGCTTCACCCCCGCCTCCTTGACCTGTCCATCTTCTCTCACCTATCTGCTCCTTTATCCACCTTCCATCATCGCCTCCCTCTCTCTCTATTTATTTCAGAGCCCCCTTCCCCTCCCCCATTTCTGAAGGGTCCAGACCCGAAACGTCAGCTTTCCTGCTCCTCTGATGCTGCCTGGCCTGCTGCGTTCAAACCTACAACCTTGTTAACTTTAGTAGAAGTGGCAGAGTGCATTAGAATTTGTGGGCATGACATTAATGGTTGGTTAGGGTTAAAAACTTTTCCAATACCCGTACAGCAGCATACAAATCAACATATTAAATAAAATAGAATAAAATAAAATAAATTAAATAAAAATAAAATAGGTTCAAAACCTGCCAACTCTAAACAGCCTTGAACAATAGGCCTCTTGTATGCAGTGTATTCAATGGCCAGAATTTCACATCCTGCCTGGGAACGAGTTGAGACAATGTTTAAATACATGGGGGTCAACGGGTCAAACCCCAAAAGGTCTCTAAACCACTTGGGAGAATTCACCCACAGGGGCAACCAGAGCAAGGTTGCCTTGTGGCAGAATAGAATGGAAGAAAATGGCCTTGATCTACTCTTCCAATCACAGGCTGGTTCTCTTCCATGCTTGCTACTGATAGGCTTACCAATGAACCTAGCAGCAACACACGTAGGAGAGAAACAACCTGTGACTGGAGGAGCAAACAGCAGTCACAAAAATAAGTGCTGGCATTGAGGGCGTCACCAGGAGACTGCCTTTTGCTGAGGGCTAGGAGCCAGATGATAACAAGAGCCACAGCTGGCCTTGATGGGTTTTTGTTTTACTGTGGAGTGTTTTGCTGAGGTCGGAAGGGTCACTTGCCAGATGCAGTTTTCTATCTGCTCAGAGTGCAGTGAGGGCTTCAGCCAGGGTGGGGTTGCTACAGGAGCATTTGGGGAGGGAGAAGGATGATGCAAGGGGAGCTCTTCAAGAAAGAAGAAAGCTGCAGGAACTGTATTGGGTGTTTGGAAGAACAGGCTACAGGAAGGGAGAAGGAACTTCAAAAATGGGATGGTGGTGGTGTTGAGAAGACAACCACAGGAAAAGAGAAGAGAACAGTGTTGAAATCTGTCAGCTGACAGTGAACAAGGTTGCAACTGCCTAGATGAAAATGTGCAAAGGAAATACTAGCACATTAGACCTCACCAGTATGCAGAAGGTGTATTTAAAGGGATGGGTTTTTTGTGTGTAGAAGAGCCAGTTCTTTTATTTAATTATCAGAAATATTTCTTTTTCATGTTGTCTTTTATGAATGTAAATACTGTGGAAATCAATGCTTTCCTTGTGCATTGTGACTTTAACATTATTGGAGATTTGAGTATTCGAGGATATTAGTAAATTATTCCTAATTTTGCTTCCGTGGGTCCAAATAGCCAATGTCAGTACAAATACGGAAGGTACTGTTACAATGTGATAGCATCACAAAGCGGAAGGAAAAGTAGCCCCAGAGCCCAAAAATCGCCTTTGAGAAAATCTCAAGAATAGCCCTCGTAACAAAAAGGTTGACTCCTGGACTGAAGGATAGGATGGCATTGGATAGTGGCGTGCTGCCATACCTGTTGCCCCTTCTTGACTCCGCCCGCACTCTGTTTCCTTTGAACTCATCTTCCTATTTCCTTCACCAGTTTATGCTCATAATCCCAACCACTAATTCATGCCTACAATCATATTCTCTCACTTCTCCCATGAACAAAATACAAAATACAATTCTCCTCAACCAACTTATCCTGGTCCACGTATCTGCTTAGATCACATTTACACATCCTTCGCATTCCTACATAATGTGGCCAGGAATTGAATATCCAACAGCTGAGTTCCAATATTCAAAGACATAGTCCTACTGGACCACAGGCCTGACCTTCACGAGAGCGCGCGCAAGGGAGAGGATGTCAGTGTGCAAGAGAGAGATGCAGCTGATACTGCTGTAATCTGAAGGTCACCATGTTTCAGGAGAGGGAAGAGGCTGAGGAGAGTCCTTCATGGTAACCTCAGCCGGTGTGGGAATTCAATCCACGCGTTGGCGTTACTCTGCATCACAAACCAGTGAACTGAGCTAACTAACCTCCACTTTTACTTCAAAGCACAAGCTTCTGGTTAAGCAAAGGTGCATTGCTGGTCCTTTTCTAAACACTCAGTGGTGGGCACCTCGTCTGAAACACTGATGTTCCACAGAACATGACAAATTGACATGTATGCAATGCAAGGAGTCCACCATATTAAATGTAACAAAGACAGGTAACATTATTTTCATAAAAGTTGAAGTATAACTTATTGCATTCTGTAAAATAAACTAGGGCACAATTTATACAAATAAAAGTAGGACCTTGAACAGTATTGTAGAACAGAGAGACCTAGGAGTTCAGGTGCATAATTCTTTGAAGTTTGTGTCACATGTGGACAGGCTGGTTAAGGAGATGTTTAGCATGCTTGCTTTCATTGCTCAACCCTTTGACTACAGGAGTTGGGACATCATGTTGAGGTTGCACAGGATATAGGTGATATTTGGAGGGATATGGGCCAAGTGCAGGCAGGTGGGCCTAGTTTAGTTTGAGATTGTGGTCAGCATGGACTGATTGCACTGAAGGGTTTACTTCTTTGTCTCTATGACTCTATAGAATACTATTATAAAGCTCTTAAAAATAAAAATTATTATTTTTGCAAAGGAGCTTCTTTTCTGAACACTTACCTGGGGCAGGGAGATGCAGTGACTCCCAGTATATATCAGAAAATCATTGTTAGAAGTGAGTGATGTATGAACAAAGGAGATACGTTTGGATTTTGACAGAGTATGATGGCAACCTGTTTTACATCTCTCTCAATTTTTTCATGTTTATTGAATTGCTGAGTCACTACCATCCATTTTACAGCATAGTGCGAAGCAAATATCTACCCATAATTTCCAGATTGCTGAAATTGGCAATAAGAATTAACTGCTTCAAGCTTATCCCTAAAACTATAAAAGCAGAAGACTGAAGACTTTTTCCCCCCAGACTGAGGTTATCACAACATCAATACTGTACTTTACTAGAGGTGCCAACTGAGGTAGCAATTACAACAGCATTTAAAAGGGAATCGGGACATTGATAAGGAAGAGTGCAATAAAAGTGCAGAGAAATATAACTGGAGGACCCAGCACCAAATGAAGAGCTACTACTAATTATGTGACAAACTGAATGGCCTTTTGTACTGGAACTTCTATGACACATTTATCTGCTCAAACAAATGTAAAATTTGCCTACATCAGCAAGCACCAACATGAAATGGGTAGGGAGAACACTGAACAATAAAATTGCTCAAAGTCAAATTGGCAAATGCCAATTAATAAACGGTTAGGCACAAAAATGACCAGGCAACTTTATCATATAACTTTGCTAAAAGTTTATTTGAGCCGATATCTTGAACTTTTTGCAATAAGCAACATTTAGGATATAGAAGGCTCATTCTGAATGAAATGTTGATTTTTTACCTTTCAAAAATCTCTTGAAGGAGTCTACTTTATGTTGGGAGCCTTGAATTTACCATGGACTACCTGGCTGCAGTATGAATTGTTGGCCAAGATGCTGTTTTACCAACAATTTCTTCGATTTTACAGAAATAGCTGCAGTCTTTTCTGAAGGTGTTCTCAAAAAGGACCCAACATGTTAACTTTGCTTTCTATCCAGAGATCCTGCCAGATCTATTAAGTTTCTCCAGCAACTTGTGGTTTTGTTTCAGATAGCAGGATTGCTATCAGTAGACTTAGGCTTTACCTTGTGTCTCTGCAGAATTCTGATGACCCAGTCCGCACGTTCCTTTATACATTCAGTAGTGACTGGTCCTTCTTGTTCTTTTCAATAGGTAGGCCTGATTTATTTCACTAAGAAACCTGTTCCCCCACCTCCACGCTATGGAAACACATTTTAATCAGTTCAGCTAAATCTATTCCCCAAGCTCTCTTCAGTGACCAGCACTGTGTGGCACATTCACTTGACAATGAGCTACCAGTCATTCCAGCTCCACCCTACTCCTGAAGTTAACTCCTCCTTGTCAGAACAGTTTCAGCCAACTTCAAGCAGCCTGAACACCAGGATTTCTGTCATGTTCAACTGGAAGGTATTTGATTGTGTGCCTGGTGTTTCTTTTTTGTTCTCTGCATTTGATTAGTTAAGCTTGGATGTGGTTACTGAGGGGAAAAAAAACAAACAAAACTGAAACAAAGTTGCTGGAAAAGCTCAGCAGGTCTGGCAGCATCTGTGAAGGAGAAAACAGAGTTAACGTTTTGGGTCCGGTGACCCTTCCTCAGAACCGATGGTGGCTGGGAAAACGTCAGTTTATGTATAAACTGGTAGGCAGTTTATGTAGAAACTGACGTTTTCCCAGCCACCATCAGTTCTGAGGAAGGGTCACCGGGCCCAAAACGTTAACTCTGTTTTCTCCTTCACAGATGCTGCCAGA
>NC_063337.1:47879482-47933735 GCF_021869965.1 Rhincodon typus
TCTGGCAGCATCTGTGAAGGAGAAAACAGAGTTAACGTTTTGGGCCCGGTGACCCTTCCTCAGAACTGATGGTGGCTGGGAAAACGTCAGTTTCTACATAAACTGCCTACCAGTTTATACATAAACTGACGTTTTCCCAGCCACCATCGGTTCTGAGGAAGGGTCACCGGACCCAAAACGTTAACTCTGTTTTCTCCTTCACAGATGCTGCCAGACCTGCTGAGCTTTTCCAGCAACTTTGTTTTTGTTCTTGATTTACAGCATCTGCAGTTCTTTTGGTTTTTAAACAAAACTGAAGTAAACCACTGGACAAAAAAAAGAGTAGAGATATATAAATATAAGCAGAAAGTCCTGGAGAAACTCGACATTTGTTAACGCTCACGTCCAATATATTTCTTTTACGGAACTGGCATTTTAACACTTCTTTTAAAAATTCCTCTTGCAGATGTGTAACCTGGATTATATCATCTCTGCAAATGTGTGAAGCATAAAACAGAAATGGCGAGCAGGGTGATGGAAAAACGTTTACGTTGATGAGCTCCTTCACCTTTCCTTTCATTTTTGGAAGATCCACTCATGCTATGGGATCAATAGATTTCAAGTTTCAAGATCAACTTGCTCGCTACAGGGATGAACAGCCTGCAATTAACAATGGCTCACAAGATGATACTTGTGCATTGCCTTCGAACCTAAAGGCTAGCAGCTGACAGAAGACATGCCTACCTTTGATAAAAATGCTATCGAAAAATATCGAGCCCGAGAAAATTATGATAATCGGATGACATACATTCCGCTAGAGATACCAGGGAAATGGTGAGCCTATTAAACAAGTGTGGCAGCATGGCTGTAACTGGCTAGTATCCTGAACGATGATGATTCCAGAATACGATGAAAAAAAGTCACCCTGTACAGATTCATGCTCAACATGGCCAAGGACAGAACCAGGATCAAAGTCAACCTTTTTGAAACCTTATCAAACTTGTCTACTACTGCTCTGCAGCCTTTAATGTCATCGATGACACAGACTAAACCCAAAACAGCAGCAGCAGCATAATGGCAAAGCTATTGCCCTAGGTGACCAACATCCCGGCTTTATGTTCTGGGGTAAAAGCAAAATACTGCAGATATCGGAAATCTGAAATTGATAGGTATTATAGTTGGTGTATATTATTTTGGAGTATTGTCCCTTTAAGAAGAGAGTCACGTGAGCACAGATGAGTCATACTGGTAAGTAATCAGCCAGGTTCAACAGCTTATATAGACTTGCACTGAGCTATTATGGAGTTCACAGCTATGGAATAAAACATCCTTGGTAGGTTGCAGCAAACAACACGTTCCTTTGTTCTTTAGTTCTGACTGCAGCCTTGTGACTGCCCAATAGAGAATAACTAGTAACGAGAGAGAGAAGAAGTAAACAGAAGAAATTTCTTTTCGCTCACTGGACATTGGATCAACAGGAGAGGAATTGTGCCCGACTTCAGACCCAGTAGGGAGTGGGAAAGAACAGCAGACTTCTTGCTCCCAATAATTTGTTCACTGGCACTGCGTATGGCACTGGCAGAACCCACACAGCTCCTGATCTCATTCCAGCCTTGGTTCAAACCTGGACAAAACAGCTGAACTCCAGGCTTGAGGGGAGAGTGATTACTCTTGACACCAATCTTGGATTATGCAGAGCATCAAACAATTCTGCCAAAACTGGTCTTGTCATGGCAAAAATGTCAAAAAAAGTCCAGAATCCCAAGTCCTGTGTCTGTACACAGCGTGTCTCATTATCGTGGGAACTGTACATTGGTCGTGTCTGTGCAGCTCCCAGAAGCACCCAGACATTTATAGCATCACCTGCATCCAATGAAATGGAATTTTGAAGTTCCTGATGTCTGGAACCCAGAGCGTGGAGATTAGACCAGATAAGAGCAGGTTTGTCCTAAATGCATTTATTTTAGATAGTCAGGGTACCCCTTTGGAGAAGTAAGGTGCCCTTGTGGATATAATCCCAGGGTAGTCTGAGTGGACATGGTAAGTGAAGGGGAAAGGTTGATAGGTAGAAATGGACACTATGTTGACATTGCTGTATTATTGAGTTATGGGAATGGGTAGAGGGTCAGAGGATAGCATAGCCGATATGAGGGGCAATGGAGAAAGGGTTTAGTACACTAGTTTGCATGATTGACAATGATAGGATTTACGGAATATCTGAGGTGAATTGGTATGATAGCTTCAAAATGGTTTTCATTTCTCCCCCTTTGGAGTGGTAACATATCCCTATGTCACTGGTCCTGGGACACCAATGACAGGGACGAGGCACTTATTGGAGTTTTGAAAAGTTATACTTGTTCATATAAACTGCATAAACACACAGACTGCCAACTTCCCAAAAATCAAAATGTGTGGAGTGGCAGGTATTTCAGAGTTCAGATAAACCATTAAAGGATTTGTGCCACATGACTACATTTACTAAGCTATTGTTTTCACAAAGGGGTGCTTAACCTTTTGATTTACAGCTCCAATTATTTATGTAAACAAGCATTTCTATTCAATGTCAGTTTAAACACTTAAGTAAAATGTTCATTTTCTTAGGGTATTAGTTGAAGGAATGTCAATATATTGAATTGTTTTTGTTGTCAATGAGACTTCCTTTTCCAAACCATCAGTCAGTATGCCTTCACGATGGATACGACATGAGTTGGCATGGAGAGGGAAGGAGAAATGATGATGGGTAGGGGTAAGAGTTGGTAATAGGGGTTATAAATGGTCATGGGGATGATTGGAGCATAGGTGTGTTTTGGATGGGGCAATAGTGAACATGCGGCAGGGTAGGGGAGGGTGTGAAAACAGTGGGCAGGAGGGATGTTTTATGTTTTTATGTTTTATTTTTAAACTTTGACCACAGTATTAAAGCCCAGAGGTAGGCTTTCCAACCAGCCGCCTTGGGAACTGGCAATCTCTCTTGGGATGGCACAATTCCTAATCCTGCCTGCCTCAAACCAAGACTGAAAATTTTAAATGTGAGCAGCCATCTTAGGTTTGCAGGGCCAAAATTTCCCTACCTCCACCTCAGCCGAGAACGAAAATCAGGGCTGAAGTGTCAAATTGCTTGGTGTTGATTGTGTGCCTGGTAATCTGTTGTTTTTAATTACATCTGGATATGGCTACCGAGAATAAGAAAGTAAACGGAGGCAAGTCGCTGGAAGGACTAGCATCGATAACGTGTAGGATTTAATAAAGCTCCTCCAGCAGTCAGATAACCTGGAGTGCATCACCTCTGCAAATGCTCCAAGCCTCACTGTTAGCCTGCTTTGCATGCTCAAGACTTCAAAAGTGGCGACTTTCATTCTAGCAGCAAAGGGGTCTCATGTCTGGCCACAAGGCCCAAGCCGCAGCACTTAACAAGGAGGACTGTAAAGTTGAACAACTTCTTCTTTATTTTTAGGTCTTTATATTCTACGTTTTGGCTTGTTTTTCTGTTTTAAGATGGCATCAGAGAGTGGTGATCAATACAACAATTTTTACTGTGTTGTGTGACAAAATACACGTGGCAATAAATAAAATCAAATCAAAATGAGACAACTTCTGAGTCAGAGGTGAGAATACTACCACTGAGCCATAGCTCATTGTACTTCCTTGTTTGACTTGTGAGTGTTGTCTAGATTGCCAGTTCATCCATCTATCCAGCTGGTATAAACAGTTCCTACTTGCGTATCTGATCACCCAGCTGTACATCACAGCTACAACCCAAACTGTCCTCTTAATGAGAGAAAGAGATAACAGAAGAAAGCAAACAAGAGTTCGAGAAGAATATAAAGCAATGGGGGTGAGAAATCAGAATAACAGATGGGAATTTAAGAAATATTGAGAGCATTGAAATATAGCAAAATATAGGAGAGATTTAGAAGCAGAGAGATGCGTTTCTCCATGTCCTTTACCTCCTTTAACAACTTCCAAGTCTCGATCTCCACCCCACTACCTGATAGGCCACAACTCCCTCTGTCCATTCTCTGCAAATTCTGGGCCAAATGTTAAGTTTTTTTTTGACTATTATACTTTTCCAAGATTCTCCTATCCTCAAATTTAGCTTCTTCATTCCCTCATCCCCACAATATTCTCTCTCTCTCTCTAAGAGTAACTCTCCAATTAAATATACCATTGGTCTGAAAACAAAACTAAAAGAGAGTGAGAGTCACACAGGTATTGCAGATGCACTGAAGAGGAGGAACAAGAGGGGATTAAGACCCATAGTGGAGACAGAAACATTGGAAAAAAAAGCTAGACAGAGTGCTACAAACACTGCATTAAGTGTGTGTGTGTAGGTATAGAAAGAAAATTGACAAGACCCAGAAATCTACCAGAATGACAGAAAATACATAAAAACCAAGAAAGAAGCAGGTCTTTAGATGATGAAAACAAGATTGTCAAAGACAAAATACCAACATTTTTAACCTCTTCCAAACCAACACTGAAAGTTTTATGAAATGATATGGATCAGCAAATTATACTTACTTGATTACTTTCTCCTTCAAGGTTACCTGCAATAGATCACACATGGGCAAGAGGCAAGGCTGAATGCACCAGCCTTAAAGATAGGAAATTGGTTTATAGAACTAGGGTGCTGAATTAAATCAGCCTCTGCAATAAGTCACAGAAGTTCTCTTCAGGTAAAATGTGTTCGTAATTTGAAATTACGGACTGAAGTTCTTTTGCGCAATAATTTCAGGGCATTGAGATCAAGTTCCTTTGTGAACCATTGTTACAAAGTCGTTAACCCAATTCAAGTACTCAGTAGGAGCAGCACAAACAAACATCAATCATCTGCAGAAAACATGCACCTTTGCCTTAGTTAAATCAAATGCCTTTATCTTAGATTCATCCATTTTACAAACCATTTACAATTTAACCTTAAATCACATTGACGTTTACCAGATCTTTGTATAGCTGTGGTTCCTACAGATAATTACTGGGACTTCTTTTGGCTTACATTTCAGAAATGCCAGTTGATATTACGTAAAATTGTACCCACAGGGAACATTGTATGATAGATTGGAAAGTTGCGCTTAAAAGTCAGTACACCTGTTATCTGGTGCTCTTGGTCTTTTATTCATTAGAATGAAAAAAAACATGCATTCTTTTAGTGCCTTTGACATGCCCAAGATGTCCCATTAATCTTCATAGCTGGGAAGTTAGAATGACTGTGAATTGGGCCACTGATTTTCATGCTCCATTTTCCAATCTGCGATCTTATCACAGAAGGTTGGACGCGGGAAATATAGCCTCTCTAAATTTACCCGACAATCTGAGTGGCATAAATCACATAATAATGGGCTTGCTTCGTAATTCCCCTGATAAATTAGCCTAACATTATTAATAGCTCTTAATCAGTAGGAACTTCGTAAGCTACCAGAAAAATAGTACCAATGTTTTCTTTTTTGATCTATTTACTAGCAGGACTGCAGCAGCTTTGCTTACAGGTAGATTGCTAAATACAGCCAACTATGGGGCTCTCCAAATCTGTGGAGCCTTTCATGCAATGTATGTGCTGGCTAAGCAGGACATCTTTCTTTGACTTGAATCACCAAAAGGAATGAATTCATAGTTGATGATAATAATCATGAGTAGTTCAGAAGCACAAACCCTTGTGTAAAATCAGAATGAAGCATTATTGATAGAAGAGTTCCTGGAGATTTTCCAAATCCTACAAAACATATTTAAACATTAGAAACAGAAATAGGCCTTCCTATCTTTTTAGGATATATTGTCCTGTACAAGATAGGATCATACTGCTAGACTATACTATAACATGTAAATCTTTGACAGTTTATTTACCAAGTCTGGCTGGTCTAAGAAAACAGTCATTTTTTAAAAATTTAATTTGATTTGATTGATTTAGTGTCATGTGTATTTTATTACAAAGTGGTGAAAAGTGTTGTATAGTGTCGCTACTCTCCAGTGCCATCTCAAAACACAGAAAAATAAACCAAAATATAAAATATAAAAGACAGAAGAATAAAGAAATAAAGAAAAAAAAAAGTGTTCAACTTTACAGTCCATCTTGTTAAGTGCTCTGCCACTTGCCATGGACCTGGTGGCCAGGCACAAGTCCCTTTTGCTGTGCAGCTGCCGCTGGAATGAAAGTCATTAATCTTTGGTGCCATCTTGCCTCCAGCAGATGCCCTTGCCACCATGACTCCTTGCTGGGCCTCTCCAATGTAGATGCGACTGATACCACCGGGTACTGCACCAGCCCAAAACTGACTCTGCCGCCCCCATGAGTACACTTTAGACTCACCTTGCCAATGCAGCCAGGTCTCGTACAGGGCCCGAATTCCCCTCCGCCGCTGTCCCCTTCCTGAATCTGTGCTGGATGCAGACGCTGCCAGGAACCCAAACATGCCTCCACCTTGGCAGCCATGATGTGAAAGAATACTTTGCAGTACCAAGTCCTGCAATTAATCTGTATAATTACTTCGTACTAACCTATTCAGCACATATTAGTACTGTGCCCATTTCAAATCAAAGAATTGTGATGACGCAGAAAGAGACCATTTGGCTACCATGCCTGCACCAGTGCTTCAAACAGCACCGTTACCTAGTGCTAATCTCCTGCTTTTTCTCCATATTCTTTCATGCTATTTCTATCCAAATAATCATTCAATGCTCTGCTGAATGCCTCAATTGCACCCGCCTCCACCACATTTCCAGGCAGTGCATTCAATATCCTAACTACTTGCCGAGGGAAAAAGTTTCTTTTCGTATCACCGTTCCTTCTTTTCACCCTCACCTTAAATTTGTGCCATCTTGTCCCTGCTCCTTTTAGGAAGAGGAACAGCTTCTCCCTATCTATTTTACCCGGATGGCTCATGATATTGAAAGCCTCTATCAAATCTCCTATCAGTATTCTCTCTCCAAACAGAACAGCCCCAACATCTTAATCTGTCCACAAAGCTGAAAAGTTTCACCCTCCTGGTATCATTCTTGTGAATGGCTCTGCAGTTTCTCCAATGCATTCACATATATCCTATAATGTAGCACCCTCATCTGTATACAATACCCCATCTGAGCTTTAACAAGTGTCTTGTACAATTTCAGCTTCACCTCCTCGCTCTTGTACTCTATGTCCCTATTAATAAAGCCAAGGACACTGTATGCTTTATTAACTGCTCTCTCCCTCTCCTCTTGTCCTGCCACCTTCAATGATCTGTCGACATATCCACACAGGGCTCTCTGCCCCCACGCCCACTTTTGAATTGTAACCCCTATTTTATTTATCTTTCAATGTCTTTCCATTGAAAGTGTATTACCTCTCAATTCTCAACGTCATCTGTCACTTAACTGCCCAATCCACCAACTTGTCAATGTCCATTTGGAGTATCACATTGTCTCCTCAGTTTACAATTATTCCAAGCTTTAAGTCATCTGCAAACTTAGAAATTGTCCCCTGCTCACCAAGATCCAGATCATAAGGAAAAGCAAGGGTCCCTACTGACCCTTGGCAAATTCCATTACAAACCTTGATCCAGCCCAAAAATAACCACTGACCATCACGTTCTGTTTCCTATCACTCAGCCAATTTTGCTATTGTCTTTATACCATGATCTATAACTTCCCTCAAATTTGTTGAGTGGCACAGTATCACATACTCAGCAAATCATAAAAGATGCAGCAAGTTGATCCCAATGTTGAGTTGGGCATTCTGATGAAGGACTCACAAGGTTAACTCTGTTTTTCTCCCCACAGATGTTGCCAGACCTGGTGAGTTTCTAACACTTCTATTTTTATTGGGGAGATCGGCCTTGACATAGCTCTCACTCAATTCTGCCATAAATCTCGCTGTAGCCCAAATTACCCACATACTGACCCCTGTAAGATTCTATCCCAGTTTATGATTTAGGATTTGTCTAATTCCCTAACTTAGTAAAATGATAAATCACAATCTCATACAAAGTTATCATTTAGAGATAACGGTCAGAAGTATAATCCCCATCTTTCCTATGATATGTTTTTCTCACTGAAGGAGCTAGTAAGCCATCATTGGAGATTGAGTCTCCATCTTGTTGGCGACTATCTCCTGGTAACTCAACTCAGTGGCCTTTCACTGACATGTCACAATTGTTTTTGGAATTGTTGCATTCAAAATTCAAAATTTCTCTTTTTAGTGGACAAATCAAAATGCTTGATAGAAGAGCTTTTGTAAAGATTGACAACTGCAGTGTACAGAGTTGTCAATTTCAGACATTAGCGCTGGGTGCAGTTGTGTAGAATACAGGTTTGATACATTAGCAGCTGGAAACATGTGGAAGTATGACGGAGAAGCAAGAATTCAGTTACGATGGGAACTGATAGCCACCATTTCAACAGTAATATAACATGAAGCAATGCCAGAGATCCAACTGCTGGTGGCTTATGGTTGGATCAGAGTGCTGTCACTTAGTCTGCTTCCCAGTCTAAGGGTCTTTTCCTTAGTCTTTAGTCAAGGATCAACAGAAGAAGTCTCTGCTGTAGAGGCTCCTGGCTTGAGTAATAAGTACTAAGATTTAATAGACTGTTTATGTACAGGTTACATTGACTCTTAGTAGTTTAATTATTAAAAACAAGAGACAGAGAAGATTCTTGTGCCTCCATCAGGAGACCATGCCAAAGGCCATCTAACTGATTTGCCATCCAGTTTGATTTTAATGAGTAGATGGACCTTCACATTGGTAAATGAATACAAAAGGGTTATTCTATTGGTTTATGACTCTGTCTCAAAGCTTTCTTCTCCTTATTTAGTCCAATATACAAACCTTTATATTACATTTACCATGACCCTTTTTCCCTGAAGTTTCTGACATTGCAAATTCAAGCAAATTAGTATTTGACAATTTTCCCAGAACTCAATTATTCCTGACTTTGAAGATCAGTGGGTCATTGCCTCGAGAAGTATTAGTCTTTATGTTGCTTGTTTAGTTTATTTCTCCTCTGGAGATTCCTTAATTTCCTGATTGTCTTTCTCTGAGGATTTGGTTGGCCATTGGCTTTGTTGTTATTCTGTTAACTTCTCTGGAGAACCTTTGATTTATCAATGACCATCATGGACAACATTGTGGGGATGGAAGTAGTAGTTTTATCCTTTGTACTATGTTCTGGACCCATGGCTGATCCCTCAAGAGGTTGTACATGTTGAACAACTTCTTTCATGCTATGTGTTCTTTTGCCTGGTGCAGTAGGTTTCTTTCAGACTAATTAAATCAGTGATATTGATTGTTCTGTATCACCACTGTATATAACAGACTGCCATGTCATCAGTGCTGGCTTGATTAAAAATTTAGGGGGACTGTACTATTTAATTGTTGCAGTATTTGGTTATTGTTTCAAGTCTTACTGAGAGGTACACTCTGAGGATTCTTAACTGGTTTCAGGGATGGGAAACATTTCCTGTAGTAACTCTGTCAATCTCTGGCTCCTTCCATGCTGATGATGTGAACTAAATCTCAAATGTCAATATAAAAGTGATTTCCGCTGGTTGGAACTTCTTCTTGGCTTCAACCATTCATCTTTGAAGGTCTATGAAGTGTCTGACTGGTTGTATTTTCCGAGGTCAGTCAACATTCATTTTCTTATGAAGTGGTTGGGTTACATTCACTGAGTTGCAGGATGTGTTGTAATTCAGCCAAGGTATTCAGTCAGATAAGATAGTGACACCACCTTTATATCAAGTTTCAATTGAACTGGATGTCAATTGAACTTACTTTTTGCTGGCCATGTTTCTCCTAAAAGTGCCTTGGGGATCTCCTATAGTGTAAATGCTGGTATTTCTTCTAATGGAGGTGTGAGATCTACCGTGCAAAGCTCCTTATGTATGTACTCCAGAATTTCTACTATTCTGCAACAGTTTCTGACTTCTGCATATTAGTTGTAAGTGACCTTTTTGTTTTATAGATGTGACACACTTGTCACAACTGACAATGCTTTTCGCTGCAAAGCTCTTTTTTGTTCCATAGTGCTAACACTGACTCTTAGTATGTGAACACTTACCCACTTCTTGTGTAGGCTTATCATGTGTCCGTTCAGAATATTTGTACCTTTTGAAGTTAATAGCCTCTTTTACACTTTTGCAGTAAGGCTGGTTTTCTCTCAGGATTCATCTGTGATTTTCCACTGTCTCTGCTTCAACATGATTTGAATGGCTTTCTTCAAAGTTAGATTTTCCTTGGACTGTCTGATAAAAACTGATCAAAAATTCCTATGAATCCTGAATGCAGCAATCCATCTTGAAAGTTTTAACTAATCTGTTGAGGTCAGTGAAATGGTTGACAGTTGCTCCTGGAAGGTGAGCTCTTCTTTTAAACATTGCCCATTCAAAAACTCCATTTGTTCTCAAGTTAAAGGAATTGTGGAAAGCTACCATAACTTCAAAAGGTGTTTGCATCCTCTTATTTTCTGGTCATTTACAACATCAGCTGTAGAACCTAGTAAAATTTATAGTGCATTAACTTGTTCTGCTTTGGATTTGGTATTTAACTTTCAAGTATTTCCATATTTTAGGGTATGTTTTCTCCCTGAAGTCCAATCTTGTGTTGATGGGTTCGAATTCTTCTATGACTAATGGTAAAATTTTAATTCTCTTAAAGTCTGGGAAGAAAAACTCACCTAATTGCAACAAGGTACTCGGTGTTGATTGGTAGACAAACGGGAGGCCTGGATGAACACAAAAAGCCAGGCAGCATCTGGAGGAAAGGAGCAGTCAATGTTTCGGGTATTACTCTTCTTCAGGACCGGATGTGGGGATAGGGGGAGCTGCAGATGAAGGAGCCGGGGGGAGGGGGTGGGGAAAAGGGATGGAGGAGGAATAGCGGTGATAGGTGGATGCTGTTAGTAGGTAAGACCTGATTGGTTGATGGGAGGGATGAATCCAGTTGGTGGCTGGAAGAGAGGGTTGGTAGGTGGAATGAAAGAGGAGCTGGGGGATGGGTAGGAAGGTTATTTGAAATTGGAGAACTCAAACATTGAGTCCTCCAGGCTGTAGGGTGCCCAGGCAGAAGATAAGCTGTTGTTCTTCAAATTTGAGTTTCAAGTTGCCTCAGGAGGAGACTGAGGATGAACATGTTGGAGGGAAAGTGGGGTGAGGAGTTGAAATGGGCGGTGACTGGGAGGTTAGGTTAGCAGTTACAGGCCAGGCGAAGGTGCTCGGTGAAACAGTCACTTAGTCTACGTTTGGTCTCACTGATGTAAAGACGACTACATCAGGAGCACCAGATGCAATAGACTTGGTTGGAGGAGATGCAGGTAAAACACGGTCTCACTTGGAAGGGCTGTTTAGGGCCCTGGATGGAGGTGAAGTTGGTGGCTTGTGGGCAGGTGTTGCATCTTTTACAGTTACAGGGGAAGGTATCGGATGGGTTGAGTGGTTGGTGGGGAGTGTGGCGTGAACAAAGGAGTGGCGAAGGGAATGGTCCTTGTGGAAGGCAGAGAGGGATAGGGAGTGGAAGAAGATGTTCCAGGTGGTTGGGTCTAACTGGAGTCGGCAGAAGTGTTTGAGGATGATACATTGGATCCAGGCACTCCCACCCTACAAATGGACACAAACCACGCCCTCCACCTCTTTGGTAACTTCCAGTTCCCTGGCCCCCAGTGCTTCATCTTTACTATGAACGTTCAATCCCTATACATGTCCATACCCTACAAGGTCAACCTACAGGCCCTCAGTTTTTTCCTCATCAACAGACCCATCCAGTAGCCCCGCCCTCGACAAATACTCTCCTGTGCCTCACCAAAATAGTCCTCACCCTCAATAACTTTTCCTTCAATTCTTTCCACTTTCTCTAAGTCCAGTAGATTGCCATGGACATTCACATGGGCCCCAGCTACGCCTGCCTGTTTGTAGGTTATGTCAAACAGTCCCTCTTCAGTACATACACCGGTACTGTTCCCCAACTCTTCCGCCGATACATTGATGGCTGCATCCTGCACCCAGGCTGAACTGGAGCAAAAACGGAAGTTTCTGGAAAAGCTCAGCAGGTCTGGCAGCATCTGTGAAGTAAAAAAAAAAGTTAACGTTTCGGGTCCAGTGACCTTTCCTCAGAGCTGAACTGCAGCAATTCATTGACTTCACTAACAATTTCCACCCCGCCCTCAAATTCACTTGGTCTATCTCAGACACCTCCCTCCTCTTTCTGGACCTCCGTTTCCATTTCAGGCGATAGTTTACAGACCAACATTTGCTACAAACCCAAAGACTCCCATAGTTACCTGGACTACACCTCCTCCCTCCCTGTATCCTGCAAAACCTCCATCCCGTTTTCCTAATTCTTCCGTCTCCGTCGCATCTGCTCTGACGAGGAGATGTTCCACCCCCAAATATCCTGGATGTCCGCCTTTTTCAAACAACACTTTCTTCCCCCCTCTGTCATCCAGACAGCCCTCCACCACACCTCCTCCATTCCCCACTCCAGAGCTCTTAACCACCCTCTCCCTCTAAACATAATAAAAATAGGGACTCCTTGTCCTTACTTCCCACCCAACCAGCCTCCACATCGAACATATCATCTTCAAACACTTCCGGCAACTCTAATAGACCCCACCACCCAGAACATCTTCCATTCCCCATCCCTCTCTGCCTTCTGCAAGGAGCATTCCCTTTGCAACTCCTTAGATCGCGCCACACTCCCTAGCAACCACTCCAACCCGCCCACTACCTTCCCCTGTAACTGTAAAAGATGCAACACCTGCCCACATACCACCTCCCTCACCTCCGTCCAGGGCCCTAAACAGCCCTTCCAAGTGAGACAGTGTTTTACCTGCATCTCCTCCAACCTAGTCTATTGCATCCGGTGCTCCCAATGTGGTCGTCTCTACAACAGGGAGACCAAACGTAGACTAAGTGAGTATTTTGCTGAGCATCTTCGCCTGGCCTGTAACAGCCAACCTAACCTCCCAGTTACCACCCATTTCAACTCCTTGCCCCACTTCCTGTCCGACATGTCCATCCTCCAGTGTCGAAATGACTCAGAATGCAAATTTGAAGAACAACAGCTTATCTTCTGTCTGGGCACCCTGCATCCCAGAAGACTTAACATTGAGTTCTCCAATTCCAAATAACCTCCTCACCCATCTCCCGGTTCCCCTTCCAGCCCCACCTCCTCCCTTCCATTCCATTCCATTCCACTTTCTGACCCTACCTTCCAGCCAACAACTGGATTCATCCCTCCATCGACCAACCAGGTCTTACCTAATACCAGTGTTCACCTATCACCACCATTCCACCTCCACCCCTCCCCGCCCCTTTTACTGCAGCTTCCCCTACCCTCACATCTAGTCCTGAAGAAGGATAATACCCAAAATGTTGACTGCTCCTTTCCTCCAGATCCTGCCTGGCTTGCTGTGTTCTTCCAACCTCCTGTTTGTCTACCTTGTCTCTAACGCAGTGTTGATTGCTGTTTAAAAAAAAACCCATCTGTATCACTAATGTCCTTTTAAGGAAGGAAATGTGCTTTTTAGACCATCTCAGATCTTGAATCTGCTGCAAAACATTAGGATTATTTTCCCCCCATCTCACCTTAATGTGTTAATTAGGCTCCTAACAGTAATTTTTTTCAATCTGTATAATCTCAATATTGTTTGGCGTTCTACAAGCTCGTCTTCTTATAATCAGAAGCAGTTTTATTTTATATTGCGAAGCTTGCTACTACAGTATATTTGCACCCTATTCTTTACCAGTCTTTGTTAACTCTGTCACTGCTGAGCTGTATCAAATTCTATTGATAAATATTTGCATTGTTTCTTCTGGTTTATCTGTCACAATTTACTGCTTCCAGATTTTAAAACTCTTTCCTCGTAAAATTGTTTAATAACGCAAAATTAATTAGTGTATGCGAGGGAGTAATGGTGTAGAAATAATGTCACTGTAATCATATTCCAGAGCCATAGGTTGATGTTTGGGGGATTATCCTGCAGACACTGGTTCGAATTCTACCAGGACAAATGGTAAGATTGGATTCTGTAAAAATCTGGAAAGAAAAGCTAGCTTAATTGCAACCAGTTACTCAGTGTCAATTGTTGCAAAAACCCATCTGTATCACTAATGTTCTTTTAAGAAAGGATATCTGCTGCCCTTATCTCGTCTGGCCTAATTGTGACTTCAGATTAATGGTTTGTCATTGTTGATTTTGGAAGAAAAAAACTCATCTGGTTCACAAATGTCCTTTAGGGAGGGAAACCTGCCCTCCTTCCCTAGTGACCAGCAAAGGGCATCTCCAGACACCAAGTAACAGAGATGTCAAGCAGCGTAAGTAGCTAATCATATCGACATTCTCTTGCAGATAGCAAACCAGGAAGTTTTAAAAAAATACAAATGCCTTCAATTATTAGTTTGAGGTTGCAAAGTAAATGATTGAGACATACCCATAGGATTGAGACTGAAGATAAAATGCCAAACCAAAAAAAAAACTTCAAAACCTTATCAAACTATGAAATTTAATATTAAACAAATATAAAAAAGCTCTTTCAAAATGAGTATGCTTGTTTAGCAGTGATTATGAAACTCAGCATGCCCTTACAAACCAGTAACATCTTTGTTCGTTAACAGAGTTTTGAGGTTTTTTACACCGAGTCTAAGACAATCAGATGGAAGTTCCCATCAGCTCAGTAATTTCTAATCGAATGCAGCCTGAGAAGACTCAATAGTGCACTCTCTGGAGAAGCATTCAATTATGAACAGCAACTGTAGGATTTCAGCATTTAAGTGTGCATTTGTGGTCTCCAGAAATTCTAAAGGATCACTGGAATTGAAACATTAACTCTGCTTTCTCTCCACAGATGCTGACAGACCTGCTGAGTTTCTCCTGAAATTTCTCCTCTTGTTCAAGAAATTCCTGTCAGTTTCAAAAAGAATAAGCAATAAAAACGAACACTGACAGTTTCACTCGAGTTAACAGCATAATCCCAGCCATTACTCTGCAACTGAAATGAGACACTTACATTTTTTCAATCCTACGTGTTTTGGTTTCCATAATCCCCGCTACATTATATACTTAGTATTCAGAAATTGCATGCTGATGTCTGAAAACAAGTTCAAATGTTTTCATTCAAAACAGCAACTCGCTTATAAATGTGGACATAGTCATGGTCATTAGGTTTAGAAATCGCCATCGAGAGGCTAATATTTTCTTGGATTAAAATAAAAGTAATGGTTAAATGCACTATTCAAGGACAACAACAAAAGAACTCTTGATTAAAGTTGATATGCTTTTCTTAAATATAGTAAAAGAATATAATTGGCCAGAAATTCCATTTACTTTCCAGTCATAGAATCATACAGCACGGTTACAGACCCTTCAGTCCAATCAGTCCTTACCGAACATAATCCCAAACTAAACTAGTCCCACCTGCCTGCTCCTGGCCCATATCCCTCCAAACCTTTCCTGTTCATGTACTTATCCAAATGTCTTTTAAACATTGTAACTGTATCAACATCCACTACTTCCTCAGGAAGTTCATTCCACTAGGTAAAAAATTTGCCCCTTATGTCTTTTTTAAAACCTTTCACCTTTAAAATTTGCCCCCTAGTCTTAATACCCCCCATCCTAGGGAAAAGACAACTACCATTAACTCTATCTATACCCCTCAGTATTTTATAAACTTCTGTCAGGTTACCTCTCAACCTCCTACGCTCTAGTGAAAAAAATCCCAGTCTATCCAGCCTTTCTTTATAACTCAAGTCTTCCACACCCAGCAACATTATGGTAAATTTCTTTTGAACCCTCTCAAGCTTAATAATATCCTTCCTATAACTGCTTTCACATCCAATCATGTGTTTTAGCTCTACATCCATTTCAACTGCTCCCACACTCCAGTCATCCTACCACTTGGACAGGACAATAGGGAAGATTTTACCCCAGCTAGATAACAGGTTATTAACCCAAGTTCACAGAATTTACACACTTAAAAGATATGGATTTTCTGTGCAACTTAAAGATTATTTTGTGGAATGTGGGGTATCAGTAAGCCCAGCATTTGTTGCCTAACTTTAGTTTCGCTTGAACTGAGTGGTTTGCTACGTCATTTCCTTGCTGTGGGTCTAGAATAAGATACAGGCCAGATCAGGCAAAAACAGCAGAATTCCTTCCTTAAAAGACATTAGTGGATTAGATAGGGTTTTGCAACAATCTATGATAGCTGTTAATGCAGTGTTATTGAGACTAGTTTAATATTCCAGATTTATTAATTTAATTCAAATTTCACGGTCTTCCATAGGGAGATTTGAATCCCTGTTCCCAAGAAATTAGCCTGGATTACTAGTCTCATGCTAAATCCACTGAACTATCTTTTCACATCCGATATCATTTTTCATTCGATGCGTTTTGTGGAGTTGTCATTCATTTTGTCCATAATACACTATGTAGATGACGTTTCATTACCATGAGTGATGTTTTGTTTTTGAGGTGTCCAAATCTAATCTAATTATTTGTTTTAGAGCACAGGATGGAATTTAACATTTCTCCTCCATTCATTGAAATTGACTGGATTCCAAACACAGAAATTTGGTGATGACATTTGGGTGCAGTGATGATAATCAAAAATAATTTATTTAGTTGATGGAATATTAAGTAGCAAACTGAAACTATAATACCCTGTGGAATCCTATGTAGTGGCATGTTTTTCAAAGCAATGGAATCCAAACCAGATGATCCTCTGTGATTATTGATAAATTCTCTGTCCAGTCAACGCATCTTTTGCCTTCTCAGAAACTTTCAGCTTTGGCCATCGATATCCCTGGTCAACTGATGCAGCTTTCTTTGAAGTTATAGAGAAATTCCCTAGTTATGTCACTTAATTAGTATTGTCCAGATCTTGTAAACATTACAATGGTAAAAGTCCATTCGAGACAAGTTCCTGTTCTTTTTTGTCAGTTCACTCTCCTTTCAGTGTTTGCACTTAATTGTACATTTGTTTGGTTGCAGTTCAAAGCCACTTTGTAAAATGGTTATCATTTAGCTGACTGCAGGTAGGGTGTTTTGCTTATAATCAACAGGTGTCCTGTTGTGAATCTCCAAAAGCAACATATTTACATGCAACTCAAAAGGATGTTGAGGAGATAAGCATTAAAACTAGGGACATGTTTGCCTTGGTGACTGATTAGTAATGGCTATTGTACATTTAGCTTTGAAATTCAGAAAATATATATTTGCTTTATAATTGTGATGCACAAACACAAGTATATTCCCAGAAATTTAGAGGCCAATGTTTATTTGGGAAATAGCCAATCCTTATCTGAATCTCATTACTAGGATCCAAATCTCAGACTTTCCATTTATTTATGAACACATTATAAATGACTTCATTTGTATTCAGCAAACAAATCATTAGCAGTATCATTGCAAATGTCACATACACATAATCAATCTGTCATACTGTGTGTACTGTAAAAACCACAGAAGCAGTTCAAATAATGACTTTAAATTCCCCTCTCTTTCGCACTTTTAACCATTTTTTAAGGAAATCCATTTGAAAACATTTTAAAGGTGCGGTATGCGTTATCCTAAATATCTTCATATGGAAATCACTACACAGGTTCTAAAAAATCTTAATTTAAAAAAAATAAGCTTAAACCACTTGAGTGCAGGATTTTAGTTTTATTTTAAAACTCATTTTAGCGTTTTGCGATAGACCATTGGTTTGATGGGGGTGAGGGAACCCTATGTTTTAGGGCAAGGTGACAGTCCCTTTAAGGGCTAAAAGTAAAGCATGACTGTCAGGAACTGATCATATGACCAGACTGCCTTGGGGATAATCCTTTCTATTGTTTAAGAAGTTAATTATAGGGGTAAATAGATTGTGGGTATGGTTGTGGTCTAAAGCTGGATTTTTAGTTTAGAAACGGGCTTGAAAGACTTGCTTCTGTAACAAGTAGAGTGCAGTTAATATTCTGTGTGCTGAAAGAGTTCAAACCTCTTTTTAACAGAAGGATTCTACTAACAGTGAATCAAACTTCTAGGACAACCAAGCTGAGCAGAAAGAGAGAGAAAATTTAACATACAAGGCTTCATAGTTAAATATCAGAACTCAAACAATTCTGCTTGAATGTTAAGGATTAGCAATACCTGCGTTGAACTCAAAGACTACAATTGTGGGACAGGTGAAGGAGAGTTGAATTGAAAATCTTGCTGGAACTAAGTGGAAGATCCAAGAAATCATGATCCTTGTACATAGCTTTGAAACAGCACTCAGACAAGAGAGTTAATCTTCCCAATTCTGATTAGTATCCGACTTGAGTTTTGGGGTACAAGTCAAAAGGTTGTGGAAGGAAATTTGAGCTGGCAAATTCAGTTGTCAGTGTACATAACTTTGTTGTACTTTGTAACCTGTAACATAACTATTTAATACAAGTGTAGATATCAATATTAGTGTTCTTTTTTCTGTCGTAAAATTGTATTCGGATTATCAAAAATAGAAGCTGCTGGTCATTACTGAGAACATTTCAATAGGTACAAGGCTTGAATCTCAGGATTATTCTTGGAAATTAAAATGAATAAATTCAAGAATGCAAATTACCATAGAATCTATTACTACTATTAACAAACTTCATCAAGGAGAAGTTGAACCAAATTAACTTTTTTTTTGAGAAGAAAGTTTTCATTTTCCTCTTTGGAGTTACGGACCAGTTTCAGGTCTACCCAGCCTTCAATTTCCTGCTGTCAAAAAGACATGTAATCAACATACTCCCAAAGCAACTAAAGTCAATGCTTTCCTGTACGTAACTCACACGAGCTGCAGGATGTAATCTGAGGATTTTTCTTTCTACTTCCAAATTTATGGAGGGAAATGCCATAGCACAGTTTGTGATCTATTTCAGAAGTCAGTTGAGGCAAGACTGAAGCAATGCTTCTCCTTCTCTGTATCAGTGATTTCCAGAGCTGTATTCTTCATCAAGCCAACTGAATTTGAATTGGTTCTTTCACTAAACATTTAAATCTTTTGATTGTGAGTATTCAGAATGACAAGTTATTTGCCTGCTTTCAAAGCTGTGAATGACACACTTGCACTAATCTCAGACAAGTAATGAGATGTGTCCCTTTACCATTGAGTGTAAACTTATAATTGCTTGATTATGCATTATTCAGAAACAATTTTTGACTTTTCAGAACCAATTAGATTAGAAAATATTCATGCTTTGTATAGTCATTAATGACAATTAAGACTGATACACACATATAAAATGTATGGTATACGTGAAATACAGTTAAGAAGAAAATTGCTGCAATAAAATTGTAACAGGAGCATCATTATACCAGGAATTGAAAGATTAATTATGTTGAATGTCACTGTAGAAGCTATGTGGAAATCGCCCAGGTGTCCACAAAAAAGCAGGATAAATCCAAACTAGCCAATTACTACCTATCAGTCTACTTTAAAATCATCAAAGTGAGATATACTGTCGCCGACTGTGCAATTACTCAGCAATGCTCGCTTTGGGTTCCCCAGGGCCACCCAGCTCTGAATCTCAAAATAGCATTCATCCAAACATGGATGAAAGAACTGAATTCCAAATGTGAGATGCTATCACATCTGACCAAGTATGATATTGAAGAGCTTCACAGAATTTAAGTCAATAGTAATCAAGAGGAAAACTCTCCATTGGCTAGAGGTCCATCTGGCACAAAAGGAAGATGGCTTTACTTGGTGAATGCTAATCAGAGAATACCTACAGTGTGGAAATGGGCCATTCAGCCCATCGAGTCCATACCGACCCTCCGAAGAACATCCTATCTATCCCTATCCCATCCCTGAAACCCTACATTTCCAATGGCTAATCCACCTTGCCTACACATCCCTGGACATTATGGGCAATTTAGTATGGTCAATCCACCTAACTTGTACATCTTTAGACTGGGGGAGGGAACTGGAGCACTGGAGAAAACCCACGCGGACATGAGGAGAATGAGTAATCTCCACACAGACAGGCATTCGAGGGTAGAATGGGTCCCTGGCACTTTGAGGCAGCAGGGCTAACCGCTGAGCCACTGTGCAGTCAACTCTGCCTTAGGAGCATCATGGAAGGAATTAGTCAGGGTAGAGTCTTAGGCCGAACCATTGTCAATTATGTCTTCAACAACCTTCCTTCCATTATTACACCAGAGATTGGGATGTTCACAGATGATTGGATAATCTCCAACTCCTCAGACACTAGCATGTCCTTATGCAGCTAGACTTGGTAGCCTAAGTGTGACTATTGTCCAAGTGGCAAGTGAGAAGTTGCACCGTACAAGTGCCCGTCAAGGGCTATTTTCAATGCGAGAATCTACTCATCTTCCCTTGACATTCAACAACACCATTATTGAATACCCACAACCAAGAGTTTTTGGCTTAGTTATGAGCAAAAACTGAATGAGACTAGCCACAAAAATAGTGAGTTTTCTGGGAGGTCACAGCATAACATTTCTGGGGAAAGACTGGTTGCCCAAACATTGCCCATTTTCTATCAGTTGGGAATACGATTGAACACTTTCTGGCTACTTAGTGGAGTACAGCTCCAACAATAGAAACTAAGCAGTATCCAGGACAAGGCAGCCTGCTTGGTTGGCACCATCTACATGATCAGTACAAAGTGGCTACAGTTTAGACAATCTGTAATATGCAACTCCTTTTTTTTGCACCTTCAAAACCCGCAGCCTCGATCACTTAGGAAGGAAAAGGGCAATGACTGCAGGGGAGCACCATCCTCTACATTAAACATAAACCAGGCTTGGGAACAATATCACTATCCCTCCAGTGGCCTACAGTCAAACTTTTAGAGTCCCTCCATAAACGACAGAGTGCACCTTGAAATCATAAGGTTTGGGGCAGAAGTAGGCCATTCAGTCCATAAAATCTACCCTGCCATTCAATGAGATCATGGCTGGTCTGGTAATCCTCACCACCACTTTCCCACCACTTTCCCACCACTAGCCCCTAATTCTCAATTCCCTCACCGATTAAAAAATTGTGTCTGTTTATCTCAATCTTAAGAATATTTAGTGACCCAGCCTTTAAAACCATCTGTAAAGAATTCCAAAGATTCAGTCCTTAAATTAAGAAATTCCTCCTTATCTCTATTTTAATTGAGTAGCCCCTTGTTCTGAAATTATGCCCTCTAGTCCTAAACACTCCAGCAAGGGGAATCAACCTCTCTGCATCTACCCTGTCAAGTCCCCTGAGAATCTTGTATATGTTACTACAGGTGCCACTCATTCTTCTATACTTTAATGAGTACATGACCAATCAGCTCAACTTCATGTTTAAAAAAAATCCCTTCATATCCAGGATCAATCTAGTGAACCTTCTCTGCACTGCCTTCAAAGCCAGTACATCTTTCCTTAGCTAAGGGGGACTAAAACTGTTCACAGTATTCTAGGTGTAGTCTAACCAGTGTCCTGTATAGTTTTAGCAAGTCTTCATTATTTTTATATTCCACTCTCTTTGAAATAAAGGCCTACATTCAATGTGCCTTCCCAATTACCCAGTGAACTTGCATACTAGTTTTTTGTGATTCATGCATAAGGACCTCTCAAATCCCTGTGTTGCAACTTTCTGCAATCCTTCTCCAGCTAAATAATATTCAGCACCTTTATTCTTCCTGCCAAAGTGCATAACTCCACATTTTTCCCACATTATATTCCACTGGCCACGATTTTGCCCATGGGCTTATCCTAGCTATAAACCTCCAGACTCTTACCTTCACCACCTACCTTCCAACTCATTTTTGTGTCATCCACAATCCAAGCTACTAACATACATGGAAAATAATTGTGGCCCTAGCAATGATTCCTGTGGTATTCAGCCAATTATAAAATGTTATCCTGAAAACGTCCCCCTTATCCCAAATCTGTCTTGTTAGTTAACTGATCCTCTCTTATGCTAATGTACAATCCCACAATCATTGACTTATCTTCTTAACAAGCCTAATGTGTGATATCTTACTGAATGCCTTTTGGAAAATCAAATATATTACATCTACTGGTTCTCCTTTGTCTAGGACTCCTGAACCCATACCTAAATCACCTACACTGCAGTCATCCAAGGTGACAGCTCAACATCAACTTAAGGGCTATTATAGATAGGAAATATATTCTGTCCTGATCAGTAACATTCATATACTGACAATGATTAAAGCAAAACTCATCTTCAGGTCAATTGTAGTGACATTAAATTATCATAAGCAGCCAAGTCTTAGAAACAGGAAAAGACCTATAATAGCTTCACTCATTTTTGAAACATTAGTCCTACTTGTTGTTATATTTTTATCTTCTTTCTTCTTCTGCACATCATCACTTGTCATTCAGTGGCTTTCTAAGCAACTTATTCCACATATCTATTACCATTTGAATGAAAATAGTTCTGCATGAATTTGTTCATGGGGCTGAATTTTGGCAAAAATTGGCTAAGTGTCAGTTCTGGGGAGTTTCATGGAAGGTTTCTCTCTGTGGGCTCTCATGCAATTCTCTGATCATTTTATGTACGCACCACAGCCCTATGGCACTATGTTCACACCATATTTATCTCAATGCTCCAGCTGTCCACCAAGTCAAACCCTTCCCGGTTGAGCATGAGAATTACTACCTTGGAAACAGTTGATGGAGACAAGTTGGCACCTCCTCCCCCTTCCAATTTGCTGATAGGGGCTGAAAATCCTGGTGCATGGGGTCTGGAGAAGGGAGCCATCCTCATTCCTCAGAGCCAGCAAAACAGGACAAGGCCACTAGACCTGGTCAACCTGGTCTGAAGTTGCCACCCAGATCAGTGCAGAGTGCATGGTCTTGAGCAGCACCCAGAAATGCAAGATGATGATTAATGACCTTCTGTACTCTGCAAGGGTGGGTGCTACATCTTTTTGCTGCTACCTCACACTGCCACAAGATCTACCAAGCTCACCACTGCATGCAGCATCTTTCTTCAATCCACCCCATTCCCCCAAATTACTAGCCCTCCCTATCCTGTGTGCTTCCTACTCTCACTCAAAATACCTCACCAGCTTTCGTCCATCAGCATTTGCAGCTGTCAGATATTTACATCTAATTTAATCTCTCCCTTTGTCCCATTTCAAGAGAAAACAGTCTGCAGTAAAATCGAGAGACAGGCAGAGAGCGGCAGACATGCCATGTTTTGGGTTGTGCAATATTTGTCTCCTTACCCTATACAAAAAAAAAGATTCTGATGTCACAGGAGAAAAACAGGTCCACATCCCATCAACCGAGGAAGATTCATTGTAAACCACTGTGTTGGTCTCCTATTCCCACCACTATAAATATATTCTTAAGCTTCTAAACCTATTTCGAAACTCTTTTCATCTTGTGTTTTCTGCTTTCACCAACAACATCCAAGGAATATCTTCACAGAGGAGAGCATGCTATCTGGCTGCTGCGACCACTGTATCCATATTCTATTCATTGATGCTCAGCCCTTAATACTAAGTAACAGAAGAATGATGGACATTGATCTCACTTCAGGTGCCTCTTCCTCAAAAAGGAGACACTGTGGTGCATACAGACAGCCAGCTGGAAAGGAACCACATATAGCTCCCCTTTCTGCCCTCCCACCAGGACACTCCATAGGTGCCCAGTCCTTCCATCTGTACCCTGCCTACAATTTACAATTCCCAACGCTGAAGAAGTTTGTGCCAAAGGAAGTTGAGTGTACAGCAGGCTAAGATGCTCTCAGCACATCTAAATTTTCGAGTCACAACTCCCCCCGCCTGCCCACCCCCACCTCACCCCACCCCACCGTGTTATCTACCCAAATCTCCAAGGCCAACAGGTTCTAGTATAGAGTACACTACCTACATCCCAGCCACAGATTCCAGGACTGCATCTAGACATTGTGGGAGGGGAAGGACAAAGAAAAATCTTTGAGGGCACAAAGGTGATATAGGTGACACCTCACTCTAAATACATGATGTTTAAATACGTCAGTGACTATCCTGAGCTGCAACAAAAGCAAGTTATCCTTACTACTATCTAACATTCTAATGCTGTCAGAGGGACTGCTATTCTTTCCATAGCATCCATTCCAGCATAACACATTGTCATGACTGAATGAGCGAGTATCAAATGTTGTAAAGGCTTCTAACAGTTCAACAGCTTAACTTTTAAGAACAGACAGGAAAAGCATACAAGACCACGTGCAGTTGGCATTAAACAGAGGATGCTGGTCTCAGCAGCATCCAAATCCCTACAGTGAAACACGAGCATGTAACTCTGTTCCACTGGGAAAAGTTCAGAAAGAATTCCTTTCTGGATTGCTTTTGCCAATGTTACTCCACTGTAGAAGGAAAAGGTTTGTTCATTCTGTAGAACATCCTTATTTTCCTATTTGATGCAATGCTGTGGCTCTCTCAGATCCTCACTATCCTTCATTTTACTCAAGAATGAAACAGCATCTTCTCTATACACTGTACTGCATTGCAACGTACTCCCAGACTGGCATTGGAATCTGATGTGGATGAGACATTTTACCTCATTGGCTTCAGTGGAAGAAGGTATTGTATTACATTGCAGATAGATGTTCTGACAACCATCTTTTAAATAGAGTGAAGCCTTTGCCCCTCTCTGATATTATGGAGGATGAACAAACGTAGGTCTCCTGTCTTTTCACGGTGTCATGAGGGGACCTTTAACTTGAAACTACCTTTGAGGAAGGTGCATTACATCCACTGGAAGTTGATGCTGGATCTGGGCTTCCAGGCAAGTGTTCCAAATCATTGCATTCAATCTGTACTGACTGTTACTGAGATGCCACAGAAGAAATAGCAGCTTCTGAGGCTGGATGCTTTGGGGATGGTTCCAGTGAGCCTATGTGGGCAACAACAGCATCAGGGCAGCTCGTCAGTCATGTGAGCAATCACAGCACACAAAAATGACATTTCAACAGCGTCCTCCAAATGTCGGGACAAAGTGACCTCCAACAACCACGGGAGATAGGTGCATCCACATGCACCTTTCACACCATTGACCTGATTCAGATGTATGCTGCTCAAGCTATTTGACACACTACTGTGGAATATTCATGTGACTAGCAAGAATGAGAACCTCTTCCATGATGCTCAACTCCCAGAGTTCCTAAGAAAGGTAGCACTGTATAGACAATAACTGGGTGGACATTTTATAATCCAAGGCGTGAAGTGAGCAGTGAGCAGCTCCTAAACCACGCACAGGCTATTGAAACTTCAGAAGATGATTGAAAATTGTGGAATGAATGTGGAACTTTAGAGCTCGCTTGAGATTACTTGTGCTTCACTGCCACTACTAGGATCAATTTGTAATATTGAATGAGATAGTCACGATTCCATTTGGCCTGGATTTTTATCTGGTAGTGTTTCACAGTGCGAGTTGTAGGCTCAGCGTGTCAATCCGCATGACCCCTCAAACCTTTAGTTTCCATTCCTCCTGGCCTCCCTGTCAGCCCCATCAGCTTTGATCTATACCATGCCACCATTGAACGCTCTTGCTTAATTGCTCGTCTTCCTACTTTACCCCATGAGGCCCAGGCATACAATACAGTTATGGCAAACATAGTTATATACTGAACTGCTCCCCTCCCACACCCAGGCCAGGGCAGTAGTAACTGTTGACGCTTCCCACTTGCTCCATTATCCTGTGTCCTCCCAAGCTCTTCTGTCTCCCACCCTTACATGCTGCATTGCCCCTCTTCACAATTATTAGCCTTTCTGCAGCAGAGCATGCTTTCTCCAATCCCCACAACTGATGTCCCCAAAACACAGTAGCTCCTGACAACCCCACCTTGACTTTCAGTGAACAGATCCCCAGAACTGGCTGCGGCTCATCCTAGTGATCCATTGGAAAGACAGCTCCAGCTGGTGAGCAACCAGATCCCAGGCGGGTCTTTCAGCAGATCCCTGACTAACTTACTGCTACTCTCCTGATGGTCACATTGGACCAGCAGGATTGAGTGTGACCCACTTTAAAAACTGTAATGATACTAACCCCATGACCCCGATCACCCCTAGCATCTGAATGACCACATCCAAGTGCCTAGACTGATATCATACAATGTCCTTAACCTACTGTACTGGTACTCCCTGACTGACAACAATCCCCCCAGATTTGAGCAAAGACAACTCCCCTTAGACATTGAGACATAGTCATTTGGTTGAAGCACATACACAGTGTGTTTACTTTGTAAGTTGTGTGACTTTGAAGCAGTAGAGTGCAATACAGCAATGTGTCCACCCACATGACTAATCATTGCTGGCAAACATGACAAGCTGTCTTACTTTGTGTCTGCACTAAAAGGCAAATCAAGGCAGAAATACAGTGAGGCTGTAGATTCTGAATAAGGTTACTTTGTGCAAAAATGCAAGGCAAGGCAAGGCAAGGCAGAGATACTGACCATCCAATGTCTACAAAAGTAGGGGAGAAGGCAGGAATCTCGCAGCAAGTAACTCAGTTCCTGATTTGCTAAAGTCTGTGCACCATCTACAAGGCAAAAGTCAGGAGTGTGATGGAATACTTCCCCCTTGCCTGGATGGGTGCAGCTCCAACAACACTCAGGGAAGCTTGACACCATCCAGGACAAAGAATCTTGCTTGATTACACAAACATTCACTTCCTCCACCTCTGACTCAATAGCAGCAGCGTGTGCTATCTACAAGATGCACTACAAAAATTCACCAAGGCTCCTTCAACAGCATCTTCACAACCCACAACCACTTCCATTTAGAAGGACCAGGACAGCAGAAAACTGGGGACACCACCACCTGCAAGTTCCCCTGCAAGCCACTCACCATCCTAACTTGGAATATATCACTGGGTCGGAATCCTCGAATCCGCTCCTGAACAGCACTGTAGGTCTACCTACACCAAATGGGCGGCATGAATATAAGAAAGTAGCTCACTACTACCTTCTCAAGGACTTAATTCTGTCTATCACTTGCTGGTCATGCTGTTTGGCATGAAAGTAGTCCTGTTTTACAGTTGCACCAGGTCAACACCTTATTTACGTTTCTGCTGCTGCTCCTGGCAAGCCCTCCTGCCCTTCCCATTGACTGAGTTGATTCCCTGCCCTGATAGTAATGGTAGAGTGAGGGATGTGCCAGGCCATGAGATTCCATTGTGGTTGCATATAGTCTGCTGCTGCTGATAGCCTACCGTCCCTCACTGATGCTCAGTCTTGACTTGATAGATCTGTTCAAAGTCTGTCCCATTTACCTTTGTAAATGACAGACAACATAATGGAGGCTATTCTCAACATGAAGGTGGACTTTGCCTCCACAACACCAGTGTGTGGTCACTCCTACCAATACTGTCATGGACAGATGCATCTGCAGCAGGCAGATTGGCGAGGATGATATCAAGTATGTTTTTTATCACTTGTTGATTCCCTTATCACCTGCAGCAGATTCAGCCTAGCAGCAAATGTCCTTTAGGACTCTGCCAACCCATTTAGTAGTTGCTGAGTCACTCTTGTTGATGGATATTAAAGATCCCCCAACCAAGTATATTCTGCACCCTCGCCACCCTCAGTAATTCCTCCAAGTGGTACTCAACATGGAGGAGTACTGATTGATCAGTTGAAGGGGGAAATGTAAACGGCAATTAGAAAGTTTCTTTGCCCATGTTTTAACCTGATGCAATGAGACTTCATGCAGTCCCAAGTCAATGTTGAGGTAACTCCTTCCTGACTATATATCACTGTGCTGCTACCTTTGCTACGCCTGTTTTGCGAGTGGGATATAACATACCTAGGGTGGAGACGGTGTCTAAAAGCTTCAGATCTTTCTGGAAGATATGATTCTGTGAGTATGACTACATCAGGCTGTTGCTTGCCTAGACTAAGAGACAGCTCACCCAATTTTGGCACTGGCCCCCAGATGTCAGTAAGGAGGACTTTGCAGGGTTGACAGGCTTCTACATTGTCACTTCTACCACCTTAGTCAATGCTAGATGGTCCATCTAATTTAATTCCTTTTCTGAGACTCCCTAGCAGAGGGGCAAATAAGAGAAAAGTATAGTGATAAAAAAATGTGATACATATACATTGGCAAAGGGAGCTGGAAGATAAATTCATAGTGTTTTCTGGGACAATTTCTTAGAGATGCATGTTCTAGCACTAACCACAAAGCAGTCTTTACTCAATCTGGTAACGTGCAACGAGACAGGATTAACGAATAAGCTAACAGTGAAGGTGCCCTCCTTAGAACTGATCTTATCATATTTCGTTTAATGAAGAAAAGAGTAAATCTAAGACTAAGAATAAATCTAAGATTTTTGAAGAAGGGTCTAGGCCTGAAACGTCAGCTTTCCTGCCCCTCTGATGCTGCTTGGCCTGCTGTGTTCATCCAGCTCTACACCTTGTTATCTTAAATCTAAGACTAAAGTTTTCAGGAGAATTAAGGCAATTACAAGGCATGAAGATAAAGCTGGTTAACGTGAACTTGGAAATTTGGATACAGGATTGTTTCGAAGCGATACATTGGCAGAAATTTAAAGAGATATGTTAGAGTAACCAGAAAAGGGACATTCCAGTAAGAAAGCAAGATTCCAAGGGAAGGACACACATGGTTAACTAATGATGTTAAAGAGTATTTTAGGTTTAAAGAAAAACAGTATAATTCTAAGTAGAGGTATGACCAGTCAGAAGATTGGACAGAATATAAAGAACCAAGACCAACTTATTAATAAGGAGATAGAAATTAGAGCATAAAAACAATGCTGACCAGAAAGACAAATACAGATAGGAAGATTTCCAGGCATTTAAAAAAAAAATGAAGAGTGCATTTTCCCTCTAGTAAGGGAGTGTCTAGGGAATTAATAATGGATTATAAGTAAATCGTAGATGAATCGAACAGATATTTTGCAGAGGGATCTGGGTGACCTTGTGCAATGAATCGCAGAAAACTAAAAAGAAAACTGGCGCAGCAGGTAATAAGGCAGGCAAATTGGATGTTGGCATTTATTGCTGAAGGAATCGAGTATAAAAGTAGGGAAGTGTTGCAGCAACTGTACAAGGCATTAGTGAGACCACAGCTAGAGCACTGCATACAATTTTGGTCCCCTTACCTGAGAAGGGATGTAGTTACATTTGAGGCAGCACACATGAGGTTAGCTAGATTGAATATGAAGAGATATTGAGCAGTTCAGACCTATACTCCTGAAGTTTCGAAGAATGACATGGGATCTAATTGTGGTATAAAATATACTACAGTAAATTGGCAAAGTAGCCACAGAGAGGATATTTTCTCATGTGGCGCAATCTAGAATGTGAAGTCATAGTTTCAGGACTGGGGTAGTAGCAGATTTAAAACAAAGATGAGGAGAAATTACTTCTCTCAAAAGGGTTGGG
Organism: Rhincodon typus; assembly: GCF_021869965.1. NCBI lineage: Eukaryota > Metazoa > Chordata > Chondrichthyes > Orectolobiformes > Rhincodontidae > Rhincodon > Rhincodon typus. Next base: position 47,908,787 of record NC_063337.1, read on the forward strand.
AATCTGTGGAATCCACTTTCCCAGGCTACAGTAGATGCTGGGACGTTTAGTAAATTTGACGAGAAAATAGATGGATTTTTAATTAGCATTGAAGGGTTATGGAGACCTGTCAGAAAAGTGGAATGGAGTCCAAAGTAAGATTCATCATATCAAACAGCGAGGCAGGCTCAAGAGGCTAAATTGCCTACTCCTGCTCCTAGTTTTTACATATGTTTATGTAATATTCTCACCAAAACTCTACACAACTGCAGCATGACATCCCTCCTCCTGCATTCAAATTTTCTCGCTCTGAAGGCAAACATACCATTTGTCTTCTTCATCACTTTCTGCACCTGCATGCTAACCACCAGTGACTGGTATATGGGGACACCCAGGTCTCATTGTATATTTCCTCCATCAATTTATAACCAGATAATAGCCTGCCTTTCTGTTTATTGCCACCAAAGTGGATAACCTCACATTCATCTACACTATAGGGCATCTGCCATGTACTTGCCCACTTACTCAGCTTGTCCAAATCTCACAGAAGTATCTCTGCATCGTCCTCACAGCTCACCCTCCCAACCAACTTGGTGTCATCTGCAAACTTGGAGAAAATACATTTAATTCCCTCATCTAAACCATTAATATACATGGTGAGTAGCTGTAATCCTTGTACCAATTCCTGGCTCCCATTCAGAAGACCCATTTATTTCTACTCTTTGTTTCCTGTTGGCCAGTTTTCTATCCCTCTGAACACACTATGCCCAATCCCATGAGCTTCGAGTTTACATGCTAATCTCTTCCATGGAGCTTTGTCAAAGCCTTCTTTGTCAAGAGCCTACTCAGTTCAATGACAGTGACTCTTCTTCAGACCTGAAACATCAACTTTCCTGTTCCTCTGATGCTGCCTGGCACGCTGTGTTCCTCCAGCTCCACACTTCGTTATCTCTAACAAATATGGACCTTTCAACGTTTTCCACAATTATTGCTACCCCTCAATAACCATGCAGGTCTTCCATTGAATTTCCTGCCCATATACCCTACAGCATGATACACAAGCTAGGTACAACTTAAATTTACATCTTGAACACAACTGGAAGAATTTCTAATGAAGCCTGTGGCAGCATTGACCATTGATACTTAGAAAAATGCACCAGATCGTAACTTCAATAGCAGTGTCATGGTATTCAGTAGAAAAAGCGATCAAACTTCTGGCCTCAATGAATAAAGAATCAATCACTCTTTCTGTTTACATTTGAGAAACACATTAACTGATATTACAGTTGTGACTAGGGATAAACTGTGGGCAGTGGTAACTTTGCTATTCATTAGCAGAGGCATTCTAAATTGCAGTGCACATTCAGCTACGATTATTAGAAAATGGCAAAGATCTGCAACTGGTGCCCTACTAACCCACAGGATGCTGAAAGATTTGTCCCTAGCTATGCTCAGTTCGATGTATCAAAATCAGCAGTTTTAGTTTATTGATCATCTCCTTGGTGTCTTCTGACATTTTGTAGTATTTTAATCACAAGTTATAGTATTTTAGACATTTAAAATAAACTATTTTAGGATACAAAAATGTCTGCAAATGTTTTAAAATTAAGATAGCTTGTAATTAGAGTAACATTGTATGTTTGTGAATTTTGAAGAAAGATTTTGACATAGTAATCATTCCTGTAGACATGTAGCTCCCCAAGTGCTACAAACGAATGCTATAACTACTTTCATCAACCTGTTCAAACATGTTATGACATAGATCCTGGGTAGTGAGACTTGAACCCGGACCTTCTGGTCCAGAGGTAGGGCTACTGCCACTACACAAGAGTCTGAACAGTTTATTTAAATTGTGTTTAGACATGGCAGGTGAGACTTTAACCCGGATTTATTCACTTGCTTGAAAAGCTGGGCAGTTAATGAGATCAGTGCAAGTCTGCAGTGATGATTCCATCAGCCAGCATATCCCAAACACCTACTCAGAAGGAAGAAAATAGAGCAAGCTAGAACCGATAATGGAAACAAGTGTCATATTATCAGACTGTAATCACAGCTCAAGTTGGGAAGCTGAATATGCTTTTCTCAAAATCACTATCCTGAGACCAACTAGTACATTTAAACTCAAGTTAATGCTTCTGCAAAATGTAATTAACAATCTTGGTCAGTGCACAGACAAATATTAAAGTGCTTTATGACTGGAGGCACTATTTCTCCTCATGTGTGAGGCACATTCCATTGCTTCTTGTAAGTTAAACAATAGAAAATTAGTCTGCAATTTTACAATCAGCAGTTTGTTATTTTAATACAATGGGATTGTCATGCCATTCACTCACATGGTAAGTGAATTGGGAAACCGAGTTTTATTTTAATCATAAACAGCACATACTATACACCAGAATTTTAAAAAATAGAAAATGTACATCAATCCCACCAATATCTGTGAAAAGGAAAATGCACAAATGTTCTGGATATAGACATTTTACCAGAAATGGAAGTGGTCACTAAAGGTCTACTCACAAAACAGTGACACAAATTTTTTTAACTTTTAGGGACACCACCTGACTTCTGTTTTCACAATGCAACTAGTATTTGGGGGGATTTTTATAATATGCAGCTTTTCTACAGCACTAATTATATGCCTCCATGGCAAGTGGAAAATCCATCCTTTCGTGTTTTCTTTTAAAAGTGCTGACAGACCTGCCATATATTTTCAGCATTTCCAGTCTTTATTCCAATTCACATCATTAGCACTTTCTGTTTACCCTGTGTCTCGCATATATACACTTGCTTGTCAACAATAGATATAATTGTGATTAGTAACATTTTCATTCTGTTATTACTAATGAAGTCTTTTTTTCTCCATATGAAAAACTGAAAAACTGATAAAGTTGAAATTGAAATCTTGGTTTCAATGTCTTTTCTATATTTCGCCTAAATTATTAATTGAATAACATTCTAACTGCTGATTACCAAGATGGTATGAAAATCGCATCAGCTGGAGAGTTAGCGGAGTGGAGACTGAAAATGCAGAAGTCAAAAATTTGGCACTTAGGCCTGAATTCTACTATCCAGTGAACAAAACCACTCTGGAATGAATATGCTGGGTCTGAGTGAATTGACCTGATTTGCATTCTCTCCAAAAGATGGTAGCACAGTGATAATATTACTGGACTAGTCATCCAGAGGCTTGAACTAAGGAACTGAAAATGTGAGTTCAAATCCCATTATGGGAGCTGAAGAATTGAAATACAATTAAATTAATAAATCTGTAATAAAAAGCTTGTCTCAGTAATTGATGTTGGTCTTGCCTCCAGCAGGGTATTTTACCTGATGCATCACTGCTTATGTTATCTGTTGAAACATAAGAAATTAGATGTGGATATCATGATCTTGAATCATCCAGGCATTTATTACAGCTAGCTATTATAGACAAACATTGAGTGAACATAATCTTCAGGCACATTATTATCTGAACCTAACATTAAACTATTAGGTTACATTTGAACAGCACTGAGCAGCATGCTTTCAGTAGCGTCTCATGCTTCAAGTGATCCCACTAAGATGGTAAATGAGGCCTTTATATCCTCAGGTCAGATGCTATGCTATCATTGTATCGTGGGCATGTCTTTTTAAAGGAACACTCTTATCCTGGTGAGACATAACACAATAATGATGATGATGATCATGAATCTACCCAATTGCATAAAACCTAGCCCATTAATGTGCTTCAGGGAAGGAAATCTCTCACCCTGACCCAGTCTTGCCACATGTGACTTTCTACCCATAGCAATACCATTGACTTTTAACTGGCCTCAAACGTCCTAACAAGTTACTCATTCATTTTGAAATGCTACAGAGAAGTTAAAGAAAAAGAAACAAAAACAGAGGTTGCTGGAAAAGCTCTGCAGTTCTGGCAGCATCTGTGAAGAAAAAAGATCAGAGTTAACGTTTCGGGTCCGGTGACCCTCAGAACTGGATTTTGATTTTTTATTAAAGAAAAAGAAAACTGGGTGAACCATTTAGCAGATGCACAGAAAACAACAAAGACACCCTGCTCAATTGACTATACAAAGTCCTCCTCACAAATATCCGGCTTCTATGCCAAGATCTGAAGAGCCAGTGCACAAACTGGTAATCAACAGCCTGATATAGGGATGGCTCAATGAGTATGTCTATCAGACAATATTCTAGACCACTTCATCACCATCTCTTGGGATGTCCTCTCCCAATGTAAACAAAGGCCCAGAAAAGGTGGCAGCACAATGATAGACAATTAGGAGGATATGGCGCTGGGCATACGATTATTGACTCCACACTCCATGAAGCATCATGGCATCAGGTCAAACATGAGTAAGGAAATGCTACACAGTTTGCAATCTACCATCCTCTTCTGCTAATGAATAAGCATTCCATCATGTTGAACACCACTTAGAAGTAGCACTGAGCTAACAAGAATAAAGTATGTATTTTAACTGATGATACTTCAACTTTCATCACCAAGAGCAAATCAGTCATATTCAGCTGGCTGAGTCCTTCAGGTTGTATCTGACCACATCAGGTGCTGACAGAGCCAAGGAGGAGAAAACGAGGAGACTTGGTCTTCACAAATCTAGCTGTTACAGATGCATCTGTTCATGACAGTAGTGGTAGGCATGACCACTACTGGTGCTTGTTGAGATGAAGTTGTGTCTTCATACTAGCAATAAGTTCCATTCAGTTTTGTGACTCTATAAAGGACGGGATAAATAAATACTTGGATGATAATGATCTGATTGAGCAGTCAACATGGATTTGCAAATGAGAAATAGTCTTTGACAAATTTGGAGTTTTTTGAAAATGTGACTAATAAAATTGATAAAGGAAAGCTGATGGACTTAGTGTCTTTGGATTTTCAGAAGGCTTCAATAAAATCCCCACAGGAGGCTGGTTAGAAAAACTGAAGCAAGTAATGGCATGGATTAATGATTGGCTAACAGACAGAAAATAGAAAGCAAAAATAAATGGGTCATCCTCGCACTGGTAGACTGTGACTAGTCAATTACCATAAAGATAAGTGGTCGAGCTTCAGCTGTTCACGATATATATCAATAATTTGGACATGGGAACCCAATGTGATATTTCCAAATTGTGGATGCATGTCATGAGGAATGTGTAAAGTGGCTTCAGTAAGATTTAGACAGGCTTAGTGACTAGGCAAGAACATGGCAGATGAAATATAATATGGCAAAACATGAGAATATTGGTAGAAGACATAGGTGTGAGAATATTTCCTAAATGCTAACAGACTGGAAAGTGTAGACGTACTAATTGATTTCAGTAAATCATTGAAAGCCATATAGATGTAGCAAACTATGAGAAAGGCTAATGGAGTGTTAGCCTTCATCATAAGAGAATTTGAGTACTGAGGTAGCGAAGTCATGCTTCAATTAGACGGGAGCTTGATTAGACTGCACAGAATTTTGGCCCCTTATCTCAGGGAAGACATTATTGCCAATGAGGGATTGCAACAAAGGTTCACAAAAACTGTCGTGTGAAGAGAAATTGGGAAAACTGACCTGTATGCTTTAGAACGTCAAAGATTCAGAGGTGATCTAATTGAAACTTAGAGGATTGTGAACCTTTGGAATTCCCTACCTGAGGGTTATGGAGCTTAGTCTTGAGTATTAAGTCGAGATTGGTAGATTTCAGATTACCGATGGCACACATAGTTATGAGATGGGGTGCTTCAAACTGTTTGATCAGCCAAGATGATAAATGGTGGAGCAAGCTCGATGAGCTGACTGGCCTACTGTTGTTCCTATGTTCCCATTGTGTGGGATTTACATTTATAAAAACATCAGACTTCTAAAAGAACTAATGCTGAGTACATTTGTTATTTCCATACTGAGAAACCATTTCAAAAGTCAAAAATGATTTCTTGCCATAATCAAATAAAAAGCAAAAAAACTTAATCCTAACATTAAATGTAGTAATCTAGAAACAAAATAAAAGACAAAATTAAAACAAGGAGTACTTGTAACACTTCCACATGAAGTGCAACTCTTTCCTGCCATTCAAGGGATTGCGTTATAATGTTATTGAATAACACTCCTTTGATGGATCATTTGATAGATCTTAGCTCAGAAGTGCTGTCCTCCCACCATCTTTTCAAGAAACAAATTGGAAAGACTTGTGACACTCAGAAAATAATTCTCTTCATCTCCATTTTAAATGAGCAGCTTGTTTTTAAACAGTGAGCCTGAGCTCTAAATTCTCCCACAAAGGAAGATCCTCTCCAAATCCACATCATAAGATCCTGGGGGGTCTTGACAAGATTCAACCTAGTTGCCTCCTACTCTTAAATGCTGGCAGATACAAGATTAGACTGTCCAAACTTTCTTCACAAGACAGCCTGCTCATTCCAGGTTTCAGTTCAGTAAATCTCTGAACTTCCAACACATTTAAATCCTAACTTAAATAAGGAAATTGATACCATACAAAGTATTCCAGATATGTTTTCACCAATGTCTTACATAACAGAAGCATAAGCTCCCCATTTTTATTTTCTAATCCCCTCACAATAAACAATAATAATTTATACGCTTTAATTACTTGCTGTGACTGTATCATAACATTTAGCAATTCATTCACAAGGACACCCAGATCCCTCTGCCTCATCTCACCATTTAGCTGATATTCTTCCTGTCAAAATGTACAATTTCACATTACTCCACGTTATATTCCATTTGTAAGATATTTGCCCACTCACTTAGCTTATCTATATCTTTTATAGCCTCCTAATGTCATGTTCAGAACTCAACTTCCTATTTATCTTTGTCACTTTAGCAAATTTAACAATCATATCTTTAGCACAGTCATCCAATTCATTTAAATCCTAAAACAACAATATAACATTGAGACCCCAGGTCTGAACCCTGTGGCATACTGCTCGTTACATTTTGTCAACTAGAAAATGACACATAAGCCCCTCCTGTTACCTGTCAGCTAACTTCTACTCATATCAATATGTTACCACCCACACTGAGCAGTTTTTCCAATAAAGTCTTTGATGTGGCTCCATATCAAGTGCCTTCTGGAAATCTGCATACAGTACATCCACTTTATCCACAGCACTTGTTTCCTCTTCAAAGGAAACTCCTATAAATTGGTTCATAAAACTATATCAGCTTTGCTTATTTTTTTTGAATTTTTCATTCTAGGACCCGTACCGTAACACATTTGAGAGTAGTTTCTAACATTTTTCCTATGACAAAAGTTAAGCTAATTGGACTGCCTAGTTTCTTGCTTTCTGACTCGCTCCCTTTCTGAATAAAAGAATTAATTGGCTATTTTCCAATTTCAAGGAACTTTCTCCAAACTTAGGAACCATTTTCACTTTAGCTGCTGAATTAATTCTCCTGGCAGTTGCTACATTGGCAGAATGGCAAGGAGGTTTGTACTGTCACTTAAAGCTGAAGTCTACAATGAATGATGCAGCACGTGTTGACAGCTATGATTCTCATTTCAAGGGATCTACTTTGACTGTTTGGCCTTCAAAATGTTTTATAGTCCCTGTTCTCCCTTGTCCTGCAAAATGATGGGGAAATGAGCAGATGCAACACAAATGGCTAAGCTGCCTGAGCAGAGTGGCAATGGAGGGTTCTCGGATAAGGCCCTATCCTAGACGTTCAGGGACCAGTTCACTTCCTTTTTGTGAGGATATGTCCCAGTTTCACGAAGGCAGTACTCATTTAAATCACATCTCTGTTGCAGGCAGACCTGCAGTGCAGTCCAGGGCGACGTACAAATTTGCTTGCATCAGGTAGCATCGCCAACACATTGTAGTTCGCCAGATACTGTTGTACAAGGGAGCAGCCGGACACACTATATGCTAGGAGAGTTGAATATGTTGTTTTAATCTCTCTTTTGAAACAAAAACGCTGCTAGTTGTACATGCACTAGTACAGAGGAGCTTTTGGGGGCTTAGTCTTTTACTCTACAATACTTTTATAAGTTGTACTGTTCCTGCACAAGTACTAGCACTAAAGGTAAAGTCACTACAGTCCTACTGGATCATAGGCCTGCTTTCTCATTAGAGAGAGATGACTAGTACCTCTCCTGTATTGTAAATTTCTTTAAAGATTTTTCGGCAAACTAGAAGCCTGCTTTCTTCTCTGAAACTTTCAGTTTTGATTTGAGAGTTAGTTCAAATGGGAATGTCCACAAATGGCACAGTAATTCAAATCTTACATTAGCATTTCCAGACAAAATTTGTCCTGAAGAACCCGACTCTGGCCTCAATGTAAACCAATGCTTCACTTAAAAAGTCATGATTATCTTGAACGTAACCCCAACTTTGTAAGAACATTTCATTGCTATGCAAAAAATTATCAATTTCTGTCTTGAATGTGCTGAATGAGGGGTAAAAAAAAATTAAAAGATTCAGCAACCTCCAAGTGAAGGACTTCATTTGCATTTTAGTCTTAAATGGCCTACCCCTTATTCTGTCATTGCACCCCCTGGATTGGATCCTCCTTCAGCCAGGGGTTATGTCCTATTTACAACTGCAAATTTCAATGAAATCACCATTTACTCTTTCAAACTCAGAATACAGGCCCAGATTTTCCCCTTCTTTCATCAAGACGATCCAGTTTTCTTGGGAGTTACTCTGGTTGACCTCCTTTCTCTCTGTGGCTAATATGTCCTATGAGAACAAAACTGTGCAGATTGGGATGTCTAGTTGGCATGGGCAAGTTGGACCAAAGTATCTGTCCCTGTGCCGTATGCCTATTACTTTATACCTATTTTGCACTTTCGATAAAGAAACAGGCAGTGGTCGTAAAGCTTCACCGTGGCCGAGAGTCTCCGCATTATTGGGATTGGGTTGGTGTGACTGTTACTGCAACATACTGCATGTAAATACAACCACCACAAAGCAGATTTGTACTACAAATGCAATGGTTTCTTTCTACTCAGTCAAATGATTACATTCTGGTCATCGGGACCATCATTTCAATTCCTAATCTTCTGGCAGCAGTCATGATGACTTCATTCTGTAGTAGACTGCTGTGCCAACCACAAGAAACCAAAGGATGGCAAATGGGCAAAAAAGGACTATCCACCGATTACCCACCTCATGACTGCAGCGTGCAACACATGGGTGAACACGCATGTTGCCACAATCATACCATCACACAACATGTTGTTATGAAGGCAATTGCGTTGTTTGAGAAAGCCTCTGCTTACTGAGAAATTATTCGGGGAAATTGCTACATGGCTCCTTCGAAGTATTTCTCATGCACCATGTGTCACGCGCAAGATGCAGCAGACCACAATCTCACTGTCATGAAGACATAACCCATGCCAGTAGGTATCCAGTGAGTAGCCAAGGAGAAGAAGGTGGTAGAGGAGAAATACAAGACAGGTCAGCTCCAGGTCGGCACTCCATGATCCACTTATCCTATCACAGAACGAGTGAATGCAACCACAATTCTCCATCATACAACATTGTCTTGCCTTACCCCTCTGTTACCTAATAGTCAAAACCATAATCAGAGGTCCACAGTGCAGGAAAAGGCCCTTCAGCCCATCAAGTCCACGCCGTCAAAAACAACCACCTAACTATTCTAATCCCATTTTCCAACTCTTGGCCTGTAACATCGTATGCCTTGACATCACGTGTCCATCCAAATACTTCCGAAAAGTTGAGGGTTTCTGTCTCTACCACAGGTACAGGTACTGAGTTCCAGATTCCCACTACCCTCAGGGTGTAAAGAATTTTCCTCAGGTTTGCACAAAACCTCCTGCTCATTGGTCTTTCCACCAAGGGCAAAAGATTCTTCCTGTCTACCCAGTACATGACCCTCAAAGTTATACATCTCAATCATGTTACCCCACCACAGTCTCCTCTGCTCCAAAGAAAACAACCCCCAGTCTATCCAATCTCTCTTCATATATAAAATTCTCCAGCCAGGTAACATCCTGGCAAATCTCTTCTGCACCCTCTCCGGTGCAATTACATCCCTCCTATAATGTGGATTCCAGAACTTAACACAATATTCTAGCTGGAGTTCCTACCCGCTCTTAAATTCCATGCCTCAGCTGATGAAGGCAAGAATACCATATGCCTTCTTAACCACTTTATCTCCTGTCCTACTACCTTAAGGAACTAGTGGACATATATATCAAGGTCCCATTGATCTTCAGTGTTTCCCAGGGTCGTGCCATTCATCATGTATTCCCTTGCCTTGCTTGCCCAAGTGTATCATCTCACAGTTAACCAGATTGAACTCCATTTGCCACTGATCTGCCCATCTGGCCAGTCTGTCTGTATCCATTTGTAATCTAAGGCTATCCGCCTCACTATTTACCACTCCATCAATTTTTTTTTTTTTAAACATATGTATATTTATTGTTTGGAGTCATGCAGCTTGGAAACAGACCCTTTGGTCCAACCAGTCCATGCCAACCATAATCCCAAACTAAATTAATCCCACCTGCTTGTGTTTGGCCCATATCCCTCCAAACATTTCTTGTCCATGCACTTATCTAGACATCTTTTAAACATTGTAGCTGTACCCGCACCCAACACTTCTTCTGTAAGCTCATTCCACACAAAAACGACTGTGTAAAAAAAATTCATGTCTTTAGTAAATCTTTGTCTTCTCACCTTAATAATACGCCCCCTTGTCTTGAAAGCCCCCACCCTATGGAAAAGACACCTGCCATTCAATTATCTATAAACCTCTATTTTATAGATCTTTACAAAGTCACCTCTCAACCTCCTATGCTCCAGTAGAAAAATTCCCAGCCTATCCAGGCTCTCCTTATGACTCAAATCCTCCATTCCTGGCAACATTCTGGTGAATCTCTTCTGAACCCTCCCCAGCTTAATAATATCTTTCCTATATAAACAATTTAGATGTCAATATATAGCACAAACAGCAAGGGCCCCAACACTGATCCCTGTAGAGCCCCATTGGACCCAGTCACATAAACATCACTCGCCCTTCACTTTCTGCTTCCTGCCACTCAGCCAATTCTGGATCCAATTAGCTAAAATTTAGTGGATTCCATGATTCTTATCTTTGCTATCTGTCTCCCATGTAGGACCTTATCAAGAGCCTTGCCTCAGTACAAGTAGACAACGTCGAATGCATTGACCTCATTACATACTTCTTTGAAAAATTCAATAAAGGTTTGTCAGATACGACCTTCCCTTACAGCCATGCTGAATGTTCTTGATTAATCCCTACCTCTCCAATTGCAGATTAATTCTGTCCCTCAGAATTGCTTCCAATAGTTTCTCCACCACTGAGACTCAACTGACTGGCCTGTAATGTCCCAGTTTATCCCTTCTTGAATAACGGTACTACATTGGCTGTCCTCCAATCTTCTAGCACCTCTCCTGTAGCCAGAGAGAAATTGAAAATTATCACCAGTGCCCCTGCTATTTCCTCCCTTGCTTCACTGAACAGTCTCGAAGGTATTTCACCTGGCCCTGGATATTTATTTACTTTTAAGCCTGCCAGAGCCACCTCTCTGTCTGTGCTAATACCTTTAAGAATATCACAGCCCTTCTCCCTGATTTTTATGACCAAATTATCCCTCACACCAGTGAACATTCACAAAAAAATTATTCATTTAGCACCTATCCATCTGGCTCCATGCACAAAATACCCACTGTAGTCTTTAATGGGCCCGAGTCTTTCCTCAGTTATACTTTCATCTTTAATGCATTGCACCCTGTGGGCCACAATGGCTGAAATAAAAGCCAATGCATGAAATAAAAGCCAATGCACAAGAACCATTAAAAAATCAGTTTTACCAAACAAAGCATATAATATTCCATATAAAAGTCAACACAACATCCTTGTGCATTTACTTAATACCTGTCCTATTGCTCCTATGCATTGTTACCCAAGTAGTTGGGCATGGCTGATGGAAGGTCACTGATATTCAGTGGAAGAGACTGAAGGCGGCTTTCCAGAATGACCTCAGCTGGAAGAGATACCTACAACTGACAGCTCTGCTCGGATTTATTTGGATAGATGTACTGCCACCAACTCTTGCACTTTTAGTCGACTGGGCTTACTAGTATTAACTACTGAGTAATTAACAAAAAGTCTTCAGCTGTACACCAGAAATTTGTTGTCGCTTCAAAACAATTATTTCTACGAAAACCTTCTTCTGTCTTTGAGTTTTGGGTTCTAATCTCTCAAATTACGTTGCTGGTTTGAAGAATTTCTTAAGCAATTACTCTGTTTTGAAGAACTTTCCTGCAGCTTATTTAAATGATTGAATAAAGATAACAATGTTTGCCTTTTGCTGAATTTTCAGCTCAGAACTATCAAACTAGGTGTTTGAATCTTGTCCTTTTAGGGACTCAACTTCTAATTGTAGTGGGATGTTGACCACTTCATTCCCTGTTAGTGGCTCAAAACACTCCCTTGTAATAAGTTTTCCAGTCTCAGGCATTTTTTAAAACATTTTTTCCCCCTGGTCCTGTCTTTTCTAAACTTTAAAAGTAAAGCTGCTATGCAGCTAGAGTTTTTCCAGTCTGAACTGGCTGCTGTTGTCTCTGCTGCTGGCTGGCTTTTTTTTTTAAAACTTAGAGCTGACACATTCAAAGTGGCAACAACACACTTCTTTGTCTGCAGAACATTTCCTTTTTCTTCTGTTCTGATTGCTAGGAGTTCTTTTTACTGTCGATGTTTTCTTCATTTCTGACAACAGTCCATACAATTAGCACCATGTTGTGAGATCTTCCTTCCCCTACTTATAATTTTCATTTATGGGCTTATTAGTACTGACTGGTGAAGAATTAATCATTAATATACCTTTGGCAGAAGAGGCATGTACGTGATTAACAAATAATTTATTACAAAATAATAAGATAACAGATTGCATTAACCGAAGACTGGTTATCTGCATTAATGTAGATATTGTAAGAGACATTGTTATCTTCCAAGAAATCCAACTACGTCTATGCTACATGGTTAGAGATTGTGTAACTGACAACTAATAAACTACAACAACTGACTTGTTCCTCCCAGAGACATTTATTCATATATAAATTGATGAAGCTATCCCATAGCTTCCAAATTAACCCTTTCAGGCCAAATGACTTGTGCAACATTCTCAAGTGAGAACATAAGGCTTAGCCCCACTCCTGAGCTAAAATCTAAGTTACAAGTGTCAGTACCCAAGGAGGCATCAGTGGGCAAGTGAACCAGTAATGCTATTTTTTTCTTTTGTCTCTTCTCTCTCTCTTCTTCTTGCACCTGCCTCACCAGGTTAGAGTTCTCCTGATAATGGAAAGGGAAAGGCAAAAAGGTAGGATTGAGCATTGCAGCAATGGCAAAGAGAGCAAGATTCATTAGTAAGCATATAATATTTAAAGATGCATTCACTGACCTTGACCACTTGAGGTCATTGAACTTCTTTCAGCATCGCGTCAATGTCCCTGGGACTACAATGCTGATGTTGATTGAAGCGGCCGTTTGCTTCCACTGCCTTCACGGTTACTGCCTGGGTGACATCTCAGCTGCCTGTAGCATGTTCAAGACTCTTCTCTCATTCACCTTCTGCAACAAGAAGGTTGCAGCATGCTGTCTACCCTCTTGTACTATTTCTCAGTTTGCTCCTGTCAGACAATCTTCTGTAGCCACTTGCAACAAATGATCCAGTCAAAGTGAAGCTTCCCTTGATGAGGTGCAAATTGGCTTGAATAATGCTACTGAGCTTTAAGTGGTGACAACTCCCCAAAACCTTGCACCCTGTGCTTAGGCATGCTGCCACTCAGCAACACACTTACAAATGACGGAATATTACACTCATGGTAATGACGAGGCAGCATAACATTTACGTGCTGAGTTGAAACAGATGATCATCAGTTAACTGCGCATTGGGATCCCCCACTTTTTTGATGGCCATTCAAATATTGATCAAATTTGTACTGTTAGAAAAATAGCAATTGTGGGATACACTATCAGTTCTATAAGCTAATAAAAGGGAGAAAACAAACAGGATTCACAATTCTAATGACATTTTGTGTCTTATGTTGAAAAATGCTTCTGGACAAATTCCAGGTGACAATAACTTCAGATTGTGAAGCACACCCTGTTTGAAAAACTCATTGCCATTTTCTGACTGGGTACTCTCATATTTTGCATAAGGCACAGGGAAGTGGTGGGATCTGTGGGTCTATAAGACCTGAAAGAGACAGTACATTCAAAGGGAAGGAAAAACCTGAAAGGACCAAATGACTAATACCAAAATAATAGAAGAGGACAATCCCCTTTAATATAGTCACTGGTCTGTAAACCTTGTGGTTAACAGTAGCAAATAGCCTAATTTTATTTTACTGAAATTAATAAAATGTAAGCTAAGTTTAACTCATTCTCTTCTGCATTGCATCTAACATTAAGCATTTAAAAAAAAACTTTGAAGTCATTGAGCAGTGGAAAGAATACTTGTATTAATAATGCCTTTAAATGTATTTCAATAGTTTAAAATCTGAAATGTACAACACTTCCCACTCTAAGTTACATATGTCATCCCTTGCCAAAGCCATAACACCAATTCTGTTCTGGGAATGGGGGAAATGTTAAAAAATGCAATATTAACCGAGATTTCCTCATTTTTGGAGAAAAAGACATTCCATGCTCTTAATAGTTGTGATACTTTACAAACCAGCATGAAAGAAAATCTTTAATGCTTAAGTGTTGAGCTGTAGTAAAGAGTGGCAGACTTCAATGGTACTAGTGTTGTGACCCAGACTTCTTTGGGATGTAAATACACAGACTGATTAATGGGCTGTCACTTTATTTGTTAGTTAGTTAATTATTTATACTTATAAACTGATTAATAATTCAGAATAGATAACTTTATACATTATAATTTCAAAGCAAAACAGAGAGGCAGCGATGCTCAAACATGTTCCATATCTTTGCTTTTGGCACACCTTTCCTACATGGTTTCTGATGATTCTCAGAATTGAGAAAAATACAAGCCAATTCTATAACAAGGATCGGATGTTCAATTTTAAACCATACTAATAAGATTCAGCAATGATAACTGCATGATAATTAATTCAGGACATTACATGTGTGTGGCATTTTAGAATGTCTTTTCCTTTCAAATTGACGTTAAGAATTGTACTTTTATGCATTCCATTATTGAAATAATTGTAGCCCTACGGTAATTTGTTTTTTTACTGTGCTAATTGTTTAAAGTAATTGGGTAATTCAATGCTGTTTGGGATTACCTTACATTAAAGAATGTTCCACATTCACATACATGGGGGGGGGGGGGGGGGGGGGGGGGGTGAAATCAATCACTATAGCAATTTGTAATACCCACCACATCTGCATATAAATTTCACTACACAGGTACCGATTGTTTAGATGCAATAAATACTGCACAGACCATATAAAACTTTATTTATTTAAACTCCAATTTTAGTTTCTCATTATCTTTTAAAGACTTTCATGTTATCTACTCTCTTACTTGTATTAAATTGAAATTTGCTACTCAGTAGAAGTCAGATTGGTGAATTTTAAATGTCTGGAGATGTAGTTCAGCACAGTGCCAATTATGTTAACTTCTCATATTGTTTCAGATACAATCCTTCATAGACATGAAACCCATCAAGTTTTTCAGAAGTGTAAATGTTACTCCTATATTTTCTCATTGAGCTCATCTATCCTATATTTTTGAGTGATTAGTTTTCATTGCTTAAAAAATAACTTTTGTATAAAACATGCACTGTGCGAGTAATTGACAAGTGTATAAGGTAAAACATGGAAAAGAACAGCCAGACAAACTCTCCACCTGGTGAAAGCCTACTGAGGCAGTGTGAAATTTTAGACACAATCTGCTCTTTGACCTTGCTGAATTTGAGTTCTGTTATTCCACTGTGGGGAAAAGACAATCATTATGCTTTGAGGATTTAGTGACCTTTATGCTAATTGTTCAGACTGAGACGTGAACCTTTTCTAATTATTTGTTGTGTAGTGGGCAAAATATGTTTATTTAAGAGTAAGATTAATAGCTCAAGTATACAAAATTATTTATCATTAGTCTCACTTAAAATGATTACCATAACAACAAAACTACATTTCCAGTGTAGCATAAAACTATTAGCGATCATAGTATCTTATTAGTAAAACTTCCATTAATTACTGTTCCTGTACTGGTTAGCTGCTATTTTCTTCATTCCAGATCTAAGCAAAACACTAATTTTAAAACTCCAATGTATCAAGAACCTTCCATTCAGTCTCATTTCGTGGAATTTCTAGTCTAGGCACTGCGTAAACATTTAATCTTGATACAAGTCCATCATTTGCTTCAATTATAATATCAGTCAATGCACTGAATGCAGTTCATCCATTGCCTCATTCACAAATCTCAGTTTAATGCATGTTAAAAAGACTGATGTTTCATTCATAAGCACTTTCTGGTAATAGATTACCGTCCATTCTTTTTCCAAATGGTAAGTTTTGACTATCTTGCATTCAGAGATTCTGTAGATTAACTGAATAAATCTAAGTATTCTAAATTGCTGATGTAGTTATAAATCCTGATCTAATCACGACAACTATTGATAAACTAAATATCCTTCAGCCAGGATCCAAAAGGACTGGAAATAATTAAGTAAACTGGAGCTGTTATTCAGCAAGTGCACATTCTGCTTTTACTGTCCATACAATTGAAAGCATTGGAAACGCCTACTAGTCTAACACAGAGACTCAAAAACAATTTTTAAAAGAATTTTAACATAATGGACTGTGATATAATAAACCATATTTTCACTACAGCAGTTTTAGTGCAGCTAAATTCTATATTACCAATTAAATGCTGTATACGTTAGAGATTTGTTCAACTTAACAAACAAACCCAAATATTGAAATGTTTATTACACTTTAATAAAATTAAGCAATGACTAGTCATTATCATGTAGTAAAGAGCAAGAACCCTGTTGCTTCAAAACTGTAACACTTTTCCTCAGAGAAAACCTTAAAAACGTAATGTATTAGTGAAAGACTGTATACTACATATTTCTGGCACTCCACATCTGGTGCCATTGCTGGATTGTGCTTTAAATTCCATTCACCAGCTCATAATATGTATTGTTCCAACATAGAGCTAAAAGGTCACTATTATACATAAGGAAAATTAAGCCGATGTTCTTGGTTGCCTTACAGTTCTTCTAGTTCAACTACTCCAATAAATGAACATGTACAACAAGCCAAAGGGCTTTTTATTGCAAATTTAATTCATTTCTCTAGACAACTGTGAAATTTGCCATTGACATTAGTCATTACCCCAAGGCGAACTAAAAGATGATCTCAGTTAATAAATGATCCTTAACAAGGAACACTTCTATCTACTGTGATAATGGCACAGGCACATTTTATTAATGCAGGCTAGCTTCCTGCCAGAATCATAGGATTCTCAACTATTTGGTGTCTGCTTATTTCCTGTTCCCACTCGTGATTATTAATAATTATGCAGTGGGATAATTAGCAACACAAAGAGTTATTCCTATCAGCTTGCAGCTAGATTTTTGTATAGCATGTTAACCTTCTGGGGGCAGAAATGACACAGTGAAATAACCAACACAGGTTGAACTCTCTGTGTCCAAAAATATGTTAACTAGTTGTGGCATTTCTTGCCTTAAGTAATAAAATCAGGTATACCGAGATTTGATAACCGCAT
This sequence comes from Rhincodon typus, assembly GCF_021869965.1. Classification (NCBI taxonomy): domain Eukaryota; kingdom Metazoa; phylum Chordata; class Chondrichthyes; order Orectolobiformes; family Rhincodontidae; genus Rhincodon; species Rhincodon typus. The sequence continues at coordinate 47,926,466 of NC_063337.1, forward strand.
TTATATTGGTAAAAATTGACAACTTAATTTAATAATTTAGATTTTAATAATGAAATATCAATAACATTTACCTCCAGTCAATATCTAATTGTTCAAAGATTTTTGTTAAGTATTAGCATAAACTGAATTAATGTTTTTTTTCATTAATTATAGTCCACAAAAGGGGAAAAAAAATCACAAGTTGCAGGCCAATAAGATCACATGGTTGTACATCCACATATCAAAGACTTAAAAACCTATAAAAGAGGCATAAACCCTTGAAATGTATGAATTATTTTCCTCCTATTCATAACTTCAACTTCTCAAAATAACAAGCAGAAAAAAATACCAGGCAGCTGTTTCATTTTATTAAGAATATGAGCTCTATGCTGTGGCCATGTAAAACATGAACTGCATTTCAATAATTGTCACCATTTCCCCAAGCACTAAAAGCAGCATCATGCATTTATCTTCAGGGGAATTAACCAAGCTGGTTTCACATCTATCTTTTTTTTAAAAGGACAAATTCATTTCAAACTGCATTCACATTCCATTAAATAACTTGCAATTTCCAGGATGCTGGTCGAATTCTTGAGAGGAGTAGTGAAATACCTTGATTTAAAAATAAAAACAGCTTAAGACATGCAAAAATAACTTACACTTGAAACCTGCTATTTTTGTTTAAATAACCTAAACTGTATAAGTATCATTCTTCACCTTCAATGTCTCTTTTCACAGCAGAGGCTTTGGCTGCACTGCTAACTATGAAATACCCTTCTGTTGCAAATAATTATCACAATAGCACTGAAAAAAATAAATAAAAAATCTTTTAAGTGTTATACAATATTTAAAACAGTTGCACTGACCGGTAGGACGTACTCTAAACCATTCCTTTTAGCCACGTCTCTGGCTACGTCCTCTCCCTCGTCTATCTCAATGGTGTAGTAATTGAAAGGACCAGCAGTCTCCTCCCCTCTAGTGGCTGCCAACACACTTTGCAGGAAGCAAAGGGGAAGAAATAAGATGACGGGCTTTCCAAAAGCCATGTATCTAAAACTGGAAATGAAAATAAAATCAGACAATACTTATCACAAGTCATACATAAAAATCTTGCCTGAACTGACATTGGTGACAGGAACTTAATCAACACTACACTGTACTGCATTGCAATAAGATGTTATGTATTACGTTAATAACTTGTCTCAACCTGCCTGTGAGAATATTGTTTAAGGTTGCATTTACAATAACTAAGTTGATGGTGAATATTTAGGAAACGAACACAACTCAAAGTTTAAGGCTAAAACTGCACATTATCAAAACCCATTAATCAAACCGGTTTAAAGGTCTGGGAGTGAGAATTTGTGATGAAATCTAAGTTCTGAGGCAAAATAAACATATAGTTAACACTACTTTCAAAAAGTATTTTTTCATAGTTGTATTAACAGGATTGCACGCTGGAAATTCGATGGGGGAATATCATCTCTACTGTTATAGGCGAATTCTTTCTTCCTTGCAGCCAATTTTGTATCTTTGTATAAAATCACACAAGCTGCATACACTTATCATGCAGCTTATATCTTAACAAGAGTTATTACAAGTTTGAAGAAATACAGGCTTTTTAAAAATAAATGGATGACTTGTTAAGACCTGACATTTTCCAAATAGTTTGCAAATAGAGGACCTACATTGACATTCCCAAGACTCATGGAGCTCTGATTTCAAACCACTGTTGCCTCCTTCACTGGGCAGATACAAATCTTGAAGTTAGAAAATACCTGATCAGGATGATAACTCGTTGTAAGGGGATATTGCAGAACAGGAGCCATTCATACAAAAGGGCCTATTGTTGCAGGCAAACCATGTGACTTACTGTCTAATTCCATTCCAAGAAATAGAATTGAGTCCAGGTCTGATGGGATTCATTTGCGAGTCCCACCACTGGCTCAGCACATGTAGGTAGGGAATGGATGTAGAACAAGGAGATTCAAGTTTCATTCCTGTGTTGAGGGGCAGGGGGGAATATCCTGATTGTTATCCAGAGTTAGAAGTGCACATAGTTGGATATGCGGCGAGGGATTGTGCTGGACTTTCCCGCTGTGTATGTGCCGTGGAAAACATCAGGATTGTTTGCAATGAAATCAAGGCCTAAAAGCCTCATAACATGCATACTTCATCACTTGTGATTTAATAGTTGCTTAACTGGAGGAAGGACAAGTAGGGGGCTGGTGTGTTACTCTCCTTTAAAATAGTGGAGTAAGCCGAGAGAAAGTTTTAAGAAAAAAGTCTGGCTGCAGATTTTAGCTCACGCAGTGTTTATATTCTCACCGCAACTGAAGCTGTTTGTAAGCCTAAGTGGCACTTGTGTGCACGCACTCACACTTCTGTTGTAATTGTGCCTGATGCTATTTTGGGTGAGCAGGTATTGCAGCTACTGGAAATATACTCAGGAAGTAGGCAAATTTTGCATGCAACACTGTTTAGTCGGTAACAGTATCACTTTCAAACTCAACTCTCCATCCACAGCTTCCCTGGACCTTGCACAGTAGACAATGATCTGCAGCAGCAAGTGTCAGCAACCACTCTCAGATTGTTTGCTGGGTTATATCTGCTGCTGAATCAGTGGTTTGGTGGTTTCTTCCATTGTTTAATGTTGGTGATACCTCCAGGCAGTGATAGACATGGCACTCTCACCTCTGAACCACAAGGTCCTTGACTGGAGTCCACTACAGGACTGGAGCAGGTAAATACCAAGGTGTATGTCAGTACAGCACCCAGAGATCCCGAAGTCATCAAATGTGTTGTCCTTTGACTGAGATATAAAATTGAGGCCCCATCTGCCAGTTCAGGTGAGTGTCAAAGATCATTAGGTGTTAATTCAATGAAGAACAGAGAAGTAATCTCTGGTGCTTAGGCCAATATTTATCCCTGAACCAAAGTCACAAAAAAAATTGTCTGGTCATTGTCATATTGTTAACCACATTCATGTTATAAAACATGCGGAAAATTGATCTTTTTTCTTAGTTTTTAACACAATGAAAGCAAAAAGTAAAGGACTTGGTTCTCACATCAATGGTCCTGCTCAGATCATTTGCTCCCAGCCATGGGTACAGTAGTTTCCATTCTTCTTGGCTACTGTATTGGAGTATAGGTGTTAGGAGCAGGAGTAGATCATTCCAACCCTTCAACCTGCATTACAGGAAGGCTCAGCAGAGGCTGCACGAGCTGCTGAAGAGTAAGGAGGAGAGGGGAGAAAAAAGATCTCAATAGAAGGCTCTAACCACACAGGCTCTCAGGAAGTATTTCTTCTACCTCAACCATAATAAGAAACAGTGTGTTTGTAATTTCTCCGTTTCACAAAGGAGATGCTCACTGAATTGAGCAGGCACCCCTACCTCTCATAGCAGAATTGGGGATAGCATGGTCACTGTTCTGATGGTGACCGTGCCAATGAATGTCTTCACTTCAGTCTCTTACCAGGCTTGAATAAATGATGGAGATGACATTTCCAATATGTTGCAGTTTGCAGTACTGTCATATAACGGAGGTGACTGAAGCAGAGTATGGAAAGAGAGGGAAATGCATTGCCTTTCAGACAGAAACATAGTTTCATCTGTATAGTGGACTTCTCCCTGGTTCAGGGTATCATTGACTGCACCCAAATTGCTTTGAGGGTGCTGCATCTATATTCAGAGATGTGCAACTGCAAAATATTTCATTTCCTTATGTCTTATGTAGATAAAAGCTCCTCATTGTGGCAGTAGTCATGATGCCAAAATTCAGTGTGAGTTTGCTGGGCCATCAGCGTTTAATTTTCCATAAGAGACTCAGAGTCTAACTATTGGGTAAGAACAGCTATATGCTGATAACCAGGCTGATAATTTCAGCATGCAACCCACATGTAAGAGTGAAGAATCCATAAAACAGAAGCAAAGAGGGCTTTTGCGATATAGTGTACCTAGCTCTGGGTCAGGAGGCCTGGGTTCAAGTTCTGCATGTGTGTGCTAATATGTCTGAACAGGTTGATTAGAAATATCTATGAAAAGAGCCATGTTGGCATACAAAACGTCATTAAGGAGACTATCGTTATACTCTAGCAACTCTTCTGTACCTGAACCAGTTAGTCCCCTGTCCTCTTCAGACCGTGTCATGATTCCTTGTTGCCTGCCGAATCCTGACAATCTCACTATTATGCCAGCACAGCCTCAACATGAGGCAACTACAATGTAAAAGAGGATGAAATCTCTTCCTGGTCAGGCTGTCTGTGAATGGCTCATCCACCTTGGGTACCAGTCAACTCAACACTAATTCTTACTTAACAGCAGTCACACATTTTACCATCCCTCTGTTACAAACCATTGCAGTGTCCTCTTTGTCACAAAACTCAAACTAAAAGCACCAGAAAGAAAACATTCCAAATCAAATTCCATGCAAAATAATCTAATTGTTCTAGTGCAACTAATCACCTGAGTGTATTTCCTTTGTGTCTGCCTTCCATATGCCTTAGACTGGTCCAGTGTGACCCTAGTAGTTGAAGCATAGTTGCTGGAAAGCTGCTGCCGTTCAGTGGGAGAGAGTGCAGATGGCCTGTTAGCAGTTGTGGCTCAGAAAAGCTCTGTTTTGGATTGCAGTGTTTCGGCATAGGCGGCAGCAGTCTGGGCTGGCCGGCTGACGGACAGCAACAAGGTGTTGATGGAGTAACATTTGTGAGAGGGTGAGTGTTGTGACCGTGAGAGAGGACTGTAATTCACGCTCCACAGAGCTACTGATGTCCCCCACCTGCCCCATGGTAGTTCTAGCAATTCTACTAATCTTAAGGATAGATTGCTGCAAGGCTGGTAGACCCTGGATGCTCCTTTGGCCACTGTATCTCCAGCTATTATGATAGCATTCTGATACTACATGGCAACAAACTGTGCGACCATCTGAGCATCCAGTACCTTTGTCAGACATTGAGTGGATTCTGGTTGTGCTGGAATGAAATCTGAGACATTATCTAACAGAGCTAGATCATTGTCTCTATTTCACACTGGAAAAAATAGGCGCCAAGCTGTATACAAAGCCATATCCTCCTTGATCCTTGATAGCAACTAGGCACTCTGAGAACTTGGTGAATGAATAGACTAATAGTCCATAACTTAAACTCATCTAACTTAAACAAATAGAGTTCATGATGGAGAATGACATAGGGTGATAATTTGTGTTAAATAAAGGCTTAAGAGAGAAAGTCAAAGCGACAGAAAGGGAAAGTTTTTAAGCATTGAAAAATAATAACTCTATGACCTTCAGGAGTGAGAGTCACCAGTTTTAATTATTCCCTTTTGGGTTTCTAAGGTTAAGTGCTATTGCAGCAACATATACCTCATCATTAAAAGTATCCTTGCACTACAAAATATCAGCTTTAATCTTCTGTGCTGAGTTTAGTTCACTTTTTATACAGCAGAAGTGCAGCAATGTTTTTGATTTGTAAGGCAATTGACAGGGAGCTGTAGTTTGTGCAAGTCTAACAGTAGAGTGTACAAATTGTACAGCAATTCGTGGTGATTTACATCTTGTGATCTATCTTGTCTTTGCCAGTAATTGCTTGATTATTTGCACTCTAATAACGTTAACTCACTGTTACTTTGTCAACACATTTTGGCCCGTAAAGATCTCTTCGGCTCCCCTTAGCTTTCACTTTTCTAGATAAACGTCTTTCCTGATCGTTATAATCATTCAGTTCTGGTAACCTATTTTTTAACGCTTGGAAATACCATTTTAACACAATGTTTAAGTGCATCAATATTTCAGCCAATGAAGTCAACTTTTATTTTCAAAGAAATTAATTTGATCAGGTGCAGGATTAATTTCAAACAGGCATCTGCAATGATGCCATAAACAATGCCACCAACATGAATTGAACTCTGGTATTTAGTGAATAACAATTTTAAAACTGATAACTATACATTTAACGATGAACAGTATTTGCCACTTTTCATGATGAAAATGCTCAATATGCTACTCAAACGTACAATATTCATTTGAACTGAAAATCGGATAGGTTTTCATAAAATTAATGGTCCAACTCTCAGGTACTATTTGATATAAAAATCAGCACCAGGGGTACCAAAAATATATTTGATTTGGTTAGACAACATGGATTACCACACGCCAGGAGAATGTTTAATTTATAATGTAACTACTATTCTTTCCCAAGTTTCAGCCATTCAGTTACTTACCTGTACTTCAAGATCCAAATGGACACACTCATACACACAACCTTAAAATTGTTATAGCACTTTTATTTCTTAAGAACTGGCTGATATTAACACAAATGTCAAACCCATGTGGGAGAGGTATCTGATTAAAGTGCTGTAGTGGCAATTTTAGAAATAGCTATTTTCTACATCAAGTTGGGAGGAATATTGCATTAAAACTTTTTGTGTTTGACTCTTGATTTAACCCATTTCCTGTAAGTTTGCAGTGGAATGCATCACAGGTCTAGATGCCAGCAATAGAAGACTGCGAAATGCATGAAACCTTAACTGTTCTGTTGCAAAGTGGTAAACTAGTGAAAAGAAAGGTATGAGTTTTAAATTTTAAGAGTTAATCTTGTGTAAAATCTAAGAAGCCTTGCCTGCAATTTAGCATTTTACTTAGTTACTGTTTTAAAAAATTATTTTCTATCCATTAAATCTAAGGTCTTTGGAGGCTTAAGGGTGGTGCTATTCAAGTAAATCAATGTTTCTGCTGCAAAGCAGATGAGATCAGCCAATTAGTAACTGGCTTAACTGGTTTTTGTCGAATCAGAGATAGTAGGAACTGCAGATGCTGGAGAATCCGAGACAACAAGGTGCAGGGCTGGATGAACACAGCAGGCCAAGCAGCATCATAGGAGCAGAGAGGCTGACGTTTCGGGCCTAGACCCTTCATCAGAAAAGGGGGAGGGGAAGGGGGTTTTGAAATAAATAGGGAGAGAGTGGGAGGCGGATAGAAGAGGGATAGAGGAGAGGATAGGTGGAGAGGAAACAAACAGGTCGAAGAGGCGGGGATGGAGCCAGGAAAGGTGAGTGTAGGTAGGGAGTTAGGAAGGGGATAGGTCAGTCCAGGGAGGACGGACAGGTCAAGGGGGCGGGATGAGGTTGGTCGGTAGGAGATGGAGGTGCGGCTTGAGGTGGGAGGAGGGGATAGGTGGGAGGAAGAACAGGTTAGGGAGGCAGGGATGAGTTGGACTGGTTTTGGGATGCGGTGGGGGGAGGGGAGATTTTGAAACTTGTGAAATCCACATTGATACCATTGGGCTGCAGGGTTCCCA
>NC_063337.1:47938735-47960272 GCF_021869965.1 Rhincodon typus
TCAGAAAAGCTTTTCTGATGAAGGGTCTAGGCCCAAAACGTCAGCCTCTCTGCTCCTGTGATGCTGCTTGGCCTGCTGTGTTCATCCAGCCCTGCACCTTGTTGTCTCGGATTCTCCAGCATCTGCAGTTCCTACTATCTCTGACCAGGATGCAATAGCAGCTTTTAAAGCTTATTGGTTAAGGTGCACATTTAAAAGGCTGAATGCAGCCACTGAGGGGGATAAGGACAGTGTTTTTCAATTTTGGAAAAGCTTTAACATCAAGAATACAATTGACATTATCATGGAGGCCTGGGGTGACGTCAGTAAGGACTGTTTGCATGCAGTTTGGCAGAAGCTTCTCCCAGACTTTTTTCAAGATTTTAAAAGCTTTGGTCCATCACAGGAGATCCCAAGAATCAAAGAACCTTGTACTGTTGCATTCGAAGAAGTGGAGAGTGAGGATATTGAAGATCTGCATGAGTCCCACTGTGAAGACCTCTCTACAGCTGTCTGCAACAACTTGTCACTGAGGGGGAAGTGGAAGGTGAAGATGAAGAAAATAAATTCCAGGATGCAGCACCACGAGAGCTTTCCACTTCTGTTTTGTCTTCTATCCTGTTGATAAGCAGTTGCAGCTCTTAGAGGGCAACGATTTCAATGCAGAATGCAGCAAGGTGGCAGTTTGTGGAGTAAGATCTTATTTGGCACCCTATGAACAGCTTCTTCATGTAAGAAGATAAAGGGCAAAGCAGCAAAAACTGGATGTCTTTTTTAAGCCAACCCCTAAAAAACAGTCAGAAGACAATGAACCATTGCCATCCACTTCTGGATTAATTATTTTTCACCTTAACCCTGCAACCACAACTGCATTGAGGGTGATGATGACAATGATGACCCTCAGCAACAACAGAGCAACCTCAAAACCTCCTCCCCTATCAAGTCATCTTGACATTTTTTCAAGATAAGGTGTTAATTTTACTTGTATTTCATTATTAGACATGAATTAAACATTTATTCAAACGGTGCTATCCTTTTTGTTAGGCTTTTGAGTGATTTTTGAGCAATTTTGAGAGATTTTTTTGGTGGTCTGCCCCCAACTCTGCTTTTCCCATAGGTCCCGTTATTTCTATAGCACGATTTTGTATAACACGATGTTGTGCAGGAACACAACTATTGCGCTATACCATAACTCACCGTACAGCAAGCAGTTAGGAAGGCAAATGGTATGTTGGCTTTTATTGCAAAATGGTTTGAGCACAAAAGCAAGGAAGACTTACTGCAGCTGTACAGGGCCTTAGTGAGACAACATCTGGAATATTGCGTGGAGCTTTGGTCTCCTTACCTAAGAAAAGATGCACTTGCCATAGAGGGAATGCAGCAGAGATTCACCACACTGGTTCCTGAGAGATGGGGGGTTTGTTGGATGAGGAGAGATTGGGATGACTGGGCTTGTATTCACTGCAGTTTAGAAGAATGAGAGAGAATCTTGTTGAAACATAGAAAATTCTGACAGGGCTGGATAGATTAGATGCAGAGATAATGTTTCCCCTAGCCAAGAATCCAGAACAAATAGTCACAGTCTAGCTTTCCTACATTACAACAGCAACTATATTTTAAAGTACTTCAGTGAACAGACTTGCATTTTTATTTACTTATCACTTCCCATGACCTGAGGATGTCCCACAGCCAAGAAAATATTTCTTATATTATTTATTTGAGACATCTTGATATTGCAAATGGCATTATATAATTCAGATTCCAGACTGAGTTCTTAATTATAGTTAAACACAGAACATAGAACATAGAACAGTACAGCACAGTACAGGCCCTTTGGCCCACGATGTTATGCCAACCTGAACAGTGCACAAGTTACTCTTTATTGGCACAAGGAAGTGTTCTTTCCATTTTCAGTTGTACAAAGAGAAAATATTGTAAAAGCTGAAGATGAACCAAAAACAGAAAATGCTAGAAATACTCAGGTCAGGCAGCATCTGTCGCAGGGGAAACAGAGTTTACGGGATGGATTTTTCTGTAAATGGTAAAGTACTTCCACTCGCCTCTGACCTTAAAGAAAGCTGCCCTCAAAAATATAACTATTCCATAAATTACCCCTTTTCTGACATTAAGAGAATCTCCTCAGTGTGCAGCAGATGTCATGATAGCAAGATGGATAAACAGTTAATTGTTTTAAATTATTTTCATAGACAACAAAACAGCAAGTTAGAAGTATTAAATTCTTTCAATTTGTAACTTAATCGGTTGTTTTGTTATCTAAATGTTTTTGATTGGATTAAGATGAAGAGGAACAAAATTAACAACAAAATGCCAATTTTAGCATTATGGAGAAATTTGGCATTCTAAAAATGTTACGTTAGTGTTTCAGGCCCACTGTGTGCTACCTCAGGTCATACCTGGGTCATGCCTCACCAGCTTTATTGAATTCTTTGAGGATGTGACAAAACACATCGACGAAGGTAGTGTATGGATTTTAGCAAGGCATTCGATAAGGTTCCACATGGTAGGCTCATTCAGAAAGTAAGGAGGCATGGGATTCAGGGAAATTTGGCTGTCTGAATACGAAACTGGCTGTCCAATAGAAGACAGAGGGTGGTAGTAGTTGGAAAGTATTCAGCCTGGAGCTCGGTGACCAGTGGTGTTCTGCAGGGATCTGTTCTGGGACCTCTGTTCTTTGTGATCTTTATAAATGACTTGGATGAGGAAGTGGAAGGGTGGGTTAGTAAATTTGCCGACGATACAAAGGTTGGAGGAGTTGTGGACAGCGTGGAGGGCTGTTGTAGGTTGCAACAGGACATTGACAGGATGCAGAGCTGGGCAAAGGAGTGGCAGATGGAATTCAACCCAGAAAAGTGTGAAGTGATTCATTTTGGAAGGTCAAATTTGAATGCAGAATACAGGGTTAATGGCAGGATTCTCGGCAGTGTGGAGGAACAGAAGAATCTTGGGGTCCACGTCCATAGATCCCTCAAAGTTGCGACCTGAGTAGATAGGGTTGTAAAGAAGGCGTATGGTGTGTTGGCTTTCATTGGCAGGGAAATTGAGTTTAAGAGCCGCGAGGTTATGCTGCAGCTTTATAAAACTCTGGTTAGACCACAATTGGAATATTGTGTTCAGTTCTGGTCACCTCATTATAGGAAAGATGTGGAAGCTTTAGAGAGGGTGCAGAGGAGATTTACCAGGATGCTGCCTGGACTGGAGGGCAGGTCTTATGAGGAAAAGTTAAGAAGCTTGGGCTTTTTTCATTGGAATGAAGAAGGATGAGAGGTGACTTGATAGAGGTTTACAAGATGATGAGAGGCATAGATAGAGTGGATAGTCAGAAGCTTTTTCCCAGGGTGGAAATGACTATTACGAGGTGGCATAATTTTAAGGTGATTGGAGGAAGGTATCGGGGAGATGTCAGAGGTAGGTTCTTCACACAGAGAGTGGTGGGCGTGTGGAATGCACTGCCGGCAGTGGTAGTGGAGTCAGATAATTTAGAGACTTTCAAACGACTCTTGGATAGGCACATGGAGGATAGTAAAATGTAGGGTCGATTGATCTTAGTAGGATAATAGGTTGGCATAACATCGTGGGCCAAAGGGCCTGTACTGTGCTGTACTGTTCTATGTTCTATGTTCTATGTTTAACTATAATTAAGAACTCAGTCCAGAATTACAAACTCAGATAAATGTCAGTTAACAGAATGTAACTTTTTCAAGGAATTTTACAGTGAGTCTAATGCCATACTAGTAGAAGTTCTCATCAGTTCAATGTTTTCCCATTGATTCCTTTCTGGGCTCCTTAACAACACACCCTTAGGAGATACAATGATTTATTGACAGCAAATTTTGAATTTCTGCCAACAGCTCAGCTGTTGTTAATGCCATAAGTTGTGGGCCATTGTTCAAGCTGATTCCTGACAAAAGGTAATTGACCTCTAATATTACCTTTCCTTCTCTCTCCACCTGATCTATTGCATATTGCAGGCAGCTTCCATTTACAGGTAGTTCTGCTGTAACACACGTTTCGTTAACGCGTATTGACTATAACGTGATTGATGAATAGTGGACACTATTTGGATAATGCAAACTTTCTGCTGTACAGGCATAGTAATTTTCTACAGTGATTTCCCTATAACACAATTTTCTATGCAATTTTCTATAGTGTGAGGTCACGCAAGAACACAAGTGTCATGTTATAGGAAACTACCTGTATATGTCATCTTTACTTATCACAGTTTAAAAGTTGGCAATCCTCAGAAACGAACTTGACAAAGGAAGTTGCAGACTGACCAGTTATAAGACAGCTGAAATAGCTCCAGAAGCAAATGAGCCTAGAACACTCTGCTTATAAACCTCTGACATGAAAATCAGTGGTTTGCTGGGCTTTTTCAACAAAGCTGCAAATAGGCAAACTTCTTTCACTTCCATTAGAGAGAAAGATGGAATTTCTTGAGATTTGGGAATATATCTTTGGAAATGTTAGAATTGTTAAATTTGGAAATTTTAACTCCTGGTTAATTTTAGTAATTTTTAATCCTTTATAATGGAGATAAATTTAACCTTAAAAAATGACATTTGGATTTTCAACTAACACTTTTCCCGAAGTCACTTGACTTTCTTCTAAAGCCACTCGACCTCCCGGAGGAATATTCTAAATGGCAGATAAAGGAGTTACAGTAGGAGATCAGGAGAAACTCCTGAGAAAAATGCACACTGCTTTTTCCTTCCTCTACAAGTCCCAAATTGTAGCATTTCTCCCCCTACTATTTTGTTTCAACCAACAGCCTTCTTCCACTCCCTCCTTCATACCGATATCCTTCTTCCCCAATCCAAGCTGGTAATTTTGTTCCATTTCTCACATTCAAGTCAAGTGTCTGGGTGGAATTTTACCAGCCTCACTGAAGTGACTTTGGTGGTGTGGGAGGGTGGTGGGAAGATTTGGAATACTGTTGATTTAGTTACCTAAGCTCTTTCTAGCTCTGGTAGATAATCCTACAGGCAGGCTGTCTGCAGCATATGTCTGTTTGGTGGCAGCAGATTTCCAGTCAAGACACTTAAGAATGGTGTTAACCACTGTTGTTTAGAGACTGTTGGGATTTCTTGAGTGGTGCATAGGCCCCTTTCTGTGTTGCTCCACCCTCATCCCTGGCAGTGGAAGAATTTGGCCTCACAGTGGAAGGTTGGAATCATTACTTTTGAGACTGTTCAGCTCCACTGCAGCAAATTGGACTTTTGTCTGCCCATACTGCGTCATTGGGTGAAGTAATCGTAAAAATAGGTGTCTCCAATTCCTGTATGCAGTAAACCTGCTATCTACTTTATCACTGAGCTCTCAGCAGCACTTTCACTCATTTCAGTGAGGCTGCTAACCTCCATTTGACTGGGCTTTGATATCCTGTGCTCTCACTTGGGAATCTGGTTCAGACAGTGAATGCGGAGGTGGCTTCTTATTTGGTTGTCCCTCAGAAAATTGATTCCAACGTTTGAAAGTTCTAAAAAAAGAATGATTCCACCCTCAATTTCTTCTCTAATTTCGTCACTTCATATTGCCACACATTTTCTTCAGCTCAGTTTCTGCTGCTCCAAGCTTCTCCCCTGTCTGCCCACATTTTGGATATTTGGAGCTTCTACCTACTTCTTTTTTTCTCTTTTTTTTGACATAACCAAATTCTCCCCTCCCCCATCTCCCCACTGTTCCTTGCTCCTTTTCTGCTATTTGTTTCTCTGTTTCTCTACTTCCATTGTAACCCAATCCACTTTCCCTTTCCCCATAATTGCCATCTTTTTCCATTTTTCCTTTCCATTCCTTTGTCATTCATCTCCCCTTCCCCTTTTCCCTCAGCACCTCTTGGCATGATTACCGCTGCTTATGGAGCAGAGCAGGTCTCTCTCTTCTCAGATTTGCTCTCTGTGTGCTGCAAATAATTGAAAATATCTTTGCATTTACATGCTGTAAAGAGGGATCCCTGTTCTCATGAGATATCTACCTATAATTTTCAAGAAACAGATTTTACAGTAGGCATAGTGAAAGGGAATACACAGATAGTTGTGTAAAATGCAGCTTTGTGCCTTTAGTGTTATTGCTAAATAGAATATCATTCATTCTTCAATAGAATAAATATTTAACAAAATCAACAAGATATATTTATTGTAGACAATCCGAGCTAATGATCAAAACATCATGAGCTCATAGGGTAGAACAATGTACAGAGTATCAATCGATGAATGACTGCAGCAGAGACAGAAAGTATACAGAAGCTCCTATGAAATAGTTTCAACAGTCACTGGACTTCCTACCCATTATGCCCATTCAATAAACTGTGATCTTATCACACTGCTTTTCCCTTGTGATCTAAATCATATTAACAAATTCAAACTATGTTCTGTGAAAGCTATCATGCTTGAAAGAAAATACAAGGGACATGTTTAGCTAAAGCTATAGACTTGTTGCAGGGGTATCAACGATAATGTTAAACTTTTAATGGTACTTTGGAGGACAAAGGTTGTAATGGAGACTGCACACCTGGGAAAACTTACTGAAAAAATAATTGCTGCTGTTGCATTCCCAAGTGTCTCACTCAGTACTGCAAAGCTGTTACTAGCATGGGCCAAAAATGTCAAACATGTGAAAGCCTTTAATTTATTTCCGCATCAGGAAATAAAACAACTTTGGTCTGGATCAAACTATCTGCTGTAAAGGGAAATTGTCCCCAGCAAAGCACATTTCATGGCTGTGGTAAACACAAGATTTCACTGGCAAAGGAAGGCTTGCTTTTATATTGCATTTTTCATGACCACTGGATGTCTCAAAGCTCTTTACAGCCAATGAAGTACTTTCTCAAGTGTGCTCACTGTTCTAATGTAGGAAATACAACTGCCAATATCTGCTCAGTAAACTCACAAACAACAATGTAATAATGACCAGATAATATTTTTTGGCTGTTGATTGACAAAAAATATTGGCGAGGATTAACTTCCCTGCTGTTTCTCAGGTAGTCTTTCACATCCACATGTCGGGCAGATAATGCCTCAGTTTAATATCCCATCTGAGAGGCAGCGTCTCTGATAAAACAGCACTCCCTCAGTTTGTCAGCTTTGATCTTTGCGCTCAAGACCTGGAGTGCAGTTGAAACCAGAACTTTATGACACAGGGAAGAGCGCTACCAACTGAGTCACAGCTGACACTAGCAAAGGAAGCCTACTGGCCTACTTTGGCTCCTATTTTCCATGTTTCTTTCCACGTATCTGTTGAAATCAGTAGTTAGTACTTTGTTAGAAATAGTGGAATAAGAATATTCTTTTCAGTTCCTTGAATTTGTTCTGCCATTCATTTGGATCGTTGATATTTTAGTGACAATAAAAGATATGTTCAATGTTGACTGGTATCCCTAATCTCATCAACCTGTGTTGATTCAGTAACCCTTGCTGAAAGAAAAGCTATTGGTCTCAATTTTGAGGCAGGGCTTGAAGTTTCCAATACTTTCCTTGTGAAGAAGTGCTTCCTGAATGGAAAATTCTAATCTTTAGTTTATATCTCATTGTTTTGGACTTTCATATCAGTGAAATCAGTTTCATAGTATCTAATCTATCAATTAATTCAATCAGCTTGAGCATTTCAATTAGATCACTCGTAATACCCTATACTCCAGGAAATATAAGCCTAGTTCTTACAGAATTTGTCCTCAGAATTTCACCCTTTTCGCCCCAATAAAATGTTATTGAAGCAAAAAGAAGGCGCAAAAAGATTAATATTTACACCCCAGTGTTGGAACTGCTGTCTTTCAGATACGAGATTAAATTGAGGCCCTGCTTCCTCTCTCGGGTGGCTGTAAGAGATCCTATGGCATTATTTTAAAGAAGGGTAGGAAAAATATTTCTGGTGTCTGGCCAATATTTATCTCTCAATTGACATCAGAAAAGAAAAACAGATATTTGGTCATTATTACATTTCTGTTTGGAGGAGCTGGTGTGTGCATTTCCTAGCTTACAAGAATGATTCAAACTGAAAAGTACTTAATTGGCTGTAAATTTGGAAGTTCAACGGCCATGAATGGCACTACAGAAATGCAAGTTTTATTTTCTTTGAATATATTCTTCCAGGGCGATGATGTTCAAAATCGAATGCAGCACCTGAGATATAGTTCACCCAAGTACTGTACAGCTTTAACTTAACTTCTATCTCATTTGAGTTCCAGCCCTCACGAGATAAAGACCGCCTTTCCATTAGTGGCTGCTTTACTTGCCCACCAGCTGTAATAGACTTCAGTATTTGCATCTCTGAACCTCTCTGTTCATTTACAGTTACTAACTTCATGTCACTTGAAAAATGTTCTGATCTACTTATCTCAGGTACCTGAAGTAGTTGACCTTGCACTTTCCTACGTTTGCCACTGTTCTGTCCACTACTGAAACTAACGATGTCTCTGCAACTTGCTGCATCCATCAACAGTATTTAATGGGCCATCTGATTAGGTATCATATGCAAACTTAGATATATGTTTCTTTATTCATTTAATTAAGTAATTTATAACAATTGTGAAAAGCTGTGATCTCAATAAAGATTCATTAGGCCACCACTAATCACAACTTGCCAATTTTATTGCACTCCCATTATCCTTTTTTTATGCGTCCTACGCTGTCAATAATAATAGATTAACTCCATTTCCATACATTTCACTTTTGGTTGCAGTCGCTTATGTGGAGCCTGTCGAATGCCTTTGAGTAGACCATGTAAATAATTGTCCAGAAATTTCAAACAGACTCGGAAAAATACATATTTGCATTTAGATGATTTCTACCCTTGGACAGGAACTTCCTATTACAGAATAGTGGAAACCTGTTCAGGAATTTTCATAGCCAGCAGTAGGGAAGATCATTGTTGAAACCATACGCTTTTTTTCATAGCAGTTAATGTTCCATATTTCAGGTTTAAATGTCCAGCAACCCTGCCAGCCAGCTTTAACAGCTTCCGTGAAAGGTAAGAATGAGGGTAAGGTGGCAGGTGGGTGACGGGTAAGGTATGAGATGCCAGGCACCTGAGGGGGTCAAGTGACAGATAAGTGGATACTTTTGTCCAAATTGTTTCAGGGATTGGGCCAGAGGTGATGCCAGGTCGCTGGGAGATGCATTGGATCTGGGAGATAGAGAGTCAGTTTTGGCAATGTGGAGGTGGAAGTTTGTAATTCTAGGGGAGGTGCTGAAGGTGTTGATGAGAGAGGGGGTATTGTTGTGATGAGGTACTGCTGGGTCTAGTGGAGTCAGGTTGGAGGTGGCTGTTAGGTTGGGTGGCAGGGGCTGGAGGGGTATTGTCAAGTTGGCTGCTACAATAACTGTTTGTCCATCAGATGTTCTTAGCAAATGTCTATAGACACTCACTTATCTCTCATGTTATTTACTTTCTTAAAATATTCTACAGAGTTTGTTAGAAGTGGCTTACCCTTTACAAATCTATACTGGTTCTTTATAATAAGCTGAAATGTTTCCAAATCCTCAGTCATTCTGTCACTGCTACAATGCTTTGAAATCTGTCAACATGCTCAAACCACTTTGTGTATTATGAATCCATGGTGATGACACATCAACACTGCTCACAGGAAAATCGCAAATTCTACAAAGCTGGGTAGGATGCATTAATTGCTTCCTCAATTGGCTGTCATCCACAAATGAAGAAATAACCAACAGGCACACACACACCCATGCATGTACACACACGCATCCACACGCACACACAGACACACATACACACCAGATTAGACACATCAAAGGCAAACTGGCCTCCTTTCAAGTCCCACCTGCATCAAGTCTCACCACCCATTCTTTGGAACAGGTTGATTGGAAAATACTTGCACCGAGGAACTCCTACAGAGATGTTCTGGGGCTGAAGTGACGAATCTCCAACAGCCACAACCATCTTCCTGTATACCAGATCTGATTCCAGACAGCAGAGAGTTTCCCATTGACGCAATTTTTGCTTGGACTCTGATGCCACGCTGTTAATTAATGACCTCCTAAGTCTAGACTTTCTAGGTGGCAGTGTTCATGATTGAATTTTGCACTTAGTTTAAGGAAGAGGAGGCTATGTCGGAGTTGAGGGAGTCAATGTTGACCGTGCTGTTCTGGTGGCCTGCTTTGTCTTGCATGGCATTGGGCTTTTTGAGTTTTGTTGGAAATGCATTAATTCAGGCACATGGAGAATATGCCATCATACTCCTAACAAGTACCTTGTAGATTCAGTATTGTAACTGCAGTTATGTAAGCAAAGATGTCAACATTGGGAAAATTGTCGAGGTGAATTTGACACAATTCAACCATGGTTTGTGGGATAAAAGGGTGCGAAGGTTGAACCAATACTCGTGGAGTTTAGAACAATTAAAGGTGTTCTTATTGAATTATATACAGTTCTGAGAGAACTTGGCAGAATTGATGCTGAGAGGATGTTTCCTCTCTGGGAGAGGGATGGGGCCTTCTAAAAGTAGAGGGCACAGTTCAAAGATAAGGGGTCTTCCATTTAAAGCAGAAAAATAGAAAAGGTATTTTCCCTGGGTTGGGGATGTTCAAAATTGGGGGACATATTTTTAAGTTGAGAGGAGAATGGCAACTTTTTCAGAGGGTGGTTTGTATGCTGAGTAAACTGGCAGAGGAATTGGTTGATGCTGATAGTTACAAAATTTAAAAGGAATTAAATTAAGAAATGAAATAGGAAAGGCTTATAGGGATATGGGCCAAATGCAGGAAAGTGGGATGACTTTGAGTTTGGGAAACGTGGTTGGCATGGACGAGTTGGACCGAAGGGTCTGTTTCTGTGCTGTATGACTGTATGACTCTATGAGTACTGTTTGGTGGCAAAGCTCCAAGAGTGCTATCCCAGCTGAAATCTACAATACCTGGGTCAAGAAGCTCACTGAACTCTTTCAGTCCATGTGGGAACGAGGGACCATGCCCACAATAATTTTTTTTGAGCTCTTTAGTCATGGAATGTGGACGTCGCTGACTGGGCCCGCATCTATTGCCCATCCCTGGTTTACCTTGAGAAGGTGGTGGTGAGCTGCAGACCATTTGGTGTAGGTACACCCACAATGCCATTATACAAAAATTTTTCCACAGTCACAATTTTTCTAGACCTTGTCTGCAGTTCTTGGGCGAGCTGATACCAATTGTCTACAAGGGCGTGCTTAATGATTTCCTGGTTTTTGAATGATTTCACTAGCTTCGGGTTCTGAATCAGATGTGATAACTTTGGCTTTACAATCAGCATGAAGAAAAAACAAAGTAATGTACCACCCTCCTCCAGGAAAGCCTTGCCTCAAGGTTTCAGTCATAACCTCAGGGGAGGCAATGGCCCATTGGTATTATCACTAGACTGTTAATCCAGAAACCCAGGTAATGTTCTGGGGACCTGGGTTCAAATCCCGCCACGGCAGCTGGTGGAATTTGAATTCAATAAATATCTGGAATTAAGAGTCTAATGATGATCGTGAATCCATTGCTGATTGTTGGAAAAAACTATCTGGTTCACTAATGTCCTTTAGGAAAGGAAACTGCCATCCCTACCTGGTCTGGCCTATATGTGACTCCAGACCCACAGCAATACGGTTGACTCATAGCTGCCCTCTGGACAATTAGGGATGGGCAATAAATGCTGGCCTAGCCAGTCATACCCTCATCCTGTGAATGAATAAAGGACCAGGACCTATTTGCAATAGACAAGTTAATGTATTTCAGCAGCACATATGCTTGAGCCATCCATATTAAAAACAAGACACAGTCACATTTGCTGAAATAAATGTAGTCTGTAGTAGACTTTTGTAATCGGAGAGCAAAGAGGAGTAAGTCCATTGACCAAACTGAAAGTTTATAGAGCAATTGTGCAATAAGCATACAAGACTTAGATTGTCTATCTGAGCGTAACTATTTTGACTTGAACTACCTCAGGATCTTCCAAAAATCAGATGGCAGGACAAAATGCCAGACACAGGTTCTCACCTGTGGTGGCGTGCCAAACATCCACAACATATTGAGACACAGGTCGTGTAGCCAAAGTGCCTGCTACTCGCTTACTAAAGTGAATCTTCTATGGAGTGCTTCAGTTTAGGATGTGCTCTCATGTCAAGCGTTACATGGACAGTCTGAAAGCTTCATGTATCGACTTTACTGTCTGTTAAAAAGCTCATCCTGAATTGCTGAACCCAGTGCAACCAAATAAAAGAAGTAGTATTGTCTCCTTCGAAAGCAAACACATATCAGAGGCCGAGAGAAAAAGCAAGAGAAATCCTAAGCCAGCAACTCATCCAAGACTCAGTTGTCTGTGTTTTCTTGTCATATTTACAGCAGAATCTTCTGAGTGCAGGTCGACTTAAGCAGTTACCAATGCACCCTTCTGAACTCTACCAAAACCGCTGATGAACAAGAAGAAAACCCCTTTCAAGCATTTGCTATTGAGGTAGTATTTCACTCTAATGCAGAAAGATAGATTGAAAGTTGGAGACATTTGACAGTTGTTCAGTTATTAATAACTTAAGAGAAATTAGATTGACAAGACTTTGTTCAGTTTTCCATGGCCTGGAATCCAAAGCGTAAATCTACTTGATGTTTTTGTTTTGCTGTATGCCTGTCTTAGGCCATAAGAATAAACGGCAGAAAATCAAAAACACCAAATTTTATGGGTTATTCTTCTGTGCGTTGGAAGTACAAACGGGGCAAATCTCAAATGGTCAGAGAGGAAGGATCAAACATGTAATCAAATTTCAGAGATGTGTAAAAGTAATAAAGCAATGATAGTAGAGGTTGTAAGTACCCAAATATTAATTGGAATTGTTTTAGTGTGCTAGGTAAGAAGGGAGCAAAATATTTAAATTGCATCCAGGATACTTTAGCCAGTGTATAGAAAGCCCAACCAGTACTGGATCTAATATATGGAAATCAGTTTGGGCAGGTAGAAGGCATGTCTGTAGGAAAGCATTTTGGTAATAGTGACCATAACTCATTTAGATTCAAGATAGTTATGGAAAAGTATAAAAATGGGCCAGGAATAAAAGTTCTAAACAGGTAAAGGCTATTTTTATTAAGATAAATTATAATTTTCCCCAATTGGACTGGGAGCAGCTACTTTCAAATAAAAGTATGTCAGATCAATGGGATATGTTTCCATAAAAAAACAAAGAGTGGGACCAACATCTGGGGATTCTTGGATTTCAAAGGACATAAAGTTTAGGATTAAAGAAGAAAAGAGAACTGCTTGTGGCCGATACTGAGGGCTGAATATAATATAGTCCTGTACAAAGAGTATAAGGGGGTACTTAAAATGGAAATTAGGAAAACAAAGCCTGCATAAGAATGCAATCGTAGGTTGAATAAAGGAAATCCTAAAGTGTTATTTAAATATACAAAGAGCAAAAGAATACCTAGGGAAAGAGCAAGGCTCATTCAGGACTACTGAGGTCAACTGTGCGTCCACCTGGAAGATGTGAGCACAGTCCTCAATGAATATTTTGCAATGTAAAAAAATAACACAGGTATAGAAATCAGGGTGCAGGACTGTGAACCATAGGAATATATTAACATAGAGTGGAGGTGCTAGTGAGATTAGCAGTCAAAAAACTGGATAAGTTTGCAGACCTGGATGAGATTCATCCCAGGCTGTTGAGGAAGGCAAGGGAGGAGCTGTAATGGGCCCTGGTGGTAATTTTCAAATCCTCTTTGACTATAGATGGGGTACCAGAGGACTGGAGGACTGCTAACAATGTCCTATTATTAGAAAAGGGAGGAAGAAATAGACCAGGAAACTGCAGGCCAGTCAATCAGTGAGGGGGAATTTATTGGAAACAATCCTGAGGAACAGAATACATCTGCAGTCGAGAAGACACAGATTAGTCAGGGATAGTCAGCGTGGATTTGTTCAGGGAAGTTGTGTTTGACAAACTCAACCAAATATTTTGAGGAGGTACGTAGGAGTATTGATCAGAGTAATGCATTTAACGTGATCTACAAAGATTTTAGTAAGGCTTCTGATAAGGTCTCTCATGGCAGACTGGTCAAGAAAGCTAGAACCATAGGGTCTAAGGTGAAGTAGTACATTGAAACCAAAACTAATCAAGAGGCAGGAAACAGAGTGCAATGACAGTTTCTATGAGTGGAAATCTGTTTCCAGTAGGGTTCTACAGGGCTCAATGCTGGGCCCTTGCTGTTTGAAATGTATATTAATGATTTGGACTTAAATATAGGGGTACAATCAGGAAGTTCACAGATGACATAAAATTAATTAGGCGATAAATAGTGAAGATTGCAGAGGAATATCAACAGGCTGCTCTGGTGGGCAGAGCAGCAATGGAATTCAACCCAGACAAGTGTGAGGTAACACACTTGGGAATGTGTGGCAAGACAAAAGTAAAATTATGGAAAGTACTAAGGATCAGAGGGACCTTGGTGTGCATGTCCACAACTCACTGAAGTTAGCACAGCAGGGTATTAGGGTGTCTAAAAAGGCATATGGAATATTTGCCTTTATTAACTGGAGTATAGAATACAAGTGCAGGGAGGTTTTTGCTGGAACTGTATAAAACACTATTTAAACCACAACTGGAGTAAAACATGCTATTCTATCACCAATTATAGAAAGGATGTGATTGCTCAAGAGAAGGGACAGTGAAGATTTACCAAGATGCTGCCTGTGCTGGTGGGTTTGAGCTGTAAAGAAAGATTGGATAGGCTGGGGCTATTTTCCCTCGAGCAGCAAAGGTTGAGAGGGGACCTGATGGATAATATTATGACAGGCATAGGTAGGATGGATAGAAAGGCACATTTTCCTTTAGTAGAGGGGTTAATAACCAGGGGCAAAGATATAAGTTAAGAGATAGATGCTAAGCAGAGAGTTGAGGAGAATCTTTTTTCCACCCGGGTGTGAGTCAGGAATTCACTGCTGAAAGGGTAGTTGACTCAAAAACTCTCATAATACTTAGCATTATTTAGATATTTACTTGTGCTGCCATTGCCATAGTACGTTTATAGCTGGAAAATGGGAGTAATATAGTCAGGTATTTATTGACCGGCATGGACATAATGGCTAAATGGCCTCTTCTTGCGCTGTAAATGTCTCTGACTAAGGAGTACATGGCTCCATTTCCTCTTTCCCTAATACCAGTGTTAATCTTGGATCAAGCCTATTGATATGTCTGCCAAATATCCACAGCAGCTGAGGTTTGTGTTTCTGACACAGTGGGGTGTAAACCTCTTTGGAGTTCTGCTGATCTTCTGCAATAACTCACTAGGGGTGGAAGATCTGCCTTGCAAGAAAACTGTAATTCAGCAGTAAGACCAATGACAACAACCACTTATATTAGTAATACTGAGTATCAGCTCCCCCATGAACTGCAGACCAGAGCTAGAAAAATTGTGATCATAGGATGAGGGCCGGAAGGTAACACACATGTATTGCATTTTTCCATCCTCAAATAAAATATAAAGATTGTCCTCAAATAAAATTCACAGACATAACCCTTCACATTGCACTGTAATTAAGACAGATGTTAACTGATACAATGTGTGATAACTCCTAAGCTTGGTAACAGTGAGGTAAAGCAAGTTCAAGTTAACGTCAGTGCCAATGCAGGAGATGTGAGACAATCCATTTGGGAAAGGCTAACAAGGCAAAGGTATACACAATAAATTGTAGGACACTAAAGTACGAAGGCATGAAGGAACTTTGGACTGCTTATCCACAGATCTCTGAAGATGATTGGACAGGTAGATTGAGGTGATTGAAAAGGTGTAGGGGATACTTGTCTTTGTCAGACAAGGCATAGAACATAAAAGCAGGTGATTAAGATGGAACCATTAAAATCACTGGTCAGACCATGGCTGAAGTGCTGCATAGGAAGTCGTCATTTTAGTAATGCTGTTATTGCATTATAAGGAAGCTGATTGGCATAAAGAATTTTAATTATGAGGAAACATTGGATAGGTAAAGATTGTTTTTATTCCTTCATGGGATGTAGGTGTTACTAGCCCTATGTTTATTGCTCATCCCTAATTGCCTAGAGGCAGTTAAAAGTCAATGGTATTGCTGTGAGTCTGGAGTCAAATATAGGCTGAGCCAAGTAAGGATGGTAGATTTGCTTCCTTGAAAGACAGATGGATTTTCACTGACAGTAGCAACTGACAGTAGTTTACATGGTTGCCATTAAGCTAGCATTTTATTCCAGATTTTACTGAACTCAAATTTTATCAACAAATAGAATTTGACCTCATATCCCCAGAGCATTAGCTAGAATTCTAGATAGCTCATCCAGTGACATTACACAATGCTACCAGCTCCCCAGAATTGTTTTCTTTGGAAAGAGGAAGCTAAGATTAGACCTAATTGAAATGTATAATAGCATGAGGAAGTAGGATACAGTAGATAAGAAAGCCATATTTGCCTTATTTGAAGGGTTCATTACCTGGAATATACAATTTGGTCAGCTAGTAGAAGATTTGGAGAGGATTCAAGAGGAATTGTTTTTATCCAGAAGCGAGGTTCTGGAGCTCTTGCTTTAAAGGGTCAGTGAGGTAGAAATCTTCACAACAATTAAAACGTACTTTGACATGCATTTGACATACTAAAACCTACAAGGCTACAGACCAAGAACTAAAAAGTGAGATTAGACTGGTGGCCGTTTGTCAGCCAAATTAGCATTGATAAGTAGCCCATTCCAAACCATAAATTTCTATGATTTGGTCAGAACCAAAAGGCTGACTGAGAAAAGTAAAGTTTTTTTTCCATATGAATTTGAAATACCTTAATTAAGGAGCTTAATAGCCCATCTAGTCAAACATATATAATGGGTGAAGAAGGAACGATGAAACACTTGTGTAGGTATTGTACTGTCAGGGATAGTCAACATGGGTCAATGGGAGGCAATTCCTTCTTAACATATTATTGGATCTGTTGGAGAAAACGATGAACTTTGCCTGACAATGGAATTTCTATAGCTGTACTACATTCAAATTTTAAAATGCTTTTGATTGGTCAAGATGATGGGAATGTATAGAGTAGGAGGTGTGAATAAGCAGAGGGAAGATGGCTGAACCAGTAACAATAAAGGCTGTTTTAGAATTGAGCTGCATTGACAATGACAAGTGATCTCTAAAGGGAAGCCACAGCAATCACTGCTAAGCCCATTGTTGTTTACACTGTTTAGTACTGGTTTGAGCCAGACACTGTTTGAAACTGACATTAGTTTGGGGCTCTGTAAATGTTTAAAATAAAAGCCAAACCAAGTACAAAGGCTTATGAGTAGCAAATTCAATCTGATATGGATAAATACAAGGAAATGAACTAAGGAAGCGAAATACATAATGCGGGCAAAAACTAAATGGTTCTAGACTACAGGACATGCCATAGGAGAAGCTATGAAGTTATTGGTGGATGACTCACAAATATCATAATCTATACTCAGAGTGTTCATAAACACTTGTTTTCATTTACATGAGAGGACTAAGGTATCACTTCAAACATGGCACAGATTTGGAATAATTCCTGCATTTGGGAATTTTGAAAATAAAATCAATAATGTTTTACAATTTTTAAAATATATTTTTAATCTTGGATGCCAAAAGAACAGTCAATATAGTAATTACCTACCCATGAAAAGCATACCATGTACAGTAAGAAACCTGTATAGAGATATTATTTCTGCACAAATGCCACTTTAAGAAATCAGTGGAATTGGCATACAATTTATTGCTAAATGTCTATATTTTCCAATAAGCAAAATAGATAATATGTCTCAATTCACGAGTACAGCTTCAAGCATAGTTATTTGATAAAAATGTAAATTTCCTGCTGCAGACATTTTTATTTGGGGATCTTAAGGACTCCCTGCAATACTTGTCTGTAGCCCACTAATCTTTCAAAGTGAATATTAAATAGGAGCTGCCTTACAGAAGGCACTATTACATCAAAGTATAACAGACTTTGGTATGAAGCTTCATCAGTAGCAGAATGGGCAGACCTTTATTGTGGGCCAGTGTCTTGAGGAGTACAATGTCTGAAGGTGCATCTCTCCGACAAACTTGCAGTTGTGCATACCACAGCTTATTTTGTTGTTAGCTCTGCAGACTTATAGGAAGGATATTATTAAATTAGAGAGGGTTCAGAAAAGATTTACCAGGATGTTGCCAGAACTAAAGGGTTTAAGTTGTAAGGAGTGGCTGGATAGGCTGGCACTTATTTCACTGGAGCGTAGGAGATTGAGGTAGAGGTTGATAGAGGTTTGTAAAATCATGAGGGGCATAGATAAGGTGAATAGCAAAGGTCTTTTTGCTAGGCTAGTTCAAAATGAGTGGGCATATTTTTTAAGGTGAGGGGAGAAAAATTTAAAAGGGACCTGAGAGGCAACTTTTTCACACAGAAGGCAGTTCGTACGTGAAATGAACTACCAGAGGAAGTGATAGATGCAGGTATGGCTACAACATTTAAAAGACATTTAGATAGGTACATGAATAGGAATGATTTAGAGGGATATGGGCTAAATACAGGCAAATGGGATTAGGTTAGCTTGGGAAACTTGGTGGTCATGGACAAATTAGACTGAAGGTTCCGTTTCCATGCTGTTTGATGGTATGACTCTATGATTATGGCTTCATTGCAAGGCATGACATGCTTCACTTAAGTGCAGTCTTAGGCCTTAAATGTGTTCTGCACTGACCACAATGAGGGGATGGTTGATAGAAATGATCATAGTTTAAAATTTCGTAACCAGTAACGTAGTTATAAATAGATCGCTTGGGCAAAATACTAGAAGATTGCCAGCATCCAAAGTCAAAATGGTTGATTGTTACACCCTGTTTACAAAAATGAGGGAAAAAGATGAGAGACAATTGCAGGAGAAAGAAGTTTGACAAGCAAAGTTTGGGACAATGTGCTTTGAGACATTTTATGGCTTCAGGTTTTAGCAAAGATTTGTAGCTCGGGTTATGGGTGAGGTTGTTGTCTTGCTCGCCGAGCTGGCTTGTTTTCATTCAGATGTTTCATCACTATGCTAAGTGACATTATCAGTGGAGCCTCCGATGAAGCAGTGTTATTCTACTCCGTTTGGAATTTATACTGTCTGGTCCGTTATGATGAGTAGTGTCATTTCCAGTTTTGTTCTGTATGGGTTTGTATATGTGGTCCAATTCTATGTTTGGTGATTGCATTATGGGTTGAGAACCATGCCTCTAGACACGCACAGGAATTCCTAGAGGCATGGTTCTCAACCCATAATGCAATCAACAAACACATAGAATTGGACCCCATATACAAACCCATACAGAACAAAACCGGAAATGACACTACTCACCATAAGGGATCGGACAGTATAAATTCCAAACGGTGTGGAACAACGCCGCTTCATCAGAGGCCTCACTGATGATATTACCTAGCATGGTGATGAAAAGTCTGAACAAAAACAAGCCAGCTCGGCGAGCAAGTCAACACCTCATGTTTTATGCCCTCTGTATCAAATCAGAGAGAGTATGGCTGTAGGGTAACAACTGTTAGCCGCCACAACAAAACAACTGCTTCAAACTGACTTTATCCAACAAATTATTCAATATTCCATGCAAAAGTCAATTTATCACCCTAAGATTTTTCCTTAGTATCTGTATTTTGCTTGGCATCTTGCCCTTAACCTAGTATTATCTGAATGGCTGTTATATGGCTGGTGGGTAGATGCTGACTTTCAATAGGTGAGCTGTAGATGGCCTGGCAGGGATACACATAAGTAGCTCAGGTTCTAGAAGGCCCAGCATTTGACTGCACCATTTCAACATGGACAATATCCTGGTGGATTGCCAGGCTATAGGAAGGGCACAAGCAGACTAACAGTGGTGGGAAGATAGACACTGTCATCTTGAAAGATGCTCCCAATCTTCTGGGGTGGTGTGTCAGCAATCCTATTAATCTGCTGGAGCACAGTTGTGAACCACAGCTCTGCAGGCCCCTGTCAGTACTACTATCCACAGCCATGATGATGGCAAACAAACTGGCTTGATAACAAGCTCAGATATTGTTACATCAGTTTGAACTTTCATTTCAGCGTTCAGATGATGTTGGTTGTCTTCTGCATATCTTATAATGGAAGCTGCAACATTAGCCGTCCGATGCTACATCACGGTTATTTCCACAAATGTACTAATGGGGTGTCACTTGCACGCTGGAGACAATGGAATTCAAACTCTGTTCAAATTCTGGTGCTAAATTGATGCTAGACTCTGTTTGTGCAGTAATGGAGAAGGAGATGTTTACCATCAAACACTTTTCAAGTTTGCAAGTGTTCTCATGCAGCAGTTCTAAGTGTGTGAGATGAAACGAAGAATACTGGATTTTGGTCATTCATTTTAGATAACATTGGTCTGTGAGTGATGAGGCTGTATTGAATTAATTAATTAGCCTGTTTGCAAGACTATTGGTTTAATTGTATAGTTATGATATTTGAAGAATACATTCACTGTTCTTGATTGACCACTCATATAAAATCTTTGAATTTGTGCACCTATGTCTTTGGAAATAAAATGCTATACCTTAGGTGGTAGACCTCTCTCCTCGTGTCCAGTTCCCGCACAAAACTTTCTGGTACTGCATTAAAGAACCTTGGGGAACACTCTAAGGCCTGTTATACTATTCCATTCCTTCTTGTGCTTATGAAACCTTTCCTGACTTCCACGGCTTGCTGTAGTAAGAACGTCTCTCATTCATGCAATCACACATTACACACTGGGCTCACATCAGAGTCATTATAATTAGTTGATAATATTAAGCCTATGTGCTGCATTACTTTGAAGAGCTGTGGGTTAATCATGCATCGAAATCCTCATGTTTGCTTTCAACAGTGTCCATAGAACAGAATCCATAGAATCCCTACAATGTGGAAGCTGGCCATTTAGCCCGACAAGTCCACACGAACCCTCTGCAGAGCATCCCACCCCAACCCATCCCCCTAACCTTTCCCTGTAACCCTGCATTTCCCATGGCTAAAGCACTTAACATCCCTGAGCACTATGAGTAATTTAGCGCAGCCAATCCACATAACTTGCACATCTTTGGACTATATAACTTTTAGCTCAACGTGTTTCTTTGGGCATATTGAGACGGGTGTCTATGTATTTTCATGCATTTGTGTGTACATTTGATCTATTTGAAGTCATTTCTTTCTGTATACATTTATATTAATTTGTATCCTTTCAAGTTCCATCAATGCCTGTTTAAAAAAGTTGATAGCTTTACTAGACTTGACTCAATTTTAATGCATGATTCAGGATTGTTACTTCTACACTTGTTAGAAAGTCAAACAATTTCTTTATAAAATGACTTGTGCTTGTTTTCCTGCTGTAGACATCAAGATAACTGGCCTATAAACCCCTCAATCACAGTATTGCCTTTCTTTAACTATTAGAAAAGCATTAGCTATTTCTCAGACTACTGATAAAAATCATAATGCCTCCTGTTTGAATTATTTATTGAAATGCTCTTTAGCTATTCCATCTTTTCAATCAAAATAACATTGCAGAAAAGAATATTTATATTTCCCTCAGATAA
>NC_063337.1:47960672-47983472 GCF_021869965.1 Rhincodon typus
CCTCTGATGCTGCTTGGCCTGCTTTGTTCATCCAGCTCTACACCTTGTTATCTCAGATTCTCCAGCATCGGCAGTTTCTACTATCTCTTCATATCTCCCTCTATCAGTTTCTGTATACTCTTCATTATGTGTTTCTACTATGTATGTTGTGTGCTATGCCTTACTGATGGTGAGTATTTTGTATTGAATATTTTGTATGATTTTGAAGATTTGTCTGAGCTGGATACAAGACTCAACCCTGCAGACACAGTACAATGGAAGAGATAACGTGAAAGGGAAACAGTTATAAAGCAATCTCCTTGGTTTTAGGAATCCAGCATATGTGTAGGGACTCTACACACTGCACCTTACTTTTTGGGATAGCACCTCACGTCAAGCAGCAGGCATTGGATCCCGGTAAAATTTTGTTCAAATCTTGCAGAGTTTAAAAAGTAAATGTTCACTCATTGTGATGCTTGTGCAAGAATAGAGGTTAAATAGCAAACTTCAGGTCTTACCTCATTTTATTAGGACCCACAGTCAGGCGAATTCATTATTGCTGAAGCTAAATACTGCAGACAGGAGTGGAAAGAAGAATTTGCATTCAGCTGTGAGCATCACACTTCAGGAAGAATATATTGGTCTTGGAAGAAATGCAGTGTAGATAGGATAGTACCGTGACAATAAGGGTTCAAATATAAGGTCAGGCTGCATAGACTAGGCTGGTATTCCCTTGAGTGTAGTGATTTAATTGAGACATTTAAGATGATTACAGGATTTTGTAGATAGAGAGGAATCTTTTCCTATGGTGGGGCAGTTCAATGTGAGGCTAATTTCCCTAGATTTAGAGGGAGGCCTTTTACAGGTGATGTCAGGAAATATTTCTTAATGCACAGGGATATGAAAACCTGGAAGTCTCATCCCAAAACTGTTAAGGCAATGCAACTGAAAGTGTCAGGTCTGAGATTGATGGATGTTTGTTCAGCAAAGTCTTTGATCATGTTATGAAGACTCCATATTTAATAGTTTTTGTAGAATGGATTTTGAAGGATTGTGGAGATGCCTGAATTGATTTTCTTAATAAGGCCAATGAACAGAGACATTAAAACTCTTATTTTTAACAAGGCATTTCTTGGAAAACCATATGGTTAATTATTAGATTTGGTTGAGTTTACTTCAGGGAAAACACCTGCCTACTTGCATGACAGAGAGTGCTACCTCTGCTTAGAGGTTATTTGGATTCTCAATGGAGAGAAGCCTGTTAAGAGAAAGAAGTTTCCCAACTCAGCTCAATAACCTTGTTGTGGATGCAATGTGACAGCTGAAATCTTGGTCCAATAGTTGAATGAGCAGCCTCTGAAAGAGTTTGCCGATATTTGCTGAATGGTGCTTCTGCAAAGTTCCCTAGTGACAACTGCATCTGACAAACTGACATGCATTTTTGTGTGTCAGAATGACAGACTGCTAGTCATCTGAACACCTCAAACCTCCTCTTTCTGGCCTTCAAGAACAAAGATTGTTGGCAAAATTTTTTTTTTTTTTAACGTGAATCTGTACAGAGAGAAACCCATATTTGTCCCTGTGCATGATGTGTGTTTCTGTTTATTTTTGGTTATGAAGGTGTTGGTTTATTCAGAAAGTTAAACATTTACATTTTCATTTTACAAATTGTGTTTCAACTGTTGTTTGCATCTTCATTCAATAATTATAAAATCAGTAATTTTGTGTTTCTTCTAAAAAACACATGATAGTTTTTTAAAAAATTCTGACTAATTTGGAGAAAGCATGCTATTTGGCCACACCAGGAGCTGATAAAACAATTAACTTATGTTGTGACACCATGAATAGTAGGACTAGACAGAATGACACCTTCCATCTTAATCATAACAATCAATGTGGAACCAATATGGGTAAATGATTTATTAAATGCTAAACTAGGCCAAAGAGCCTGACTGGACAATTACTATTCTTGTATTAAGCTGTATAATTCAGCTTCCTTATGGTATTAAATGAGGTCTTAACTTAAAAGGTGCAGTCATTCACTGTCAGATTCACAAGAAGAATATTTTTTTCAATCAGGTATGGGAAAGTAGGTGGTACTTATGACACTCTTCAATATAAACCCTTTCTGACCCATACACCTTTACACACTGTTTCCCACTTAGATTTTTGTTAAATTATTAATGTCATCCATTTGCTTATATTTACGAGTAACCCATCTCCCCTGAAGTCTCTGATTTCATAAATTCGAGTGGTCTGGATGTTTCACTATTGCCCCACAATAAGTTCTCTTTGGACTCGGAAGATTGGAATTTCTCTGCATTAAAGACTATTGACTTGTATTCTTCACTTGACAGTGTGAGGTCTGAAAGTCCCTTTAAATCCCTTTAACCTATTTGTTTTCCTTCATGGAGAACATCTTCCTTGATGAAACAGACACTTTCCTCCTTTGCAATATCTGGATGAATTTTAATCTCCTACATTTCCTACATGGAGGAAGGCTGCCCTGTTGAGATACTTTCTTCTTTTAAGTGTCCTGAGTCTTTGGATTTTGGTTGTCCCTTCTCATTGTGGTATCCATGGAGTTGTATACACCACATCTTCAATCTATGTGAGCAGACTTTTATTTTCAGTAATTCTGCTGGTAAATTTGTGCTCAAGTATATAAAGCATTTTTTTTCAGTTTATTTATTGGTTTGGACACTTTCATTCACCTCAGTGATTGTATGGTTGGTGAGACATGTTCACTTCCTCAGTTCCACTGTTTGATGTTTGCTTTTTGCTTGGAATGATCTCCATCACTGTTACTGAGAATTCTTCCTGGGAAGATGAGTAAATAGAATATTTGCCTGAACGTATCTCTTCTGAGATGCCTCAGTATCAAACATTAGAGTTAAATCTGTCATTATTATTTGTTCACTGAGCTGCGTTGCACTGAAGAGTGCAGGTAGGTAGGCCAGGAGCAACACGAGGAAAGCCTAAAAATGATGTGTTAACCTCGTGAAGCTATAAAGTAGACGAATTTGTGCGGCAAATAGCATAAACAGCAAGTGATTGACAGACCTAAGCATTTCCTCAAGCCACAGATCAGATCTAAGTCCATTTGACATCATCATAATGAGTGGTGCTTATGGTACTCCTCAGTATTAACTCTTTCAGACTCTTGCGCACTTATATAAGACAATGCACTATTTACTCTTGTATTGTATTGATCACTTTGAATAATGTAACAGTGCATTTATTTTTTTCCTATGAATGAATATAAACTAGTTGTGGTGAAATCTTGTGTGTGTTGGGTTTGACGCATGCTGATGGAATGAACATCGAAGAACAAACCTGACTAAAGGACAGGTTGGCAGGATTTGAAGCTATCTGAATCTATGTTGGAACTGTGAAGGACATTGTCTTTAAGGTCACAAAACTGTTTCTCACATTCCATCATTGAGACGTAGTAGAGGTAACACCTTAGGTGACTGCTTGTGTGTTTTCAGGCATAGACTTGAAGAAGGGGTCCAACCACATCTTCGATCAAGGCAGTGACAGAAATAAAATCAAATTAAAGGGGCTGGAAACAGGTAGCACCTTATATGGTGCACAGTCAGAGCAAAGAAGAGGTCTAAAAAAGGGCTTTGCAAATAATCTGCCGCTGCAGCCAGGTATTTTGGTCAGCTTCTCTGAAATTGCACGGGGAGATCTGTTAATGGATTGACCACCTCAGACAGACCTTTTTCAATGGATTTCTGAGCATCCAGTGTCATTGCATGTACTATCACTTAATAAGACTACAACATTAAGTGGAACTGTCTCTACATTGTTGAATGCCATTGATATCTGGATCAGAGCCTTTAGATCCAATCTGGGGGTTGATACAACAAGAATAGTAAACAATCAAGAGATAAAGGAAGGGAGGAACTTAAAACACTCACTACCACAGAGAAAATACATAGGAATATTCATGGGAGTAAAGACTAAGACATTCGTTGGCCTATATCCTAGGATCTTAACAGAAGTGGCTGCAGATACAGTGGATACATTGCTCTAATCTTCCAAAATTCCTGAGATTTTGGAAAGCTCACAACAGATTGGAAAGCCACAAATATAGGAGCTGCTACTCAAGAAAGCAGTGAGGCTGAAAACTGGAAACTAGAGACCGCATGCTTGAAATCTGCTATTGAATCCACTATTAAGTAAATAATAGCAGGACATTTAGATAATCATAATGCAGTCAGTCAGAGTCAACATAGTTTTATGAATGGGTAAATATTTTTGATGATGTGTAGAGCAGTTTGGATTAAAGGGAATCAATAGATGCAATGTATTTGGATTTCCAAAACCATACAATAAGATACTGCATGAAAGATAAGAGTGCATAGAGTTGGGGTGATACATTCATAGAATCATAGAACCCCTACAGTGCAGAAGGAGGTCATTTAGCCCATCGAGTCTGGACTGACCCTCTGAAGAGCATCCCAACTAGACTCAGCCCCCAACTATTTCTCATAACCCCACATTTTCCATGGCTAATCCACCTAGTCTACACATCCCTGAACATTACAGGGCAATTTGGCATGGCCAATCCACCTAACCTACACACCTTTGGACTGTGGGAGGAAATCAGAGCACCCAAAGGAAACCCACACAGACACGGGGAGAATGTGCAAACTCCACACAGACAATCGCCTGAGCGTGCAATTGAACGCAAGTCCCTGGTGTTGTGAGGCATCTGCGCTAACCACTGAGCCATCACGCCACCCATTGGTATGGATAGAAAATTAGCTAACTGACAGGAAACACAGAGTTGGCATAAATAGATTATTTTCGGTTTGGCAAGTTGTAACTAGTGGAGTGCCAGAGGAATCAGTCCTAGGGAAGACTTGCTTCAACTGTACAGGACATTGGTGAAATTGCACTTGGAATCCTGTATTTGACACAGTTCAGAAAATGTTTACTAAGTTGATTCCTGGGTTGAAGGGGCTGCTTTAGGTTAAAAAGGTTAGGCATGTACCCATCAGAGATTAGAAGAATGAAAGTTATTGAAATGTAAAATTCTGAGAGTGTTTCACAGCATAGGTGCTGAGAGAATCTTTCCTTCTGGAGGACTCCAGAACTAGGAGCCACAATTTAATAATAATTAGTGATCTATTTAAGATGGAGATGAAGATGAAATTCTTCTTTCCGACAGTCATCAATCTTTGTAATTCTCTTCCTTAGAGGTCAGTTACATTTAAGGTTGAGTTAGACAGAGTTTTTGATCGACAAGGAAGTTGAGTTATTACGAGACAGCAGAACGCTGGGTTTAAGGTGAAGTTGAGATCAATGATAACTTTAATGAATCTTAGAGCAAGCCTCAAGGGCCTGCTCCAGTCCCAATTTCTTATGATTTTATGATCTATCACAGAAGAAGATTGTTGAGGTTAAACAAAACCAGTCATCACAGTCCCAGGATGTCACTGCAGGAACCTTCTAAGGGACATATCCTCTTCACATCTATCTGCAGTTTCTTCATCAATGAACATTCTTCCATCATAAAGTTAATAATAAGACCATCTGCTGTTCACAACTCATTTGTTATGTAATCAATCTACAGTGGGTCCCAGAATATATCAAGGCTTAGGCTGATAAGTGTTAAGTTAGCATACATGCCACATTAGTCCCAGGCAATGACTACATCTAACATGAAAAGCATAGCTTTTTAACTTCACCACCACCGTTGGTAAGTGGCCACTACCAAATACTGGCAGGGGTCATGATTGATCAGAAGTTTAACAATTATTTTAACATCTGGTTAGAGCAGCTAAGCAGATACTAAGATGAAGAGCAAATTTGTCCCAAAGACCTCTAAATTTTCTGTTAAATGGATTTAGATCTGATATTAAAAAAAATCAATTACTTGGATGTTAAATCAGAGAAAAGTCACCCTTGTATAGGAGAGCCACAAGGGTGGTTGGACCCAGTGACAGGGGTGGTGAGGGGTGTTAGAAGTGCATCGGGACCCTAGAGTTGGCGGGTGGGGTGGTGCTGACTTCCCAGGGCTTGTCGAGTCAGGGTCTGGGGTTGTGATACAAGTGGTCTAGGGGAGGTGCAGTTGGGAAGGGTGAGGTCAGTATGGGATCTGGAATAAATAGTTATTCAGGAGATTTTTTTGAAAGATAGATTCATTAGGTATGTGTGCATCGCTGGCTGACTAGCATTTATTGCTTGTCCCTATGTGCCCTTGAGAAGTGTGGTGGGCTGCCTTCTTAAACTTTTGCAGTCCACAATGCCAATAGGGAGGGAGTTCCAGGATTTTGACCCAGCAACAATGGAGGAACAAGAATATACTTCCAAGTGAGGACAGTGAGTGGCTTGGAGGGGTACTTGCAGGTGGTGGTTTTCCCATTTATTTCCATGTATCTGCTGCACTTGTCCTTCTAGGTGGAAATAGTTATGGGTTTGGAAGGTACTATCTGAGAATGTTTGGTGAATTTCTGCAGTGCATCTAGTAGATAGTGCACACTACTGAGCGTCGGAGGTGGAGGAAGTGGATACTGATAGATGTGGTGCCACTCAAGAGGGCTGCTTTGTCCTGAATGCTGTCAAGTTTCTCGAGTGTCATTGGAGCTTCACCGATCCAGGCACGTGGGGAGTATTCCATCACGATCCTGACTTGTGCCTTGTAGCTGATGGGCAGGCTTTCGGGAGTCAGGAGGTGAGTTACTCACAGCAGTTTTCCTAGCCTCTGAACTGCTCTTGTAGCCATTGGATTTATGTTGAGTTTTTGGTCAATAGTAACCATCAGAATGTTGATTGTAGGGGATTCAGTGATGGTAACACCATTGAATGTCAAGCGACAGTGGTTAGGTTGTCTGTTATTGAAAATGGCCATTGCCTGATATTTGTGTGGCACAAATGTCAATTGCCACTTGTCAGCTCAAGCCTGGATATTGTCCAGATCTTGTTGCATTTGAACACGGACTGCTTCAGTATCTGAGGAGGTGCTGAACATTATGCAAGCTGAACATTGGCAAACATCCCTAATTCTGACCTTATGATCCCAACATCTGATGCAATCTCCAAAAATGTTATTCATCAAGTGGATCATTAAAACTCCCTGACAACAGTAGAATATATGTCATGAAGAAAAATTCGTAGAACATGGCTCATTTTTAATATGGTTGCAAAGAAGCACAATTAATGTACCTTTAGTTCATCCAATCTATCTCTTGTTAAAGTGCAGACAATCATGAAAGGTGGTGCATTTGCTTGGAAAAATCACTGAAATGTGAAGTATATGTGAATGGTTAGCTTGGTGCTGCAAAATTAATTTGTATGTCTTCCTTCTGTTGCCACATTGCACTTTTGCAAGTCAGTGCTCTGAGGGTGTTGACAGAAAAGAAACTTGAAACCAGCAGAACAAAATAAAAAAAATCCTGGAGCATTCTAATCACTGGTGATTAATTTAAATACCAGGCTGCAGGTATTGGATTCATTGCCAATAAGTTAAATTGTACCAGGTAGTTAAAGTTATAATTTTGGAACAAAGTATGGGAAATTTATTAATAATAAATTATCAAAAAGAAAGCTTACTTACAGATTCAAAATTAGAAGGTTAAGTATTGGCATATGTGGAATAAACTGCTAGAGAAAGTGGTAGATGCAGGTACAGTTACAATATTTAAAAGACATTTGGATAGGTACATGAATAGGAAAGGTTTAGAGAGATAGGGGCCAAATGCAGGCAAATGGGAGTAGTTTACTTTGGGACAATTGGTTGGCATGGACAAGTTGGACTGGGGGGTCTTTTTCTGTGCTGTATGACACTATGCCTCGATCTTTGGAATTTGTGCTATATTACCTATTTAATGAAGAAATCCATAAAAATAAATACAAATACAGAAGGTATTGTTACTACATGATTGCATTATCTAATAAAGGAGTTAGTGAGAATAAAATACAAAGCTCTCAAGTGAATCTCACAAATAGTCCTAAATAAAAAGACCTCTGGTCTAAATTTTCTGAGTCACTGGTCCCTACCCTGTGAACACTATCACCACCAAGTTCCTCTCCAATGTTCTAGCTATCCTGACTTGGACATATATCTTGCCATTGTTTGGACAAAATCCTGAAACTTTCCTCTCCCCCAGCATTGTGTAAACACATTTGCCTTACAAATTTCAATGGTTCAAGAAGATAGGCCCAGCAGCAAAGTCTGGAGTGCAGTTCCAAATAGCCAATAAATTTCAGCTTTGTCAGAAGTGCTCACTTCCCTGGAATTAAACAAAACACTAGCTGACATTGTCAACAGTTTCTTTTCCTTAGGTGCTGTGCCCTATTTTCCAAAAAAAAAATCCATTGTCATCATTCGCTGTCCTCGAAAGAAACCAGCCTCAATTTCTCTGTTGTTGCAAATTCTTGTGACTGTTTTTGTTTCAATGTTGGAATACAATGCGTTTGTTAGGTCTCACACTGCTTGCTGCCCCAAAGCACAGAGAAAGCTATGGTTACTGCTGCAGGGTCATGCAACATTGCAAGGATCAAGATCATGGTTAAGTGGATGATTTTAATGGGTTTGGGGTCGTGGAGCCAGGGTCATCTCAAGCAAGGATAGAGGTGTTTCTCATTACCCCCTTGCCCTTCATCCAATGTGTCAATCATGCACCGGAGAGAAGATTGAGGATTCCCTCTGCTCAGCTGACAGGCTACTACGTTTAGGTCTCTAGTTGGGTGGGCCAACTCTTTTCAGTTTTATCTGGAGCCGAAACCATTTGCAGAGCAGGTGGGAATAAGCCTTTACTTTGTCCTTAAGTGGTCATTCATTGACAGTCCAAAGTCCTGAGCTTTGCAAGATTTTCCCCACATCTCTCCATCTCCACCTTGCTTCCCGCTTTTAAAACAATCCTTAAGCTGCTTTAAACAAGCTTTTATTCATCTACAATCATATCCCCATATGTTGTTAGGTTTCAAATTTCATTTGTTAAATGTCCTGTGAAGAACTTTGAGATGCTATACAAATGCAAGTTGTTGTGATTTTCCACCTCCATTAAGATTGTATTCAAACTTTACCTGTTTGATTAAAATTTAATTGTTCCTCTTAACATCTCCTTCTTTGGCTCATTGTTTTTGCTAAATTATATTTCTGTAATGAGCTCGTGACTTTTTAAAAGTTAAACATGCTAAATAAATACCATTTCCTGTTGGTGTTATTGATGTAGGCAAGCTTCAATGCTTCCTTCTTAACTACTGAATCAATAATTTGCAATTGACTGCGTAAGACACTGTGGTGGGAGTACCTTTCCCCAAAGCTTGCAATTCTTCATAATGAAGGCCCACCATCACCCTCTATGGTCAACTTAGAAACTGGTAGTAAATGTGACCTTGCTAAGGTTGTCTACATCCTGGGAACTAATTATTCAATTATTCAAGGGCAATTAAGAATGGACAACAAATGCTGGCCTATCTAGCAACTCCCACATCCTGTGAAAGAACAAAAATGTACTAATTAAAATTATGCATTCTGTGGCCCTACGCTATTGTTACTGTACATACTGTGGTGCATTTTCTAAGTCGTTCTTCTTAGACAATCCTGCAGTATTGAGGATAACCCTGGTCCAATAGGTTCTGTAAAACGGATAAATCCAACATGTAATATCAGGCTGAGAGTTTGAATCTAATTGGAAGGTTATGAATCTGTCCATTTCATAGCTTTCTTTGTAAACAGCTACCACAAATGAAGTAGTTTAGGTGAAAACAGCTACAAAACATGCACTGTGGTTCAAAAACTGAAGCTGCATCACTCAAATAGACATAGCATGAAGGAATCCAAACCCAACTGCTTGTGAGTGTACAAGCTGCCTGATTAGGCATTTCTGAACTAAGTTCATCCAGGAAAGTCAGACAAAGCTACTCCTTAGTGTGAGACCCTGCTGTTAAGGTCTCGAATTTATATTAAATTTACTTTCATCACTACTCAAATTTAAAAACAAAATGCAACTCATTTATTCCTATCATTATGTAATGATAAATTTTGTTGCATATATTTTTTACAGTCATCTTACCACATAGAACTGGAAAATTTGAACAAAAAAATCCAAAGAACTGGAGATGCTGGGAAGTAGAAATAAAATCAGAAATTGATGGGAAAACTCAGCAGGTCTGGCAGTATCAATGGAGAGAAAGCAAAGTTAATGTTTCAGTGAGCCTTGTTGAGAATTGATTGTAGCTAGGAAAAGGTTTGGATATAAGTTGAAGATGGTGTTGGAGGGGTGGGGAGAGGGGGAAGGAGGAAACGATAGGTGGAGATGGAGTTCAGACAGAGAAAAACAGTTGGTAAAGGAGTGGGTAAAGGTCAGCCTGGGAGAATGAGTGGCTGTTAATGGGAACCATTAGTGGCCAACAATGGGTTGTTTGTGATAGCAGCCCATATGATGACAAGGTCTGGTCTGTAACGGTTGGGGTAAGGACATGGAAGAAGGTACTCAGGTCCTAAAATTACTGAACTCAATATTGAGTACAGAAGGTTGCGGGGTTCCCAAGCTGTTGATGAGAACTATTGATGTGACATCGGTCACCTTAACTTCTCTGCCCCCCTCAAACATTTCAACCTTTCTCCCTCTGAACTGGTGGCAACCCGTGCTCTCAGGTTCAACCCTGACTTTATCAAGCCTGCTGACAAGGATGGTGCTGTTGTTGTCTGGTGGACTGACCACCAGCTCTCAGCACCTTCTCCTATCTCCCCTTAACCATAACCTCACCATGGAATATCAGACCATTTTGTCCACGATGGTCACTAATCTGATTTCATCTGGTGATCTACCCCCCTCCAACTGCCTCCAATCTCACAGTCCCCCAGCCCCCTCACAACCTCCCTCTACCTCCTTCCCGAAATTCACAAACGGGACTAAATAAAAACTGAAAGAACTGTGGATGCTGTAAATCTGGAACAAAAACAGAAGTTGCTGGAAAAACTCAGCAGGTCTGGCAGCATCTGTGAAGAAAAAAATCAGAGTTAATGTTTCAGGTCCGGTGACTCTTGCTCCTGTTTTGAGGAAGGGTCACCGGACCCGAAATGTTAACTCTGTTTTTCCCTTCATAGATGCTGCCAGACCTGCTGAGCTTTTCCAGCAACTTCTGTTTTTGTCACAAACAGGACTGGCTGGGCAGACACATTGTGTCTGTCTGCTCCTACCCCACAGAACTCATCTCTTCCTAGCTCGACTCAATTTTTCCCCCTTACTCCAGTCCTGTCCCACTTACATCCACGATTCCTCTGATGCTCTACGTCACTTTCAGAATTTCCAGTTCATGGGGTCCAGCTGCCTCCTTTTCGCCATGGACATGTAATCCCTTTACACGTCCATCCCCCAACAAGATGGTCTCAGGGGTCTCCGCTACTTCCTGGAAAAAAGGCCTGAACCATCCCCTTCCACCACCACCCTTCTCCCCCGGCTGAGCTCAACTTCATATTGAACAACTTCTCCTTTCACTCCTCCCATTTTCTTCAATTCAAAGGTGCGCCCATGGGTACCTGAATGGGCCACAGTTATGCCTGTCTCTTTGTGGAGTATGTGGAACATTCCTTGTTCTGGCCCTATGCCGAGAACCA
This sequence comes from Rhincodon typus, assembly GCF_021869965.1. Taxonomy (NCBI): domain Eukaryota; kingdom Metazoa; phylum Chordata; class Chondrichthyes; order Orectolobiformes; family Rhincodontidae; genus Rhincodon; species Rhincodon typus. The sequence continues at coordinate 47,972,233 of NC_063337.1, forward strand.
CCCACAACTCTTTCTCTGGTATGTTGATGACATTCATCGGTGTTGATTCATTCTCTCATCCAGAATTGGAAAAATGCATCAGTTTCGCTTCCAATTTCCAACCCACTCTCACCTTCACCTGGACAATCTCTGACTCCTTCCGTCCCTTCCTCAACATCTCTGTTTCCATTTCTGGGAATAGGCTGGCCACCAATATCCATGACAAACCTACTGACTCCCATAGTTACTTTGACTAAGCATCCTCACACCCTGCTTCCTGTAAAGACTCTATTCCACTCTCCTAGGTTCCTCCATCTTTATTGCATCTGTTCTGATGATGTCAACTTCGACAAGAGGGCCTCCGAGATGTCCATCTTCTTCCTCAACCGAGGATTCCCCATCACTGTGGTTGACAGGGCCCTCAGCCAAATCTAACCCATCTCACACACTTTGGCCCTCACCATCCCCTTTCGCTCCCAGAACAGCAATACGATCCCCCTTGTCCCCACCTACCATCCCCCCAGCAACTACATCCAGAGGATCATTATACTCCATTTCCGTCACCTCCAATGGGATGCCACAACCAGATACCTACTCCCGTTCTCTCCCTTGTCAGCTTTCCGCAAGGATTGTTCCCTCCGGGACACCCTGGTCCACTCTTCCTTTGCTCCCAAAACACCCCACAACCCCACGTGCTTGTTTACTTCTTCCCTCCTCACAGTCTAAGGTCCCAGACACACCTTCCAGGTGAAGCAGTGATTTACCTACAGTTCACTTAATCTAGTCTGCTGTATTTGCTGCTCTCAATGTTGTCTCCTCTACATTGGAGAGATGATGCGGAGACTGGGGGACCACTTCATAAATCACCTACATTCTGTCCACAAAAATGACCCCCAGCTTCCAAGTCACCTGCCACTTCAACACACCGCCATTTTCCCTGGCCAACATCTCTGTCTCAGGCTTGCTACAATGCTCCAGCAAAGCTCAGCACAACACCTCATTTTCCTTTTGGGCACCCTGCAGCCTTCAGGACTCACTTTTGAGTTCAATAATTTTAAGCTTTTTCTTTATTCATTCACAGGATGAGGGCATCCCTGGCTAGGCAGCATTTATTGCCCATCCCTAATTGCCCAGAGGGTGATTAAGAGTCAACCACATTGCTGTGGGTCTGGAGTCACATGTAGGCCAGACCAGGTAAGGATGGCAATTTCCTTCCCTTATGGACATTAGTGAATCAGATGGGTTTTTCCAACAATCGGCAATGGATTCATGGTCATCAGTAGACTCTTAATTCCAGATATTTGTTAAATTCAAATCCCACCATCTGTCATGGTGGGATTTGAACCCAAGTCCCCGGAACATTATCTGTGTCTGTGGATTAACAGCCCAGCAATAATACCACTAGGCCATCGCCTCCCCATGTCCTTACACAACCCCAAACACCAGACCTTGTCATCACATGGGTTGCTACCACAAACAGCCCATTGTCAGCCACTCAGAGATAGTAGGAACTGCAGATGCTGGAATCTGAGATAATAAGGTGTAGAGCTGGATGAACACAGCAGGCCAGGCAGCATGAGAGGAGCAGGAAAGCTGACGTTTCGGATCTGGGCCCTTCTTCAGAAATCTTCCACCCAAGTTCATATGACATCATCAGATTGGTGGAGCTTAATGCAGTCTACAGTATTTTAGAACCATTACGTTGTTCAACACTTGTCACATGCAGGTCTGCTTATGTAATGTCATTGTCATTTCCAACTACATGCAAAAGTGTTTTGTATTGTATAAGGTGATTTTTGTTATTTTCTGTGAGATTTACGGGCAGTTTCTGAAAAGGCAGCAGGAACGCCAATGCCAGCCACATGCCTCCTCTAAGCGAGACAATTTATTTCAGGGGATGATGTTTCCTGGTAGAACCACAGAAATGGCTTGGCATGGGTATGAGGCGAGGTCAACGGGAGGTCAGGTCCCATGACATACAAAGTTCGAGTAGGTGAGACAGTCCTGAACAAACATGTAGATCACCTGAAAGCTGCTACTGTGCAAACAGGCCAGGAGCAAAACTTACCTGGTTGCTCAGAGCTGCCAGAAGGGCTGTCAGAAACTGTGGGTTCTCCTCCTCCGTCTAGTATCAAAGATATCTCAGGGTCCAAGATGGATGCAGCCTGGATACCATTACCACCAGAAGAAGAGGATGAAACTCTTTTGATCCAAGAGACGATCTACAGTCCGGTACACACCGCCCGTGTATGGGCCTGAATGAGAGAAATCGGAACTGGGGCAAAAACATCCCAGTAGAAACTACAACAAAAAGAACAGGCCTACATACTGGGACGTAGGTGGGGAGGGATGGAGTGATTGGAACCAGGGCCAGGTGGATCCATTGACTATGAGATCCTTGACTGGAGTTGTTAACCTGGGCCAATCAGGTTCCCCTGGCTGACAGATATTAACAGGAGATTCAGCCACTGACTGCTCAGAGCCAGTTTCATATATGTCCCAATGTCAATATCTTTGAAAATTTGATTTCTTCACTCATTTTGATTCACTGCTGTAAATCAAAAGGGTTTAATAAATATCATCAGTCTACCACATATGGTCAAGTATGAGTGCTGGATGGATTTTCTCCCATTCATTTTAATGGCAGTGATAAAAATAAATGACTTTCTTTACCAATCAAGAGAAGGTTCTCTATGTCGAAATCAGGTATGGAGTGACTATCATATGTGGAGAGATGGAGCAGGTTGGCCCTGTATTCACTGGAAATTAGAAGAATGAGAGACAACCTGATTAAAATGTATAAGATTCTGAGGGACTTGACGCAGAGAGATTATTTCCCTTGTGGGAAAGTCTAAGACCACAAAGAATAATTTCAAAATAAGGGTGTCACCCATTTTACACAGAAATGAGGAACAATTTCTTCTCTCAGGGGATAATGAATCTATGGAAGTCCTTTTTGCAGAGGGCTGTTGACACTGGGCCATTAAGTATATTCAAGGCTGAGATAGACAGATTTTTAATCAGTAAGGGAATCAAGAGTCATAGAGAAAAGGCAGGAAAGCAGAGTCGAGTATTAACAGATCAGTCATGATCTCATTAAGTGCAAGCCTGATGGGCTGAATAGTCTACTTCTGCTTCTACATCTTATGGTCTTATATGCTGATAACAAGAAAGTTAAATATGAATGTGTGCATTCATTGCCTGCTAATCATCAATTCGATTTTGCCAGAAGTTTCAAAAGATAGGGTTTTGTGTGAGTGGTATCTGTGTGGTTCTGTCTTTGTGTATGTGAGGTACATACAGCATGCATGTTTCTGTACACACACCTTTTTACAGTCAAATAACCACTGACAGTTGCTGTCCAAATACACACGTGAATCAGAGTGTAACAGTTGCCTGTCGGGGTTTAATACATCGAGACAGGAGAGCATAAGTGTGAATAAGTGTTGAGGTTTAGGCTTGATTATCCAAATCGATCAGTTCTACTGTCAACTAGAATGGACAGAAATATAAGTCCTCATAAAAGCAACTCTGAACATTTCTAGTCCTTGGCAAATTGAACCTCCTTTTGACAGGCACTGATCGTATACAATAATATGTGTGATGTATACCATATTTTCAGGTATACAATATAAGGAACAATAAATGCCTGGTAGTAAATCTAAAGCAGTAATTCAATATTATGGTTCAATTGATGATTATAAACAATGTTTTACTAACAGTTTATGACATAGTCAAAATTATTCAGCTGAATTACTGCCCAGTTACTCACCACCAACCATTTATTATCCAGGATGGTAGTTTTCTTTAATGTACAAATTTTTCAATCCATACACAGATTGCATATCACACATACACTGATCCTGTAGCATTTAAGTTTTATAACATCCACAAAATGAGAACCAACCAGTACTGTATTGGGCGGTGGTTTGCCATTTAAATATGAATAAATAATATTAATGATAGCCCATCTGTGGTAAATGATGATTGTCTTTAATCACCAAGTTAAAACTGCAGTGAACAGTATTATCAAACACCTTCATTTTCATAAAAATATCTATCACACACAATATAGACCTGATGAAAAGAAAGGTGGAAGTAATCAGGACAGAATGCCAATTACCTCATTACTTGTCATAGCACATTGTAACTGGAAATTGCTTCTTTCAGGTTCTGTTTGCTCAGGCAATTACAATAAACTCTCTGCTTGACATGTTGTTTGCACAGATGTAGTGCATTAATAAACATGAGGGACTAATCTGAATTATCGAACCAGCTGCAATCATTCAGACAAAAGGCTTTTTAATAAGTCAAAGAAAGGAGAGGTATCACTGGAATTCCCTTTAAGTAATACTGACATACTTTATCAAATGTGAAATCCACAACTTTAATGTGCAGTGTTGAAAAGCTTCCCACTGGTGTTTTATGCTCTTGTTACTTGTTCTATAAATTAACGACCTTCAAAGTATGTATTGTTAACATTTTATTTTTTATTGTGCTCAGAATGACAAGCCTTTTTATCTTGACTTTATTGTGTTTTGGAGGTTGTGATTATGTCAACATTTCTGTGCCAAAAATAAACGGGCATGCAATTTCCAATATTTGACCAGTGAAGAAGTGTCCAAGAGTTCTGTATAATTCAACTTTATCATATGAATCTGTCGACAGGGAAAGGTTGTGAATCTCATGTGAGACAACTAATGTTTGTCTCCAGAACTCAAAGTAGGATGGCAAGAGGAATGACAGTCTCCAAGCACTTGTAATCACTTAAAACATAAAGGGGTACATTTCTCTCTGTTGGATGTATTGGCAAACATTAGCAAATCTGTAATAAAATGCCTATTTTTACATGATATTGCTTTACTGTGGTAATTACTGATGGAGCACTTTAGAAATTGAAAACTGCTGGGGGTTAAAGGATGATGACGGTCAGGGGAGCAGGCAGCATTTCCACAGTAATTTGCTGATCTTCAACCGTAACTTTGGCGAAATATTAGAGCAGATCCAGGGAAATGAAATGAATGGTCATTTCCATGCTTTTCCTTGGAATTGCATTGAAGTGATGACTACACAACGACAGGATCCTCATGGGAATTCCAGCTATGGGGTTCTTTAACCTGAGTCAGAATCGACGTAATAACAAAGTCTAAGATTTCAAAATACCTCTGCACCTATAGCAGAAGTAATGAGGAATCTCTATGGACATGGTGGAGGAGAAGACAGGGTAGTTCAGGAATTCAGAGACCAGTGGAAATACCAGACTTGCTCAGGTATTATACCAAGGTGAAGCCCTACTGCAACTGAATCAGCTATCTCTACATGGAATAGAAAATTTACATGAGAATGTTTAAACTCGGCACAGAGGCTGTTTCTTCAGTATATCATAAGTTCGAAAAGAATCTGAAAAATATCACATGAAGTAGTTAGTGCAAATAACACAGTTGCATTTATGCTAGATAAGTACTAAGAGAAAAGGGGTATATTGCTTGGTGAGAAGCAGTTCTTGTGCACCACAAACACTGGCAAGAGCTTTTTGGGTAAATCAGCCTTATTGTGCTATAAATGTGCGGGCTGTAAAATCTTTCCAGTTATTTTCCTTTATATCTGTTGTGCTGCAGCTTGCTAGAAAGATGTGAAATGTCCAAAAGCTTTTGAGCACTTGTATCCGCAGCCATGAGAGTAATAGTCTGAGCCTGTATGCTCCTGCAAGAAACTGCACCAGTTTTCACTTTCACTACATTAGTTAGACACCAGGTGATTTCATTATCAGTTTCCCCTTGCAGTTTGCATTCCTGCTCTACAGTTTGGTCAGATTGCAGTCCTGAAAGGAGAAAGATGCAGGATAGGATTGTCATGAGGGAAGTGAGGTAAAGCAAGAGGTGCATACTTAGACAATCAAGGACTGCAGTAGTGCAAGAGGTGGCTCATCTCCAATTGTCTAAGGCCAACCAGGGATTGGTAACAAATGTCAATCTTGTTATCAATGCTCATATCCCAAAAGTGAAATGAAACAATGGGCTGTCTCTGAAAAATGTGATATATGGGTGCAAGGCCTTCGGCATTGTTGATTTTGTCAGGATGACATAAAGCCATGAACGTTAGGTCAGTTGTAAATGGTGGAGATTGTTAGTAGCTGAGTGATGTGTGTGTGACATATTAAGCAATAAGTGACTCTAATTAAAAAGCTGCTGGAATATGCCATTTGAGGATACGCTAACTGACCATGACCACTTATATGACATAATTGAAATGCTTCTGACAGTACATTTCGGTCCTTAGCTTGACACTGTTGGCATTGAGTTGCATGACTATCTGCTCCTATCACCATCTCAGAGTTAGTCGGGAGGACCTCTGGGACCCCTGTGGATAGAGGACGTCACTCTCTACCTGCCTACATCCTGCAACTAATGTTTGGCAGAGAGCATTGAGCACACTTTCTGCCATGTTATGCCATTCTTGTTACTATATCCGGTCCAAGGTTCCCTGTAATGACTTCTGCTCAAATCTAAATACCTGGAACTGAAGCTAGTCTGTCAAAGTTCTCTGTCCTGTTCAGGCATGCAACAGCTCAACAACACAACACACCGATATGCTGCAAATATGTAAACTAGCAAGGAGTAAGATGTTTGTATTGCACCCTGTGCAAGTTTTTTAGATCTTATCCGAATTTTCCCTGTATATAGTGTGATTACATAGTATTATGTATGAATACTGCCTAAAATACTGCCTAACTAATTACCCTACCCGTTGCTATGAAGTTCTCAATAACTGTACAATATATGCTACAGGATATTTTCAGACACACACAGAAGTCAATTAATAATCAATCATTTAATTCGCCTTTTGAATAACTAACATATTACTTTGGCAAACAATGCAATTCTTATTGTTCTTACTTCTTTTGTTCAGTTTTCATCTCACACCCCGTAATCTGTGTTTCTTCAAGTAAGATTGGCAAGAGTGAAAAAAAAAGCAGAAAGGACAAATTAAGCGACTGATCAGAACAGGTTAGAGCAAGTATAATTTAGTTGCTAATCAGAGACCAATTTAAAAATTTATGTGAGACATTCATCAGTCTGTAGTCTGAACAGAAGAGCACGAATAATGATTACAGAGGCTTTCCAGGAGGGAAAAGAAAGTAAAATTTAAATACTGAAGAGTCACCAAAAATAATTGAAATATATCAGTAGTAGGTTGAAAGCAGCAGGCAGGGGAGATGATAGCGTGAGCAACACGCTGTGAAAATAACACACAATAGGACAGATTAAATAGGTCAAGTCCTACAGAGAAAGCTATACTATGTGGAGATGACAAGCTCACCTTGATCTGAAGAATAACTGAGGGTAAGCTCTGTAAGATATTTAATTGCAACAAAGAATGGAAATAACAGTTTGTAACATGTACGCATTCAACTTTCCTTGGACCCAATTTGTTACTACATTAACGAGTCAGCGTAGTTCAATGGAACACTGAGGACCATTTCAACAGAAAGTTCCACTACTGCCCTGTACAACATTCTTTCTTAAATTAAAACATTGATCACTTGTTTAATTGTTGGCCTCGATTTTGCAGTAAAAAAAAAGATGAGGCTAATAGTGTTCACTATTTTTGAAATGCAACACCAGACAGAAACCTATAGTGAATACAACACACAGCTGAATGCAGAAATCATGAAGTTAACTTCTACAGAAGCTGTGATATTACATGGCAGTGCAGAGAGACAACATTGAAATACACAGAACTTGGAGTTACTGTCCGTACGTGATGCCCACCAAATTATAAAGGTCTTGTCCACTACAATATATTTACATTTCTAATAGTGTGATAGTTGTTAATTTCTGTGAAGCAAACTCTCTGGCATTGCCAGTTAATTTTTGCGTGTTGCATTTTATTCCTTTATATTTTAACTATTGTTGGAGGTTTGAAAAATATATTTGTTAAACCTTTTTTTTAAGTTTCTTAATCCCATCCTTCTTCCACTCTCTTTGTGCAGTACTTTATGAGGTCTGTAAGAACCGGAAATATGGTATTTACAGGCAGGGACTAAAATTCCATCTTCTCAATTGGGAGTGAGATACAAAGATTATGTCAGTGGTGTGACAGTATCAGGTCAGGCCTCGAGATATCCCATGCCAGGTTCCTACTTGTAATACATCTGAGTGGTACAAATTCTTAAACATTTTTCAACTTCATCCTACTTCTAAAGGTGAAATCAGACCCAAAGGGAATCATGTCATACTTGGTTCAATTTGTTTCATGGTGGTATGTAACTGTCAGCTTTATGCAGTTGTATCTGAGGACAGTGGCTTTCTTCATTGCACTTTGTGGCACAATGTGAAAGGCATTGGTGGCATGGTGGGGAGAGGAGCAGGCTGAATGGCAGCTTGCATGGAGGCTCAGTACTTGAAAGGGTGACTCAGAGGTAATTTGAAGGAAAGGGTAGATGGGTGCAAGGACCATCAAAGAGTGGATGAGACACAGGCAGACAAAGACAGGGTTGGGGGCATGGGCGGAGAGTACAAGAATGGAGGTCAGTAACAGAGGTTCCAACATCAAAGAGATTTACAGTCATTTGTGCTGCACACATACAGGTCCCAGCCACGCTATAGATGTATTACGCAAATAGAATGTAATTACAATGAGCTCCCAAGCAAAACCTTGTAAAATGTCTGTAAGAATGTTTAAATATAATGAATGGTAAGATGTTGCTGCAACAGATTGACTGTTTATTAAGCAAATAGCTTATTGCAGTTACCACATTTAAATGTAGCAACACTGTGATATAAATGGCAGTATTATTATGTATCATTAGATAGTCATGATGATGGATCAGAACCCAAACTACTTGCAGATATATTAAACATTTAATTAAATCTTTTTTTTAAACATACAAAGGACATTTAACTAAAAGATGACTGCAGATGTAAATTCAGTGGCTGACTGGAAAGAGTCCTGGAATGCCACACCTACAAGAACCAACAGAACTTCAGACAACAACCCTTCAAAGTGACAGAGGCAAATCAAACCAAACTAGACAGTGATCTGTAACAACAGAGATTATGAGGGTTGACTAATCCCTCCCTCACTTCCAAAAGCCCTCTCCTGTGAATTATGTCCTAAATTGCAGACAGGGGTTTGTGTTTATTTCTTTCAAGAATGCACAAAAACAGGTGTTAAGACGCACTAGTTGTGCTAATGCGCAAAATATGTACTCTGAGTGTCACAACTGACAAAATCTTTTGTCAGCTTTGCGCTGCAGGTAAAAATCAAGTTTCTCTCTCTTTGCAGAAGCCAGAAGCAAGAGAAAATACAGTCAAAAGAAAACTGGTAAAATTGCCCTGCACAGAACATTTCTTCAAATTAATTGTTAGAATCTGGAACCTGCTATGACAAGGAATCATTGAGGCAAATAGCTTAGACGTGTTCAAGGAAAGCTAAATAAACACAAGGGGGATAAAAGATGAAAAGGTTATGTTGAAAGCAGAGCTGAAAAAGGTGGCTGAATTGTCTCAAATAGCCAGTTTCTATGCTGATGATTCTGGGTAATTCAATGTAATACTTATCAGTGACATCATAAATATAACTGAAAGGTTTCCTCTGACTTGCAGAGAAATTGTAAATGGTTTCATGTTGTCATTGAAAATCATGAGAAAGGAATCTTTCTTCTGGTTTTGACATTGTTGAACATAGAATTGATAGGAAATAGTAGCGTGGCGTCTCCTCAACCATAAGGCTATACAAATTAAATTCCTAACCACAGAAGTCTCCAGTAAATTTGGTAAGAGCTTGTTTATTATAAATATATAATTTATTGTTACAATCCGTAAAATTAAACGTACATTTTCCCTAACATGCTGGAGTGTAACAGAAGGCAGTTGACCTGATTTCGGCTGTTGGAAAGTATGCAAGATTGCGACCCAACTTTACTTTTGTTCAGTGTAAGTGTGATCTAATTAAGATGCTGAGTTAATTGTTTGGAAATAGAAGGTGCCAACTTGCATCATTGATATTTCATTACACAATGACTCCATGCAGCCAGTTAAAAGACTACTTTATATGTCAACAAATCCTGGCATTTGCTTCAAATGATTTAATAAATGCTGGCTCACTATTTGTTTGATTGTAGGTCAGATTAAGGTATTGTTAGCCCAAAACAGGTCATTCTCTTAAGGAATGCCTGGGTTTTCATAATTTGAGTGTACAAATTGCTATTTTCATTTTGAAATACATTTAGGTTTCCATAAACTATGATGGGTAGGATATAGTTGTGAAAGTAATGGTGAGGTGAAAATTGCTCGCCATGAATGATGCACAAATCAGACAGCAACTTTCAATGATTTTGTACGCTATACAGAAGACACTGTTCCTCCAAAAGCTGTGAGGAAACATTATCTCACCATCTGATTCACCAGTCAAGTGTATTCAATAGTGTGAGCATGTAGTATTTATGTCCTGGGTATGGACTCAATTCGTCAGTAAAGATTGCTGTTTTCCAGTTTCAGTTTGACAATCCTTTAAATGGAATAACCTTCAATATTGCTAAACAAAGTCTTAGCATTGTGAATTAACTGGGACATGTGCACAGCCCCATTCCTTTGATTTTTGTTTTATTTTGGAATTCAAAAAAAAATAATTTTATCAACATTTCTTTCACTTACTTCCCTTGTGATCTAGCCACTTCTATTTTACTTTCTCTACACAATTTGACATCAAACACAACATTCTAATTTACACTTTTTGATTTAAACTCTGTGCTGCTCATTAATTATTCTCAGGTTAACAGGTCACACAGCTATTTCCTTGTACACACAGTTTTTAGATGCCCCATAGACAGCGCTACATCTTTTGTATATCTCACTGTCAGCAACTTGCTGTTCAAAAGCTCATAGGCTATAGGCAAATGCATGACTACTTGAATGGTTGGCAAAATTTGTTCATTGCTCATTGTTAAGACCTGTCCATAATGACTTTAACATTCATTAATCAGAACATTTCCACTGAAAACTCTTGAACAAGACAGATGTGGTGAAAATGACTGCCCTTGACACCAAGGCAGCATTTTATCAAATATGTTTTCAAGGAGCCTTAACAAAACTAGAGTCAATGGGAATCAGGGGGAAAACCCTTCACTGGTTGGCATTATACCTGACACAAAGGAAGATGAGATAACAAGGTGTAGAGCTGGATGAACACAGCAGGCCAAGCAGCATCATAGGAGCAGGAAGGCTGACGTTTCGGGCCTAGACCCTTCATCAGAAAAT
>NC_063337.1:47983872-48006968 GCF_021869965.1 Rhincodon typus
GTTCATCCAGCTCTACACCTTGTTATCTCAGATTCTCCAGCATCTGCAGTTCCTACTATCTCTGATACAAAGGAAGATGGATTCATTTCAGCTTCCAGGACATCATTACAGGAGTTCCAAAGGATACTGTCCTTGAACAAGCATCTTTAACTGCTTTATTAATGATCTTCCTTCCTTCTCAAGGTCAGAAGTAGGAACATTCATTGTTGATGGTATACCTTTCAACACCGTTCACGATTTTACAAATACTGAAGCCATCTGAGCCCATAAGCAGCAAGAACTGGACAATACTCAGGCTTGGACTGATACATGACAAGTAATATTCATACCACAAAGCCGGACAATGACTATCTCCAACAAAATAAAATCTAAACATTGCCCCTTGACAATCAAGGCCTTACTATCGCTGAATCCCCAACAATCGATATCCTCAGATTACCATTGACCAGTGCCTAAGCCTAACTATTCACAATGGCCTGGATTTTCCAAGGACAAGACAGTCATTTCTAAAGAGCCCATGACAATTTCACATGAGGACCCTGCAGAGGTTCCCCCATCATAGCACACTTTCAATGGAATAGCCTGGGAAATTCAAGATTCCGCTGGGCAATTTCCCTACACCCAGAACCCTCCAAAAATCTTAATTTAAATAGAATTCAGAAGGTTTGCTGAAGTTAAGTAACTAGTTGCTCAGGGAAAATGTGTTAAATACTTATTCAAACTCTAACTATTAAACTTACCCCCAAATTACCTAACACATTTTCAACAAACACATACCCTGGGTCTCTTACATCTCCCAGATTTTGATCTAACACATTCTCCTCCTGGGACCAACAAATCCCCTGAGATCAACACCTCATCCCCCACTCCAGATGACCCTACACTCCCTGCTTCAGACATGACTCCCTTTGTTCCCTGCTTTTGTCCTGACCCCACCATCTCCCACTCTGTATTTAATCCCTGCCTTCCCCCATCCCAGACCCTAGTCCTAACCATTCCTCCACTCTGGATCCAATACCTTCCTTCCACTGTTCCTAACCTAGCACCCCTTCTTCTGTCCTGGACCCACCACCAGACCTGATTTCCACTTGATTGGCACCCCATCACTAACTTCCACATTCACTCTCTCCAGTATCAATGCACACAATGCAACAATGTGTACCATCTACAAGATGCACTGCAGTAAATCTCCATGACTCCACTGAAAGCATCTTTCAAATCCAAGGGCAGATTGGGCTTTGGAACACTGCCCTGTTCAGGTTCCACTCCAAATCACATACCAAACATACTTAGAACCATATCACCGATAATTCACTGTCTCTGGGTTAGATCACTGGATCTCCCTTCCTAACAGTACTGTAGCTGTACCTACACTCCAAAAAGTGCAGTGGTTCAAGAACACAGCTCACCACCATCTTCTCTGGGACAATTAGGGATAGCCAATAAATTCTAGTTTAGCCAGCAATGTCCACATCCCATGAACAATAAAAGATATCAGCAGTACACTTTATGTATGAACTTACTCTAAGTTAATACTTGTTAAGTATTTTCAAACATAAAATTTTGCAAAATTTTTATTAAAGTCATGTGAGGTTCCCTGTGTACAAGGAGCAATTACGTGGCTACACACTGTAATTTGGCAGCAAATCTCAGGATCTAGCAATCAAATCTGATGTTATGAATTTCTGCTGTAGAACCAGCATCAACAGTACTGTGTATTCTAATGAAGCCAGATTAATTCACTGATAGCTGAAATTTGTTATTGCCAAGGGTGAGGTTTTGCAAATAACTTAACAATGTAAATTGGCAGATTAACCTGTTACAGAATGCAAACAAACGAGTTATTCACTTTAAATGATATTATCTTGTTAGTAAGTTGAAACTTTAGCTTACTAATACATTTTGAATTGATCGAGTAATTTTAAAGAAGAAGGTAAGTTTTGAAAAACATTTTTCAAATATTTGTGACAAGTAGTTCATCTTGATTTTAGTTGGCACATTGGGATAGATGGGAATGTACTGTTCTCTTCCAATATGCAATGTATTTTTAGTGCAATTTTGCAGATATAAAGTTAAACACATAATGGCAGTTTTCCAAGGATGTATATTTTGCTTGACCTTGGTCATTGCTACCATTACCATAAGTTTTAAATTGTGTGGACCCACTTGCTTTGTATTTGTGTGAGCTATGCTTAGTTTGTTCCTGTTTGCATGAACCACAGTGCTAACCAACCTTAGGATTTGAAAGCCTCGACGTCTGTAACATTTACAGCAGCTATATGTTACCTTAGTTTTAAAATGTGTTTAAGGGAATGATGTTCTTTTTTTGTTTTGTAACAAACTAACTTTTCAAGCTTAAGCTCAATGCCATGAAAATTACTCTGTTGTCTCCTCATTGTTCAGCAATTGGGGTTAATCATTTCTCTGGTCTTTATCAGTTGCCAGATGTGGATCTCAGCATCCATAAACTGTCTTGTCCTTCACTCCTTTCTTTTCCTCTTTCTCTTGAGTTTCTTACCTTTCTCATTGGTTCCACAGCCAATGCAAATTGCAATGAAAAACAAACAGAGTAATAGGCTTTTCTACAAAATATTGTTGTAAGAGATTTGAAACACTTCTTTATTGGGTGGGATTGCTCAGACTGCTGACTAGTTATGTGCTCTACTCAACTCTAAGTGCATTCCTAAATAATTTCAATTCACTCTCCAGACAACCGCATACTGTATGTGCATAGAGACCTTTAGGAAATTTTCAATTTTCTTTCACATTATTAATTCCCACTTAATATGATCTTGTCTTTCTGTTCTCACTGCATTAAATTATACTCTGTTGCTCACTCTCTCATCTGCTTCACATCTGACTGTCTACATCTTTCACTTTGCCCACTACTTTAGTTCATTCTGTAGAAACATATCCTGTTTATGTATTTCCCTCACTGTCTTCATAAAATATTACTGGGGACTGCAAGTACTTTCTGTCTTTTAATGGATTACCTGACATTAACTAGACATTACTTTTTTTTCTTTTAGCAACCACACACAGAGGGAAACTGGCCTGTTTCCTGTGATTCCCGCCTGTTTCTGTTTTAACTCAATAATAATTTACATATCTAACAATAAATTTACATTAAACAAAAGACTAAAAGAACTGCAGATGTTGAAGATAAGAACCAAAAACCAAAATTGCTGGAAAAATTCAGCAGGCTTAGCAGCATCTGTGGAGGGAAATCAGAGCTAACGTTTCAGATTCAGTGACCTTTCTTCAGAACTGATTGTAGCGAGGAAAAGGTTGGTATTTATGCTGAAGATGGGGTGGGGGGAGGGGGAAGAGTAAGTGATAAGTGGAGATAGAGCCAAAGGGAGACAAAACAGACAGACAGTGGGTAAAGATCAGCTTGGGGAAATGAATAGCTGCTAATAGGGGCTATTAGTGGCTGACAATGGGTTTTATGTGGTGGCTGCCCATATGATGACAAGGTCTGGTGTGTGGGCTTTAGAATAAGGGCATGGGAGAAGGTGCCTTGTGCTCTAAAATTGTTGAACTCGATATTAAGTCCAGCAGGCTACAGAGTTCCCAAGTAAAAAATGAGGTGCTGCTCTTCTAGTTTATTTTTTGTTTCTGATAACATATCATAAACATAACTGAATGTTAACACCAATCTGGATGAATGTGAGGTAATGCACTTGGCTAGGACAAACAAGGCAAGGGAATACATGATGAAGGGTAGGACCCTGGGAAGCACCAAGGATCAGAGGGACCTTAATGTGCACGTACACTGGACCCTTAAGGTATCAGGATAGATGAATAAAGTGCTTAACTGAGGCATAGAGTTTAACAGCAAGGAGATTATTTTGGAACTGTATAAACCACCGGTTATGTGACTGCTAGAGTATTGTGTGCTGTCCTGGAATCAACATTATAGGAGGAATGTGACATCACTGGAGGGGATGCAGAGGAGATTTACCAGGATAACAAGGTGCAGAACTGGATGAACACAGCAGGCCAAGCAGCATCATAGGAGGAAAACGGCTGATGTTTTGGGCCTAGACCCTTCATCAGAAAATTTTCTGTTGAAGGGCCTAGGCCTGAAATGTCAGCCTTTTTGCTCCTATGATGCTGCTTGGCCTGCTGTGTTCATCCAGCTCTGCACCTTGTTGTCTCGGATTCTCCAGCATCTGCAGTTCCTACTGTCTCTGATTTACCAGGATGTTGCCTAAGCTAAAGAATTTCAGTTACCAGGAGGGACTGGAGTTGTTTTCCTTTGTGCAGAGGAGATTGAGAGAGACGTGATTCTGATGTATAAAGTCATGAGGGACATAAATACAGTAGACAGGAGAAAAACATTTCCCCTTGATGGAAGGATCAATTCCCACGGGAGACAGTTTTAAGACAAGGGACAAAACATTTAGAGGAGATGTGAGGAAAACGTTTTCACCCAGAGGTTGATGGAAATTTGAAATTTACTATCTGTAGGGATGGCAAAGGCAGAAACCCTCATGACATTATAAGAAGCATTTTGATATGCACTAGTCATGCCGAGGCATACATGGCTATGAGCCAACTACTGGGAAAATGGGATTAGAATAGTTAGGTGGCTGTTTTTGACCAGCAGAGACATGATGGGCCAAAAGGGCAATTTTCTGAGCTGTAGATATCTGTGACTATATGAATCTAATTGCGTTTTTCCGTCAATCAGTAAGTCCCCACTAAATGGCCAGAGGAAAGTCTAAGTTTTAAACTTATACTCCTGGACTTAAGCATATTTTCAGTTCTTGTTTGAACTTTATGTTCAGCCCTAAATCTCTGGCATTCTCTACCAATTTAAGCTTCTTGGAAATAAAGGCCAAAAAAAAACGTAAGATATTTGTGTCCATTTTGAGTAATGCATAATCGTGAGATGAAGTGAATAAGGGGATAGTTTCAATATTTATGAGAGGTGGTCAGTTAAAACAAAACCTCTTTTAAAATACTGCACCCTCAATGAAAAGGATAAGTAACATTTGTGTTTCAAGACAGAATACAGCAAACCATCTTCTTTCATCTAACACTACATAAAATTTCAAATTTGTGTATTAGACAGTAAAAATTGATATTTGCATCATGGTAAGTATAAAGAAACTTTGCTTAATTTATTTAAAATATTTATGTACTGTATTTGCTTTAATTTATTTGCTTAAAAACAATATCTTAGTATTAATTCCTAAACTTCAAGTTTTTTTTTAAATTCATTTACAGGATGAGGGTGTCGCTGGCTAGGCAGCATTTATTGCCCATTCCTAATTGCCCAGAGGGCAGTTGAGAGTCAACCACATTGCTGTGGGTCTGGAGTCACATATAGGCCAGACCAGGTAAGGATGACAGTTTCTTTCCCTAAAGGACATTAGCGAACCAGATGGGTTTTTCTGACAATCGGCAATGGATTCATGGTCAACATTAGATTCTTAATTCCAGATATTTATTGAAGTCAAATTCAATTGGGTATAAAATATATTCACCTGCACTAGCAACTTAGGTCCAGTCATACTGAATATTTTGACAGGCCCCGATATTTGAATTTTTTCATTCTGTTAAGGAATGAGGGCTTTGTTGGCTAGACCAGCATTTATTTCCCACTGCTAATTACCCTTGAAAAGGCAATGTTGAGTTATGTCTTCTTGCAGTGTCTTATGCAGTGTCTTCTTGAACCACTTCATTCCATTGGAGTGGGTAGACCTGCAATGCCGTTAGGGAGAGATTTTGATTTTGACTCAGTGACATTCAAGAAATGGAGATTATATTTCTATGTCAGGATGGTGTGTAGTTTGGAGGAGAACTTCCAGGTGGTGGTGTTCCCATGTAGCTGCTGCTGTTGTCCTTGTTTCTTATGGGACACATGGAAAACTAATAGAATTTAATAATACTAGTGACGCAGCAGCTCTCTAAAGCTAAGCTTTAAACTATTTCCTCAGTAACAAGGGGTCATCAATTTAAAAATGGAACTAAGCTGGTAAGTGTGGGGATGGGGAAGTGAGAAGCTTGTGGAACTGTTGGTAATAATGGAATGTTTTATTACAGGGAGCAGTTGAACTAAAGCTATTAAGGGAAAATTGGATAAATATTTGAAGCAGATGTCTTATTATACAATGGTTTTGAAATGGTTAATGTTGGAGACTGCACTAAATTCTACCCACCCTGATGATGTCATACAGTCTTGGCGGAAGCAAAGAGGAGTCTAGCTCAAAATTTCAATGGAAACAGAAGTGACATCAGTGTTTCCTGACTGGAAATCACTACTCAGTTTTGGTGGTTGAGCTGGAATCCCTCAAATAATTGAAAAGGAACCTGCACCACCACCTGAAACTCTTGTAGCCTGCAAAGCTGTGGATGAGCATGCTGAAAGATGGGATTAGAGTAGCTGACTCTTTGGGGTGGCATGGTGGCTCAGTGGTTAGCACTGCTGCCTCACAGCACCAGGGAGCCCAGGTTCAATTCCAGCCTCACGTGACTGTCTGTGTGGAGTTTGCACATTCTCTGCGTGGGTATCCTTTGGGCGCTCTGGTTTCCTCTTACAGTCCAAAGCTGTGCAGGTTAGGTGGATTGGCCATGCTAAATTGCCAGGGGTGTGTAGGCTAGGGGGATTAGCCATGGGAAATGCAGGGATAGGGTAGGAGGGCGAATGTGGATGGGATGCTGTATGGATTTGTTGGGCTGACTGGCCTGTTTCCAAACTGTAGGGATTCTATTATTCACCTGGTGCAGAATCATGTCTCTCTGTGCTGTGAACTTTTCATGGCTTCTAAATATGACTAATGGCAACTTACCTGAAATGTTGGCGAGTTAGATATAATAACTAAGATAATGTAACTTGTACCTTTTTGCTATCATGCAATAAATGATATGTTGTTAAGACAACTGCCTCTTCTTGTCATGACTCACTAGTGGTTTTTCCTCTCCCACTGTTAATCAAATAGGCCAGTAAACCCAGTGTAGCGTGGAGGATTGTTGGCAGCACTGTACCACAATCATTAACAGTTATTACTTGGTCCTGAAGTATATATAAGTACAAATATTGGACTTTGGGAAGTGAATAGGGCAAATAGATCAGTTTTGCCCTGCTTTTGCATCGAGTCAACATCAAATGGTTGAGTCCATCAAAAATAACTTCATGGGATACAATTATGGAGTATGTGACACAGAATTTAATTTAATTTTTGACTTTGAGCTGACGTTCATTGGGCAATAGTTCTTCATAACGCAGGACTGATATTTTGTTTAATTTGGGTTAGTTGTAAACAATTCATGTTATGAAGAAATCCATGTGGCTCAGGTCAATCACAAGGTCATGGATTCATGGATTTAAGGTTGCATTTATTGTTCAGACTAATGTAAGTGTAGGCTAACACATATGAAAATACTTTGAGATAAAAGATCTACTCAAAGACACAGCTATATTTTAAAATAGTTTATTTATATAATTTAAAGTATGTAACAGGTGTGTGTGTGTGCACGTGTGTGCATGCATCTAGTGTTACTTTGAAATTAGGCCCTGTAGTCTTGTATTTGTTTTGACCTTTTCAGATATATCAATCGGGACATTTTTGTTGATAGTAAACCACTGGGGAGCGATGCTACATACTGTAAACCAACACAAAGTGGCCTTATTGTTCTCTTGTAAAAGATCTGTAGAGTCAATACACTAAGAAGGACATGCTGTTATAAAAAGGATGATTTTACAATGTGATTGGCGAGTCAAAGAATGATTGAGGCAATAATAAAAAGTGATATTACTAATATAACCATTACCTTTAAAAGAAAATAATGAGGAACTGGACACATTGTTTAGCTAATCCAAGTTTGACCATGAACTATTCATGCTCAAATAAGCCAATTAGAGTTCAGGATTCCTCTGATCATGCACAGGGTGTATTAAGTGATAAAGGTTAATAAATGGTGATTCTTAGCAATTCAATGCACAGGAATGGACTACTAACGACAGAGGGAGAACTTCATTTATCAGATTAGAACAAGAGACCTGTGTCAAATCAATCAATGTCACAAACTGGCATCCCAAAATGGATCAACTTAAAAAAAAAATTATGAAGTATTATTTAAGTTGTACTTGTTATGGTAAACTTAATAAATTATGGAAAACTTGTGAAAATATAATTGTATTTAGAATAGTTTGGGGTTTTAAATGTTTTACTAATCAGGATTGATAAACTCTTAAAACAAAATCAGAAATGGCTGGAAAATGCAACATGTCAGGCAGCATCTATGGAGAGAAAGCAGAGTTAACATTTCGAATCCAGTGACCCTTCTTCAGAACACAGAACAGAGCAGTGAACCTTTACTCCACAGATGCTGCCTGACTGGCTGAGCTTCTCCAGCAATTTCTGATTTTGTTTCTGATTTTCATCATCTGCAGTTCTTTAGTTTTTGACAAACGTTTCGATTGGCTTTCTCAAATTTAGTCAGTAGGTTGGGTATCCTTCATCTGAACATCCCAAAAAACGAGAAGGCCGAAGGTCTTTTCGGAAGCAAACCCAGATGGACATGTGGATGTGCTGAGTTCAGACCCTATGGGCGAAGAAAATGCTTGGCCCGAATGGATCTAAAATTGAAGTTTAATCCAAAGGGCCCAAGCTCCATGTGTCTACAGGCCTGTGTGGGTCTGCTCAGGACCTTTGGGTAACAAAAAAAAATTATGCTTTTATGTCCATTCCTTTATTAATTAATGGGATGAAGACATCACTGGCTAGGCAGCATTTATTGTCCATCCCTAATTGCCCAGAGGGCAGTTCAGAGTCAACCACATTGCTGTGGGTCTGGAGTCACATGTAGGCCAGACCAGGTAAGGATGGTAGCTTCCTTCCCTAAAGGGTATTAGTGAACCAGATAGGTTTCCCCCTCCCAACAACTGACAATGGATTCATGGCCATCATTAGATTCTTAATTCCAGATATTTTGTTGAATTCAAATTCCACCATCTGCCATGGCAGGATTTGAACCCATGTCCCCAGGATGTTATCCAGGTCTTTGGATTAAAGGTCTAGCAATAATACCACTAGGCCATTGCCTCTCCAATAAGTGAAGGTTTTTATTCGGGCCATTTAGGATAAGCGAAGGTGTTTATTCCCTAATGGACCTCAATAGACCCAAAAGGACCTGGACACTGAAAATATCCTTTAATCTAAAACCAAGTGGTTTTCAGATAAATGATTTCCCACCTGGAATTGCAATCAAATTATGTCTTACAATTAAAGTCAACCCCAAAGTCTTACAATTCCATACTATCACAAATGTCCTGAGGCCTGGTCTGCACCTACTGTATCTCGTGCTCCACAGTGAAATTATTCAATGTGTAGTATGCTGGTGTATGGAGAATAAGATATGTACAAGGTTCTTCAAGACTTCTCAATAATGTATTAGAGCACTTGAGCTGAAACCGTTTCAGGCAAAGTGAGTTGCCAAGGCTGGGCAAGGAGGAATATTTTTCCTGCATAGGGATTTTGTCCTGTCTTTTATAAAGGACAACTTTTCCTAGTTCTTGCTGTTTATTTGGCTGCCTGGAGGCAAATTCAGCAAAGTAACTTATATTCCTGTGTGGAAATGTATAAATAACTATTTCAGCACAATTTGAGCATCTGGCAGACCTTCACTAACCTCCAACTGCAACTTTCTAGGCTATGTTTGAAGGGAATTGCACTTTGGAAGCACCAAGTAAATAGGTAACTGCTCAAATTACTGTGTTATGGTCCAAATGCACCTTGAGTACTGTGTCCAGTTCCGGTTGCCAAATCAAGTGAAGATATTAAAAGTCAAAATGTGCAGAGAGAAAACATATGGTTGATATCTCAGGCTTTTCACTTCAAACAAACTTTGGATAGCTGTTTACTGTATGATATTTTGTCAAACATATGAATATACCTACAGTCTAGGACAGAAGTACAACAATTGGTTCTTGCATCTACTCTGCCATTTAGGATCATGACTGATTTGATTTGGCCTCTGCATTCTTGTCCATCTCCAATACCCTATTCGAATATACAAAGTGCCTCTTGAAAGTCAATATACACAATGCCAATTATATTACAGTACCAACACCATTGAGCAATTCAGCCAGGTTAGTGAAGCCTGATTTGCACTTAACAAATCCATGCTGTTCTCTTTCTAGGCACTTTTATCATGTACTCCTTCATGGTTAGGTAGCTTGTTGATCTCAATGTGAAAAATCAGGTTGAATTCAGGCTAAATATGAAGGAACTGGAGCAGCACTTTAAAGTAGAGGAATACATGTAGGCATCTGAAACAAACAGCAACAGATTCTGCCTTTAAGGCTCAAAACCCGTAAGTATGTCCATAACCAATTCTCCCAAAATTCCTTTAAGTGACTGCAGCTAAGGATCCCTTTCTGCTTCACTGACATGTTCATCTCCTGATTTGTACCAGCTATGTTGGTGAGCTGGTCTAGGAACTGTTGATAGGCAAGGTGTCAGGAATTGAAAATGAAATTGAGACCATAACTGTCACAATAGATGCCATTTTCTATCAGTGTATGAGCCTCCTCCCTGATTCTGAGGGACAAATCAACCAGCTGGATACAGGTTTTGCCCATTAACAGGCTACCAACAGCTTGGCAATAAATTAAGCTAACTAATATAAGATCCTTGGTCTTGTGTACCGCTAAATAATACTCGCAGAGTATTCTAAGATGAGGAAAACTTTAACTTTATTGAAGACTCATACACAATGGTGATTACTTCTTGCTGTGACGACATCTTGCCGTAAGGCTGCAAGATTATGTGGCAGTGCTATTACTCGAGTCATAATGTGTCCTGTATCTTGTCTGTAAATACAGTATGGGTAGCTGCTGTAAGTTCTTTGTGATAGCTACAGATACAATGACATTCATTCAGGCAGGTGATAATGTAAAAGAGTGAGAGAGTCTATTTGCAATGAAGCGTCACTCGTGCCACCTATGTGTTCTCAGAAGCAATTCTTTTTCATTTCCCTCCTACTAAAATGTGCTGTGAAGGGCTATTTGTAGCTGTCAGCGATTGACTTGGTGCACAGATAGATTTTAAAATATTTTGTCGGCAACATGAATCCCAGAAGGTCCTGGCAGTGGTGAGCACTTGCACTGTTGGTGAGTGCATGATAGCAAGAGTGTGGCACCATAGGAGTTTGATGCATGCAGTAATAAGGTAAGCAGCAATTCATAATAGAGATAACTCATGAGAGTTCATGGTGAGAAACCCTCCATGAAACTCCCTGAAATTTATGCTTTGCTGATTTTTTTTAGTAAAATTTAGCTCATTAGTCCTCCTTCTTTACTGAGGTGCTGCCAGACTTGGTAAATTTTCCTTGCAATTTTTGTCGTGATTTCCGATTTGCACCATTTACAGTACTTTGCTTTTCAATTAGCAATTAACCGGAAGTAATTGAAAACATCTCTAAATGGAATTCACGGGGCAGATCTTTCCTGTTGCCATACACCTATTCAGCTGAGTGTTGGGCATTTTAATTACCACATTACTTGGAGTGTTGAGCTCCAAAAAAATGGCAATGCGGATGTCAAATTTGTATTATACCCTGATCAGTGTCACTATTTGCCTGACCTGCATATTTCTGGTAGATGCTCCTTGTATTCGTTCCACTACCCTCATTACATTCATGCCATCTATAGTTCCTACTAGAATCTGTACCTGAACAGCAAATGCCATTTTGGAGCGAAAACACTCACTGTTGAAAAACCAGCACAGAAGAATCAGATTTTATAGCTACAAAGTGGAAAAAAAAGACAGGATTCATTCAGAAAAAAAAAAATATATATTGTGTTGAAAATAAAGACAATGAGCAAGAGATTTAACAAGTTGAATGACAGTCTGTAATTATTTGCACTTTTCAGATATACTTTGTTTTGGCCTCAATGGCACTTCCAAAAGTAATTTGGGATAGTTTATATTATAAAATGTTGTCAAGTTATTTTACTTGTAAATAGATGAGACTCTTATACAAAATATTGACTGATATTAAGCACATACCATACGCTCACAAGGTGCCAAGAATTTTGAGCCCTAAGAGTTCGAATGAATATCTACATAGAATCCCTACAGTGTGGAAACAGGCCATTTGGCTCAACAAGTCCACACTGACTCTCAGAAGAGCATCCCAGATAACAGCCCCTACCCTATAAACCTGCATTTCCCATGGCTAATCCACCTAACCTACATATCCCTGGACACTATGGGCAATTTAGCATGGCCAATCCACCTAATCTGCATACCTTTGGACTGTGGGAGGAGACCGGAGCATCCAGAGGAAACCCACGCACACCTGGGGAGAATGTGCAAACTCCACACAGACAGTCGTCTGAGGGTGGAATTGAACCTGGGTCCCTGGCGCTGTGAGGCAGCAGTGCTCACCACTGAGTCACAGTTGCAGTTTAATTTCCTAAACTATATTTCCAAAGAATGGAAGAATTGTTATCAATTTTATTATGAATCCATCTACATTCACCTTCAAGTGTCCTAATCCTAACATTCAGATACAAAGTACACCCTGAGCTCAGATAAAAACAACTGGGTATCTTTTACCCTCCCAAATTTAGGAGGGAAGCAACTTTTGTTGAATAACATCCAAAATAATCTGCAAATTTATCAACAGAAGTTTGTAAAATTGGATTAAAGGCCATTAGGAATCGAGCTGAATTTTTAAAGTATTGACTGCAGAAAATATTCATTGGTAGCTGGAAGACTAAGTGTCTCCACATCTAGACAGTTGTAGATTGGGAGAAAATGGCACAAAACATATCCCATGTCCTAAATGTTTGGTATAGGAAGTGTCTCAGTTGTCTCCATCTCCACTCTTTATGCAAAGCTCTGCTCCTGTCAGCAAACCCAGCACCAGCAGCATGGCAAGGTATCACGTCCATCCTGGGCCTCCTGCAGTGCCACAACGATGCCACCCGAAGGTTGCAGGAACAGCAACTCATATTCCGCTTGGGAACCCTGCAGCCCAATGGTATCAATGTGGACTTCACAAGCTTCAAAATCTCCCCTCCCCCTACCGCATCCCAAAACCAGCCAGCTCGTCCCCGCCTCCCTAACCTGTTCTTCCTCCCACCTATCCCCTCCTCCCACCTCAAGCCGCACCCCCATCTCCTACCTACTAGCCTCATCTCACCCCCTTGACCTGTCCGTCCTCCCTGGACTGACCTATCTCCTCCCTACCCCCCCACCTACACTCACCTTTACTGGCTCCATCCCCGCCTCTTTGACCTGTCTGTTTCCTCTCCACCTATCCTCTCCTCTATCCATCTTCTATCCACCTCCCCCTCTCTCCCCATTTATTTCAGAACCCCCTTCCCCTCCCCCATTTCTGATGAAGGGTCTAGGCCCGAAACGTCAGCCTTCCTGCTCCTGTGATGCTGCTTGGCCTGCTGTGTTCATCCAGCTCTACACCTTGTTATATCACTCTAACTGTTCATTTTGCAACTGTGCTGCAATCCACGAAACTGATTGCCATTATTACAATCATCCAACGATAAGTAATGCTTAGCCTGTATTTAATTATCTACTCTGTTTTAGGCCTCATTTATGGAACATTGCTCTGTTAAAGAAGAACAAAATATGACCTTTACAACGGTTAGACTCCAGTGAACTATGAAGCATTTTGAACAATGAGAAAATTAGCATTTGTAAAGGTAAGAAGGAGGGGGTCATTAATCTGGTACTAAATATGCAGTGTCCACCAGCTAAGGTCGCGCATTTACCAGAGTACAGAGCCATTAAAATGAGCAGAGGGAAATCTTAGCTTTTAAAATTTAGTCTTTTAAAAAGGCATAGAGTTAAATTGAACTCCTCACTCACAGCATTTGAAATTAATTGTGTTCTGACTGGCTGAGAGCTGTGCATTCAAACTCAATTGGGAATGATCAGATTGGAATGATTGAGGAGATCTCCATGAAATATTAACACTTGATGGATAGTTCATAGTATCTGTTCCACGAATTCAGAGAATAATGGAAAGTTAATTGAAAAAAATGGACTTTTTGCTGAAAATGTTGTTTTACCAATTTTATCTAAAAATATCAGGAAAGATATGAATTATTTCATGTTAAAGTAAGTGCTATTTGAAATTAAAATAGTAAGAGTAGACTGCACCATATGGGAATTCTTTCAGATTAAACTGCTCAGCCTCAATCTCTAGAACGATGGTTGATGTACCACTCTCTTGGATAGGCACAGCGACTAAAAATGTTATAGTAAACATCAACTGTACTAAAGAAGACTCTGCTTGATTGACACCCTGCCATTAAACTCTTCTGAGAGTCAGTGTGGACTTGTTGAGCCGTATGTTATTAATATGGAGCAATGCTAACTTTTAACAAGTCTACCGCGAATGAATCATCCCAATGACTTCTACTAGTGAGGTTAAAAAAAAAACAAGCTTATGGCAATACCATTCCCTCCAAGTTGCACATCTGATTTGAATCTCTTTCATATGTCTTCAATGTCAACCTCCCAGCTCGTTGTTGGTTGAAGAAATAGACCCATCTTCACCATTCAAGCCAATTTGGGAGGAACAACAAATGTAGCCTTGACAGTATCAACCATATCACCAGGACACAATAAACAAACTTGAACAACACTTACATAACCTCAATGTCTTGAAGTCATCAACACTATATTCCTAACTTTTAAAACTGGCTTTACAATGGATTTGAATTAGATTTCACCTGTTGTGAAGTCAGCAAAGTGTGCAAGATCATTTGTGAAAAACTGCTCCTTGGATCAGAAATGCACCAGTGAGTCAGATCAATGACTTTTTTTTCCCATTTTTACTCGTGATTTTGTGCTGATGTAAACTGTAATAGAGTTGTATTAACGCAAGAACTTAATTCAATAGACAACCTTTTCCACTTTGTGTGCAGCTAGAAAATTTCTACCAAAATGTGCCACCTAGATTGAAACCCATTTACAAAACTGCCAATGCAAAGCCTTAAATAAACAAGTGCAATTAAGTTACTTAAAAGGGTATAATTATATTTCTTTCTTTTCATTGATGTTTTTAAGGGAAGGTGATGGCCTAGTGGTATTATTGTTGGACTGTTCATCCAGAGACCCAGATAACGTCCTTGGGACCGAGGTTTGAATCCTACCATGGCAGATGGTAGAATTTGAATTCAATAAATATCTAGAATTAAGAATCTAATGATGACCATGAAACGATTGTCAAGAAAAACCCATTCAGTTTGCTAATGTCCTTTAGGAAAGGAAACTGCCATCTTACCTGGTTTGGCCTACATGTGACTCCTGACCTCTAGCAATGTGATTAGTTTTTTTATCTGTCCTTTGGGCCATTAGGGATGGTCAATAAATCCTGCCTAGCCACCAAAGCCCTCATCCTGTGAATGAATAAAGAGAAAAAAGGATGTGCCATTGCAATTTTCTTAACACAGCTGAAAAGAGTCCACTACCAAAAATCAAACATTTTCGGTCAAAGCGTCACTCCTTAACTGGTGAATGCCTAATTAAAAATCATTAAAAATACTTTAAAAACTATACTCAAGTTTTACTTGTTTCATTTGTGTACACTAGTAACTTTATTTGCAAGTAATTTTTGCCTTTTAGTGCCTGTGCAGCCAGAAGAAATAGTGCAACTTGAGGACTCTTCCCTATACAACACAGTCAGCGAAATTTCATCAAGTAATTTCATAAAATAGACCTGGGGACATGGTCGGTTTTGCGGCAGTGGGTTGAGTCATGACAAATGAATTTTAAACCAGAATAAAAGGTTGTGAAAAACAAATTTGAGAGGTTTTTTTTACAAAAACCATTTATGTTTAAAATTCCCATTTATTATTTTGATTTGGAAGAATTTACCCAGCTTGTGCTGATAATGATTTACATAAATTCTACCTCAATATGTTTTATTGTGGATAATCATTCATAATTACAGTGTTCATTGTCACAATCAGTAATCCATCAATATAGACATTGCAACATATCAACACTTTGGAAAATGTGGCTTTGCTGTTCTCCGCAAACAGGACAATTTCTGCATATGCAGAAAACAAAAATAACTACTTGCATTTATATAGTGTCTTTGAAATAAAAAAAGAAGAAAAGGTGCTCCAAGTGGTAATCTGACAAAATGGACATGTAGCTGCAGATGGTGATGTTATCATGTAAAAGGAATACATTTTAAGTGGTGTTTTAGAAGAAAAATTCAACAAGACGTGGACAATATCCAGGCTGACAAATAAAAGTAACATTCATGCCACACAAATGTCAGACAATAACCATCCCCAATAAAAGACAATCTAACCACTGCCCCTTGACATTCAATGGTATGACCATTACTGAATCGCCTACTATCAACATTGAGGGTTACAACTGACCAAAAACTCAACATAAACCTAATGGCGACAAGAGTAGGTCAGAGGCTAGGAATACTGCTGCAAGTAAGTCACCTCTTGACTCCCAAAAGCCTGTCCATTATTTACAAGTCAGGCATGTGGTGGAATATTCCCCACTTGCCTGGATGCGTGCAGCTCCAAAAATACTCAAAAAACTTGACACCATCGAGGACAAAGCAGCCCACTTGATTTGCACCACATCTACAAGCATCCATTCCCTCTACCATCGATGCTCAGTAGCCAGCAGTGTGCACTATCTACAAGATGCACTGCAGAAATTCACCAAAGATCCTCAGACAGCATCTTCCAAACCCACGACCACTTCCATTCAGAAGGACAAGGGCAGCAGATACACGGGAACAGCATCATCCTTCCAAGCCACTCACAATCCTCACTTGGAAATAAATCATATTCCTTCACTGTTGCTAACTCAGAACCCTGGAATTCCATCCCCAATGGCATTGTGGGTCAACCTAAAGCATGTAGACTGCAGCAGTTCAAGAAGGCAGCTCGTCACCACCTTCTCAAGGGCAACCAGGGACAGGCAATAAATGCTGGCCAGCCAGCCACACCCAATGCCCACAAATGAATAAATAAAAAACAAAAGAATGAAAATGAAGTGGAAATAGTGGAAGGGTTTAGAAAGTGACATCTTGGTTTCATATCATACTATCCTGAAGCAATTATGGAAATTTATAGAAAATATAATGGAAAAGGAAAATGTGGGAATAGCCAAGTCTATGACTAAAAAGACATACATGAGGGTTTCAGTCACAGATGACCTAGATAAGGAAGTATCAGGACAAAGAGGTGGAAAGAAGAAAGGATGTTTTTATTATGTCTTACACAACCTTAACATACCCATTTGTACAGAGATAGTAGGAACTGCAGATGCTGGAGAATCTGAGATAACAAGGTGTACAGCTGGATGAACACAGCAGGCCAAGCAGCATCAGAGGAGCAGGAAGGCTGACGTTTTGGGCCTATACCCATTTGTACAATGAGTTCAATGTTTTGAAGTGATTAGAAAAATTAACAAGGGTTTGTACAGAATTTGTAACAGGTCAACAGCTATTTGGCCTAATCTGTTTGTTTTGTATTTATTCTTTTATTATTCAACCTATCCCTGTTTTCTTTATTTTTTTTTCCTTTAAGTATGTAACTTATTCTTAAACATTACATGGTCTCTTCTTCAATCATTAGCTATGAAAGCACAGTCTCCAGTCTCTCAAATCTCTGGCCTTGATTTTCTGATTTAACTGATTTGTTGGCCCTATCACCCAGAAATGTTACTGGATTTAACTCTAATCAACTTGTTAAGAGTTGACATTTGAACTGCTTGGCTTGTCATAGGTCTTGCCGTGGGAATTTCACCTTGCCAGAACCTGCTAGCCAATCAGAATAGCCAAACAGCAAGATGGTAAGTTTTTGTCTTGTGCTTCTTGTGGGGCAGGGATATTGTGGCACAGGGGCCCCCTCCACAACCTGGCTGGCCAGTGAGCCTGATTTCCCAATCGGTACTACTCCTATCTGTCAGGAAGACTGTAACAAGATGAAATCCTTAAGAGGCTATTCAAGGACTTGAAATTGCTGGTGAGTCAAGAATGTCCCCAATTCTCAGTGGCAAAATAGGCAGAAACATGACAAATTGAGTTCAATGCAAAGAAGCATGAAATGATACTAATTGGAGGACTAATATGGAAAGACAACTTTATATAAATGGTACCATTTGAAAAACAAAGAGATCTGGATCTCCATATGAATAAATCTTTAAAAGGTAGTTCAAAAGCATATATCAAGACAGAGGTGATTTATCAGAAATACACCAAAGGGGAAGGCCTTCATGTTATTAGGAAAGATTGGGAAAGCCAAGGCTGTTATCCTTAGAACAGCGAGTATTGAGCTGCTAATAGAGATTTTCAAGATGTTATGAGGCCTCAGTGTAAATTGCAGAAAAATATTCCCTCCTGTCAGTGGCCTTACATAACCGAGAATTATGAATTTAAAATCATTAGCTAAAAATCAAGAGGGAAGATATGGTAAACAATTTTTATACAGGATTCAGAATGTTCTTTCTGGAAAGGTGATAGAAGATGATACCATTAATAAGTTTGAATGGAAGCTGGACAGATCCTCAATAATGAGCTTACAGGGTATGGAGAAACAGGATGTGTATCTAAGCATAACTGCTCTTTCAGAGAGCCAGTACAGGCATGATGAGCCTTTGCGCAGTTAACCTCCGATATTATTATGCTCCCAGTAATCATGGACAAACCAGATATTTCTAGGATGTGGCTCAGTAAATCATAATCATTAACTAATACAATGTCCAGAAGAGCAAAGAGTAAGAAAGTATATGGCAAAAACCAGGATTAAGTTGAAATACTGAAACAAAACAAGCATAAACACTAACATAAAAATGAGCACATGAACTGACAAGAAGATGTTTCAAAGCAATATAAGCTTCTAACTTAAATTAAATCCCATCATTTTAACCCAACTTTATCTTCTTACTGTGACTTTCACTCCAACAGGCTTTTTAAAATTAATTCATGGGATGAGGGCTTTGCTGGATAGATCAGAATTTATTGCCCATTTCAGAGGGCAGTTAAAAGTCAACCACTGTGGGTCTGGAGTCACATGTAGACCTGACTAGACAAGGATGGTAGTTTCCTTCCGTAAAGCACATTAATGAATCAGATGGGTTTTTCTTGACAATTGACAATAGTTTCAACATCATCAATAGACTCTTAATTCCAAATTTTTATTGAATTCAAATTCTACTATCTGTCTGTGTCCCCTGAACTACTACCTGGATCTCTGGATTAACTGTCCAGCGATAATATTATTATTGCCTCCTATAAACACACTTATAGTCTGGAAGGCAGTTCCTTTATGTTTTGGTCCTGGCTGCACACTTCACAGCTCAGCTATACCAACAAGACCACCTGATCCAAGTGTGGGTATCACTGATGGTCATATGCCATGGCCAGCAGACAGATGTAGGCAGTCCCTTGGCATCTATTTCATTGCTGGACTTCCTTCTTTTCAAAGCCACTTGGCCCAGTTCAATTCTCTGGAACTCACTCTTTCTCTCTCTCAGTACAGAACTGAGATTTTTTTTTGCAGGCCGTGTTCTCAGGCAGCCTCTAGTTTCAACCTTCCTCCACTTAATGACTGTTTAAAAACAAACAAACAAAAAAAATCTGCTCAGAGCATAGTTTAACCCTCAAACAATATCTTCACAGTTACCTCAGGCTTTCTTGCTTCTAAATGCATCTCAGTGGAATCAAAAATCCAAGCATTATTTGTAAACACATACAGGCATAACAACACAAACAGTAAATAAAAATGTCTAATCCACCTAAAAATGAAAGCAAAATCCTGCATTTTTCAGCCTCAATATACATTTCCAAGATTCTGTGATTAAATCTCAGATAAATGCATCATTGCAAAATGACTTAATCAGTGCTAACAGTCCTGCCTCAATTTTAACTTAACTTGCCTAGGGGAACGTGTTGGGCTTTGAGACAGTCACCTATTTTAAATCATATTCTGTTGCATTTATTCATATGGAGCATAATTTGGGGTGGAGTGAGATATGGGCATTCACTATAAGGAGGAACCATGTTAAATAAATGAAGTGAATGTAGGAAACAGAAAACTCAACACAAACAGTAGCAGTTTTTCTGAAGTTTGTGCTGAAATGCATATGAGGATAACGTAGAAGACAGTACTCTGAAGTTAGGCATTCCATATTGAAATCTGAATGATTGATGGCTGGTGTTTGAATGTTTTAACGTTCTTTAAAAATAAATGTATCGCAGCATTCTTTTCTCTCAGCATTTTAATTTCTCAAACAAATATGGGAGAAAGTGAGCTTAATCTTGCCTATGTATTTAAACAGTAAATCAAAGGAGCAGGGGACACTTAACCTGTAAGCAGTTACTGTACTAAATTAATTTGGCCTATTCCAGCAGTCCACAACCTACTGGTAGTTGATGGGCAGCCTGTGCCAGCTTTTATTTTCTATTGGCTTCAGAAATATTGCCAAGGTTTTTAATTTCAGGACAAGTGAAATTGAAGGTGTGCATGGGAAGTGAGGTTTAAAGTATTTGAACTTCAGCAGAATGATGTGATGCATTGAAAAACCAAATGATGATTCATTACAAACACATTTTCTGCTGCTGTCTCAGAAAAACACCAGGCCCAAAACTTGTAGAATCAGCAAAAGATTATAAACTGAGTAAACATTGAAAAATTCAGTCCCAGCTAAAAGTGCAAACTATGCACGCCATAAGCATGTGGTCAAGATAGAGTTACAGCGTTAAGTAGCAAAAAAAAACTCCCCTTGGTCTAGGCCCGAAACGTCAGCCTCTCTGCTCCTGTGATGCTGCTTGGCCTGCTGTGTTCGTCCAGCCCTGCACCTTGTTGTCTCGGATTCTCCAGCATCTGCAGTTCCTACTATCTCTGATTCAACTTTAACCCCTTTAACTTCAGGTTGTTTGTGAGGTCTTGGAGGGAAGAAGTTGACTGTTCAGAATTTTTTTCTTTTTTGACATGAGAATATTCTCAGAATTAGATAAAGCATAGAAACCAGATTGTATTATTTGCTTTCATTTAAATTAAATGAAAAAACTAAATCTGTCACTGCAATAAAGCTTGTTATTATAAAATCCATTCATGCATAACTCATAAGCAGAGTTATTGTCTCCACACGAACAACCCTTTGTAGTCATGGTAACCGCTAAGAAATAAGGTTAACAGATGAAACATGGATAAAAAAAAAGGGGGTCATTGCAGAAATTAGGATTCTTCTCCTTGGACAAGACATTAAAGGGTGATTTAGAAGTGGACAAAATGCTGAGGGATTCTGATCAATAAAATAAGGACAAACAGTCTCCACTGGTAGGAGGGTTAGTAATCAAAGATAAGGTAAATGACAAAAGGATTAGAGAGGAAATGAGAATACTTTATACAAAAAGTTACAATATTTTGGAATTCACTGCCTGAAAGTTTTGGTGGAAACAGATTCATTCTTAACTTTTACAGTGAAACTGCGTATATACTTAAAGGGCAAGGGAAGGCACAGCCACAGCAGATCAATGGGCATTGGGTAACAGTGGGTTGAGGCAATGATGTCAGAGATCTACAGCACAGAAGGCTCTTCAATCCATTACATTCACGCCAGTCAAAAACTTCCGCCAAGCTATTCTAATCCCATTCTCCAGCACTTGGCCCATAGTCTTGTATGCCTTAGTATCACAAGTGCACATCTAAATACGTCTCAACTGTTATGAGGATTTGTGCCTCTACACCATTTCAAACAGTGAGTTCCAGATTCCCAACACTGTGGTGCTTTCCCTCACACTTTCTCTAAACCTCCTGCCTCGTACCTTAAATCTGTCACCCCAGTCATTGACCCCTCCATGAAGGGGAAAAGTTTTTTTTTCCTGTCTACCCTATCTATGCCCCTCATAATTGTAGACATCTCAATCATGTCCCCTTTTAATCTCCTCTGCTGTAAGGTAAAATTCATTACATAGCAGCAAATCTGTAGTTTCTAACTCCAGCCTTGGACTGCATTCCCCCAAACATTTCACCACCTAAAGCTCGTGGGGATGAGCAGCTTGACAATGGGTGGAGTGTTTGGTGTTTTACAGAAACCAAAGTGTATTGCTGAGGGCCAAAGAAATGGCCTTTGGCATTCTAGTTTGTCAACCGAGGGAGTGGGGAGGAGAACCTGGTGTAGGGGGCCTCCCGTTCCTCCTTACTCCAAAAGGAAAGTTCACAATAATTCAGGAACATACTTTCTGGGAATATCCCAGCCCCAGTTCTTCATTCTGTTAGGTGGATTCGTGACTACTTTACTTCTTAAGCCTGTATTTAAAATCCCAGCTGTGCCCTAATATGCTTATCCAAGGAAGGATGAGAATCGTTTCTGAAGGGTGGGTCTCTGATCTGTTGGTAAGGACAAGTTTTCATCAAGTACATAGGCTTAAATCTACCACTTGCCTTTCTGGACATTACAGTATAAGTTCAATTATAAATACAGCAAAAATGACATGTATCACCCTGAGCTAAAAAAAAAGTCTGCCAGGATATTCCTGTTCCTTATTGCTGTTTAATGATACCTAAATGTAGCCATGTGTGGACAGAATTAGTTCAGCTTGCAATGTGCCTCCAATCAGAAGTGTTGTGACAAATAAGAACAGCATCTTGCAGAAATTACTGGAAAGCTTTCAATTTCTTTAAGCTAATTCTCAGCATGAGTCAGCACTGTCAGCTTGGGAAGATTAAAGGGGATTTTTTTAAATAAACCATTTCTTTCTGGTACTAGATTTTCAAACAATGAAAATAATAACTGCATAGGATGAAGAAACAAAATGATGTTTATGAATATTAATGGCTTCCAACAATTAATAAATACTTTCACATCCACTGGCAACGCAGCAATAATACGTTATCAGTGACTTCAGTTATCTGAGTATATATAATGAACCATAAATGTAAGATAGTTTTGAGAAATTTTAGTAGGAAAACTGGTTAGGTGGATTAATCAAGGTAACTTATTTTCAGTGATTTGTAATTAAAGTGCACACAGTTAGTCAGCTAATTCTCCCCACAGACATTTAAATTACCAATTCTACACAATGGACAAGTCCCAATTTTCAATGATAACACAGTGTGGAGC